>NC_138194.1:7399556-7999556 GCF_964194105.1 Spermophilus citellus
AATCCAGAGCTCTTTATATTTTTCCCATTGATACGGTCTCTTGATAAGTTGTTCAGGGACTCACAAAGCTGCTGAGGCTGGCCTTGAACTTATCATTCTCCTGCCTCAGCCTCCTGAGCCACCTGAATTACAGTCCTGTGCCACCATGATAGGCAGAGTCATGCTTTTACTGATGACTAAATTAGGGAAGATTTTCCAAAGTTCACCCTCTATGGAGACCAGGGATATGAGTACTTGTATAAATTCCAAATTATTCTTTCTTCTGTGATGATAAAAATTTTGTTCTGGGTTGTTTCTATATGAAGGAGGAAGAAAGAGACAGGATTTCCAAAGGGCACAAGGAACTCGTTGGATGTGATGTCAATGTTTACTGTCTTGATTGTGGTGATGGTTTTATGCAGATATAAATATACAAAAACTCAATGTATTGATAATTCAATGTATGTAGTTTATTGTATGTCATTTTTACTTATTTTTTTAATTAATGAAAGATCTGAGGAGATATACCAACAAATATAGATGGCAAACAAGGACAGGAAAACATGTTAAACATCATGGATCACACTGGATTGCAAGTAATGCACCCATAAGCGTGGCTGAAATTCCAAAATCTGACAATACAAACTGCTGGGCAAAGGAAGAGGAACAAGAGCAACTCTTATTTATGGCTAAGGGAATCACAAACTTTTACAGCCAACCTGGAAAGAGAGTTTGGCAATTGCTTTAAGCTATATTCTTACCATATATCTACAGACATCATACTAGGAATTTATTTATTGGAGTTGAAAGCTGGAGTCCACACAAAATTCTGCATGCAAAGGTTGATGATTTTTTTTTTGATTGGGAATGTGGCTCATTGGTAGAGCACTTGCCTAGCAAGCATGAGAATTCAGGTTTCATCCTCAGTATCATACACAAACACACATACACACACACACACACAAACACACACACTGTAATTTATTTATTAATATTTTGCAAGAACATAAAGCAATAAAGTTATCCTTCAGTAATTATTTATATATTATTAATCAAAAAATGAACTCATCAATGAATTGAAACATAATTCAGCCAGAAAACATTAATAAGCAAACAAACATGAAAAGATGAGCAGGCATTTTAAACACACCTTGTTTAGGAAAACAGCTGGGAAAAAAATGCCACATCTGTTATTCTGAGTATATAGCACTCTGGGTAAGGCTAAACAACAGACAATAACAAGATTTTTTATTGCTAGAGACTCAGGACAACTAGGAAAGTGTAAAAATTGGAGGTCTTTGGGCTACTGAATCTATCTTTTAACATGCTATAATGCTGGCTATTCTAGATTATGTTTTTCCAATACTTAAACAACTGCATAGCCTGGAATTATTGTGCACAAATGTTATTACAGCAGATTGGGAGGCTGACGGAAAACAGGAAGATCACATGTTCAAGGCTGGACTCAGCAACTTAGCAAGGCCCTAAGAAACTTGGAGAAACCCTACCTCCAAATCAACCACAACTACCTCATCTGTCATGAGTTCTTTCTTTTCTTTCTCATTTTCTCTTCTGCTTTCTTCTAACCTCCCACCATTGCTACCTTCCTGTCTTTGTTTCTAGGACAAAATATCCCACAATCCTCTCCATATTTTCTTCTCACAACCAAAGTATTTAGACATCAAAACTCATTGCTATCTGGAGCTGCTTCATTAGACAGATCTGAAAAAATTGTATTTCCATGCACAAATAACATTGGTTTGGTTAGTTCAGTTATTTTATGTAAGACCATAACTATTTGGGGTACATGTGAGAGCCTTTAGATTTTTTTTGCTATGAATGCTGTGCTACTCTGATCTTAGAAAATGAGAGCTAGAAAAAATAAAGTTTTCATCTAGATACTGCTTGTTACCCTTGTTTGATAATGAAAGGAATATTAATCTTTTATTTAGAAATGCCCTCTGAATAAGACAGGTTCTGTCAGACTTCAGATGCAATGTCAAAATTACCAGTCTACTGAGAGAAGAGCTAAAGCTCTCTCTCCCATATAACCTCATCTTGGAAGTCTCAGTTCCAAATCTGAGTGGAAGAGGAAGCAGTGGAGGCTCTGAAGGAATGCATTTTGACGTCTGACTTTTACTGCTTCATAAATGAGACACAGGTATTTATTCCTAATGTGCTACAGTACTTCTTTAGTACTACAGTACTTTCATAGCACAACTATTTATACAAATTCTCATTATATCATTTTAACTTGATAGTATTATTAAAATGTATAATATCTCAAATATTATTGTCTTACATGAATAATTTTTCCAGCATAAATATTCACTAGGTGTAATAATTTAAAAAGTTGGTATTTTCTAGCTTTGCATTACTTTTTAGAACTAGAAATATTTCAAAACCTCTTTTGGCAATTCCCAAGCTCACAAACTCATCTGATAAAACTTCTATCTAATATTATCTTATTTTGTGTAGTAACCTCATATAAAATGTGTAATATACATTTACATAAAATAAGTGACATTGCATCCTTTAAAATGTTTCTTGGTTTACTATATAAAAAATTACTTTACCTTGCTCTTTACTACAGCTTAGATATTCAATGGAGGTTAATTTAAATTTTAAAAAATATACTAATGATGCAGGGAGACAGCAAAATAGTAGAATAAACTTAAGTTTGTAATAAAATAAAACATACTATTTTTTCATGGTTTGGCATAGTGTTATTAGCATACACAACCATAGGCAAAAAATTCTGGTTTCAGTTTAGTATTTCATATAGCATAAAACATTGTTTCTTTTTATCCAACATCAATCTGGAATGCCAATATTTTAGTTGATCTTGTATTTTTAGAGTTCTACCTTATGAAGGCCTAATCCTTGAGAAAGAACACAGAATTTGATTATAGAATTTTTAATTACTAGTATTTGCTTTCATGTAGATACACTGAATTTTGTAATTTTAAAAATTCCAAGTATATGAATACACACTAAAACACTAGAATAAATTTAAGTTTGTGATCAAATAAAAACAAACTAATTTTTCATGACATGGCAGAGTGCTATTATTACAGACAATCATAGGCTCATTTAAATGGATACTGCAAACTTCCCCCTCTATTATACAACTTTTTTTTCCTTGATACCTGACATTTTCTAGACTTCTTCTCTTCTCACAGCCATTTTAAGAGCTTTAAAGTTATTCTTTACTAATGTATAATTATTGAAATAATTTATATAATTATGAGAATTTTCAATAGGAAGAATTAACTGGACATAACTTTCCTAGGTAGTACATATAAGAATCTACCACAGTGAAGAGCATCATCAATTAAATTAGGAAAATTGAGGTCCTAATTAGAATGAGATATATTCCATGCTTGTATAATTATACCAAAGTGCATCCTACTGCCATATATTAGATACCTGATAATTTTTAAAAATTTCTTATTTTTTTAAATGTGGTGCTGAAAATTGAACCCAGAGCCTCACAAGTGCTAGGCAAGAATGCTACCAATGAGTGACAACTCAAGCCCTTTGCTTATTATATATATATATATATATATATATATATATATATATATATATATATATATTTCTATAACTAAAATTACAAATTGATTTATTATAATTTTAATAAATTTTCTGCAATAAAGAAGAGCAATTTACAATAACCTACAGAAAATATATTTTCTTTTATTATGAGCACTATTTTCTCTTCTATTTTCCATCCAAATCTTGACTAATGGTATTCTGAGTTATTGTTCTTTTCTTTTACAAAAATATTTTCCAAGTGCAGTTTCAATCCAGTCAAATTTGCCTATTCATAAAGGTACATAAACCAAAACCTTCAGGAATTTATTTGATTTATATTAAGAAGAAAATGGTAATTAGTTCATAAGAGTGAAGTTTTGCACACTGGTTTGCAACTATTTAAATACAGCCATTAGTAGGAGAATGACTTTAAGTTTGAAAATATGGGCAGATTTTGTAAAGAAGAAACAATACACTGGGTGTTTCAGTGCTTCAATGAATAAGATATAAGAGGAGTCACATAAGGAATGTCATATAACAAATATTCGACTATCATACTAACAAAAGTTTTCCAATTTTTCTTAAACTTGTTTATGGGAGACAGTTTTTTTTTTTTTTTACATTTTCATTGGTAATGGATATTCTAACTGCAATGTGACAGGTTGAATTTGATATGTTCTGAATTTTATAGGATCTGATTTCAATCAAGGTCTTGTGGATGGAGGAAAAAAATGTAAACTCTTACAATACAACATTTGAATAAAATAAAATTTTAAAAAAACTTTGAAATGGGCATGTTGGGATTATTTCTCTAGAAGATTCCTATATCTTTTTAAAAAATATTTTTAGTTGTAGATGGACACAACACTTTTATCTTATGTGGTTCTGCAGATTGAACCCAGTGCCTCACACTTGCTAGACAACCACTTTACAACTGATCAACCACCCCAGCCTAATATTACTATTTCTGCCTATACAAACATGAAATCCACAGTTTCTGGTATATAATTTTATTGTAAGCAAAAGTATTTCAGATACTGTAGATCCAAGCCAAATAAGACACCATCTTTAATTTTAAGAAGTCTATGGGGAAGATTAAAAATCAAACAAACACTGGCCATTAAATAATATAACTTATGATACAAAGGAAAACATAGTGTATACAGGCTCAAAGACAAGGGTAAGATCTGAGCAATTTCACGATATAAATGGGAGTAAACAAAAATATTCCTCTGAAGAATAAGGGATGTTTGAGTTAAAATTTATTATTTGTTTATTTTTTTTTAATTTTGTTTTTGGGGATGCAGCAAGGGCTTTCTTTGTGGTAGGCCAGCGAAGAAAGAGCTCCACACCAGATCTTTACTTGAAATTAATATCAAGAATATGACACTGATTTATATACAATTTTTTCTGTTGTTTTGGTAAATGATAATTATAAAGATTATGGAGAGTAATAGATTGACTGAAAGAATGTTCATAAAAATCCTGTTGTGATAAAATGATCCTGTTTTTCTTCCAAGAATACCCATTAATATGAACAAATATTTCAGTTTTATTTCCATAAGAATTACTTTTTATCCTCAAGCTGGCACTGAAATCTCAGGAGACATATTCCTGCTTTGTCTTTACATTGCCACTGTCTTTGAAGGGCCAAGCCCAGGCTTACTGACTTCCCAATAACTACACGGTTCTAACACACAACCTTATGATCCTCACCATGAGACTTTTGGTATCGACAAATTTTGGGGAAGAGTAGGACAGTCCATGTGAGTTCAAATGCAAAGTGTTTGTCTTCCTGGCCAAGGTCATGAAGGAACTCTCCACCTGCACCATCTACAAGTTGGGTGTGCTTTAGGCCATCACCATCAGCCTCAGTGGCTTCTCATGGGCCTGCTTCAAATTAAAAATCACAAATATCATCCCGTGGCTAATTATTTTCTTATTGATCCTCACCATGTCCCCTATACCAATGAAACAATTGGAAGCCACACAAAATTCTGTTAAGAATATAAAATGGTATAGTAGGTATAGGAAAGAATTTGGTGATTACTAAAATTTTAAATATGGAATTACCACATGACCTACCAATTTCATTTCTACCTATATTTCCAAATGAACTAAACACAGATATTCAAACACCAAATAAAATCTAGCTTGGTCTTCTATTTCTCACTCACCACTATTCATTTCTGCTCATGAGCTAAAAGCACAGGAGCCTCTTTTCTTGAACTGATGGCATTCAGTGATCTCTAGTTTTGAGACTGTGTGGTTCTTTCAAGCAGATACATAATAATTTTCTTTCATAGACTTAAACAAAAATCATGTTTCTTCTAAGCTTCAGATTTTCTCCATGAAGCTCCCCATAAAAAAAAAAAAAGAGCCACTCACACCATTCTGCTGCTCATCATCTGCTTTGATATCCAGTATTGTTTGGACTTCATTATTTCACTATGAATAGGCATAGTCTGGACAAGTTATCTCATCCTGACATGTCTTCAGAAGGCTTGTGATCAGGGCTGGGGATGTGGCTTAAGCGGTAGTGTGCTCGCCTGGCATGCGTGCAGCCCGGGTTAGATCCTCAGCACCACATACAAACAAAGATGTTGTGTCCACTGAAAACCAAAAAAATAAATATTAAAAAATTCTCTCTCTCTCTCTCTCTCTCTCTCTCTCTCTCTCTCTCTCTCTCTCTCTCTCTCCCCCCCTCCCTCTCTTTAAAAAAAAAGGCTTGTAATCAATTGTGATGGCATGCTCACTCTTTTGGTGTTGATCAATGCTGACACTTAAATAATAAAACTATGCAAATTAAGTGGAGGAAAAAAGCTCAGCTTCTGAAAAAACAAATTTGTCACTCTTATTAAAATAATATTCTCTATTTCAGAATATTTTACCTCTGATAAAAAATCAATAAAGTAGGATAACATTTTCTACTAGATCAAAGATATCTAAATAGCTAGCAAATAGCTTCTGGATTTTTTTTCTGTATCTGGATCAGTTTTTCAACATTTGCTTTAATTTTCACTATGTCTGACACCATTTGAATATCATAAATTTTTATAATTTTTATTCACTTTGTATCTTAGACATTTATATTGAGTCTATTTTTTTGTCTTCTTGCATTACAGTTCCTGATTTTTTTTCAGTGAAATTCTATTAGAGGATTATTGATGCTTTTCTGATTTTTTTTCTTTTTTGTCTATTAATATATGCATGCTCATATCAAAACTGTTCAGGAGTCTGCAGGAGTATTGCAAGTTTGTGGAAACCTTAGGTGACTTAGTGAGATCCTGTGAACAAAACAGTTAGGAGATGTATCTCATTCTTGGACCACTTTAGTGTTCACTTTCCTTTACCAAAACTAGTACAACAACAACCTGAACAACAGAAATCCAACAAATACCATGAAAGAGTACTCCATGAAAAAGAGAATGCCTTCACTTTCTAAAAAATAGAAATGTTGGGCACCATATGAGAATTCAACTCAATAACACCAATAAAGAAAAAGTCTTGAAAACACTGAAGTCTATAGAATTATAGTTAGAGATGACCAAAAGAATTGGAAGCCACACACACTTCTGTTAAAAATATAAATGGTAGAGTAGGTATAGAAAAGGATTTGATGATTGCTAAAATTTTAAACATAGAATTAACACATAACTTACCAATTTTATTCTTAGCTATATTTCCAAATGAACTTAAAACACATATTCAAACACTTGAACATGAATATCAATGGCATCACCATTTACACTAGGAGATATATGAAAATCCAAATTTTCATCAGAAATAATAAAAAATGTGTCTATGTATTTATATGTATCCATGTCTGAGTAAGCACATGTACATATAGATATATTCATACAAACAAATTATATCTATATATAGCATCTATATCTATATCTATATCTATATATCTATATATCTATCTATATATATATATATATAGATAGATAGATAGATAGATAGATATGTTTGAATATTACTCTGCAATATAAATGAAGTACTGATACAGGCCACCATGTAGACAAATATCAAAAATATTAAGAAAGTAAGCAAAATCAGACATGATATTTAACCTGTGTTATAACTATATTTATATCAAATATCCAAAAATTGGAATTTGTGGACTTAGAAAGGAGAGAGTAAGTTGCCAGGGGCTTGGAAGCCATTTAAGTGAGTGGTTGCTTAACAGATTACATGGCTTATTTTCAGTAATTAAAATGTCTAAAACAAGGTAATTCTTGTAATTATACCACAACATTTTAAATGACACTACATAATTTATTTTTGATGGGCACTTTTATGAGAATTCAACTCAATAACACCAATAAGGAAAAAGTCTTGAAAACACTTAAGTCTATAGAATTATAGCTAGAGATGACAGAAATGAACTATGGAATTGAACATGACTTTCTTATCTTTGTATTGAACACATTACAAGAGTAACTGCATCATGTAGAGCCACAAAAATAGAATCCTAAATACAATGAGTTATACTCCTTGTATGTATAATATCCCAAAATATATTCTACATCATGCATATCTAAAAGGAACAAATAAATTAAAATTAAAAAAAAGAAACTATGGAGTTGTAGTCTACCACATGTACTATGTATCACCAAGATAAAGTGTGGATGGTAACACTAGATACCAGAATTCAAGAGCCTTCTCTGTGTCAGGCAGTACTCTTGATTCATTATTTACTTTGTCCATATCTTTCCAGTATATTGAGTCCTGATTGGAAGGCTTCTGATCTTACAGATGAGTACACTAAGTTTGAGGTCACCATCACTGCAGACTAAGTCTCTGACAATTAATTTGTGTCATTTCCAATTTACTGAATCATGTATCAAAATTAAAAGTCAGTCTCCCCCCCCCCCCAACTCCACCTGTAGGAGGAGGAAGCAAGAGGTATAAATTACAACAGGGCAACAAACCCATCGTCATAAACTATTAATGTTTAAAGCTTGATTGTGGTCATTGTTACACTGATAAATATATATGTCCAAATATGAAAAAGTATGAATGATATATATATAGTTTATTGTATTTCAGTATTACCCTAATACAATTACACAATTGTTTTAAATTTAAATGAAAGAAATACATATATTCCTCAGAAAAACAAAGTATATATTTGGAAAGCATAGAAAAAAGATGCTAAACATTATATGTTATCAAGAAATTACAAATTAAACACACCTATAAAAATTTACAGAATTTTAAACCTGACAATATCAAGAGCTGGCAAAGATGGGGCACAAGAAGAACTCTTATAAATTGCTGTAGGAATAACAAATTTGAACAGCCACTCTGAAAGACAGTTTGGTAGCTTCTTAAAAATTAAATATAGACTTAGTATGGCCCACTAATTGTACTTCTCAGGTTAATTCAATGAAATTGAAAGCTACGTCCACACAAAACCCACATACAAATGTGCACAGATTCTTCATTCATGATTGCTAAGAGCAGGAAGCAGCTAAGAGAGACTTCAGTAGCTATTTACCTCTTATTAATGTAAATACTATGAAACATCCATACACTGGATGGTCATTCAAAATTTTTTTAAAAATAAAATTTGCTATTAAACATGAAAACACATGGAGGCATCATAGATAAATATTGTTGGAAAAGAATATATTGTCTGAAATGCACAATTTTTGTGATTCCAAATTTGTGACATGCTGGAAAAGTCAAAAAATTAAAAATGTTTAACATTGCCAAGAAATCACGGGGAGTAGAAGATGCTAAAGAGGGGAAGAACAGGGATTTCTGTCATGGTGAATCTAATCTATAAGACAATATCATGGTGAAAATTGACAATATTCTTTGTCAATGCTTAAAAAACTGTAAAATTAGTGTTTTAATGAATAATTAAACTATGCATTACCATTAATAATTATTTAATACCATCACTATTGACAAAATATTTTGATTTTGTGCTTACATAAAATATTTCTCAGTAATATACCAAGCAAAAAATAGTGAAAAATTTGAATAAGGGAAGGCATATAGGAACATGGTTCTATATGCTTCATTTTCTTGTAAATCAACAACTCTCTTTAAAATAAAGTCTGTTCATTAAAACAATCACAGAAGGCTTGGTAATCTTTTTAGCCTCAAACATGGCCTGCCCTAGGTCTGGCCCTCAACAATAAAATTTGCACTGAGAATAAATAATTTTTAGAAGCCTTGTTTTTCTTCTTTCTTTCTTTCTTTCTTTCTTTCTTTTCTAGTTTTACAATTTTCATTGTCTTTTTAGAGAACAGTGAACATAAGACCTTAGTGAATAAATTAGTACCTTACATTCAAAAGATGCTTATACATCAATAAAAAATGATTATTTATCACTCTGCTCCATAGTTAGTAATTCTTGAATACTAAAGAAAAGATTTTCTAAACTTATTTTACTACACTTATATTTATGAGAAAATTTTCTGAGATTTTGTCCATCTCACCTCCAATATGCTATCTATAAAATGAGAGTACTTTCTTTTACTTACTCAACAAATATCTGGTTGAAATAAATGAAGATAGTCCAAGTAAAGAGGCATGCTGATAGACATTAAGGGTCAGATAAATTGTGGGTGATATTACTGAGAAACACAGTCCTATTAATCAGATAAATAGTAGGCAGTTGGTGATATTTAGAGCTCTATATTCTTCTTCTTTTGTAATAACTAAGCCTTCCCATGTAGATCTTGCATTTCTGAGCTGTGGTAGTTACTAACACTAACCTACCAGAAACAGATATCAGGGACAATTTACCAATGTCTAAGTCGATAAAAATATTGTGGCACTGGTGAGCAGCAGGATGAAATGAATCTAAGCACTTTATGCCATGTTTGGCTTCTTATGGTACACAGATCACCACCTAGACTCAATCTTACTTAGTTATCACCACCTGTCTGTTTCTAGACACAATACAGCAAGGTCATTGCTTAGTTATCACTACCTGTCTGTGTAGTCTGTTTTCTGCTTTCGTTCTATACCTCAACAGCTCCTGCTAGTCTACTAGGCCTCTGTCCGGTTGGCTGTGGTGCTCTGAGGCCACCATCTTTCCTAGATAAGATGCTGGCCTTTCATGCCAGGCACAGGAGGTGACCACAGCAGGGCTGCCCTTCTATCCTTCCCTGTCCCAAGGGTGGACATGAGCTTTTTCACTGCTTTGCAGGAATTTTGTGTTTAACACTCACATCCTCAAGGACATGAGGACCAACCAGAGAGAACTAGGAAGATGGGAGCTGCAGATTGAGTCAGACACCCTGCTCCCAAACCTGTCACTGACCATGCAAAACATCCTCCCATCCTCCATGCTGCCAAGAGCCCATGCTTAAATTCATTCAGAGCAGAATCGTCCTGTCATTTCTCTTTTACTTAAATCTGCCTCCCCACACATCTGCTGCCCTCTGGCACTCCCTCTTCCAGATATCCCAGGGAACCCTAAACTCAATTTGTAATTCAATAGCTTCCCCCCCACCACACTCCAATGACATGCTTTATTATGCAGTCCTTTCTTTAAGTCCTTTCCTTCTTCACAAAAAAACCACTGCAGCCTCTAACCTTAAAAAAATCACTCCCCTGGTAATTTTTTTCACTCCTAGCATTTGGAAATACTTATAGCATTTTGTTCTGGTCATGATTATTAGTTGATGCCCTTTGAGTGAGATGTCTACACTAACCTCTCTGCCCACCCCTGAAGTCACCTCCTAGGTCTCAGACTGTTTCTGATGCCAAATCTTGTTTCTCTCTTCCCAGCTGGCCAGCCCCTGGTAGTGGATAGGAACTACAGAGAAATGGACTTTGTTCTACATAAGACAGCACTAGGTCATGGTCATAGTTTGAGAGAAAGAAAGTGTCTGAGTGAGGCTGTAGCAGCCAGAGGCTAGTTTCCATGGAGCAGGACTGAGAAGCAAATGTAATCTTGCCCTAAGTGGCATCCTTCTGTCAGTAGGTAATAACAGTTCTTGGATCCCCTGTCAAGAAATATCCAAGGAGCAGAGGCTTCTGGCATATGTGAAGGACATTAGATGCATTAATATGTTATTAGGAAATGATAGGAACAAATATTCA
Source organism: Spermophilus citellus (assembly GCF_964194105.1). NCBI lineage: Eukaryota > Metazoa > Chordata > Mammalia > Rodentia > Sciuridae > Spermophilus > Spermophilus citellus. The sequence continues at coordinate 7,411,146 of NC_138194.1, forward strand.
AACCAGAGTCTTGGCTCTTATCAGCCAGGCTCTTGGTACTTTCGGAGAGAAATTACCTTTTCACTTGAGATGCATAGCATGTGTTCAGACCTGTAAGTCTGGTTTTGGAGTCACAAATGGAGATGTGCTGAAGTTGACAGAGGTGACAGCTTCTCACATATGGAAAACTGAATAATAACAACAATTCCATTTGTGAAGAAGGGCTGGAAATTACGTTTTCAATTCTGATGCAAGGCAGGGACCAAGATGAACAGATTCAAATTGGAGTTTGCCTGGGTTGACAATTTTCCTTTTTAAGTGACAAAAGAAATAGCAGTTGATGAAGCTGTCTCTAGGGGGATCTGAGAAAGGTTCTGCTATTTAAAAGAATGAGATTTCACACTGATGCTCTTAATTAATAATAGCCATTGGATAAATGTAGAATTAACTGATATAACACTATCAAATATTATACAACCCATGATATTCTGAATGGCATACTTGTAAGTATAGATTTCTGATATTCAAAGAAGAATATCTGCTTGATGTTGGCTTGTTTTGTAAAGGATGTTGTGATGGAGTTATGAATATAAAGAGATAAATACATGCTTTATATAACTTTGAAAATTAATACCAAGTCAAAATTTGCTTTAAAGGGAGGAAAATAGAATCTTGAGTGCTAATCTCTACAAAAGCTCATGTGTGAGACAATGCAAGAAGGTTTGGAGGAAAAATGATTGGGTCATGGCTTTAACATAATCAGAGTATTGATCCCTCATGGGATTAACTGAGTGGTAACTGAAGAAAAGTGGGTGTTTCTGGAGGAAGTGGCTCATTGGGTGTGTGCCTCTGAGGTATATATTCTCTCTCTCTCTCTCTCTCTCTCTCTCTCTCTCTCTATATATATATATATATATATATATATATATATATATATATATATCTTTATCTTTTTCCTTATCATCAATCATCATGTGAGCTGCTTCCCTCTACCACTCTCTTCAGCCATGATGTCCTGCCTGAGCCCTGAGGAATGGAGTAAACCACCTATGGACTGAGACCTCTGAAACTGTGAGGCCTTAAATAAACCTTTCATCTTCTACAGTTGTTCTGGTTGTGTCCTTTAGTCACAGCAGCAGAATAGCTGACTAAAACAGGTGGCTTGTCAACATGGCTATTGGAGCCCAGTTATGAAATCAACTGTAGATTAAACCTTAGAACAGTGATTCTCTACATTTGGGCTCACTTGAAGTGTTTTGAAAAATACTGATGCTGAGTCCTGTCCTCCGTTTGAAGAAGCAAGGCATCTAAGAAGACAATTCTCCCATAAATAAAAACTACAAATTCTAAGCAAAGTACCAAATTCAACTCCTTGAGGGCTTTGGAAACTGAAACAAGGTAGGCAGATCTTACAGGGGAGTTGAACCTTGAAACAAACAACTTCCATGGAGTAAGTTCCATGACTCAGCGGTAGCTGGAACTGCTACGAAGTTTTAGATAGAAGAGAGCATTCAGGGTTTTTTTTTTTCCTGTGCTGAGAATTGAATAAGGTGTCACACATTTCAGGCAAGTATTCTCTCACTGAGCTATGTGCCCATTCCCTGGATAGAAGAATCAGGAAAAAGAAGTAAAGTCAATCAGGGCTGCTAGAGTATGAGGAGAAAGTCCTGGAAAGGAAGATAGAGAAGACAAACACTGAATTCTGTATTCAGACTCACTCCAAGTTTCTGGCTAATCCTGGAATCATAAATATGCATGGGGTGAACTTGACGCATAATGCTGTAAAGGCTTAAAAGAATAAACTGGGGTCTGAATGCTCTTTCCCAACTTCAGATATGAAAGTTTGTAGTCTCACTAATTTATTTGCCTATTAAAAATGCCAACACTCTTTGGAGAAATATACCATACTCCAGAGTCAATAAAACTTAATGTTTATAAATGTAAATACATTAGCAATTGTATTGAGGATACAGTCTAAAATTACTGAGCTTATTAAGATCCAGGAAACTGTGACCTGGGAAGAAGTAATCAACAGAGGCCAACCCCTATTTATTAGTTCATGAGGGTGTTCATAACAAATTACCACAAACTGGGTGGCTTAAAACAACAGAAATGTATTCTCTTACGGTTTTGGAGGCTGGAAGTATGAAATAAACATGTCAGCAGTGTTGTTTGCTTCTGGAGGCAATGCTTTCCATGCCTTTCTCCTGGCTTCTGGTGGTTGCTGGCAGTCCTTGGCATCCTTCAGTGTGCATGAGTCCAGTCTGTGCTGCCATCTTCAAGTGGCCTTCCCCTCCACATCTCATATGTCAAATCCTCCTCTCCTTCCTCTTGTGAGGACTCCTTAATGTTTTAAATTTAAAAATTTATATCTAGATGTATTATCATTTAAATGTGAAAATATAACAAATGTATTTGAAGATATAAAATGTTATGGAGGGACTAAAACATAAAGATCCACAGTAGAAATACTTTTGAAGGAAGCATTCAACCAAGGGGAGACATTAATATAGCAGATGCTGTATTTATTTATACAATATAAATATTATATTTATAATATAAATTAGGATTGTTGAGACAGCAGAACAGAGGAGGTTGCTTTCCTGGCTTCCCCATGGAATAAAAATCAAGAAAACTAACAGGTAGCTTCTCACCAAGGTGGATTAAAAAAAAAGCTTGGAGACTTTACTGGAATTTAAAACTGTTCATTCAAAGCAGATCAGGCACTCAGGAGTGTGGATATAATAAAATAAGGAAGAAATCCCCAGCAGCATAGCTGCTGCCACAACCAGGCTGGAAACTCCAGCCAGAGCAGTCCCTCTGTGAACAGAGTAGAGGGAAAAGGGAATTTAAGGAAACTGCACTTTCAGGAGGCCCAAGGCAGGCTTGGGTAGGGAGTGTTTAGAGACAAGGACATTGCCTGACAAACCTGAAAGACGTGCTGCACAATATCTGCGTGTGGGGAAAGAAGCTTCCATCTCTTCATGCAGCATAAAGAGGGAGGACAATGGAAGAAAACATTTTGTAGTTGTGGCATGGGGCTGGCAACCAAGGAAGGTGATTCCTGGCAGACCTGAGTTTGGCCTGATATACAGGTCCAGTAACACACATGGAATGACATAGAGTGTGCTCAAGTGACCAGGAGAAAATCAAATGTGGAGAGAGGTTTGCTCAGGAGACAACTGGTTATGGAAACCCATCTGACTCATCCCCTCCCTTCTATTTGGACTGCTTGCCAGACTGGCTGGGACTGGCTGGGAACTCAGAAGGGTGGGGGCAGGAGAAATTTTTTGGAGACTGAACCTGAGACCAGGAAACATGAGGTCTGCAGGTGATGTAGGGGACTAAGAACTGGTCCCCCAGCACATGAGTGGAACCCACAGGAGATCCCTGGGGTAAAGTCTTCAGTGTAGACCAGCAAGTACTGGGACTTGGAGGTGCCCTGATTTAAAATCTCCAGACCAATTAGTATTCAGCAAAGAGCCTGGAGCCCACCTGAACCTAAACCCTGCCTCCAGGAACTTGCCTGTGGGATTACCTCTCTCACTCCAGCAATCCAGAGAGTGGATCATCACACTCCAGAAAACCCCACCTAAAACTGCTGAAAAGAGAGGTTGAGAATATTTTGAACTCCAACAAAAAGAACTCTTTAACTTTTCACCAAGTTTTTTTGTTTTCTTTTTAAGTTCTTTTTTTACTGTTTAATTGTGACATTTATGGTACATGGACATTTATACAGCCTCCTATTTTTTTTTCTCATCTCTTAGTGTTTTTGAAGCCAGTTATTTTATATGGATTAGCTTTTTGTGAACTAGGATGTTTCCTTAGTATATTTTAGTTTTGTATTATATTCATTTATTTTTCTTTTTAGTTTTAATTTTTTTTTTTGCTTTTATATATAGTTTTCTCCTACCTATTCTGTTTTGTGAACTAGGATGTTTCCTTAGTATATTTTAGTTTTGTATTATATTCATTTATTTTTCTTTTTAGTTTTAATTTTTTTTGCTTTTATATATAGTTTTCTCCTACCTATTCTGTTTTCCTTGATTCTCTTTTCTTCTGCCAACAGCCAATCTCCATTGTTCTCTCTTTGACTCTTCTTTTAATATTTTTCTTCTGTCTTCTCTTCTCCTCACTCACAATCATAACATCCTATATCACTTCTGTTCTCTCCCTGTCCACCATTTTAAAATGTGAACTTTCTGCAAACTTGCTGTTTTTACTATAGGCAATAACTGATCATATCATTTCTGTTTATTGTGATTATTAACATTATAGATATCATAGTAGGAACTATTTGGTATAATGCTGTAAATTGCTTGCATTGGTTGTAATTATGTGCCTCCCCCTAAACAGTGAAGTAATGAAAACCTTCAGGGACTTTATAAGTCTACAGGGTAGAAACTCTACTGCCTCAGATTCATACTATTAGATGGGTAGACAAACAACATAAAAAAGCAAGGGAAAAAGCACCATAAGCAAACCAATATACTCTAATAACAGAATCCATCAACACACTGTGGAATAAATGTCAGATGAGGAGTTCAGAATGTACATAGTTAAACTAATATGCAAAGTAAAGGATGATGTAAGAGCAAATACAGGTAGCAAAACATTACTTCAATAAAGAGATAGAGATTCTGAAAAACAAAACAAAAAAACACAACCAAACAGAAACTCTTGAAATGAAGAAAACAATAAACCAAATTAAAAATTCAATAGAAAGCCTCACCAACAGGATAGACCACTTGGGAGATAGAACCTCAGGCAATGAAAACAAAATATGTAATCTTGAAAATAAAGTGAACCACAGAAAGATGCTAAGAAACCATGAACATAACTTCCAAGAACTATGGGATAACATGAAAAGACCAAATTTAAGATTTATTGGGATTGATGAAGGCAAGGAGATACAAACAAAAGGAATGCATAATATTTTTCAATGAAGTAAGATCAGAACATTTCCCAAATCTAAAGAATGAAATGGAGAATCAAATACAAGAGGACCCCAAATGTGAAAAATTATAGCAGACCCATATCAAGGCACATTACAATGAAAATGTCTAGCATATAGAATAAGAATTGAATTTTAAAGGCTGTGAGAGAAAAATATCAGATTGTATATAGGGGAAAACCAGTACAGATCTCAACCCAGACCCTCAAATAAGAATCCTATATCTAGCAAAATTAATCTTCAGATTTGAAGATGAAGTAAAAACCTTCCATGACAAACAAAATTTAAAAGAATTTTCCACTCAAAAGCCTGAACTTCAGAATATTATCAACAAAATATTTCATGAAGATGAAATAAAAAGTGAAAACCAGTGAAAGGAGGAACCACACTAAAGGAACAGTCAATCAAAGGAGAAACTAATTCAAATTGAAAACTAGATAGAAACAAAAATAACCGGAACACAAATCATATTTCAATAACAACCTTGTACATTAATGACCTAAACTCATCAATCAAAAGACACAGACTGGCAGATTGGATTAAAAAGCAAGACCCAATAATGTGCTGCCTCCAAGAGACTCATCTCATAGGTGAAGGCATCCAAAGACTGAATGTGAAAGAGGGAAAAAAACATATCACTCACTTGGATCTAGTAAACAAGCAGGGGTTTCTATCTTCATATCAGATAAGTTGGACTTTAAGCCAAAGTTAATCAGAAGGGACAAAGAAGGACATTCCATACTACTTGAGGGAATTATACACCAACAAATCATAACAATCATAACTATTTATGCCCCAAACAATGGAGCATCTATATACATCAAACAAACCCTTCTCAAATTCAAGAATCAAAGAGACCACAACACAATAATATTGGGTGACTTTAACACAACTCTCTCACTACTAGATAGCTCTTCCAAACAAAAACTAAACAAATAAACTATAGACTTAAATAGTACAACCAATAATTTAGACTTAACAGACATATATATATAGTATTTCATCCATCAATGAACTGAATACACTTTTTTCTCAGCAGCACACAAATCCTCCTCTAATAGAGACCATGTCATGTAAGTTATCACATATGTTGACATACAATTGTAATATTATATAAATATATTTTTAGCATCTGTAGGGTTATTTTGATAGCTCCATTTCCATTGATATTAATTTTGTGTTCTTGCTTTTTTTCTTGATTAGACACATTTGATTTTTATCAAATTTTAGATGTATTATTTCTTCTCTATTTCATACATTTTATCTCCTACTTCTATTTTTTTCTACATACTATTTAGTTTGAAAATAATTTGGTTGTTATTCTAGTTTCCTTCTGATACAAGAATTTCAAGTTATAAATGTTCATCTGAGTATTGTTTAATCCCAGAGATCCTGGTATTTTAAGCTTTTATTATCACTTAGTTTAAAGCACTTTTTATTTATTTTTCTTGTGCTTTATTCCTTGACCTCAGAGATATTTATAAGTGCAGCATTTAATTTTGAAATAGTTGATGTGGGAGTGGGGTTCTATATATCCTAAGGTAATTGATTTCTAATGTAATAAATCATGCAAGAACCACAGGATGCATGATCTCAAATTTTAAAAACAGTAATGGAAATGCTTTCCATATTGATAGTTTTGGTTACATACATTTCAGAACTGATCAAATTGCATACTTAATAAATGTGCATTTTGTTGTACTTCAATTCTACCTCAATAAAGCTATGAAAAAAATTTGAGATTATTATGGTTTGTATATGAGGTGTCCCCCCAAAGCTCCTGTTAATGCAGGAAAATTCAGAGATGAAATGATTAGATTATGAGAGCTGTAACCTAATCAGTTCATCCTGGTTTGAATGGACTGACTGGGTGGTAACTGTAGGCAGGTGGGTAATGACTGGAGGAAGGGGGAGTCACTGGGATAATCTGCTAGATGGCTGCATCTTCCCTGAATCCCATTCTTCCTCTTCTCTCTTTTTCTGACTCTGCCATGAGCTGAGCAGCCTTCCTCTGCTGAGCCTTTCCTGGTGATGTGCTGCCTCACCTTGGGCCCAGAACAATGGAGTCAGCTGCTATGGACTGAGACCTCTGAAACCATGAGCCCCAAATAAAATTCCTCTCCACTTGGTTGTCTCTGTGATGCAAAATATGACTAAAACAAGGATGACCAAATATTTTGGCAAAGGTTGGGGATTTTTTAACCTCTAATTTAAGCTAAGAAAAATAAAAAAAAATTATGCTTAATAACTCAGTATTAAAATTCTACACAGTATTAATAAGAGGGCAGTATGTTGGTGGGTGGATAAACCAAGGGATATAAGAACAAGATGAAGTTCTTATTTTATTAGGATATATTATATGTTTTAGTTTTTAAAAGAAGGCAAGAAAGGAGGTCAAAAAGAAAATAGAAAAAAATTAGTATACTGAAATCAGAAATGAAGTTGTATTATCAAATTCTTATATAGAAATACTCATTATAAATATAAATTGTCTAATTAAACCCCTGATTTAACATACATAGATTGCCAGATTAGATTTAAACATCTAGTTTGACATAATTGATAAGACCCATTTGTAGTTAAATAAAATATTTGAAAATAAAATAGGAAAACATATATCAGGTAGATATTAACCAAAATACAGTGAATATAAAAGATAAAGTAGGCTTTGAAACTGGAAAGAACCATTAGGACTAGAAAGTGTTCCTATAAAAAAGATAACAACTTTGGTTTGCTGAGAATATACAACAATTTAAAATATGTATGCAACACATAAAATAGTTGTAAAATATAAAGCAAAAGTTGATAAAACTCTAGGGATAAGTTGATATGTCCCTTAACATAGTGGGAGATTTAAACTCACTTTTGTTCATTGAATGTTCAAGCAGATAAGCAGACAAAAATATTACCAAAGATGTAACTTCAACAACAAAGCTAACAGAAATAATCTAATTAAGATAAATGAAATCTATAGATAAAAATTAAAGAATATAAATGTTACATTCATTATAGCTTTAAATTATTAGGTACTCAAAGTGTTTCAAACTGGGTAGCAATTTTGAATTTGTTACTTTTCTGGTATTATTTCAAAAATTTCACATTTTTGAGTGTTTTACTCCTGTATTAGTATTCCGCTGCTGTGTAACAAATTATTGCAAATTAAGTGGCTTACAACAATGTTTTAATCAGCTTTTTCACTGCTGTAATCAAAAGACTTCACAAAAACATTTTTAAGAAGAAAAAGTGTAATTGGGGCTGTGGTTTCAGAGGTCTTGATCCACACATGGCCAACTCCACTGCTCTGGGCCTGAGGTAAGACAGAACATCATGGTGGAAGAGTAAGGTGGAGGAAAGCAGCAGGGGACATGGCTCCAGGAAGCACACAGACTCCCCTCACCTTGTAAAAGTCTCCCCAATGACCCACCTCCTTCAGCCCCAGCCTCCCTCCTACAGTTGCCACCTAGTCAATCACTATCAGGGGATGAATTCATTGATTAAGGTTAAAATGCCCATAACCCAGTCAATTCACCTCTAAACTTTTCTGCATTGTCTTCATGTGAGCTTTGGGGGGACACCTACTAATTAAACCATAATAAATATAAAAGGTCAGAAGTTTCGCATGGTGTGGCTGCTTAGGGTCTCCCCAAGCTGACATTGAGTTATCCAGTGCTGCAACACACGCTGCATCAACAAAGGGTCTCGAGTAGGAGCTATGGATTGAGAAATCAGAGATGTACAAAACACAGAGACATTTTTAAGCAAAGCTGGGGCCAGGTGGGACACCGCACTCTGATGGAGGAACAGTGGTGACCCAGTACACGCTCCATGAGTGCATTATATAGGGTCTCATAATCAGGAAGTTAAAACTATAGGCATTATAAATTATTCAAGGCTTGTGAGTTATCAAGAGGTTTCTTTGCGCACTAAAATGTTACAGAGCTAGAAACAGTTTTGCATCTATCCTGCTGCACCCAGGAAGCTCATTGTATTGGAACATCTGATAGCTGTTAGTGTCCAAGCTGAGTGTCAAGAAAGTTAACACTCTGTCCTTTTTGGCAAGGAATGTTTCCCAAGCTTGGCTTTGGTCCACAATGCAGGATCAGCTGATGACAGGGGTCTTGGCGAGGTGGGGCTCATCCACTCTCCATAATTTGCCAGCACTGCAGTCCTCATATGGAGCTAAGGGTTCTTTCCCAGATGCTGATTGGTGGCAAAATTCAGTTTTTGTAGTTATAGAACTGGGGTCCCCGTTTCTCTGCAGCTGGTGTGTGCTTTCTCCTAGGGCTGCCCACATTCCTTCTCACATGGCTCTCTCCATCTTCAAGTCAGTGGTGACACATGTAATTCTTCTCATGCTTCTACCCTCTCTGATTTCATCTTCTACCTTCCTCTTCTGCCACCATTCAGAGAAAATACTCTCCTCTTTGGAGAGTTGTGATTAAATTAGGTTCACCTGGAAATCTCCTTTCTTTTTAAGTTCAATTGTGCCACATAACAAAGCATAATCAGAAAAGGTGGGTCATCAAATTCACAGGTGCAAGTGATTAGACTGTGAAATACTTGGGCCATGTTTACTATTAACTTTCCCTGGAGTCCTGTTATTTTTACTGTGTGAAATTCCATGACATTGTACTTTCATAGGAATTTCATCATCTACATGATAACAGGAATGACAGTTTTTCATATTTTCCATTATGGTCATTTCTTTAACCCAAAGAGAAGATGTTACTTTGTTGTCAAACACATGGGAGTTTCACAGATATGTTAATTTGTAACTGATATCCATATTATGGTCTCAGAAATAGACTTTAAAATATTATTTTTTTGGCATTCATAAAAGCTTTCCTTGAAGTCCAGTACATACATAATATTTATGAGTCTTCCACATGTTCTCAAAGTGAAATTGTTTTCTCTATTTGGTATAAACGTTTATTAATTATGTCATTAAAGTTTTCTATATTTTATTTATTTCCTACATCTTCTATCATTTTATGAGGGAAGTATGTTAAATCTTCAACTATGATGTTTTATTTATTATTCTCATAATATTGTCATTATTGTCAGGCTATGTTTTAGATATATTAATGTATATGGTTACAATATATCTTTTTTGCATTAGCTTATTTCTTGGTTAAAGAAATATAAATCAGTTACTAGAAGAGCTCTTAGATGATCAGTTTTCCATTGATAACTTCCAACATTTATTCATGTATACACTATATATTAGGTTGGAAGGCAGACTAACAGGAGCAAGTCTGTTTGTTTAAATAACATTTTAATTAAAATTAGTTTAAATTAAAATTAGCTTAAATTAAAATTGCAAAATATTGAAGACAATTTTGGATAAAATGCCTGCTCCAATTTCCTTTTCTCTAGAGTCTTCTATTGACATGCATAGAATATCTCACATTTTGTTTTGCTGGTATTATAGATTCAGAAGAATTCTTTAGCCACTTCAGTTATGAACAAAAAGTTCATCTAGTACCTCAAGCATCCAGCACTGGAGGACTTGAGGAAGATGAATGCTGCTAGAGCAATGATGCTTCTCTGATGTGACCCCAAAGCAGCTCTCCCTCTGCTTCCGCAGGCTGGAGCAGTAGGGAGTGGCTTCAGCATCAAGACCAAGTTAGACTGAGAATGAGCTAGCTCCCCACGGAAACACTATTCTCTTAAAATTACTTCACATTTTCTACATACAATTGCTATCTAAAGCCTGGAAACCAGTTACTTTCATTATGCATGCTTGGGAGTAGAGAAAAATAAACATTTGTAAAGAAGAATTAATTCAGAGAGCTACCAGATTTGAAAATAAAAACAACCAGTTCAAGTACATCCCTCCTATGATGCAGATGATATTGAAGTAGCATCATCCTATGCCATATTTCTGAATTTACCCTAAGATATTTTGTTGATTTTTCTTTGTTTTATATTTGTAAGCAGTCTCTGATAGCAGTGAATAATCTGGGTTTTGGATCATATAACAGTGAAAAAAATGGGTAAAAAAATCTTTGAAATAGTGAATGCAGACTACATTGTTAAAATATTAAGACAAATGTTGCCATTACTATTAATATATGGATGATAAATTATTTTCAATATGATGTTAGGTGGTGTCAATGCAACCTTAGTTTGATTTGTAAGGAAATACATTTTCAAACAACCAGCATTACTTGGTATGGCCTATTAGATCCCATAATTGTGACTAGCCAGTAAGACTTATCATTTCTGACCAGATTTATAGAGCATTGTGCTAACAGGTCATGGGCCAAAGTCCTAAGTTTCAGTGCCATGGTTTGTCTTTATTTAGTTTTGTTCTGCACCTTCTGGTTGTGGACACAAAATTCTGACCAAAATACTTGATTTTTCCAGGGTGTCAGGGAGAATGCCTTTTAACTAAATGTGCAGTAAGTTGAATAGGGCCAGCAGGGGACTAGAGGCCATCATGAGATGGGCAACAGAGGACAGTGAAAGTGAATGGACAATAGGAATCCTTAGACTTAGGGAAGCAAAGAGAATCAAAGAAAGCCATGTTCTTGATTTGTTGTCCCTTTTATGTGTAAGAACTGTCATAACTGTTTCTTACTATGATTTTCAGCCTGGAATCCTAGGTTGTATTTTGACTTAACCCTGTTTGTCAGACATCAGGAAAATCAGAAGCAGATGCAGGGGGTTGGGTGAACATCTCTTTCTAGAGGTCAGGCCTGCTCATCACCTGCAAGTAATGGGACGCATTGGCTCTCAATAGGGAAGAACAGGTAGTCTGTAGGACAGAGGGTCAGGGGAGCTATGGAGAAGAGCAGTTAGTGCACAACCCTGATGACTCCATCCTGTTTCAAGGTTCCATTTTCTCCCTGCTGGGGCCCTAACCTTGGGAAGTAGGCCTGCTCATGTTGAAAACATCCTTCTCTAGAAGACCAACCTTGTTGGTCCTGTGAGTCCTGGCCTTACTCCCGATCCTTAGTTTTGTCTTCCAATCCTTGAGGAAAGTGCTTTAGTTTTTACAACCAAACCATTTCATTGATGATTCATCCTGCTCAGAATTTCATTGTCTTTCTCTAAAACCCTCAATTGTTCCCAGCAATGGTAGTTAGATTCCAGTGTCCTTAAAACTTCTATTTCCCTTCTATTTCCTGAAGAGATGACATATTGCACAACTTCTGTCCCACTGTGTCAATTGTGAATGTGTTAATGATAGCACTGGAAGCTTGTCTGATGGTGCCACTAATGGGTGTCTTAATCTGACTCCCAAGTACCAATTTGGTGTCTACTGTCTGGGCCCATTCCTGGTGTTAACCATTCTAGGTTGAGATTCCTGGAAAGCAGATTGTAGGACAGAGATGAATGTGTAGGGATCAGCACCTGTGTGGAAGGGCAACTGGCAGGACTGGGTCTGGGGAGAATTGGGGCTGCAAGGCAGCTTCAGGGAAGACCTCAGTTAGCCACACAAGGCTGAGTTGGGTTGATCTTTGTAGCATTCTCCCCGGCTGGAATAAGAGAGCTGGGAATTTATGCCTTTGCAATGTCTAGATACTGAGTATAGTTAGCTCTGGGAATGGGGTGCAACCTTGAGTTATTCAGCTGAGGGTGATTCCTAGAAAGCACTGATTGCTAGCGTTCTATGAATACTTGGATGAAGAGTGATGTGGGGACACAATCATGCTCAGGAAAGATGCCCACAGCTCTTCTTAGTTGATCACGTTGCTGTCTGCGTTCTTAGATTTGGTGTGAGGATTAGAGACAATGTGTATAAAGTGAGTGGCATGGCTCTCAATATATCTTATTAATAGTAGAATTAATGTATTAATATTCATCCTTATATCCTGACACAACTTTGCCATGTCTAAATTATAGACTTAGATTGTAATCAGCGAAAATATGTATATTTTCCATGTTGCTACACAATTCTTGTGACCATCACTTTGAATGGTGCTTATTATTTAAATCCAGAATCAATCATAATTTATTAGGTGATCATTTACTTGGTACATTGCTTCATGTCTTTCAATTATAATGCTGAATAGGATATCTTCAACCATCAGTATTTTTCCAGGCTTCAGATTATTTTCTTAGGTTAGTTTCCAGAAGTGGAATTACTGGGTCAAAAATGTTTGAATAGCTTTTGATCAAGAGTGCCAAATTGGGGTTGGGGCTGTAGCTCAGTGGTAGAGCATTGCCTGGTATGTGTGAGGCACTGGGTTCAATCCTTAGCACCACATAAAAATAAATAAATAAAATACAGATATTGTGTTCATCTATAACTAAAAAAAAAAAAATTAAAAAAAGAGTGCCAAATTGCTTTACAAATACATTGTCACAATTTTTTGTATACCAGCAATATAGAGAATATCAATTTTCCTAAATATTTGCCAACAAAGGATATTGTCATTTTTAAAATGTTACTTTTATGGGTGAATAAGAGTAACTGGATTTTGGTGGCTGGGGTTGTGGCTCAGTGGTAAGAGTGCTTGTCTTGCATGTGTGAGGCCCTGGGTTCGATCCTCAGTACCACATAAAAATAAATAAATAAAAAAATAAAGATATTGTGTCCAACTACAACTAAAAAATAAATATTTTAAAAAGCAACTGGTTTTATATTTCTTTAGTTAACACTAAGTTGAATATATATATTAATAATATACTCCCTTACATGAATAATCTGTGCCCTTCAATATACATATTTATTGAAATATTAAAAGAACCTCTTTTATGGGCTCTTACTCTGAAGTTATTCATCCTTTGCTTCATGTGTTGTTCATCTGTTATTTGCCTTTATTTTACACTCTTTGAGATATGTAATGTTTTAGATTTTTAGACAGGTATATTTGTTGATATTTTGTTTTTTAATACATCTATCCCTTTATAGTTTAGTACATTGAATCAAGGATTCTCCTAAACATTCAATTTTATTCTTTTAATTTTTTTAAAAAGTTGTACTCAGCTAATGCATTGAGAATTTACCTTGCCCTGTGGTGTGATAAGAGAGTATACCAAGTTTATTGGTATCACAATATTATTTATTGTTAAAATTTAGTAAAAAGGGATGTGAAGGGATTAGGGATCAACAAGATAAAAGGGATTTAGGAGACCAGGTCAGAGTGTTCTGTTTGGTTTAGTTATCTGTGATATTAGTTATTCTGGCAAAAGTGCTAGGTGACCCTTACTGAGGAAGGATGTGACACAGGACTCACCAATGGTGTGAGAATTTCCATTTAAGTCACTCTCTCCAAAACTCATGCTGAAATTTACTTTCCACTGTAACTGTATTAAGATGTGGCACCCTGAAGAGGAGATTAGCTCTTGAGAATTCTGCCCTCTGAATGGATTAATTCCACTGTTTTAGTCAGCTTTTTTCCTGCTGTGACCAGAAGACCTGATAAGAATACTTTTAGAGGAGGAAAGGCTATCTGGGCTCATAGTTTCAGAGGTCTTAGTCCATAGACAGCAAGAATAGACATTCCTCAGGGATCAAGGTGAGGCAGAACATCATGGTGCAAGAGTATGGCACAGGTGAGCAGCTCACATGATGATCAGGAAGCAGAGAGAGAGGCTCCATTGGCCAGATACAAAATATATACCCCAAAGGCACGCCCCTGATGACTACCTCCTCCAGCCACACCCTACCTGCCTTCAGTTATGGCTCAGTTAATCCCTATCAGGGGATTAATTCACTGATTGGGTGAAGGCTCTCATAACCCAATCATTTCACCTTTAAACTTTCTTGCTTATTCCATACATGAAGTTTTGGGGGATATCTAATATCTAACCCATAACAGCCATCATTGCTGAAGTGGGGTCTCACAAAAGCATGTGTCTAGACTACTTTTCCTCTTTTGCCTCATGCATGTCTGAGTACCTCCTTCCATGTTGTGATGCAGCATGAAGCCCCTTGAAAGATGCAAGTGCCATGCCCTTGGTCTCTCAGACCCCAGAACCATGAGCAACATAGCTCATATTGTTTAGAATTCACCCAGTCCATGATCTTGTGCTAGAACAGTAGAAAAGAGACTGAGACACAAACGCCTTGCTTCTCTGGAGTCATAAATGCAACCAGAGTGTAAGCAAGCATATTGTCAAGAAATCATCTTTTGCCCTTTGATTGATAATATAGTATGTTTTTCTAATTACTCTCTATTCTTTGATTTTATCAAGCCTTTTATTTTTTGTATCCATACCAGATTGTTTCAATTATTGACCTTTTACTGTGTATTATGGTTGCTGGAAGAACTTGTTTCTTTTACTATCATATTACTCTTTAAATATACCTAAAGAATTTTCCTTGATTTTTTTCCAAATCAACTTTATGATAATTTTACCCAATTTAAACAAACAAATAAAACCTCTATGGAAATTGTTTAGGGCTATTCATTAGCTGGAAAGAATTTATATCCTTAAAATACTTAGACTTTTCATAGAGGAACATGCTGTTTTCATTAATCAAGTTTTATTTTATATCTCTCAATAAAATACTTTAGGATCCTATCCCAACCTCTGCCAATCTAGGTCACACATTTCCCATTAAGATTCTATCTTAGTAGTTTGTAATTTTTGTTCTATTGGGAATGTTTTTTTCTGCCCCCGGTGAGATGTTCTATATCTTCATCTAGAAATTTTATTGATTTTTAAAAATTAACTCAAATTTCTTTCAATGAATTTCCAAAAATAGTAATAATTTCCCCATTTCCGTTCCAATATATATAACTCTTTCTATCTCTTTCTTATTACTGGTCTTTAGTGGTATAAAATTCAAATGTGAATAATATTTGTCAATTTAAAAATATGTGTTGGGTGAGACATGCTTCTATTTCCACTATTTGAAGATGTTTTATAAATGCTGCATACTGAATTTTATCTACTATAGTTTTACCTTTTCATGATAAGATTGTATGTTTTTTTTCTACTTAACACATTGGTAAAATTATTTTAATTGCTAGTATTGATCTGTCCTTTCTTTCCAGCTATAATTCCTTCTTAAATATCATAGGTCCTTAAATTAACTGTTGAATTTTATTTACCATGCTAGTTGGAATTTTTATATCTAGATTCATAAATAATACTGGTCTATAAGTTTTTATCTTGTATATTGCAGTTTTGTATCTTTTATATTTGCTTGGAATTGTGTAGCTCTCATATTATGTTCAAAGTATACACCTTTGTAGTGATTTTTTTCTGTTATTAAAAGTTTAGGAAACTTGAGGCTGGTAGCCTCTCGCATGGGTACTGGGTTTGATCCTTAACACCACAGAAAAATAAGTAAATAAAAATGTTGTGTCCATCAACAACAACAAAAAAAATATTTTAAAAAATTATAGAGAAAAATTTAGGAAACTCATCACTAAGAATAACCTATATTAGGAAATGAATTCATCAAAGTAGCAGTATATAAAATTAATACCCATAAATCAATTGTGTTCCTATGTACCAATGATGAATCAGCTGAAAGAGAAACTAGGAAAACTATCCCATCCAAAATAGCCTTAAAAAAAAGAAAGAAAAAGAAACAAAAGAAAAGAAAAAACTTTGGGAATCAATCTAACAAAAGAGGTGAAAGACTTCTACATTAACAACTATAGAACATTAAGGAAAAACACTGAAGAAGACCTTAGAAGATAAAAAGATCTCCCATGTTCTTAGATAGGCAAAATTAATATTGTCAAAGTGGCCATATTACCAAAAAGTGGCATAGAGATTTAGTGCAATTCCTATTAAAATTCCAATGATATTCTTCATCAAAATAGAAAAAGTAGTCATTAAATTCATTTGATGGTTTACTCAGATTTTTTGCTATAACTAAAGGATCTGACCACAATGGTATATTACTCAGTCATAAAGAAGAATGAAATTATGGCATTTGTTAGTCAATGAATGGAAATGGAGACTATCATTCTAAATGAAATAAACCAATCCCAAGAAGCCAAAGGCTGAATGTTCTCTCTGATATATGGATACAAACCCACAATAAGAGGGAGGGGAGGGAAGAATAGAAGTTCATTGGATTAGACAGAGGGGAATGAAGGGAAGAGAGTGGATATAGAAATAGGAAAGACTGTAAAATGAATCAGACATAACTTTCCTATGTTCATATATGAATACATGACCAGTGAAACTCCACATCATGAGCAACTTCAAGAATGGGATCCTAATTAGAATAAGTTATACTCCATGTATGTATAATATATCAAAACATACTCTACTGTCATGTATAGCTAAAAGAACAAATAAAAAAAGAAATATTAAAACAACAAAAAGTAACTTATGTGAGGGATTTTCAGAGGTATAACTATTTAAAAATTTTTACCTTTTATTGTTATTCACATTTTATCTTGCACCAGTTTTGGTAATTTTTTCCAGAATGTTAACAATTTCATTGATGCTTTAAAATATAACAAAATAAAAGTACATGTTCATTCTTATAATTTGTATATCTGTCACCGTAGATCCTTCATTTTAAAAAGTTTAATGATTTCCCCCCCTAATTTCCTATGCCATAAATCTTGTTTATAATTTTAAAAATAGCTTGTATATAATTTCATGGCTTTTCAATTTTAATTCTAAAACCTTCTACTGGATTTATTTCATAATTTTACTGTGCAAACGTGAAAGCCACACAATACAAATATAAGAATATGGACAGTGGAATTATTTAACAAAATTAGTAATCTGATATCAGTCTTAGCTTTCCTTCGTTGATGATCATTTTCTCCTGTCTGGATAACTAGATTTGCCCTTGGAGTTTATATTTCCTCTGGTTACACCTAAGTCAAGTTTTTCAACAAGAATCCTGTTTTAATTCAATTGGCTCTTGAAATAGAGTCAAGTCTTTCTAAGAAAAATTTTCTTCTCTTCTTTTTTAAACCTTCTGGCTCCTTTTTATAATTTAGGTTTTGGTTTTCCCCATGCTTTGCCATAATTTAAAGAGTCTAATAATACTCCTTTGTATTAAAAAAAAGCCTCCTTCCACCAGCCAGTGCCCCTCACTACATTTTCTACTTCCCAGAGGCAGCTATTTTTTTTTTTTGCCTTTTAGTTCTTTGACCCCATGTTTCTCCATAGCTTGCTTATTTTATTACTTGCTGAGTTTTTCGAGTTTGCCTCATGGGTGTCCTTCCCATTGTGGAAGTTGTTCCATCGCTCATCTTTACTCTTCCACTCATACATGCTTCCTAGTCCTGCCCTCCCAGTTTAATATACTAACATTTGATTAGATTTGCCTCATGATGAGAGATATTATTCAAAATACTGAACAAAATATTCATAAGCATCAACCAGACAGGATCCTCTAAGACTCTTCTTAGGCCAGTCATGAATCCTTTAGTTTCTCAGTTGTGAGTAGGTCCAAGGGTTCCTGGGGAAGAGTTGAGGATGACAGGGGCTCAGGGCAGCATATTTTCACCATTCAGTAATATTTTAATAAACCAATTTGTATGTTCTGATTAGAAACCTGGTTATAATTAGAAAACTCTTCATAGCCAGTCATCCACCATACAATGATTACTTTTTCATTCTTGAGTTACATTTTGTTTTCCTTAGAGCCAATAATTAATTACCTTATTCATTCATTTGCATAATTTTCTATGGGTATAATCCCAACCTAACTCCAAATTATACTAGTATTTTTTTTTAGTAATTCCTTTACTTTTTGTATTACTCAGTGTGGAGTAAGTTAAGCTATAATAACAAACACCAACCTACTAGAAGATCTAATAACAAAGGCTTGTTCTTCCTCACTGTATGAGGGCACTGCTACATTTCTCCTTATCACAGAACCTGAGATGATGGACCTCTACCCTGCTTCTGAGGTATGGGGAAGGGGAAATGATGATTAGATGCTCTCTCTTAAGGGATTCCACTCACACTATAAGCAAAAGTCATATTACAGTATCTAGTTTCAAGAGGCAGCAAAGTTAAATATTGCTATGAGCCCAGAAGGAGAACAAAATATCTGATAGGCAGTGCTATGAGCTACTACAATAATGTTCAACAAATTGGGTGCTTTATCCATTGCACCTTCCATTTTGGAGTATTTGGTCAGTTCCAACCTGGACTGGCTGTTCAACACGACTACTACAAAGCTGTTGTCTTGGAGTCTCCTATCAAGCACTTCGACCCTGGGGATTTAAAAGTCTCTCTTTTGTATTGAATTCCTGTTTCCTTAATCTCATTTTCTCTCATTTTTTTTCCTTTATTCTGAGTGAGTACATCATCTAGTAGCTGCCTGAGATAGAATACATAGAAGTACGATTTTTGAAGACCTTTGTTGTCTGAAAATGTCTTTATTATACTTTAGTGTTCAGTTGGAAGTTTGGCTGGGTATGGAATTACAGGTTGGAAAGGCATTACTTCATTGCCTTCTACCTTATGGTGTCTCTGTTGAGAATTCTATTTTCATTTCAATCTCTATCATTTTCTCTTCATAAATACACAGAATTTTCCCTTTTCTACAGTGTTTTGAAATTTTACTCTGATGGATCTTGGTATTGGTTTATTCTTATTGATAGTCCCAGTTGGCATAATAGTCTAGAAATAAATGTCCTTCAATTCTAAGAAATTTTGGATATATTTGTGTTCACTATTTCAATCTTTTTACCCCCTCAAAAGTCTCTTTATAAAACCAACTTTAATCAAATATTTTACCTCCTGGACTGGTTTTCTAATTTTCAAATGTTTTATTTTCTATTTCTTGATCTTATATCTGTATTATTTGTGAAATTTCCTCAACTTTATATTTCATCCTTTCTTTATTGTTATTTTTGTGGGGATCTAAGGTTTCTAAATGCATATGTTAAAACTTTTTTTAAAAAAATTCTGATTATTACTACTTTTCTTTTTTTTCTGTCAACTTTTTGTATAAAATAATTAAATCTACTAAGATACTTTGCTTGCTACTTGTATGTTCTCTTGAAATTCACATTTTGCTTTTATTTATGAAAGAACTTCATGAGAGAGTCTTTTAAATTATTCCTTTTCTCTATTTTAGTATGTTTTTTGCTATTTATTCAATTCATATTAAAAAGTATGATTTAAAACATTTCCCAGAAACCTTTTTGTATCATCCCATAACTGTTTGTATTTTCCACTTGCTACATTTGTTCTTATTTTACTGAATACATAGACATATATTCTATAAGTGTGACATGTTATTTCCTGAATTCATTGTATTTCAATGAGTACTATTTGTATAGAAATTTTCAGCTTGGTTCACCTCCTTTAAATTGTTGGCCTCTTCAATTATTCCAATTATTTTGTTATCATCTCATTTTATTACTGAAAGTTTTTATAAGTGAAAGTGTCATTTTTATAGCTCATTCAGAATTAGGAGGTGGTATAGATTTCACCAAAAATTACAGTACATAAACTCTGTGTGTTCACGTATGTGAAATGTTGCTCTGTTTTCTCCCCTGGGCTTCTCCACAGACTAATATGTTTCATCTCTTCATTTCTTTCCTCCAGATTTTAGGGGTGTTTCTCAGGTTTGGTTTCTGCTTCATTAAGCAAAAGGCTGTTACTATTTGGCCACTGAAGTTTTATTTTGGAGTGGTCTGTTTTGCTTCAATAAAAGTCATGTCCATTGGTATCTTATTGAGAAGCAGTTGTTTCTTCTAATATGGATGCGGTTTGAGATAAAATCCATTTCAGACACAATTTTACTCTGATGCTGCAGGAATTAGCTCTTACTAATCTCGCTGGATATTTTCACCAGCTTCTCTTGATTTAATTCATTTTGTATGTGTTCATTCTCAAGTCAGGAGAAATGTCAGACAGGAAGTGAAGATTTCCAACAGTTCCTTCTAGTTCTACCTAAGCACTGTTCATTCTACCTCATGGAAAGAATTATATGTTCGTATTTACCTCATACAGTCACCTCATGGTGACCATTTCCCCATGAGAGAGCTGACTACAACCTATGTGACTTGCTCAACTGACCCCATATCCAGTGTGGACTACACAGGTAACAGAGAGTGACCACCTCTCAATCACAGTGTGACTCTGTAGAACTCTGGCCTGTTTGCTTTAACAAGAGCTTCCTAAGGGCAATATGCTTGGATAGTATCCTGGACCCCAATAAAGTCTTCAGCCCATAGGCTTTCCCCTCTTTCTCATTCTCAGCTTGCTACTGCAGTGTGTGTCCCAGAGAGCAATTGCCTTCGGTTGGGATCTGTAAGCAATAAAACTGCATTTGTCATTTAAAAATAATTATATGTTTTACTCCAAGCTCCTCCAGTCCTCTATGCAAGTACAACCCCATAGAAATTTCTGAGATGATACTGTACCATGATGCTACTATATCTGCTTTGTCCAATAGAGTAGCCATTAGCCACATGTGACTTTTCATTTTTCATGTCATTAGTTTATTTATAGAAATATCTGGAAGGCTACATGAGTTCAAGAGTATTATACCTCTTAAAACTTCTTCATATCTGTTAAAAGGATGAATGAAAATATTATTTCTTAAGAAGTTGGTGTTTTACTATAAAGGAAGGTGTAACAACCCCAGATTCAAAATTCAGGGTTATCATAATCGATAACTAACACTTGTTTTCCAAAGAAAATGACAAATTGTTCTCAGGGGCCCTCCTCCTAGTGACCCCAACAGACCACAGAATTTGTGAATCTCCCAATGTTCTATCTCAACATGGTGCTATTGGAAGCTCTGTGAAATGCACAGAGACTAAAGGTGAAATAAATGGCCACACCACACCAAGTTCTTCCTTTTATCTGTGTGTGGCCTTCTTAAGCACTTGAAATGTGACTAATATGACTGAGGACATTAATTTTAAATTAAATTAAATTTTAATTCATATAAATTTAAATTCAAATAGCCACATGTAGCTAATGGCTACTATATTGGATGACAGAGCTCTAGGCAACTCCAGGCATTTGGGTTGAAGAAAAAATACTCCTTGCAAGAGTAATTCTGAACTGAGATGAGAAAGGGGATGTCAGCTGCAAGTTCATGGCCTTTGAAGATCCCTGATCCACAGAAACAGAAGGAAGCTTCTGGTGAGATAGAGAGGTCTTTTGCTTGAGAAAATGTACATCCAAATATTTGAGCTTCCTGTATGAAAAGTACAGGTTCTTGGGGATAGTAACTCAGTTACATATTGGACTTGGAGGAAATAGATACATGGGACTCATAGACCTACCTCTGATTGAGCTGATTCACTTCATAATTCCCATTAGCACCTGCCTGCTGTTGTATCCTGCTTCACATTGCGCTAGGTGTATTTCACAAGGCTTAGCAGACACTGTGAGGAATATCTGGAGAAGGGGTTCCTTGTAATTTCACTACTTAGCCATCTTACCAAAATTTTCCTGACTTTATTTTCAAATTTGGAGAAAAAGCAAAACGATTAGCCAGACAGATAACATGATTAATTTGATCATCTGGGAAGTGGGAGCTTGAACATGGCATTTTCTTGAGCACTCCATTAGTCTTGATCCCATGTTAACATCTGACACTCAATTTAATGTTAAATTTGGGGAGAAAATAGAATAGGAGAAAGTAGAATTGGGAGATTCACAAATTCTGTGCTGGTGTTGATTTTTAGCACATTAAAGACAGGACCACTACTATGTAACCTGCTGGGACCCTTCCATCCTATTCAGATGCCCCAGTCTAGGGTCATTGTACCTTGAAACTTGCCCCAGCAAAACAACTTCCTACCCACTTCACCCTAATCAGATTCCTTTTAAGTGGGAAAGATGAAGTCCATGATTACTTCCTCAAAACTCCGTCCACTTGGCACCATGGCTGGGTTTCCAAACAGCTTGCAGACGTCCTGTCAATGAGTTCTGTGAAACCAGTGGCACACCAGGATGGCCTTATTTGCTTTCTGCTTTAAGCAGAAAAATTGGATTTAGAAAGCTTTTCCTAATCTGGATCTCTGCGATATATAATAAACTCCTTACATCTGTCACCATCAGCATTCTCCTTGCAG
Organism: Spermophilus citellus; assembly: GCF_964194105.1. Taxonomy (NCBI): domain Eukaryota; kingdom Metazoa; phylum Chordata; class Mammalia; order Rodentia; family Sciuridae; genus Spermophilus; species Spermophilus citellus. Next base: position 7,434,015 of record NC_138194.1, read on the forward strand.
TCTTTACCTTTTATGTTTCAAAAAGGGAAGACAGGATGCCCTTTCTTTCTCTTCCTATTCAAGCCCTGTCTTGGGACAGCTAGCCCTGAGGATTAGTGACATCTTCCTGGCTGGGGTGATAGGGGACCGGAACAAATTTAGGATTGCCCTCTATACCAGCCACATTCCATCCCTATTAACTCTAAGAACCAACACTGGTTTGGAAACTTTTCAGACAGCAAAATAAAAAGTCAGGCCTAAAGCTCCCTAAATACCCGCTTTAATGATAACATTGATTATATACCAAAGGCAATGTTTTTAAAGTAGGGACTACAGTTACTTGCACTAGAATCATCTTTCCTGCCAATAAAATGCAGATTCCCAAGTCTCCCTCTAGGCCCCCCTGAGTCACAATCTCTAGGCCCAGGCCCTGTCTGCAGTTTAACCACTCCCCAGGTGACTTCCATGCATTGCCCATTACTTCTTTCAGAGTTGGTTAGTGGACCCTCTCGAGGGCTGGGGGATCAGACAGCAACATTGTCCTCAGTGGAGAAGTGGTCCTGTGGAGAGGCAGGTGTGAAGCACAGGAATAAAAAGGCACAGTTTTAAATATTATGGCATTAATCACCTGCTTTGGACATAAGGAATCAATTTAGCCTTCCTGTCCTTAGTTTTTTTGTTTGTCAAGATAGTGACACTTGGTTCACATGCTTGATGAGGTATGAGTATATATCACCTGGAACACAGCATTTAATAAGCATTTCTATTATGAGTTCTCAAAAGTTGCTATGCTTAAGAAAAATTTCATGTATAAAACAACATATTTTTATTAAGCATTTTTTTTAATTCAACAAAGACATATACCTTTGCCAGTTAGAGTTCTGATGAGCTAGTCATTGAATCCATTTCTGCCACTTTTGAAGGAGGGTGGAGTCTCAGCCTGAACATTACTATTTGGCTTTTTGAAAATTTCAAATATCTCTTGTATCCTCATTACTATAACATTTATCAATTCCTGCTGGTACTTGATACTCTAGTTGGCCCATGCAAGACTTTGGATCAGTACATTATATAACAGGGACCATTACTAGTCTCCTATGTGTATATTTGAGGGACATTTCAAGAAGGTTGAATTCAGGAAACCACTGTCTCCAAAACATGTCCAATTAGGACTTTCAAGTGAACATTACTCCTCTTTCTTCCCTGCAGACTTTTTTTCTAGGGATTTGGGGAGCTTTTTTTTCCCTTTAGGTATGTCTTTCTTCATCCTTTACCAGTAAATGCTTGGAATTGGTTTCAGCTGAGAGTTAGGGAGTCAAGGGAACTGGTCCCTCCTTTAAGGAGAATTCTGAAATACAAGAGGGCATGTGCAGCTAGGTGCTCAGATACTCCAGGAATTCTTGGAGGTGCCTGGGAAGATTTTTAAAGGGATAATGAGGGGCTAGGATCTGCTTTTCACACTCCCTCCAACTGCATCAGCTCTGCAGGTAATGTGTTTTGTGTTACAGTATATATGTAGAAATTTGTTTGAGAAAAGCATGTCACTGTAAAACACTAAACAGCAATCTTTGAAAATTACTGGTATAGTCCAGTACATTCAAGTTTGATTGATGGCTGAGAAGACTGAAGTTCTGTCCTAGAAGTTAAATATCTAAGCTAAAGACTCATGATTGGATTAAAAACGTTTTAAGCAAGTTTTAAGAAACATGTAGCAGGTGCTTCCTGTGGGCCTAGGTAAGGAAAAGAGAGACCAAGAAACATGGACTCTGACCTCAAGGATTGCAGTCTAGTAAGGGAGCACAAGAGAAGTATATGATTATATACAGTACATATAAATATGCAAAATAAAAGTGCTATGGGAACCCAGTTGTGGATTAATAAAAACAATAGATTATATTGCATGGTGAGTCATTTGAAGGCATTGTGCTTGGCATGCTCTCCCTTTTTCCCTCCCTTCTCCCTCCATATATCCCTGAGAAATGACGTCATTTCCCACACTCTATGGATGAGGAAATCAAGGTTTAGAGATTGTTTCTTGCCCAAATTCATATAATAATTACTAGGTGGCAAAGTTGTGATTTCATCAGAAGTAATCTGACTCCAGGGGTCATAACCTTTATCCTAGGAAAAACTAAGAACACTTCAAAAGGAGGGCCTTCTGACCTGGGCCTAAGAAGCTAAGGATTTCAAATGCAACACAGGAGAGGACTGGTGGGAGGTGTGAGATATTCTAGGCAGAGTACCCTGCACAGATGCAGTCCTGAAAACCTCTCAACATGCTGAAAGTGCAGTATGGGGCCACATTTTAAAAAGGTGTTATAATCGCTATTCCAGAGAACAAGACTTTAATTCCCAATGCTTACAGATTAGAATTTAACCTCTAGGTAAGGATGGGATGAGAGGCAACATGAGGTTTGGATCTGAGAGCTTTGTGACACTACGCAAGTTATTTAATTTCTCTGTGCCTCATTTCCTCATTTCTAAGATGTGTGTGTGTGCATAACCACTAATTCACAATGATAATTATGAAGACTAAATTGGGTAGTGTACATGGAGGCATTTATCATAGTGTCTTTCATAGGATAAGTACTCAGTAAATGGTAGCTAGTTTGAATTTAACTTCAACCTAATCAGATAAGCTAATATTTTTTGTATGTATTAAACATTGTACCAAACCCTACACATGTATTATGTAAATCTTTAAAAACAAATGGCTCTGAGAAGTAGGTGTTATTATCTCCTTGAAATATAAAAGATGAAACAGGATTCTGATATTGATTCTAGCATCTGATTTTGGAGTTCTAAACAGACTGGTTTCTTTATTTGACATTGCTGGGAAATCTCAGCATGATTGGACATAGGTAGCAGGTTGATATCCTGGTTCACTGGAGAAAGAGAGAGATTTGGAATAAATGGGCTCTGTAATAAACTCTTCAAATTATACCAAGGAAATGAGAACCAAACTTTTGGGTTTTATGCCTCTTAAAGGGTCTATAAACTCTTGTTTAAGGTCTATGGTTTCATTTTATGCAGACTCTTAACTCTTTTACCAGCCATTCCATGAATAAATTTTGCTTTTCCACATCTTTGTGAAAGGCTGTATAAGTTAGCTTTAAGAAATCACCCCAACACTTAGTGACTTAAACCATAACCATTTATTTAGCTCATGATTGTGTGGGATGGAGTACTGGGCTGGGCTTAGCTCTGTAATTCTTCTTCTGGTCTTGGCTGGTCTTTTGGCCTTGTGTTTGGTCAGCTGCCAGATCTGCTGGGGCTTGTTGGTTTGGTGGGCTGTTCAGCTGAGATGACTCATTTTCACTCCTTTGGGCTCTCATTTTCTAGGAAGCTAACCTGGACTTTCTCTTACAGTGTTAGAAGGGTTCCAAGAACTACAAGCAAGAGGTCAAACTACAAAAAATGTAAGTACACCTTTATGTCTCTACATTTTTTATGTTTTCTCTTGTCACAGTGGCTAAAGTTAGACAGTGGCCAATCCCAGACTCAGCATGCGAGGAGAGTGCCAAAGGTAGACACAGGATGCATAAAAAAACGTGGGTGAGTTCTACCATGAAAACTTACCATGCAAGCATTGGGAAGTCAGTCACAGTGGCTGTGGACTGGCACAGGCTTGAAAACGTGCTGGAGAAAGTTATCTTCTGTGGAGAGGCATTTGGTGCCCAGCTGACTTGGGGGCAACTACACATCCTCTTGGTTGGAAACCAGAAGATGATGTGATATACCAGGAACCATACACTCCTAAGCTGTCTGCTTCCTGCCTTCTGTACCTAGCCCTTCTTCTGAAGTAGGGACTTGCCAAAGACAACATTCTAGTAGCTGGTAAGGCCTGAACTCTGTAATGACTGGTTTATTTTACCTTCTGCCTTCACTGTGTCCTGAGATGGCATGACCTGTAGCAATAGTGTTATATCCCTTGCAATTTATTTACATCTCAGTCCAGATATCTACAACTGACTCTCATCACTCTCATTCTAAAGGGGCACCAAGTTGATCTTGCTTATCCTTGAAATCAGACCACAGACTTGCTGGGGTAAGAAGCTTTAGACTTACATTCAATTTACTTATCATATCAATGGTTTCTGTAGCTTAATTTTATTTTATGTTCCATTTTATTTCATGAAGAAAGAAAATTCTGCAGGGTATTGAAGGACCTTGGTATCTGCGATCAAGTCACAGGCACATAATATTGTGACCTATCACTCATTGCTGGCTGTCCTGAGGAAAGACAATGAAGAGTCTGGTGAAAATCATTTCTTAAAAGTCTACTTTTCCTTCTGCAATTTCAATGTAAATGCCAGTATTATAATAAAATCCAGGAAAACATGTAAAATATCTCTTTGTAAATATCTTAATAAATAGTTTGGTAATATTTTCATACCTTTGAAACCTAGGGCTCAGGGCAAAAATATAGCAGTTGACTTCAAGGATATGAAATGATGATGTCTGTTAGGCTCAGCCTGGCTCACCCATTGTTTCTGCTGTGTGCCATCAAGTTTGGGATTTTGACCTTTGGTGACTTCAAGTTTTTTTAATATCTTTTTTAAATTGTATATGGACACAATACCCTTATTTATTTATATTTATGTGGTGCTGAAGATCGAACCCAGCACTTCATTTGCTAAGTGAGTACTATACCACTGAACCACTACCCCAGCCCCATGACTTCAGTTTTGATTCCACAGACTTTGGATGCAGAGGTCTCTTTTATATATGTGGTTGTCTTACATTTTCCACAAAAACTTTTAATTGAGGGTTTCAAGATTCTAGGATTCAGTGCCCTGGGGAAATGATGCTGAGGTTAGACTGTTAGCTCAGTTTATTCTAGTAGGCATTTGTGAAGCCCCTTATATGCCAAGCTCTGTGCCAGCATACACACAGTTCTGACCTCTGAGAGCTTAGAACCAGGTGAATTTCACTGAAAGAGTCAGGTCTGTGAACTAAAATATTGCCATGTGATAAAGGCACCAGGAAGTGCCTACAAGAGAGAAGAGGGCAGAGTTCAAAGAGGTGATGCTTAAGTGGTATTTGGAAAGAACAACACTGGAAGACATCTCATCTGACTTGTTGAAGCTTAAGATTGCAAAGGTTTCACAGGCTACTATGTCTGCTAGATTAGTCTCTTAACTACCTAAATATGTGTGACCATATATAAGCTCTGTAAAGAGTCTTAACATAATAGTGAATATCTGATAATTTTAAAATAAAAAGATAAACATACTGGAAAGTAAGGGAAATTCTCTAAAGTTAAGAAAGGAAAAGGAACAGAATTCACAGAGGTAAGAACCAAAATTTCTGACTCCTTTATTTTTAGCTACCAATAATTTCCAGGCGCTCTGCCTTCACATGTGCCTGCACATGGGTAAAGGAGACAGATAAAAAGACCTATGTGGGGAGAAATGCTAGTTGTGGATCTCTAGGTGAAGTGACAGGCAACATCCTGACTTAAAAGGATGTTGGAAGGAAAAGGTAAACTAGAAAAAATACTCCATGGAGGCAGATGACGAAGACCCTTTCTTGATTCAAACTGGCTCCTGATGGGTGGAAAATGGTACAATGCACCAGCTTTTACATGATTTGGGGGCCTGTGTTCAGTGTTTGCATGGTCTGAGTATATATAAGCTAAGAAATTCAATTTCAAGCAGACCTAGCAGTATTAAGCACATATCTCTGGGAGAACCCACATGCAAACCATACTGCAAAAATGCCTATAGACTTAGTCCTCAGAGAATGTGAAATACACAGAAATCACAAAGTGTATGAGGAAACGAGACATCATGAGTGAGAGTCAAAACACAGCCAGGAACAGCACACAATGACCCTAGGTATTTAACATGTCTAGTACATTTAAAGAAAGAAAAGAGGAAAATAAAAATATGACCATGAGCAAAAGCCTATCAAAAACAACTCATACTACTTAATGAAGTGCTGCATGAACTGTTTGGAAATAAATAATAGTAATCAAAGTGAAAAAGTCAATGAAAGCAGAATCCATTAATAACAAAGGAAATATCTTCTTTGATATAAGGAGAGCAACTAAGAACACAGCAGGGAGGAAGAGCATATGAGAAGAAGATTAACATTAAACAGGGACAAGAGGTGGGAGGGAAAAGGAGAGAGAAGGGAAATTGCATGGAAATGGAAGGAGACCCTCATTGTTATACAAAATTACATATAAGAGGAAGTGAGGGGAAAGGGAAAAAAAAACAAGGAGAGAAATGAATTACAGTAGATGGGGTAGAGAGAGATGGGAGGGGAGGGGGGGATAGTAGAGGATAGGAAAGATAGCAGAATACAACAGTCACTAGTATGGCAATATGTAAAAACGTGGATGTGTAACCGATGTGATTCTTCAATCTGTATATGGGGTAAAAATGGGAGTTCATAACCCACTTGAATCAAATGTATGAAATATGATATGTCAAGAACTATGTAATGTTTTGAACAACTAATAATAGAAAAAGAATTATAATGCAAAAAAACCCCAAAGTACATGTATAAAGGCATAAATTGGCATGAACATAGTTTATATACAGATATGAAAAAATTGTGCTCTATATGTGTAATATGAATTGTAATGCATTCCACTGCTGCTGTCTATTTTTAAAAAAATAAAATAAAATACAGATTAAAGAAAATAACAAAGGAAAAAAGATTGTAGTATGTTCACACAATGGAGTATTATAATGTAGCCAGAAAGAGCAAATTACTGCTAATGCAATATGATGGATAAACTTCACAGTCATGAAGCAAAAGAAGTCATATATAGAGCATGCATACCATGTGGTTCTATGTATAGAAAATCTGAAAACAGACAAGGCTAATCTATGTTGATGGTGGTCAGAAAAGTGGTAACCTCATATGGCAGGGTATTGATTGAGAAAAGTTGAGAGGGAGGCCTCTGGGGTGCTGGACATGTTGTGTATCTTGAACATTTCAATGGTGGCAAACCTGTAATGTCATCCTGCATATGCTTAAGACTTTATGCTTGTATTATCTGTGATTAATAACTCAACACAAAAGAATAAAAACTTTAATGGTTCTATCTTCCAGTTTCTTTGACCACCAAGACTGAATTAGATACAGCCAAAGAGAAAATTAGTGAACTGGAACCTAAAGAAATACCCCTAATTTGGCACAGAGATGAAAATGACAGAGACAATGAGGCTGGCTGGTTCATTAGGGTGTGGCAGTGGTAGAGTGGGTTCCTGGTATATATTTGGTTCTTGGTTTGGTCCCCAGCACTGCGGAAAAAATAAAGAGAGAGATGGGGGTGGGGGAGGTGCTACAATGAAGCAAAAGTGAAGTCTTAGTAGAACTATAGAAAAAATAAAAGATAAATAATTTCTAAGACATAAATTCCTTGATTCAGGATGTTTATGAACTTCATGTAGGATAAATAAAAAGTATTGACACCAAAACACATCAGAAGAAAGCTTCAGGTCAGAGACAGCTCAAAGATTCTAAAAACAGCCAGGGTGAAGGTACAGATGACCTCCATAGGACTATCAATTAGACCAAGGCAGTCTTCCAACAGTGGTGTTACAAGTCTGTAGATGAAGGGATGGTATCATCAGTGCCTTGCAAAGGTCATAACTATCAACCTAAAATTACTAACTTAGGAGATGAGGGAAAAACAATAATTTTAAGAAATGAGATGAACAAAAGAAAACTAAAATAGGCAAATTGCACTGCCAACAGACCTTCACTTGGGGACTTTCTAAAATAAATATGTTTGAAAGAAGAAAAACAGTTACAGATGGGCTGAAATGCAAGATGGAAAGGAGAGCAAAGAAAATGTGAAATATCAAGGTGTATATGTAATATAGGAACTATATGACACTATTATAGAGAATGAGAGAGAGAGAGGATTGGAGTGCTGGGTCACAGAAAACCTCCTGAAGCAGAGCAATTCCAGCTGCAGTTAGTTGAACTGAAATTGAATCACCCTCCCACTAATTCCTCCCAACTCGAAAGTTGTTCTTTCTGAGTTGGGAGTTTGGTTGCATTCCGTGGAGCTCCTAGAATTGCCCTTAGACCATTGACTTTTTTTTGGATGAATTGGTTCAGTCATTATCGAACATTAAATGTTCCCCTTCATGGTGGTTGTGGGAATGGCAACTACATAACAAGATAAAAACAGAATTTACTGTTATAATGCAAGTAAATCTTAGAGATTAATTAAAAACAGATTTTATTCATTTACATAATTATAAAATTATTTCCAACAGCAATCCTAATAAACTTGGATTTGTTTGACAAATGTGATGGTTTGTTCTGGGATAAATTTGTGCCTTTGTAAATGCTTTTGATATTGATGGAAGGCAGGGTCCCAAAGGAGCAAGTGATACAAATGTCTGCCCTACAAAGGGTGCCTGGTGCTTTGAAATTGTACTGTAGTATTTTAGTCACTGATAGCTGAACCTAGAGCCCTGCAGAGGGTGAAGAAGTGTTATTGTCTAGGGGTGCTGGGTTTGTTGTCTCTGTTCAGCAAAGAATTGACGAACAGGACACAGAGACAGCAAGCAAGAAATAAGTTTATTGCAAAAGCAAGAGATAGATTTCAAAGACAAGGGGACCCAGAGCTGGGAATTCAGTGGGGGAGTTTTGACCTGTTCTTTTCATGGTCTCTGGAATTTCCTCCTCTCCTTATCTCCTCCCCTGTCTATGCACTCCTCACTATTATTGATTGGTACCCCCCTGTGTCCATGCATTGTTTTTGTTTTCAGATTGGATCTCCTGCTTAGGAGCATGAATATGGAAGTGTCTGACTAGTTGGGTCCCCCACTTGTTGCCATGAGCACATTCGCCAAGCAGGAAGTTGGCCTCATCAGAAGACCCTCTTCATGCTCCTCTGTTCTGGCCCTGCCACTGACCTCTTCACTTATCTTGCACTGGCTGCTTGAGCCCTTCTACATCTTCTTCAGAAGGTGGGTGCTTGTACCTTCAGCTGATAATTCCACAATCCATTTTCTGGCATTCTTCTATCACTATTGGCATAACACACTGGTGGTTTTAAAACCTTGATCTCAATTTTCTAATTATTTCATGACCCTATGGATCTCTTCCATCTTAAATATTCCTTTAGTGTTCTTTAATTCTTTAGTGAATATTTTAACCTAAATAAAAATTTCATCTTTTCCATCTTCAAGAGACAGCTCAGCTTCCACCAGAAGCAAATTCTGCCCTGAATTCCCTGACGGGATTAAACATACTCCCCTCCATGTTCCACTGCCACTGATTTCTTTCTATGGTAATTATTTGTCAGTATACAGAGAACTCAGGAAAGGCTTTGTGAACCTCTCATGTCTCCATCCCTAGTGATCAGTTCAATAGGTTCTTGTTCATTAACACATGATTGCTTCCACTTGATTAAAAACATGATTTATGTGCTGTCCTGCAAAGATGGGCATATGATAATGTTGGTGATGGTGAAGTGTATTTTTGACTACTTTACCTGTGTCTTCAGGATGTCCTCGGTTCTGAGATGTTGTCTTGTTACATATGTAGTATGTTCACACAATCAATATCCACTAGGTATTGATAACTAATATTCACTCATTATTTAATAAATAAGAAGTCAAGAAGAGAAAGTTGAAGTGGCTGTTGCAAGGCCCTGCAGTTTGCACAGAGGGTAAACCAACGGACAGGATGGGAGATGGGAAATAGTAAGGAGTAAGACTTCTTACTCCTTGCAAAAATGACTTCATTAATTTTCTCTCCATTTAAATTCAGCTCCACCTCCTCCAGTTCTTTTCTTCATGAGATCAAAGAGGCAGTCTTTGATAGGAGGAAGACACACCACAGAGATGCTGAATATGAACTGACCCTCGCACGGGACCATTTTGCTGCAGAAGCAGCAATAATCATAATCATAATGCTTGCTTGAACTTGGCACTTTTCTTTTCTTTGACATAGAGTCTGAAATTACCCGCTGATGCCTTCGGCACAGCAGTGGGCTGCTGAACAGAGGAGAGGCTGGGGACCCCAAAGTGTGTTATTGTGGAGAAATTCTGGAAGCTCTCAGGGCTGTGAATGGCTCTGGTGAATAAGCCAACCTGGGGCAGCTCAATAGGCAGGGTGATGAGTAGGAAGCTGTGATATTGTTTCTATAGAAGGAGTGGCTGGAGATTGCTCAGGGGCTGTGCTGTGTGGAAGCCTCTTGGCAGAGAGGCCCATAAGAGGACCACGCCAAACCTTAGACTTATGGAAACAAAACCCCACTTCTTGGGACCCTAGGAACATTAGGGATTATTTCCCCCCAAAATTAGAAGAATTGATAAAAAACAAATGATCCTTTGACTTCTTTCTTTATAAGCAATGCCACACACACATATAAGCACTCATAGGCATCTGAGTTCCCAGGTGTGAGTGTAAACCAGGTCTGTGGCATTCTCTGTCATGGAGAAATGCTGTGTTTTTTCTTGTGCAAGAAGAGAGATCTCATGAGAATTTAGGGGCCTTGATGAGAGCTCTTCTACGTATTTCTTTTGCATATTAGAAGATAGATTCCCAGAGCACAGACCTCCCTGGCCTCAGCCAGGAGCCATTTTCAACCGGCAGTCTTTTGTTTGTCTCAGCTACACTGAGTTAGGACTGCATAGTCAAGTCCAGAGGGCAGGGAAATATGATTCAGGAAAGTATCCTTCTAAGTCAGCCTTTTCTGACTTCTGCTGTTCATCTGATTAGTAATGCTGTCCTCTGTGCCTACAACATTGGTCTGGGGTGGGGCCTTTTTGAAATCCCCATGATATGGTCAGCATGGAAATCCTTGGCCTGTTCACCAGACCAAGGGTCTCAAATGGCCCCATTTGCCACGAAGGCATGTGAGCACAGCCCAAGAGGTGACAATGAAGTCAAGATGGAGTTCTGCTCCACATGCCCTCTACCTGAGGACAGGTGTGCAGGCCTGTGACCAGATAAACATGAGGTTGGCTTCTGCCCGGATAGGAACAGAGACACAATCACCTAGGGCAGGTGTTTGCTGTAGAAACAGCTTTTTATTCCTTAGCAGTGGCCTGGATTTGTTTTCCTATGGCCTGATCCTGGGGATTTTTGTCCTATGACTTTTCTTTTGCTGTGGTTTAGGTGCTTATCAGTGTTGACTCAAATCCCTATCCTGAGTGTACGTCTAGATTACTCACTTCACTCCAAAGTACTACAAAGAAACAGTGAAAAGAGAAGAAGGAAGAAATTCAGCATGGATGGTCTTTGACTTGTGATAATTCACTTGGGATTTTTTTTTGACTTAATGTTGGTACAAAAGTGATACACATCCAGTATAAGCCATAAGTTTAGAATTTTGTTCTTTTCCTGGGTTAGTGGCATGTGGGGACACTCTTTTGTGATGCTGGCAGCAGCCAAGAGCCATAGCTCCCAGTCAGTCATGCGATCAGGAGGAAAAACAAATGATGCCCCACAGTGTACTGTATTCAATAAATTCTATGAGACATTCAACACTTTATTATAACATAGGCTTTGTGCTATTTTGTCCTGCTGTAGGCTAATGTGAGTGTTCTGAGAGCTCTTAAACTAAGAGAAGCTGGGCCATGATGTTGGGTAGGACAGGTGAATTAAATGCACTTTTGACTTAGGACATTTTCAACTTATAGATGTGTTTATTGGGGTGTAAGTCGGGGAGCATCTGCATTGAGCACTGACATTGTGCTAGGTATTAGGGAAAGAGAGATGAAGCTGGCAAGTGCCTTCCTTCTAGAGCGCACAATTCAGTGGGAGAGACCAGCACCAGAGAGACCACAGGGAAACAGGTGAATATTCCAGGGACTGTGATCTACTCTGTGGTTTGCTGCAGCCAGCAGGGAAGGGGAAGCCATTTTGGTGGGGGGGGGGACCAAGACAAGGTGAAAAGTCTTCATGTAAGCTGAGGCAGAGAAAAGGGTGGTAGAAACCGAAAAAAAAATAGTGTGGCATGCTCAAGAAACTGCAGTTGTTCTATTTCATGGGATATGGAAGCCGAGGGAGGACAGTGATGAAATGGGCGAGATAGTCAGGGACTAGGTGCAGGGCTGTTGATGGGTCAAGCTAGGTAGTGTAAACTATGCCAGGGGACTGTCCTAGCTATATGGCTGGCTTCAAGGAGACATTGAATTCCAAGTCATGGTGTCCAAGGACATATGGACACTTGGGCTTGATTTGGGTTGCATGGGTACTAGAAAGCCTGAACTGAGGTTAGCATGTGCCTCCTGGAATTTCCTGGCAGTAGTGACAGGAAAGTCTGAGTACTTTCCTGTTCTGGGTGAACAGGACCCTAGTTTGTTGCTATAGGGATAGGACTTAGGGTCCAGAGACCTGACCAAGACAAAACCAAGTGTTTGTCCTAGGGAAATGGGAAGGAGTTCCTGGAAGAAACAGTCTAATTGTATAGACTGGGCCAATCCAACTGGAGTAGGGGAGGTGTGGCTTCATAGGTTCACATATGGAGAGCAAAATAAATCCAGATTCCACCAGTCAAAGGAAGAGAGACATCTAAAATGCTTCTCACTTGCTTAGGCTAATGCAGACATTCAGAGAAACAGAACTACAGCCAGGGAGACAGGGACTAGGAAGGTAGAGATTGATGTGGAGATTTCAAAGCAAAAGGTAGTTCCAGCAAAGGAAGACTCTCTCTTGTTCATTGAATACACCAAACTCTGCAACTTTCACAGGATTCCTCTGCCTGGAGCACTCTGCTATCTCCTTTAAACACAGTTTTTAAAGAAAGCCAAAGAAGAGAATTTATATGAAAAAAAAAAGAATTATTAGTATTCTGCTAGTTTCTTGACATATACATGTGATCCATTAAAAAAAAATTAAAAAAAAAACTTGTAAAAGAATCAATTTTCTTACTTCCAGATGGGCAAACAGGAGCTTAGAGATGAAGTTACCCAATCTGGGAAACTTTTGAAGGTAAATGGGGTGCTAAAAATACTTGTAAGTACTTACTACCTAAAAATTGGTTTTATTATTTCAACTTGTTAAATACTACTACTAGAAAATTCTTATTAATAATGAAATTGTTGCTTTTTAAAAAAATCAACAGATATAAGCCAGAACTGCCTCTGTTGATTGGAGGTATGTGGTTACCCTGAAATCAGTGACTCTTCCAAGATCACAGAGGGACAAAGCCAGGCTTCAGAGCTGATCTCTTTCCATGATTTCAAGCTGCTTAATTTTGGAGATGAAACAAGCTGGAGATCCACTGATGTCCCATTAGTGTCCTTCTGATCCCATTCTTGAAAATCAGGACTGGGTCCTTGTCCCCCCAGTGTTGAAAATTAAACACCTAAAAAATGCTGTTTTATTTAAGGAACAGAAGAGAGAGAGAGAGAGAGAGAGAGAGAGAGAGAGAGAGAGAGAGAGAGAGAGAGAGAGAGAATCGGGTGTGGGGAATGACACACTCCTCTGATGCCCATGGGAGTGGGGGTATCTTGCCTTTTTATAGACTTTTAGGTTTCCTTTCTTCTCATTCCCAAGTGACCAAAAGTCAGGAAAAGAGCCATTCAGGGGGTGATTGCTTGTGTTGGAAAGTGTAATACTACGCCTCCCCTGGGGGTGTTAGAAACCAGTTGATGTGGAAGTGCTATCAGCCCATTTCTTTTTCTTTTGATAACCAGTTATCTGTCCTTTGCCCCAGTCTCACTTCCAGGTTCAAGTATTCTTCTCTTTTCACTTGGGAGTTGGGATTATCTGTCCGGCATTTCCTTCCCACTTCAGCTCTTCCAATATGACCCCTCCCAGCTACAGTGTTTGGGGTCTAGGTTGGCCACTCCCAAGGTGACAGCCTCTGAAAGTCTCCCCTTAGGCGGCCTCTGAGGGGCATGTGACCTTGTCTCCCAGGTCTCCTTTCTTTCTGCTGGGCTCCCTGATTGCTGTGGACCCTTGGCCTGATGGTGGACCCTTGGCCTGATGGCAGACCCTTCCTTAGCTTGACTTCTGGCCCTTGTGTGTTGCTAGGCCCTTCTCGTCTCCCTTCAGATTCCCTGTTTCTTTGACCCTTCTCTGCTCCCTTGGGTTCTGGGTGCTGGGTCTGCCACTCACCCTCAAGCCTGAGGCTCTCCCCCTGGGTGGCTTTGCTTGCCCCTCCCTGATCTGGTCTAGAAATTAATTCATTCCTGGCTATTTTCCCTTCACCCACCTTCATAGCTACATTCACAATTTGACGGGCTTTGAGATTTAATCAACTAGTTCATTGAGCAATCCAGGTGTATACCCACCTGATTTGAAGTGATTTAGTTTAATGAAGATAATCATGTGACCCAAGTTTTCTGGGGCAGCCCTAATTTCAAATATTCTGTCTCATTGTACTCACAAAAACTCTTAGAATACTGAAAATATTGGTATTTGAGGATAAAAAATATCATCTTCTAGATGACCTTGGGCACCTGGAAAAAAATAAGGCATAAATATGTCCCACCTTTGGCTTCAGACACATCGTTCTCTGCTAAACCTTAGTTTTTGTCAGTCTGGGTAAGCCCAAGAGAGAACAGCTCTTTTGTTTGTTTGTTTTCAAAAATCTCATTAGTATTGTTGTCCTCACTTTCTATTAAAAAGAATTTCATTGTCTTCATTGGATGCCAAATGTCTTTCTTGCTGAGCAGTTTGGTGTTTCTCTAGTTAGCACCTAATACTGTGACTGTCTAAGTCAGGGGACTGCCTTCACTGTGAAATTTGCAAGAGCCAGGATCTCCATGTCCTGTCTATCTCCTGAGCCCACAAATAAATCCTACTGCCAGAAAACGCCTGTCCTTGGCTTTGGTTGGACCTTCAGTTGCAATTGGCTGCCTTCTCTGAGCCTGAAGATCGGAGCAGCCTGGGAGTCTAATCTGTTCCTGCCAGAAAGAGGGTATTTCTCCTGTAGATGGTTCCCAAGGGTCAGTTACAGCCACTATGGAGAGAGGAAATATCTCCAACAGGAGGGACCTTTTGAGTGGACAGAACTGCTAGAACAAGGTGGCATGGGGCAGAGCAGTCCCAGTGATAGGTTCTGAGGGCCACTGTTTCCTTGAGATACTTCCAAAAGAACTCTGAACTAGATGTCACAAAGGCCTGGGGTGCCCACTGACACACTGAGGTCTCTGAGAAGTTGTGCACAAAAGCTTTCAGCATTTCCTAAACATGTTTGACGGTAGCACACTCTTTTCATATTTCATCCTTTAGTATTTTAAAGAATAAAGGTAAAACAAAAAAAAGCAGGGGAGTGAGAGTCAGAGGGACCTGTCTTGATCCAAGTTCAAAATCCTTCCATTCAACTGGTTCACTTTGTTTGCTATGTTATCTAGTCTTGGTTTTCTCATCAGTAAAATGAGACAAACAGAGGACTTCACATAGGGTTGTGAAAGTTAAAAGTTACTGGATAGGAAAGCACTTTGCTTAAATGTAACGTGGTTACTTGGGAAGAGGCTTTGTTGAGGTAGAAAATTCAGCTAGTGCATTTGTGGCTCAGTGGTAGAGCATGTGTTTAGCATATGAAAGGCCCTGGCTTCAATCCCCAGCACCAAAATAAATAAATATATAATCCCATTTATATTGACTGATTTAGAAGCTGCCTGTCCTTGTTTGTCTATTCAGGATGTGCCAGGACCAGAATATTTGGGATAAAATGTCAGGACTCTATGATAGCTAAATAATGGAGAATACTTTTGAATTAATACATGATTTTAAGAAAATAAACTTAAGATTCTTATAGCAGAATACAGGATGAATTAGAAAGAAAAGGCTTAAGGTTTGGTTCACTCCCTCTACTTACAGAATGAGGCCATGCTTTAGAAAGTTGTTAAAGATGCAGCAAGAGTGCTTGGGGTGGGCACGCCTGGGATCTGAAGGCTGAGATAGGGCCAAGACCTGTTACCCAGCAGGTGGTGGTGGGACTAGCTGTTCTCTTAGGGATTTGTAAGTGTGGCTTGGAAGGTTTGCCTTGAAACCTTGACTCCTTTTCATGCAGACATAAGAATGAGCCCCTGAATATTCTAAATATCTGTTTTCTATTTTTTTCTTCTTTGTACATTAAACTGGGATTTCTCAACCTGGATTGCATTTAGGCCATTGGGAGAGGGGTGCAGGGTCAATTGGTATGACTTCTGTCATGAAATTAGAAACAACATTTTGTGTCCATATGTGTATGTGAATTTCAATGGGGGAAGACAGGCAAAATGGGTTTTATTCTCTGTGAACTGTATGAATCACATCCAGAATAAACTCCCCGGCCGGCAGAATTCACTCTACAATTAGTAATTGGATGGGGACTCAGGCACTCCTGTGAACCTCCTTCCAGCAAGAAGCTGGTTTTACTTGGTCTCCTTGCTCTGGGGAACCATAGCTTCTCTGTACTTCCTCCTTCCCTTTCTGGCCTACAAAGTCCTTGAAACCTGCCATGGATGCTGCTGTAAATCCCAGGTTATCTATGGATGGCTGATGTGATTTTCAGTTACCCAAATTGAACAAGTGGTGTGCATGCCAGGCAGCTCAAGCTGCTTGCATTTCAGTGGGTATTTAGTGGACACCTATTGGTGCCATGTACTATGTTAGGACCCAGGTGTAGGGCAATGAGAGAGAGAAAATAAAATAACAAGCAGCCCCTGCTTTGCAGGGGCTTTCTGTCCAGAGCATCCAGACAAATTATAATATGAGCAATAAAGAGGAAGTGATACAGAAGTACAGCCCCTATATTGTTACAGCTAAACTCTGATATTGAAGCTATATAGAAGAATGAGCCTGTATGGATACATTGTTGAACACATATAGACAGGATTCCTGCCAAGGGTAATGTCTATTAATTATGTCAAATCATCATATACAAACACACACAGATATAAAATTACAAATGAACTATAAGGATGGGAGATATGGTGCTGTAAGAGAATATTACAGGGGCAATTTGACCTTGTCACAGAGATCATGGAAGGCTTCCATGAGGGAATAATGCTGGAGCTGACACCTTTAGGAAGGTTAGGATGGGAAAGGAACTCCAGGCATAAGGAATAGCATGTACAAAGGCCCTATGGTGAGGTGTAGCTTTGTGCCCATTAGTAAATGAAAGAGGTTAGGAAGGCTTGAAATCTGACAGAGGAAGGGAAACTGCAGAGACTGGGACCAGATCACTGGGAGCTTGTAAGTCAAGCTGGATTGTGGTCTTTAGCCTAAGTTCAGTAGCAAGACTTTGAGATGCTTTAAGCAGAAATGGGATGAGATATATGAACTAGCTATTTTGTTGGAGGGATTAGGGAAGTTGATGTCATAGCTAAGTGACTTTGGAGCTGATTTTGCAAGATGAGGAGGAGCTCAGTTGTTAAAGAATAGGAAGGACTCTCATGAAACTAGCCAAAGATGAAGAATACAACCAAGTGGACAGTAAACTATGCCTGGGGAGTGGTAAGTGCTCATACACCTGCTGGAGATTTTATTGGGAGGGAAGTCAGAGAGTTTTTGAGGAAGGGGGTATCTTCTACCTTCACCTTGAGTCCTGAGATTTTCATCAGAATATCTCAGCCATTTCTAGCCTCTGATTTCCAAGCCCAATTGTACATATGAGGATTTTGAATGATTTCCAGATAACTGGTACTGTTGGAGAAGAAGCCATTGCTCAATTTCATTTTTGATACCGGCTGTCTTTGGTCATGGCTTTATTTAGGGGTTACTCATGTCAATTCCTAATGTGGGATGAAGGTATTGTAGCATCCTGATCCAGGACCGTTCTGAGAGCCTGAAGTTCTCCTCCTGCTCTGCCATCATTTGCATATAAAGCTACACTACTTGTGGAGACTCCAAGTAAGCAAATGGGAACTAAATGTTATTGAGAATTTGTAAAAATCCATTTTAAGGGATGGCAGCATTGGCTTTTCAAGTTGGAGACATCTTGTCAGTGTACTAGGCAAACGTAACAATTCCAAACTTTTAAGCTGCCATGTTATGGAGAAATCTTCAGCGTCTTCGTGGGTATTGCATTGGTTTGAGCTGGAGAATATGCCTGAAATGTATTAAATGGTTGAACCACTGAGTGAGAAGGTGGCCATTCTGTAAAGGGACAGGTGGAACCATTTATTAAGCACAAAATTACTGTTTTGAATAAAGGTTAGAAATCAGTTCCAAAAGTAAGGCAAAGATATATGCTGGGTTTTTTTTTCCTGGGAAAAATGATGATGAGGAAGTTATGCAGAAGAGAATATGAGTGTTGTCTTGAGATTTGTAAAGATTTTATCTGTAGGTGTAATAATATTAACAAATTACGTGTGTTTTTTGAGAATAGAGGAAGATTTCCCCTTAGATGGATCTGAAGACAGGGAAAGAGTGAGTATGGAAGTAGCTTTTAGTAAGTACCTCATATGTTTGGGGCATCTCACATAAAATACATGACTCATCTTTATGCCAGTCCTACAAATAAAGCTTTATTGTACCCATTTTATGGATGAGATGAGAGCAGGTAATTTTTAAGTGGAAGATCTGAAATTTGAAGTTGGTCCAACTATCTGTAAGTACAGTTCATGCTGTTTGCATTGTTCCAGTTTTACAAAGAACTAGAAACCGAGAGTTTGTTGGGTGGATGATAGTACTAGCTCTCAAGTCAATTACCCAACCTACTTACTATATTATCTCTGGACAGTGATGGGGTAAGGCCCACATCATCATAATAATAGTAGCTAATTGAATTGAATTGTTTATTGAATACTGTGATAAACTCTGGACAATGTCGATTTCATTCACGTTTCGCCACCACCTTATGAGGTAGGAATGTATATTATTCCCACCCTATGGAGGAGGAAACTGAGGCAGAAGTAATTAATCTACACACATATAGTTAGTATCTTCTAAATCTATTCAAACTGAGGTAGTTCTGACTCTAAAACCTGCAGCATGATTCTTTGCACATAGCCTACTCTCGACCAACTACCCAGGGGAGCTTTAAAGGAGCCATTGCTGTGGGTGTGGCTCAGTAGTAAGGCATGTGCTTAGCATGTGTGATTGAGGCCCTGGCTCCATCTGACCACAGGGGAAAAAAAATCACCAAAACCAGTCCTGCCCCTACTGAGTCAAGGCTCTGTCATCTCACTAACACCCTCCGTGGTGCAGTGTTTCCTTTTATATCCATTGTGTCCTGCCTATAAAGGTACTGCTTAAAGCACATCACATCAGGCTATGGGAAATGCTACCAATGGGTTCCACTTGACCAGTCCCTAATTCAGAAGGTTTTGTTCTAAGTATCCTGTAAGAATTCTGCTAAGCTTAATTTACAGGGCCATAAGCCATAAAACATAGTTCTGTTTTGGATAGGTTTCATTTACTGACTTGTGGGAGAGAAGACTCATAAATAAATTGCTCCTTTTCCTTGTCGATTGCTGTCCCTATCTTTGGGAATGCATGGTTGCCTTAAATATCTGCAAAGAAAAGAAATTGGATTCTGTGTTAGTGACACTGCTTCTTCTCTCTCTCTCTCTCTCTGTCTGATACATTCTGAATATTTTACCATTTTCTCAAGCTGGGAAATCTTTAGAGTCCTAATGGAATTAATTCTTGTACGGTGCTTTATGCAAAATGGCATTATTAATATTAAAATGATAAATATTGTGACTTCTGAAATGATGTGTTTTGATCACACTTTAACTGTGGCAAAACACTTTTTAAAGACACTTGCAAATGTTGTTATAACCTTATATTCACATACCTACACAGATATGGGTCATATGAGCTGACATTTGAAAAGATGATACTCAACTAATTCTCCCACAATAGTCTTTGATATAAATTATAAGGGAACAACAATTTTCTGCCTCTGATGAATGCATGTATAGGTACATTTCAAAAGACATTTTAATCTTTCCTTTTCACTGGGAAATGAGGCAAGTCTTAAATGGATTTTTGGACTTTGGCTTGCAAAGCTGAATGTCTGTGTTAACATGCCCTAAACGGTGTCAGACAGAAGCTCCTTCCCTCAGTCCTTGGGAGAGGGAGCCATTCATTCTGCTTGCTGCACCATTGATGAAATTAAATGAGGTTAGGGCAGGAGATCAAGAGGCTCATTTTTTAACATAAGCATATTTATAAACAGAAACATTAAATGACTTGGGCAACTTCTTTCCCATGAATCTCAGTTTCCCCAATTATATAACAAAGGACTTGAATTAGGTGGTTGCTACAGACCCTTCTGGCATTAGCATTCCATGATTTGATGATTCTTGATATTGGCCATTCATGGAATCCATAAAGGCTTACCTATTAAATGCTTAAAGTAGAATTAATATTTTATTATTTTTCAATTACTACTCTCTCTAGTTTTTCTTTGGAAGAAGTAAGAAAAAGGGAGTATATAAAAAGGAATTTGCTACCCGTGGAAATATTAATAATATAATAAAATTGATTCCTTATTCTGTGCCTGTTAGTACCTATACAAGGCTAGATGTTTTCTATTTCTAATTTATAACCTATAGGGAAAGTATAATTAATACTTCCCATTAACAATGAGGAAATTACATTTCAGAGTGATGAAGTCATGTGCTCAGTCTCACAGAAAGCAGAGAGAAATCCCTGGGGTCTGGGACTCGAAATCTGAACTCAGTTACTATCTTCACAGACAACCTGGCCCTGAAATTTATGGGGACTGGAGTAAGTGCACACAGAGGCCCACATATTTAAATATTTAAAGGTTGGACTTCACATTTTCTATGTCAGACTTCTTCTGACAGACAAGACACTGCCAGACTTCTCTACTCTTTTCAGAGTAGAGTTTGATAGCCATGATGCCTTCCACTGACCAGCTCACCTACTTTCTATAAACTTCCCTTCATCTGTTTTTTTTTAATTTTTTTATTAGTTGCTCAAAACATTACAATGATCTTGGCATATCATACATTTGATTCAAATGGGGTATGTAATCTTAATCTTATTTTTTCACATGTACAGATTGCAGGATCACATTGGTTATACAGCCACTGGGAGAGGGAGTATTTCATAGTGACATTCATGTAACCACAGATTATCACTAATGACCAACATTTCTTTAGCTTTTATACTAGTTTATCAGTGCTTCCATAACAAATTATCATAAACTGGATGGCTTAAAATAATAGAAGTATATTCTCTTATGATTGAGAAATTCAGAAGTTCAAAATCAAGATGTTGTCAGGGCCAAGTTCCCTCCTAAGGCTCTCTGGGAAGGTCTCTCCTTGCCTTTCTCAGTTTCTGGTGGCTCCAGGTGTTGCTTGGTTTGGAGCTGCCCATCTCCAGTCCCTGCCTCTGTCTTCATGTGGGTTTTTCCCAATATGTCTGGAACTCAAATCTCCCTCTGCCTTTCTCTTATAATGATATCTGTCATTGATTTTAGGGCTTAAATCCAGGATGACCTCATCTCAAGATTCTTAACATCAGCAAAGACTTATCCATCTGAGGCAAATTTACATGTTGTAGGGACAAGAAGTGGACATGTCTTTTAGGGGATTACTGTTTAACCCACTATAGTCCTGGATGCCACCAGCTGGGCTCAGCCAGATTCAGGAAATCATTGGGTATGCAAAGGCATAGATGAGGGTAAAAGGAACATAGGGAAGAATCACAGTATATAAAGAAGGAGCTGGAGATGGACATAGAGAAGGAGGGGAACATTCAGTGGGGATAGCTACAGCAGCTGGCATATGAAGGTCCAGGGATCTAGGCATGAAAGCCACATCAAGTTACCCATTGTTAATAGCCAACATGTAGACTGAGTTTCTACACTGTGAGGTCCTATAGGGAAGTCAGACATTTGAGCCAATAATGAGGCCCAGGGTTTGCAGACTGGGGACAGGAACAACCAAGAGGAAAAAGGCCTTTTGTAATGATAACTCAGGTGATCACAGAATGCACAGCATGGTGACACCTTGGTAACATCCCAGTGATGTCAGCAACTGGGAACTGGGATAGGGTTGGATGGTTGCTAGAGAGATGGTTTAAAATCTAAAATACAGCCCAGGAAAGACACTAAGAAAGGCAGGCCAGATATTGGGATTACTCATTAATAAATGATATCATTTATAGTTTACTGGTACCATTTGTTGAGTACTTACTGTGTATCAGGAGGTTCTCTGCTAAACATTTTTACTGGCACCAACTTGTTTAAATCTTACAACAAATTGTGAGGTAGGTTCTATTTTTGGGGAGGAAAATTGAGACTCAGAGAGGTTCAAGGAATTTACTGACATCTTGCAGCCAAGGTGGGGCACGGCTAGTATTCAAACTGGATTCTGTGAATTGAGGACCCCTCCTATTAGTCTTTGCCTGAGCTTAGGAGTGGAGATCTGCCCATATCTTACAGGGCTCTGCTGGAGCCCAGGTGTATAAGTGGACACCAAGGAAAGCTCTAGAGGATGGGAGACATAAAAACTAGGGCCTCAGTCAAACAAGCAAGGGTTCTAATTGGATGCTCAAGCTGGGAATTAGTGAAGGAAGCCAGCCTGCAGGGAGGGGACTGAGACAGGAGGCCAGTTCTGTAGACCAGCTGTGGACTGGCACTAGAGAAGATAAAGACTTGTATAGGAGTTTTTATGGGGCCCAGGTCTTGTTATTGTATGCAGAATAATGGTGGAAACAAGAAAATATTTCTTGCAAAGGAAGTAGCCCAATAACTGAGTGTGATGAGACTCTCTTCTAGAAGATTCCTTAGTAGATGGTGGGCAATTTTGACTTTTCTTGCTCTCAACCAATGTCAGCTCAAGATCAAGTTGCCCTGGCTGGCAGAATGGGCAGCAGTTTGCCTGGCCCCTAGAAGATAGAAATTGATGAAAGGAGGTGGCAGCTGATAGGAACAAGTGTGCACATGCATGTGTAGAAACCTGTATGTGTGTGTTTATCAGGGGATAAAGGGAGTGGGGGACTTGGCTGTCTCTTTTGATAATATAGGTAGGGGCAGAGGACTCTGATTGCAATTACTCCCAGTTTGCCCCTGGCTTCTAGATTCTACCATCTTTGAATCTTTCTCTTTCCTCTGTAAAAAATTAAGCCTTGTGCAAGTTTAGAGAATTTCTCAAAATGAACTTATTAGCACTTTAGTTGTATAAATAAGTATTTTAATTTTTGTGGCGCACATTAAAGTTGGTGGATGGGAGACTGTCAGAATTCTTAATCGTCATGAAATATGCTCTTAATAATCAGTCTTATTAAATCTAAATGAAATGCCTGTATGAGGCCCTATTTTGGTATTTTTCTGAACTCACTGCAGCTTTTTTATCTTAAACAGCAACCAGAGTCATTCTAAATCATCATCAAATTAACTATTTATGTTCTCTTTCACCAATGTTCTGCTTCTCCCACAATCTGCCTCTACACCATCCTCTCCACAAATCTCATGTTTTATGGAGAAATAATTAGCAGTCGGGGCTCTGTGAGGACACCCTTTGAGGGCTGGAAGGGAGATCCAGTCATGGGCAGAACAATCCCCAGGTGCTCCAGGGAGCCCAGCATCTCCTCAGAGCCTGCTGTTTCTGAATGAGAAGGCCTCAGCACTGAGAAAGAAGCAGGAGGTGCCCACTGGAGTGCAGCCTGCCCAGAAAGACATATGATTTGCTCCCTCAGTCAGCTTCTCTTGGCAGAAGGCCAGTGACAAGGTAACGCCTCATCTCAATTTCTTTCAGATGTGATTTGGAAGAAGGGAGCCAGCCAGCTTTGCAAGACCTTATCTTTTTTTTTTTTTTTTTTCTTTCTGGAAGCTGAGCAGAAAATTTCCAATGCAGAGATCTGAGCTGGCTAAAACTGTAGTAGCAGATACAATGCAATGTCATTTCAAAGTCTGGGACAAGATTAGGAAGGAATTCCACCCAGGACCTTCAGAGAAGCTGAGAGCTAGAGAGCTCAGAGGTGACATCTAAGTATGGACAGATTCCCCCTCATCTTGGACTTTTATAAGAAGAAAAGCAAAGAGGTAAAGAAGTAGTGTTTCATAGAAGATAACAGATTTCTTAACCTGAGAGAAGTAACAACTCACCATAGATCCCATCCCAGACTCTGAGCCCATCCTGGGAGTCCCAGCTTGCCTCTGTCAGGCCTTTACTCCAACATTCATCAGAGCAGCTGAGGCCTAAAGCTTCCCTTCTTCAGGCCTGTTGCCTTTTTTGTACCAGGGATTGAACCCAGGGGTGCTTAACCACCGAGTCACATCCCCAGCCCTTTTTACTTTTTATTTTAAGACAGAGTCTTGCTAAGTTTCTGAGGCTGGCTTTGAACTTGTGATCCTCCTGCCTCAGCTTCCTGAGCTGCTGGGATTACAGGCGTGTGCATGATCACAACCAGCTGGCCTGTTGCTTTTTGTCACCACCTTCCTCCTCCTCCAGGGATGGAGTTGCAGCTGGAACTCTGGTCAAGGTTGTCAGGTTCAGGTCCCTTGGTGGCAAATGGCTCAGAAGCCAGCCAGGTATGAGGTCTACTTGGCGTTGTCTAGTCAAGCATCTATTTATGACTTTTTTTTTTTTTTTTTTTTTTTTTTTTTTTTTTTTTGCAAATAAGGGTGAATTTCTCCAGCTACTAGGCAGAGGAAAGGTAGTTAGAGAAAATCTGAACACCAGCATCCGGGTCCCATCCCTCATAATTAGCAAACTAAGGGCAGGAAATGTGAAGCCACTTTGTCAAGGTGAATAGGCGATAACCAGAATCTAGACTGTTTCATACAGCTTCTGCTTCTGAACTAAGGATCTCTGTGACCTTATGGTAAACTAATATTTCTTTTTATTCTTTTACATTGTAGTCTTTTTTATTTCCTTCTCAGTAATTTTTGTGTTCTCTTTTTTCATCTGAGGCATAGGAAGCATCTTGGAATTTGAAAGAAACATCCACTGTTGTGGCCAATCTGGGTTTGAACCCCACATTTGCCACTCACTGACAAGCAATCTTGGTTAAATGAAATAATCTTTCCAGTTTCAGTTTTCTTATCTTTAAAATGGGAGTACTAATGACTCCCTCACAGGATTAAATGATAAAATGTATGTGAAATTATTGACCTCTGGTAGGTGCTCAGCAAATGCTACTTCTTTCTTTTCTTACATAGCAATAAGTGTAATCAATTGAAGATCAGGCTTGTGGACTTTATTTGGCACTATTTATGTGCTTCCATTACACAAAGATATTTAAGCCTGCACTAGGCACCAGTTTTCTATAAACTGAAGTTGGTATTAAGCTGAAATGAGTACAGTATGTCAAGTTCAGCTATTTTTATACCAGAACAAAAAAAAGTGTTTTTAGCTAAGGATACAGCCTCCATCACAAGGAGATGGGAAGAAATGTTCCTGAGCCCTGACAAGAGCCAAACCAGTTTTTTTCATGGGTTCAGTAGTGTCCTAAGAATGTAATCATTTGTTTTTCTCTGGCTTGGCTTGGAGGGGCCAGAAAACCAAAGTCCAACTGTGAAGGCCTTGCAGGTAGCCAGCTGACAAATGTACTTGAGTCCTGGTTCTCAGCCAGCCTCACACCATGGCTGTACTCTAGGACCTTGAGTAACCTCATAGCTGAAGTTTCTTCTAATCATTCATTCACTCACTACGTGTTTATGTGCTTCCTTTAGTGTTAACCTTTAGGGACACAAGGATGATCAGTACAGCATCAAATACCTAAAATATCTACAAAATAATATTTCACTTAAATGATAATAAAAACACACTAAATGATGTTTAATTACCAAGCAACCATTGAATGTCAACAAATACAAGAAATGGATTTGATATCAAAAATTGGCCCATTAGAAGGGGAAACAAGGTTTTGGTGGAATTACCTGTGTGGTGATGGAAAAAGAACTGGATTGTGATACAGGATAGCTGGGTCTAAATCCTGATTTGTATTCTGGAAAAGTTACTTACCTTGTGTGCTAGTTAGCTTTTCATTGCTATGACAATATATTTGAGAAAAACAACTTAAAGAAGGAAAGATTTATTTGGGTTCATGATGTCAGAGGTGTCAGTCCATGGTCAGCTGGCTCCATTTCTTTGATCCTGAGGTGGGTGGAAAGAACATCATGGTATTAAGGTGAGGTAGAGGAAAGCATTTCAGCTTATGGCAGCTAGTTTGCAGAGAAAAAGAGAGAGGAAGGGGCAAGGGACAAGATAAAGTCCCTAGGGCACACCCCAAGGAACTACCCCTTTCAAGTAGATCCCACCTCCTGCCATTTCTGCCCCCTCCTGGTAGACAATCCAGTTATGTCTGTACCCTTCATTGGATTAGTCTATTGATGTGGTTAGAGTCCTCATGAGGTTAGAGTCCACTTCTCAAAGCCCTACCCCTGAACATTGATGCATTGGGGACCAAGACTTCAACACATGATACTTTTAGGGATATGTCAGATCCAAACAATAACAGCTTATTGAGCCCCAGTTTTCCATGTTTAAATAGAGCCTATAAATATTTTCCTTATTGCTTCTTATGAAGATTTAAGTTTCATGAAAACACCTAGTACAGGGCTGATATAGAACAGGTGCTTGGTGAATGGAGGCTGAAACTATTTGGAGAGGTTATAAAGGGGATCCAAAGCTTCAAACAAACCTCACATCACAGTTTAGCATAATTTAGAACAGGTGGTTCTTCATTATTCAAATTAAATCAGATGATCCCCCTACCACTGAGATTTTAGGTGAATTTAGATCCTGGATCTACTCTTCACTATTTTAGCTCCTTCCCTTGGACCATGCACCATGTAGAGTATCTTTTTCTTTAATTTGCCTAATATTCATCTCTCTTTTCTTTTATTTATTTATTTTTGATACCAGGGATTGAACTCAAGGGCACTTAACCATTGAGTCACATCCCCAGCTCTTTTTTGTATTTTAGAGACAGGGTCTCACTGAGTTGCTTAGGGCCTCACAAAACTGCCGAGGCTGGCTTTGACCTCGAGATCCTCCTGTCTCAGCCTCCTAAACAGCTGGGATTACAAGCGTGCACCATCACACCCAGCTAACTCATCTCTTTTTTAAACACCAAAAGAAACACTTTGTTCCACGGGCCTAATCCCTTTACTGACAAAGGAATTAGGAAGACTAAGGGCCTGAAAGTGCAGCTGCTATGAAGGGTCCTCATCAGCATCTGCCTGAAATATCATTTTCTGGTGTCTATTTAAAATAGAAACCAACATGCCCTCAATTTTCTCAATTTCCCTCCTGCCCCTATCCCCGTCCCACAAATCAACTGCTGTGAAAAGCACCAATTGCTACGTAATTGAGAAGATTCTTTTTTTTTTTTTTTTAAAGAACGACAGTATCGAGGGCCGTGAGAATGGGAAAGAAACAATCACAAGTTTTGATAAGTCCACTCCAATGAGATGGGGATGCATGGATCTTGTTTTTCTTTTTTTTCTAGAGTGGACTGGGAAAATGACATTGAGCGTCTGTGAGGGCTGGGCAGGGACTGGCTTCTTCTATCTCCTGGGCCAGTCTCTTCTTTCTCAGGCACTGAGTTCCCGCTTGGTGCTCAAGTGCCCCTGCCTGAGCACATCCTTTAACCTGTGTCCTCGAGAAAAGCACAACTCCCATCAGCTTCCTGAAGAGATTAGCCGGGAGCTGGGATGCCTCACCCACACCTGCCCCAGACCAGTGCCTGATGTACTTCAAGTGATACCACCAGGCACTCCTCCTAAGCAGGGAAGAAGAAAAATGAAAGAAAGTGAAACCAGGCACCCCCATCTTCTCTGAGTGGACTGTTATCAAAACCTGTGATTATTTAATTCCCTCTTCTCACTGCAGTCGATGCTGTCATTCTAAAAAAAAAAAATCATAATTACATAGAAATTGATGCTTTTTACAGCATTTTTACATACATTATTCCAGATAATCCTCAACAGCTTATGAAGGAGGCATGGTACTATTATCCTTCCTTGCTAGATGTGCTAAAAGCACCCTCATGCAGTGTCTTCCCTCAGCTCAAACCCCAAGGCCACGAGGGAGCATAGTCCAGCCCCCATCAGGGGATGGCAGGCCAGTGGTCTGGACCTCCGCTCTCTTAAGGCGCCGGGCATCCTTAGGGAAGCTCAGGTGCCAGCTCTTGGCGCTGCTCTTTGCAATTCCTCTTTAGCTATCTCTACCACCCCCGTGCACACTTGCAGGTCTCTTTCTTCCAGGAACGATTACGCAGAAAATGGGAGCTGACAGTGATAGATGGACTTTTCCATTTTCTGCTAACGGGGCTGTGAAGTCAGAGCCCATTTTAATGAATTTCCATTAAGGTCAAATTTGGAAAGCAGGTATTAAGAGTCATCGCTGCTAATTACACCCTGAGAGCTCTATTTGTATTTCCAAATTGGATAAAAAGGTTAGTAAAATGGAACGTTTCAGCACAGGCTGACTCCTGGCTTGCTCTCCAAGTTTTCGGAAACGATCAGCTGCCCAAACTTGCTGAGAAATAATGTTCTGTCTTATTCTTGCCTCATGCCTCACAGGTGAGCCACAGCCATGAGCAGTGACTGCCTCTTGAATCCTGTCAGTCTCTGGCAGATCCGATTACATCTGGGACCCTTAAGAGTACTTGAAGCAAACAGCACTGGTCTATTTTAATCCTGCTCCTTCTAGAAACTAGAAACTGTAAGGAGAGTCTTCCTGCTGACAGGTGGCTCCATAAAAGTCGTCCATCTGCTGCTAATTATGGCAGAAAGAAAATTCACACAGCCGAGTTTTCAGTTTATTTGCTAAAGATCTCCAAAGGTGTAACTGTCTTCCCGGATCACAAGGCCATTTGCAAATTACATCTATAGAGCCTGTTAATTATTTAAATAATTTAAATCCCAGCGTGGCAGGGAACATTTAACAGAAAGAAGGCTGGTTTGGTAAGACTGGTGATCTATGGTGATGGAAGAAGGTAATCTGTTCTCACAGCTCATGGAATCTGAACTTTTATTTTGCCCCTTACCATCCTTTCCAAGGGAAGCTCAGAGAATGGAAGAACTAGGTACATTTTAGACATGACTTCTTTGGTTCCCAAATTCTAGCTTGTCTTTCTCTCCTCTTCATGGTTTCATCTGTAAAATGGATATAATCGCTTACCTAATGCAGAAGGCTGTTGTGATCTTGGAATAGGAAATGTTGTTAGAAAGTATCACATACAAAGTAACAGAATATATGAGAAATTTAAAACCATTAAATCAATAGAAATAATTAATTCTGGTAGATCACATGATTAAGTAATTTAATAAAAGAAAAAATACATTTTTTCCTTTCCCCATAGTTTTCTTTCCCTTTTCTCATCCAAACACCAGTAGAATTTAAAAGTTTTTTTTTTCTTATCTGGATTCTTAGAAAATTGTATGTGTTCTTCTTTTACTTGTTCTGCAATAATTGACTTAAATGATATTTTAGTCATTAGTTTATGGGTCCAACTCTCTCTGCTAGACTGAGCATGACTTGAGGTAAGGACATTCTTTTATTTGTATATATGCCCCCAGTGCCTAGCAGAGCCTGATGCATAGTAGATGTTCAAGATATAATAAATCAAAAACCTTAGACATTAAACAAATAACATTGATTTTTGCTTTATGATGAAGTCATGTTCAACAATACTTGAATAAGTGACCCTGAATCTGTCAATTTCATCGTTTTTGACATGTTTGATGATTTTTGTGCAAGTACTAGACATTTTTAAAATCTGTTTCAAAAAGACATATAGGATCTGGAATCCTCCTGATGCTGTTCTCTAGATTATGTTCTTGGGTATTACACAGTACTCAATATAAGACACTGGTTTTCAGCTATAAGATAAAGGTAGGGCAGTATTAACTAGATGACTTAAGTTACAACTATCCTGATGGCTTTAACTGTTAAGTAAGAAATTGGTCCTTTGTTGAACGATTTGCAGAAAATACACATATAAAATAAAATCATTATGTATTAAAATGGCAAAACAATGAGATGATGGTAAAAGCAGTGTTAGGGCATCCCTGACTTAAATGACCCAATTGTGGCAGTGTATTTGCATGTCCTTTAGTCCAGGGAATACAGTAAGAATATAATTCATATGGGTTTCTATATTTTCAGGTTCCCCTGGAAGGCAAGTTAGGAGAATTTGATTAAAAAAATGATGTAAATCCAAATAGCCTAAACAACACAAATTCTTAAAAAAAAAAAGAAAAATATAACTAGAATACAATTCACCAGGAGACTGAAAAGACTTTTATTCCAAATTGTCCTATTAGATAAATCTGTTGCATTTGCTACTGATTTTATTTTTAAAATGTTTTATTCTGGTTCTGTTCTTTGTAGACTTTCTACTTCTGATTATTTAATGATCCTCCATTCTTCGAAATGTTGCCTGCCTTACTGAGGCTGAAACTGGGTAGTATATTTTAATAAGTCTCTTGAATTTCAATATTGTTTGAGGTCTCAGTTTTCAACCAATTTCCTTTTACATTGCCCTCAGTTCCTCCTGTTCTGATCTTATCGGCTTCTTGCCTGATGACCTGATCCCTTAAAGCTGAGCCTTCATTTGGCCTCACTTCTCTAGCTGTAGTTCTTGTCTTCTTCCCTTGAGGTCTCTTTCTCTGGTTATAAGGCCCTGCAGTCTGCCGGGTAGCCTTTTCTGGCCTGGCTTGGTCCTTGAAAGCAGTATTCTTTCTTGGCCTTTCTAACCCAAGGCTTGGGAAAAATACCAGGTGGATAAGTCTCATGATATGGGAGCTTTCAGTTAGAGCCCAAATCCTGATTCTTCCTCTAATCTCTCCCCATGTCCACAGCTTTTCTGTTCTCTTCTGTTTTGTAATCTCCTGGCAAGATTTTCCAAAATCTTCTTGTGACCAAAGCCTTGTATATTTGAATCCTAGAGACATTATTGTTGCTCTCTTCTTCATTTACCTACAGGTAATAATGAGACTGAGTAAAATATATAGGGGGGTCCTACTTGGGAAAGGGTTGCAGAAACTTTGAATCAAAAACTAATACTTATTGTATGTTGTTGTATTAAATTCCTTGTTTATTGAAATAAATGGTTGCTTCCTTAGAATAAACTTACTCTTCCCTTGTTTCTCACTCAGGTTTAACACAGTGCTTAACACATGCTAGAATCCTATAGTGTTAGTTATGAAAGTCATCTCTTCGCTGACTCAGACTTGAGTGCTGTTGCTACCACCAAACACTTGCTGAGAATTATGTACATCTATCTCCTCATTCCTCTGCGATGAGAAACTTTTATAAACCAAGGCCAGTGAAGTTGTGTTTATTTTCTAGATAAGTTATTGGTAAGAGTATGTCAATGTGGTATAGGGATGGTATATTCAGGCTAAATAATTATTTTGGGGTGATTTTATAATTTATCAAAGATTGTTTCTGTAATAAATTTCATATTCAAAGACATTTTTTTTCAAAATTACTTTTTTAACTCTCCAGTGTGAGGCTTGATGTTTTGAGAGAATACCTCCATTGTCACTACTCTGTGGAGATTTTGCCAAGGTACATTTTGCTTTGCTAGGGAAGAAACAGCCTTTCTGTGGCCATTAAGGATTTCTTGGCAAACCTGAATCAAAATGTCCTTGCCAGAACTTAATTTGGGGAATTGCATTTTTCCCCACTAATTAACTCCATTGTTTCAATTAGGAAAGAACTCTTCCTTCCAAACCAAAACACTGTCTCTGTACAGGAAGATGGCTTTGAAATGCTTTCACAAGGAAGGCAAGCATTTGTTGTACTAAGTTTAACCAGTGTCCTACACAGCCACATTTTCAAGATGGCCAACCATGTTTTTGAGGGTCAGTGTGTTAGAATCAAAGTGTTCTTTAGAGTTGGAAGTTACATCAAAAGAGATGTATGAAATGATTTTTCCGTTCCTATCTCATGGATGAAGGCTCACTGAAGTAAAATATCTTGTCCAGGCTCATCACACTTAGAAAGCACAAGATCAAGACTAGCATATTAGGTCTCTTTTCTCTGCAGAGCAGTTCTAAATGGCTCATGTGGATCTTACATCCTTAAAACTGACTGATCTCTTTATAAGTATAGTATTTGCCTTGGGTGTAGCTCAGTGTTAGAGGGCATGCTTAGCATGTATAAGGCTCTAGGTTCAATCCCTAATACCAAACAAAAACAAAAATATAGTAGCTGGCTGAGTTTCTAAAAGCCATGCCAACCACTTAACCCTCCTTGTACAGGACTGAAGAGATACTTTTCACTTAGAATATAGAGCAGTCAGCAATCTGTGATCTTTGGCAAGGAAATTTAAAATTGCTTCCTATCTATTAATGCAAATTATTATAATTAACATTGGTGATGTATTTAATTGCTATTTGTAAAAACTACTTTCTATCTGCATTAAGCTTTGGAAAAATAGCTATAAATATTTTGGTGACTCGTGACAGTAAATTAATTGCAGTATTGACATGAGAATGATTTAGAACCTTGTTGATCTGTTGACTAGTTTTCCGAAGTGACTTTGTCCCTTTGAGACAGGAAAAAAAAAAGTCACCAAAGACACTTTAGTCTGACAGATGCTCTCTATTTCTTATCCCTATGCTGAAGATTTTTATGTCCAGGTAGAATAGTAGATTGTAAAAGATGCCTTTTTGGCCTTTTGGACAAGTCTCTGGAAGCTGATGGAAAGAGGGATAACATTAACCCACTCTTCGCTATTCTCATAAGAGCTCTTGTCTCACTCTACCCGTGGAGTATTCACTGAGAATAAGACATGCGAGCCAAGGTCAGACACATGTTACATTCAGCTCAAAATATTTTCTAACAGCAGCTTCAAGATTGTCAATGCTAACATCCAAAGAATAGAAACAGAAGCCAAACAACTTTCCTTAGAGCCCTATTCTACATTGTCCAACTATTAATTTGTAAGTTCTACATGTTGATTTCTGTCTGTGTGAAGGAAAATATTCTTTTTCTTACTTTTCATTTGTTCTGAATATGTACTTGTAAAAATTATTTGCACTGTCCTCTACTCTGGTGACCCCAGATTCATTGGGCTAGCGATGGGTATAGTTGAAGAAGCTTGGCTGGTGCTCCAGTCACTGATAAAGGTAGTCATCATTTGAGCAGCATGTCAAAGATACGGTCCCATATCAATGCCAACATTGCTGGTCTTTGGGGTGCTGAGTTAAGAGAATTGAAGCAAATGTCCCCTCCCAACATTGTGACTTACTGTCACTATTATCCAACAAGCACTACTGATACCTAAATCCTTCTTAGTCAGCATTTCCTTCCTAATGATGTCTAATATTTAGCTTGGATTTTTTTTTGGGGGGATGAGTACCAGTAAATTGATTAGTATATTTGAAAACCATTATTTTTAAAGCCATTGTTTAGTTTGTAGTCATTTTCTTATGTAGTAGGAGGAGATGATCTTCCCATCTATAGATTAAGTACTATTTAAAAGTTCACATTGAAAGAACCTTGATAGTAAGAATAATTTCATTCATGATTTTATACCTCATATGCCTAAAATGGCACCTAAAACTTAGTAGACAGATGGGCCAAATTTTCAAAGTTAAATTGAATAGAATAAACGGCAATGGTAATCAGCAAGTTATCTAATGAGGGATGGATTAATTAGATTTTGGAAAAGATGCTAACATGTTGTTGTGAAAGGTGAGGTCATTTACGGCTTCAGTGGATGGTCTATTATTGCATTCATGTAACAAACATTTATTGCATTCCTATTATGTTCCAGGCATTGCATGATAAGTTGAAGGAAATAGAATGTGGTTTGAAATTCATTTGGGGCAATCAGAATTACCTTTTTAAAAGAATAAACAACTTTCATTATTAAACCATGATAGAGGTATAACCTATATACAATAAAATGTATAAATATTAAATGTACACCCAGATAAATGTTTGTATTTATAACCACTACCAGATTAAATTATAGAATGTTTTTATCCCCTCATAAGGTTCCCTTTTGCCCCTTCCCATTAGTTACACATGCTACATAAATAAGCAATTCTTTTTTTTAAAGAGAGAGGAGAGAGAGAGAGAGAGAGAGAGAGAGAGAGAGAGAGAGAGAGAGAGAATTTTTAATATTTATTTTTTAGTTCTTGGCGGACACAACATCTCTGTTTGTATGTGGTGCTGAGGATCGAACCTGGGCCACACGCATGCCAAGCAAGCGAGCTACCGCTGGAGCCACATCCCCAGCCCATAAATAAGCAATTCTAATTTCTACAAGCTTATATTAAAGTTTTCCAACTCTAAATGAGAGAAATCATACAGTGCATACTTTTTTGTGTGTGTTAGTCTTGCTTTGTTCAACATACTTTCTTTGAGAGTATCCATGCTGTTGCATATGGCAGTAGTTTTGTTTTATTTTTAAAATTAATTATTGTATTCCCAGAATCACTTTTGACATTACTTAAAATGGTATTGGAAGGACTTTGGGAGGTGGCAATGGCAGTGACATAGTTTTTAAATCTCTGGAGCTATCCATTAAAAAATATCAGAATAACTAGGATAGGAAAATGGAAAACCCATCTACAACAAAACTGAGCGAAAATATATCCACATAAATGCCAAAAACCAAGCAATGCTAACCAGCAGAGAATAGTGCAAGAAGGTGGGGGGTGGGGAGAGGACTGTGGATGACTTAGTAACAGTCCTCAAACTGACTCATTGGGAATCTCAGCAGGCTAGTCCAAAGAGAATAGCCAAATTCTGGGGGAGTTTAGCAAACTGCAATTCATGGTTAAGGCTGATGTAGACAGAAATGTCTGGGACCTGTGTACTCTAGAACAATCATCCCTTACAAGATGAATCTTCTGAGGAGGACAAAATTCTGTGAGTAGAAATGAAATTACTCATATCAGGGATAACAGGGGCAGAGAAAAGTGAAGGAAAGTACAAACATACACTATCATACTTCCTGGCACCTGCTGGCGCTGATCCAGATGCCAGGAAGTATGATAGTGTATGTTTTAACAGCAAAAACAACAGAAAGGGGAGCTCTAGAAAATTTAGATCTAAGAAGTATATCCTGGTCTGTCTTCCCTTTCTAGCATAGAAAAGTACATTTCACTTAAAATAAGTCACAGAATGGGACTGTGGAAAAATCTCATACAGATGTATCATAAGAAAGAGAGAAAAAGAGGATCAATGAAACATTCTTATAGACTCAAAGAAACCACAAGAGCATGCCTACAAAAGATGATCATTGCAAACTAACATTTAAAAAATAGATCCAAGAAAATAATGGGAGCTATGAAAGAACACCACATAATGTTTAGGAAATTAAATAAATAATATGTTTGGAGAATATATGAGAAAAAGAGAGTGAAGAAAGATCTGTCTAAACTCAGAAAATAATAAAAAAAATAAAAGAAACAAGGACTAAATGAGTTGAAGCATGAGTGAATAAGCACCATAGAAAATTCCCGAAGAGCAACAGAAAATGAAAGGAAGGGGAAGAATATAAATAAAAAAGAAATTTAGAAAGATATCAGATTACAGAGAAAGTGAGACAGAAGATAGGCAGTAAAGATACAATACATATATAATAGAAGAACCCAAAGAAGAAATCAAAACATGGAACAGAATTAGCATTAAAAACTGTAACTTAATGAAACTTCCCTAAAATAAAAGATAATTAGGACAATCAAACCAAACTGCCTTAAAACTAAAAGTCTTCTTGAGCACCCAATCATAGTTACATCCACAGAGAGAGAAAAAACTGGATTGTTATCAGCCTTTTAAAAAATAATACCTTAACCTGAAGACAATGGAGAAACATTAAAATGACCCAGTG
Organism: Spermophilus citellus; assembly: GCF_964194105.1. Taxonomy (NCBI): domain Eukaryota; kingdom Metazoa; phylum Chordata; class Mammalia; order Rodentia; family Sciuridae; genus Spermophilus; species Spermophilus citellus. The sequence goes on from NC_138194.1 coordinate 7,469,652, forward strand.
ACATCAATAGTGAGCCAAGGAATTTATGCCCAAGCCAAACTTTAAGTATAAAGTTACAGCAAAAGGTTTTATACAGGCAAAACCCCACAGAATAGTGTTCTCCCAAATCTTCCTTAAGGAAACTACCAAATAATGCAAGAAACATTGCAGGGGGGCTGATTCTAACAGCAGCCATCAGAATATATGAAAATAATATTTGCATACTTCTATATTTATTCTTAAAACAAAAGGCTTGGTACTGATGAATATTTTGTGAAAATATGAAATATAAGATGAAGGTGCAGTTGAAGACAAAATTAGTGCTACTTCAATCAAACTAGTACTACAGCCCAGACACACATTTCTCATGGATGAAACCCCTTAAGGAATCCACTTGTTGGTGTTTTGAGATGAAGCTCAGTGTGTCACATGAGGGAAGAGCCATAAGTCAGCCTTTATAAATTGTTGGCTGTACTTTTGTTAGAATCCAACAATAGAACACCTGCAAAGAATTCCCCAAAGCACCATACCAACAGAGAACATCACAGAAACACCCTCTGCAAAAATAATTTTTTTTAAAAGAAAAGTAAATCTCAGGCAAAGTTTCTAGAAATGGATATTAGTCTGATTTGAAAAAAAAATTATTATGGTTTAATTATGACCAGAATGATCAGTGGTACCATATAGTACCTTATGGTACTTTATGACCAGTTGTGTTATCACATCTTTATGCACATGGCAATATGCTTAAGGTGCTATCTGCAGGACTGTGAGGGACTCTGATATTGGAACATGTTATACATGATCGATCCTTCTATAGATGTCACCAGTACTTTGAATACCTGGATCATATGTATGACATTTTGAATTGTGCTTCCTGGCTTTGATTACCTAAAATATATACTCCTCCATTGCAACAGAACTTTCAATTTGTTAAACACATTTGATTCAGAGTCAGAGCTAGAACTTAAAAGTTTGCCTCAAGCATCTTAGTTTAGTTCCCTGGCCCTATTTACTGTATGCCCCATATATCTGATTTTTTCAGGAATAGTCATTTTGGGCATTTGGAAAAGTTGAAATGCCCAGATGCATGTTCTTGGTCCCTAAATCCAAAGATTGGTTATTATTCCCAGATTGTATTGCTTGCAGAAAGATAGAACACAGTCTTTGAAATTAATGGGCTAAATTTTGCTGAATAATGTTTTCCTTGTTTGATTTATCCCCAAATAAGAATAATTTTGAGATACTCTATAAATAATTTTATTGGAAACAACTTTTCTTTTGGAATTTAACTGAAATAACCATGTCAAAAGCCAACAAACAGATGGTAAACTTTCTGTTTCTGCTGACAGAGAAAGATTTTTCTGAAAGCTGAAGGGGGACTTCAGGCCCTCAGATCTCAATGCCTTCCTCCACCTTTCAACTGTAATAGATTTGGGTCCTTTGCTGAAGACCCACATTTATTTCTAACCTACATAATCTTAGTGTTATTTTCACTGTTTAATTGCTGTAAATGACTGATTTAGGAATGTTGGAATATGAATCTGAAATTATAGAAAACTTTTAATTTTTTTTAAAGAGAGAGTGAAAGAGAATTTTAAATATTTATTTTTTAGTTCTCGGTGGACACAACATCTTTGTTGGTATGTGGTGCTGAGGATCGAACCCGGGCCGCACACATGCCAGGCGAGCGCGCTACTGCTTGAGCCACATCCCCAGCCCTTAAATTATTTTTGTTAATGAATCTAGCATCAGTTTTTTGGGGGATGGGGATGGATGTTTTTCTTCTTTCTGTTTCAAAGTGTTGGAGTGCTGCAAGCTTTGTATTTTTTTTTGTTGTTGTTTTGTTTTTGTTTTTGTTTTGTTTCATTTTGTTTTCTCCTGCATAATTTCAGAGACACACCACTCAGAGGTACCCCTTCTTGAACCTCTACCTTTATGATTCAACAGCATTTACCAAACACTCATTCTATGCTAGACATTTTGTTGGACATTTATTTTTCCAACATAATCCTTACAGTGACTGAGTATATACATGTATAGTGGAAATATTCATCCCTTTTTCAAAAGATGAGAAAATCCTGGCATTTAGTATGGAGGCAACTTGCCTAAAGACACAGAAAGCCATTTGCAAAAAGGTAGAATTTGAGTGTTCAGACTTTGGAACCAAAATATATGGTTGTAAATTCTAAAAGCATCACTTCTAGCAAATCAATTACCTCTTGTATCTGAGTTCCTTATTTACTAAAAAGGAAGCTAATCCCTACTTTATAGAGTTGCAAGAATCAAAGCTTACACACACACACACACACACACACACACACACACACACACGGTGACACAGTGCCTGACATATAATAAGTGCTCAATAAGTGCTGGTGTCTGCTAATTTGTAAGAACTGTCACATTATTGTTTTAAGTGCTTCTCAATGTGGCATAGAGACTAGTGTTTAGGGTCTGGAGATGGAGATTTGAACATGAATCATGATTCCTTGGCTTACTAATTAATTATTTAATTTCTAAAAGTCTCAGCTTCATTACCTGCAAAATAGGGGAAATAATACTACCTACAGAATTCCTATGAAAATTAAATAAAATAGAGTCAATTAAAATTTAATAGTATCAGTGCCCAGTGAGCACTCCAAAAGGCCAATTATACTGTCCTCCCTTGATGTCAGCCTATTCTCAGAATGGATCAGGTGAATTCCTATTCCCTAAAAAGTGAGTTACTGAGAAGTCCTAATACAGTATTCTACCCAGGTGGCTTATTTGGCTCAAGGTTTTGCTACCAAATGGTGAATATTTAGGAATAGCACAACCTGGAAGACACAGCATCGTTTATTAGGATAGAAGAGTGACTCAAATGGTTTATACTATCAAATTTTGTGGAAAATCCATCCACAGATATAGTTTGATATTTAATCCTTTGTTTAGGTCAGGTACACAGAATGATGGAAACTCAGGTGGGAAGGGCCTCAGCATTTGTCTGGCCTAGCCTTCTTATGGTGAAGTCCAGGTGAGTACTCAGACCCTCTTTGTAGGAACTGATTCCCTGCTGGGGAACAAACTCAACTCCATCTCCTGTCCAGCACCCTTCCCATCTCTCAGGACCACTTCCTTGGCTCTTTGCTCCAGATTTACCACTAGTTTTAAAGCAACTCTGTATGCTCTGTGCCATTTTATTGTGTTCATGTTTAATTCCAATATTTATTTTTTCCAGAATTTTGACTTGCTTTGCAAATAGAATACAAAGTCCTTAAGAGCCTGCCTCCTGAGTTTTATTCCTATGAACCATTTAGCAAGTCCTATGTCCTATGCTGTGCTAAAGGGGTTCAAAGAAGCTGATAATAGGCAAATCAATAATCACTCAATAATAAATAAATACTTGTCAAATGAGCTTTTCAGCCCTTCAATCAATGATAGTAAATGTCTTTCATTCCTCTTATCAGCACCTATCAATTGCTAGCAGTTTCCTAGAGCATACCATACATTTGATTATCCTAAAGGTGATTGTATGGGGTTTGCTGGAAGAAAGTGGTTATAAAGGCAGGTCTTAGAAGATAGGTCAAATTTGAACAGAAAGAGCATAAGTGACAATAGTAATCCACATGGAGGATATTTGGAGCAAAGGCATTTACAGTTTTAACTTCAGCAGAGACTACTATGCCTTGAATATGGTGGGTGTCCTACCAAAGATGATTCAATTAGATGTTGATAGGAAGCGACTTCCCTCCAGACTCAAATTCCAGGACAAGTCCCATGAGAGGGCAGCATCATAAAAATCATCATAGTTTTTGAAATTGCCTCAGCTGGGTGCTATCTTGCAGAGGTGCCAGGAGTTAAATGATCTGATCTGGTGATATTAAGAATTAGTCCCATAGTTGACTATTAGAGGGAGGTCTCTGGAGAGACTGATTTCTTTTAGGTAGTTAAGGAGGCTACTCTCCATCATTAGCATTAAGGGCTCCTTTTCGAAAGGGGCCTGGCTCCCTCTGGGAACAATGCCATCTACAGTAGTGCATTGTTTTATACGGATGAGGACTTATTTCCCACTTTCATGTCTGGGTTTATATTGTAAGGAAGAAGTCTTCTTGGTGCAGGTGGGGCAGCGCATCAAGAGATTGAGAAAGTGATCCCTGCACATACACAGTGGCTCTGCGATCACTAGCAAGTTACTGCATCTCAGTAAGCCTCGGTTTCCCCATCTACAAGCAGGAATGGCAAGGTTGATTTTCTAGAGCCGCTGCAAGAAGCAAGTGAAATAAATAAAGCACTTTTTTTTCAAATTTAACATGTTAGGAAACTAAAATGGAAACTAAGTGATTTCCCCGTCATTTTTATTCTAGATACTTTCAGTCTTCCCTATGATAAATAATTCCTGCCAATGAAAAATACAGTTTCTTGTCAAATTTTTCCTGATTGTTTTCTAACCTCTCAATAGGAGCACTTCTGATCTTTGAGGTGATATGGGGCAGGCCTGGGTCCTCATTAACCTAACCAGGCTGATAGAACCTTGGTTAAGGTCAGTTTCAACCTCTACTCCATTCCTCAGACCTGCACATTCTTTATGTGCTAGGGCTTACTATTTTTTAAAAAAATCTACATGATTTAATTATTGGAAAGAAATTGCAAAAAATCTCATAAGATTTTTTTTTAAGAATTTGCTTTTATTTTGAAAAAGACACACCTTTAAAAAGCATATCTTTGCTAATTTCTAAGTGGTTCTGCTGACCCATGATAATTTTAAACCAGTAACATTTGTACAAAGTCCCCAATATGTTCCCATGCCCTCCACAAACTTACCAGTGTCACAGGGTTTGGGACTGAAAAAAAAGAAAAGAAAAAAAAAACCTGCCTTGTTGTTGAGTTGTACTTTTAAATATTGTGAAAAAAATCTTCCTCATTAGCCTAGCTTCTTCCTCAGGATGACATTTGGGAACAAAGCAGGAAGGGAGGGAAGGAATTACATCCAGATGTGTCACTGAATGACCTGAGCTTCCTGTCTGCAGAGCTCAGGTCTACTCCAGGACACCTTCTCCAGACAGCTCTTCTGTCCTCGGCCTACGCCTCAAACAGCATGCACAAGGAACACTGGAGGAATTTGTAAAATAGATTTCTGGACCCCAGTGACTCTGTTTCAATAGGTTTGGCTTAAGAATTTGCATGTCTTAACATACTGCCGAGCTCCTCACCTAGCATTGCTCCACTCCACACAGAGCAGGCTCCTCTCACCTATTATTTGATTTTCTCTAGTGGCTACACCTCATCAACCCCCCTGGCCAATTTCAATCCTATCCATTCTTAAAATTCCAACCCCAGAGCTGTCTTCCAACCCCAGAGCTGTCTTCTGTCATACCCCTTCCCTAGCTACTCTGATCTCTCCATCTCTGTGTCTCTGTCCTGCTCCTTTCTTTCTTTCTCTTGACTTTGTATAGTGAGGGGGATGTTTTAGTTCAGTCTCAGTCAGATGATCACAGCCTCAGCCTTTCTCTGGCATGATGGAGGTAGGAGGGAGGCGATGTTGCATGAATGGACTGACTTTCCCGACTTGAGGAATTCACTTGTTTCCACATCTGCAGTACCAGCCAAGCAGACCCCAGACAGAATGACCTGAATGCCACTGGAAGGCCCCATTATTCCCCATCAGAGCCATAGCTGGCCAAGGCTAAGCGGAAATGAGCAGGAATAGCCGCCTGCCCCGCAGACCTGAGACCCACCAAGTCCTCTTCTTTGCAGGCGAAGCTCTGTTTCCTGTTGTAAAGCTCGGTGTTCTAAAAAGTCTGAGTGGTTTGCGAGCAGCCCTACTTAACCTGCACAGGCCGCTCATCTCGGCACCATTTCCCCGAGCCCTTAGTTATTTTTACTCTCTCAGCTTCTTCCCATTCTTCAGGTGCTGGGCGAGGTGGCGTTCATTTGGCTTCGCTTCTGACACAAGATAAACGAGCTTGGGGCCCTGGGCGATTCACTCTGGCTGCCAGGGGCTTCCAAAATAGCAAACTATTTTTCATAACAGCAACGTGATATGAAGGGAGATGCAGCAGGTGCACTCAGATTTCCCATTGCCATCTGGGGCGCGTGGCGGAGGGAGAGGATTTATTAAGTTTGCACTTGTGTCCGGGAAAGAGAAGGGCCCCGGCTCTCGCTGTGGCCATTTCCCTTTGGCTGGGTCAAGGTCTCAGCTTGGGAAGGTGAATCTTGCCCTTGGACAAGGTGGAAGTGCAGGGAAGCAGCCGCATGGACACCCTGTAGAGCCCGGGACTTTTTTCTTCTTAGAAAGATAAGGTTATAGATGTGAATATCTGCTATATAGTTTTTCTTTCTTTTCTTTTTTTAACCGAACCTTGTATGTTAAACAAAAAGAGCAAGGGTTGCATAAAAGTTTCAAAAATTTGACATTTTACTTCACTAAACATATGATCATTTCAGAAAGCTTAAGGGGGTAAATATCTCTTTTATTGTCCCTTTGACTACAGGTGTGAAGGTGAAAGATCAAATCAACCTTTCATCTTGGAGTCTTCCCTACTCTTTGGACTCATTAGAAAAAAAAGTGTCTGCTTTCATGACACTATTCACTAATAAAAGTTGGTCTCTGGCCCTACAGCTAATAATCTCCCTTTATCCCCCATCATGAATTATGCATATGTTTTTAGGATGGAAATTCTAATAAAACAAAGAGGATTTTAATTTATATTTGCATGAATTGTGAGTTTCCTTTTGATGTTTTCCCCCATTAAGTTATTCTGCCTTCCTGGTTGGAAATGTACTAAAAGTGAAATTGAAGTATAATAGTAGTACAATAATCATAATAATGTGGGCTTTTTGAAATTGGGGTGAAGCTGAGGGGATGAATCTTTTGTAAAAAAAATGTTCAAAATCAAGGTCAGAATATGGGGAAGCAAAGCCTGTCTAAAAGCTATGTGTTAATGAGCTGTAATTGAGTGCATAAGACACTGAAATCTGTCTTATAATACATCTTCATTTAAACATTTCTTTTCCCAGGGGACCACTGAGTATGTGGTGCATGAATAAATAAACGCCATGACTTATTTTGGAGGCCCCAATCATAATACAATTATATGCATTGCAAATTTTCTTATGCTACTTTTAGTTTCTAGGTTTTTTTTTTTTCAATTATTAAACCGCATTGCAGGAAGACATATACCTTAACCCGGGTAAGAAAATGGAGTCAGAGAGGTTAGTCAAACTAGACAGGGGAATTTTTTTCTTCAGTGAGCTGGACCCCATGGGAGAAAAATGGTAATTCTATTTCACGTGGAGTTTCACTAATTGCTGGCCTGGCTCAACCAGCCAGAGAAAGGCTGGGTATCAACAGTAGTGACTCTCTCTTACTCTCTTGTCTTGCTGGGTTTTAGAGGACTTTTCTCTCCTCAAATCAGTGGTATCTCCTGATCCTACTAGAGGCAAATACTACATTTTACACCTTAAAAAGAGCATTTTCTTTCCTTAGGTCACTAAGATCCATTTACTAAATAACTCTTGAAATCTAAAAAATTGTCTCTGAGTAGCCAGAAGAGGTGAATTCAACCTTGCAAATAGTTCTCTAAAACCATCACCCTCCTCCAAAGGCTTTTTCTCTTTACACAGTGTGTTTGAGTCCTGCCCACACCAGGTAATTTGCCATCTTTTACTCTGCCTTTCTCTATCTCTAATTTCTATATCTGTTTCTCTGTATTAAGAAAACGTAAGAGAGACATAGGGTCATGGAGGGTTAAGAGAATTGGCTTATAATCACAAAGAAGTACATTTTCATTCTGTATTTTTCTATTCCCTTATTTATTTAATAGCTGGGTGATCTTTGACAAGTTACTTAAACTCTTTGTGTCTCAGTTTTCTCACATATAAAAAATTGATAGTAACAGTGACTATCTCACCGGGTTTTTGTGAGGATTATATGAGATACTGCCTGTAATGTGCCCAGAAGAATGCCTACGAGATCCCAAAAAACATTAGCAATTATCATATCTAAAGAATCTTCCCCCAGTACAACCTCTCAGTTAGTGATTTCCCAAACCAATCAAATTAAGTAATCTGGGAAACAAGTAGACTTTTGGACTAACCTGATTTGGGTGCTGAATTATTCCCTTTCACTTTCTCATATTAAGAAAAACCTAGTTTTGGTTTGGGTCTTAAATGTCCCTCATGTGACCAGTCCATGGTGCCATCAGGAGGTGGTGGAAACTTAGGAGGTGCAGCCAAGTGGGAGGAAGTTAAGTCATTGGGGATGTGCCCTTGAAGGGAATATTGGGACCCTGGCCCCTTTCTCCCTGCCCCTCTCTGCTTCTGGCTATCATGAAGTGAGAAGTTTTGCTCCACCACGTGCTCCTTGCCCTGATGTTCTGCCTCACCCAAAACAATATGGCCAAATTACCATGGGACTGAAATCTCCAGAAATCATGAGCCAAAATAAACCTTTCCTCTTTTTAAGTTGTTTATCTCAGGTATTTGTCACAGCAATGGAAAGCTGACTATCACACCTAGAAATTCCTGAACAGATAAACTCTCCTCCCATTTACCCCAGCCTCTTACTGGGCTGCTTTCACATGTGTGGCCACACACTCCCTCATAGGCCAGATGAGAAGGAATTGAGGGACAGAGCAGAGTTTGTGATTGATTGATTTTATTTTGTTTTTGATCTCTCCAGATTATGACTCTAATTCTTTCTCTTAATATTTTGGTCCTTTTTTTCCCCACTGGAAAGCCCAAGTTCTGGGTACATGAGGCCCCAGGAGGCTGATTATTATAAATCATTGTTGACTTCCTCTCCACTTCAACCAAGAGGACAGAATGGTAAAGGCATTGTAAAAGGTTGACATTGGTTCATTTAGTCTTCAGCTCCAAAGTAAACTGTTGGTGCTGTATGGGAGAGATAACTGGGGCTAACAGGCCTGGCTAAGCAAGATAGGGGGCCAGGATCCTACAACAAAGGATGGGAGGGAGAGACTTGTGAATGAGGGTCATGGACAAGGAGGGCACATCAAAGACTCCTGCCAGTAGGTGGGGCCACAGCCCATCTCCACCAGCCAGGTGCATCTCCCTGAGTGCTTGCATGCCTGGCTGCCTTGATTGGCATTTTATTCTTTGGAACTTGATTTCTCCTTTCTCTCTTCTTTTTTATTTGCTGCAAAAGGACAGGTATTCCCCCGCCCTTTCTGCCTTCTCTTTCACTTCACTGTACAGATATCTGAGTGTCTAATGTGAACCAGGATTGAGGCATGCAGGGTCTCTGTTTGGGTTGCTGACATATGTAGATATGAACCTACATCAACATACATGGGAATCCCAGGTAGCCTGGTGAGAATGCAGGCTGTAGTGCAGGAGGTCTGGGGAGGTACAAAAATTCTGTATTTCTAACCAGCTTGGCTACTGTTGCTGGTCCAAGGCTAACCAAGCCTGGTATAGCAAAAAGTCCAGGGGCTTCTGTTCCTGTTCTTCCCTAAGTGACTGGCTGATTGTCCTTATTTGTGTTAGAGGAGTTTAATATTGTAGACTTGACCTGTTCTGTGGGGCTGTCAGCTTTGTCCTGTGACCCTGACTTAGGCCAGCTGTCCCATAAATATCTAAGAAGCACAAGAGGGAATGGATAAGAGGATATGGATAGGGACAGGTACCCCCCACAGTTTTCCATCCTGGCCACATCCTAGCCCTATTTTGAGTCAAACCATGGACAACTCATCTCATGCGCCGGACAGCTCCCAATTCCTGGAAGATAGTAGTAGTACATTAAGCACATTGAATGATATCGCTTCTCCCTGGTAACTGGGGTGCCATTTACTAATTTGCTACTCTTACATGACTAATTTAACTCTAGCTACTACTCAGTCATTAGGGAGTCACTTATTCACAAAGCAGAATCAGGCTAAATAAATAATAGGAAATTGGGAAAAGAGGCAGATTAAAGTAGAGGGTGAGAGTCAGCTTTGAATTCAGGCTGGAGACCTGCTGGTGTTTAAGGCAGATCCCTATTTAAAGCATAAATGCAGACTCTTCCTCTGTTTTTAAGTCCTGGTGACCCTAAATGAACAGAATCCTGTAGCTGAGAGCAGCTACCTTCTCTTCTAATAAGAATCACATCCCAATAGGATGTACATTTCCAATTACTATGCAAAAACAATGGCAGAATTACTTAAAAATGTACAGCCCCCTAAGGGCTCTCTATGCTGTAGTCCATGCGAATCTATCATTTGCATGCAACTATTGTGGGGAGCAACTGAATCCTCCATCACAGGCTATTTAATCAAGTGAGAATCCCCTAAATTTCCTTGCAAAGATTTGCGAGTTCTGGAGCTAAATATGCAATTGGTAATATATTCCGGCTGTCTGCACGCAGTCTTCCTTGTTTCATTCTGAATGGCATGGTGTTTGCATTGACATTTAGATGATGGGTCATCTTGGATTTCTCCTGTTCACAGCTGGAACCTTAGTGGCATCTCCCATTAGTAATCACTGTGCTTTTTTCCCCCAGTGACTGAGCCGTTTACAAACCAAGAAAAGGAAAAATTATATATTTGAGTACTGACTGCAGAAGGAAAATAAACTAACAGCACAGTAGGAAAGGTGCCTAGGGTGACTGTCTGTGGATAACTGAAGATCAAGTGGAAAAGAACTCAGATGGTGTGTTTCCCCCACCCTTACCCACTAGCCTTATTGCCAAACTTGTGATTGGAGTGTGAAATGAGAATAGTGTGTGAAGGCAGACGCCACGATCAGCCATAGCTACTCTTTCAGCGAGGCTTGAGGGAAGGAGGAAGACTTCATTCTGGCCCACCCAGGTGCCTGGAATTCTCCCTTGCTTTTATCAATCTATGTCCTTCACATCCCTTGTTCAGACACTAGTGTGCTTTCTGGGTGGAGCACCTGTCCAAAAGCCTTGGTAGTCACTAACATTTTGAATTCAGTTATCATTTTCAACATTCTGCATCAGAGGGACCAGTGGGTCTAGAGACTAGGAAGAGCAGGCCAGAGCAACACTTTCAGAACCACGGAACCCCTAGGCATTGAAAATGCAGTGGCCTGACGCCACCCTCCATATCTCAGGGTTCAAGAAATAAGAAAAAACAGGGCTGCAGTGTACTATACCATTACAGTATAGCATAACAAATTGAACTCGGTTTTGTTAGGGTTTTTGTTATAATAAAAAAAAATGAAGTCTATCTTTTTAACAAAATTTTAAGGGTAGAGTACCATATTGTTAACTATAAAGAGAGTATTGTTTTATAGCAGATCTCTAGAACTTTTTCTTCTGGCATATCTGAAACTCCATACAGTACCTAACAAGTTCCAACTCCTGATTTCCCACTCTATTTGCTCCAGGCAACTATCATTCTCCTTTCTGTTGCTGTAAGTTTGATAGCTTGTGGTATCTCATGTAAATGGGATCCTGCAGCATTTGTTCATCTTTGACTGGTTTATTTTGCTTGGCATAATGTCCTCAAGTTTTATCCATGCTAGAGTATATGACAGGATTTCCTTCTTTCTTATTGTTGAATAATATTCCATTGTATGTACATACCACATTTTCTTTACCCATTCATCCATGGGTGTTCATTTGGTTGTTTCCACTTCTTAGCTCTTGTAAAGATGCTGCAGGCAACACAGGAGTACAAATATCTCATTAAGATCCTAACTTCAGTTCTTCAAGTATTGCTGAATGATATTGGTAGTTCTGTTTTAATTTTTTTTTGAGGAATCTTCAGTTGATTTCCATAACAGCTATGTCATTTTCCATTCCTGCCAACAACATACAAGAGTTTCAATTTCTCTTCATCCTTGCCAATATTTATTTTCAAAATTTTGGTAATGGCTATTATAACAGGTATGATACATTCTGGTTTTGGGTTGCATTTCCCCGATAATTAATGATGCATATTTTTTATATACCTGTTGGACATATGCATGACTTATTTGGAAAAATGTCTATTTAAGTCCTTTGCAATTTTTTTTATTTTGTTGTTCTCTGCTGATACAGGAATTCCTTGTGTATTTTTTATATTAAGTACTTATCAAATATGTAATTTGTGAATATTTTTATATGGTAGATCGTCTCTTTATTCTGCAATTGTTTCCTTTGATGAACAGAAAGAAACTTTTATTTATTTATTTAGTAGCACTGGGGTTGCAGCACTTTACCACTGAGCTATTTTTTTTTAGTTGTCAATAAACCTTTATTTACTTATATGTGGTACTGAGAATTAAACCCAGTGCCTCATGCATGCTAGTCAAGCACTTTACCACTGAGCCACAACCCCAGTCCCACTGAGATAATTTTTAAAAAATATTAAAAAAAAACTTTTTTGAAAGGATCTTACTAAGTTACAAAGGCTGACCTCAAACCTGCAATCCTCCTGCTTCAGCCTCCCTACTTGCTGGCATTACAAATGTGTACCACTGTCCCTGATCAGAAAGCTTTTTAATTTGATATGATTCTACTTGTCTATTTCTGTTTTCCCCCTGTATTTTTAGTGTCACATCCAAGAAATCATTGCCTGATTAATGTTAATGAAACTTTTATATTATCTTCTGGTTTTTACTGTTTCAGTTCTTTTGTTTGTCTTTAAAATCCATTTTTCTCTTCTATTTGGTTTATTAGATTTTATAAGTCTTTAACCCACTTTGCAGATTGTGTAAGGTTAAGAGATTTCTAATTTCATTTTTCTTTTTTGCATGTGAATATCCAGTTTTTCAACATGATTTGCTGAAAAAACCCTTTCCCCATTTGTGTATTCTTGGCACCCTTTTTACAGATGAGTTGCTTATAATGTCTTATATTTAGTTCTGGACTGGGCTATCTATTCTACATATACTTATATATCTGTCTTTATACTAGTACCATACTGGTATGTTTATTACAACTTAGAAAAATGTTTTGAAATCAGTAACTATGAGACACCTAGCTTTGTTCTTTTTTTCTCAAAATTGTTTTGGCTATTCCATGTTCTATTTTGAATACAAATATGGATTTAGGAATTTTTTTTTCTGTTTATATAAAAAATATAATTGGAATTTTGATATGGATTGCATTGAGCCTATAGATGAGTTTGAATAGTATGGATGTTTTAACAATGTAAGTTTTCCAATCCATAAATATGAGATGTCCTTACATGTATTTATTTCTTTTTTGATTTCTATTTTAGTTTTTGCCTATAACATAAAATCAAATTAGCATGAATTTAATTTCCTTTGATAATGTCTTATAGTTTTTTAGTGTGTAAGAGTTATACCTAGTTGGTTAAGTTTACTTCTAAATATTCTTTATTATACTTTTGTAAATCAGATTGCTCTTTTTATTTTTTGGGGGGTTGCTTGTTGTTAAAATGAAGAAGACAAATGATTTTTGTACATTGATTTTATTTCCAACTTTACCAAATTTATTTTAATCTCCCTCCTCACCATCTTTTTTTGTGCAGTCTTTAGGATTTTCTTCATGTAAGATCATGTCATCTTTGAATAGAGATAATTTTACTTCTTTTCTTATTAGTGGGGTACCATTTATTTCTTTTTCTTGCCTAATTACTCGGATAGAACTCAGTACTATGTTGAATGTAAGAGGCAAGGGTGGGCATCCGACCTTGTTCCCAATCATAGAGAAAAGACCTTCAGATTCTCACTGTAGAGTTATGATGTTAACTGTGAATTTTTCATATATGGCCTTTGTCACTTTCCTTCTATTCTTAGTTTATTGCATGTTTTTTATCAAGAAAGAGTATTAAATGTTGTCAAACACATTTTCTCATCTATTGGTGTAATTGCTATAATATGAATGTTATCCTTTGTTATGTTAATGGGTGTGTAACATTGATTTTTGCATGACAAACCATACTTGCATACTACACATGCTATATAATCCTTTTGGTGTGCTGTTGAATTCAGCTTGCTAGTGTTTCGTTGATGATTTGTGCTTCTATTTTCATCAGAGATATTGGCCTACAATTTTCTTCTGATTTTGATATAAAGATAATACTGAGGAATCTCCATACTGCTTTCAAGAGTGCTTGTGGCAATTTGCAGTCCCACCAGCAATGTATGAGTGTACCTCCCCTACACATCCTCACCAATATTTATTGTTACTTGTATTCTTGAAAATTGCTATTCTGACTTGAGCAATATGAAATCTGAGAATAGTTTTAATTTGCATTTCTCTAACTGCTAGAGATGTTGAACATTTTTTCATGTATTTGTTGACTGGTCATATTTCTTCTTCTGTGAAGTGCCTGTTCAATTCCTTTGCCCATTTATTGATTGGGTTATTTTAGTGTTAAGTTTTTTGAGTTCTTTATGTATCCTGGAGATTAATGCTCTATCTGAGGTATAGGTGGCACAGATTTTCTCCCATTCTATAGGTTGTCCACATTCTTGATTGTTTCCTTTGCTGTGAAGAAGCTTTTTAGTTTGAATCCATCCCATTTATTGATTCTTGATTTTATTTCTTGAGCTTTAGGAGTCTTGTTAAGGAAGTAGTTCCTAAGCCAACATGGTTGAGACTTGGGCCTACTTTTACTTCTATTAGGTGTAGGGTCTCTGGTCTAATGTCTCAGTCCTTGATCCACTTTGGGTTGAGTTTTATACAGGATGAGAGATAGGGATTAATTTCATTTTGTTACATGTAGGTTTCCAGTTTTCTCAGTACCATTTATTGAAGAAGGCATCTTTTCTCTAATATGTGTTTTTGGCACCTTTGTCTAGAAAACTTTATCTAGTTCCTTGGGATGCTGCATGAAGTTTGTTGATTACTCTGTCCAGTGTTTTTTCCCAGGGATTCATCTTATCTTACTCTCTCTTGTATCTGTCTGTGGCATTGCAAGTTTTCTGGTTCCAAAGCAGTAAGCCACTTAGTTCTCCCTTATTTTCAGAGCCAGTAGGCATCTAAAGTGTTCCAGCTCCCTATCTATGCCCCAAGCTAGAAGAAACAGATACCAGTTCCTCAGGCATACCTCCAAAAAGATGAAACAATTCATGCTCCATTCCTCTCCCTTACTCACAAGGAAGATATCTCAAGTTGTGCACCTTCTCTGAGTTGTGCCAAGTCATGCCAGCTACCAAGAGCCCACTCTTCTATGTGCTCAGTCCCCCCCAGGCATCTTAACTATGGTGACTCCATCAGGGTTCCAAATGAAAAGATTTCCTTGAATAGCTGTTCACAACATTGTAATGTTGGATGTGTACTCCATTCTTTTCTTTCCCTGAAGAGGGAGAAGTCACAAACTAGGGCATTGTTTCTCAGCATCGAGCTCTGCTAGCTTGAGGGATTGGCCAATGCAGGTAAAGTGAAATTGCTCTCCTTATCCATTTCATCGTGGCTGTCTTCAACTTTGTTCTCTCCTAAGGTACTGAAACTTCTTAACTAGATTCTGGAATTGTGCCAAAGGCATTTTAGTCCACACACTGTTGTTAAAATCAGCGTTTCTGGGAGGAATGAAGGCTGGAACTTTCTATTCTATTAGCTCACTGATATCACCCCCCTCAAACTGAGTTTCAGTTTTTCCTATGATAATGAAGTATCTCCGGAGCATTTATGCCACTGTCTCTGCCTTGTGAATGTTCCAAACTCATGCTTGACCTACCTGCTGGGAAACCCAGTTCTGGGAGTTAGAAAAATTCAGGAAGAACAAAAGCACAGGATGGAAAGATGACTGAATCTTCAGAATGGAAGGAGAGAAGGAGGGAAGTATTTCTCCTTGAAATATGCCACCTTGATAGTTCTGTTAAGACTAGCCTTTGCAGTTTTTTCTTTCAGAGATGAAAAGAAGACATCCCCCTTTTTGTCTTTAATCCTTCTGTCATTTTCTATTCCTGACCCTGCTCTGTGACTTCACAAATCGTCTCTGAGGCTGGCCCAACATCAGTGTTTGTCACTCTACTGACAAACTGTGATGGATCTTTGGGCCGATATGGCTGGGGGTGGTGTGTTCTTTTATCTTTTTGAGGTGGAGAGAAGAAAAAAAGGAACCGAGAAGATACGAACTAGAAATTATTATTGTCTGCTTTACTGTCCTGCCACAGAAATGGCAGAGATGGGCCCATTTTTTTTCTTATTGTGTTGGCTTTTATTTATTTTAATAAACAACAAATGCCTCATTTCTTAAGAAGTAAGTTAGAATAGTGGGAATGCTGATAGTAATAATTTAAATCTGTGATATATTATTATTCAAATTAGCTCATTTGCATCTATCTCTCAGGTGTTTCCTGAGGTCAGTCTAAGTATCAGAGGGATGATGCCCATTTGGGACCTGGGATCCAGAAAGGTTAAGTAAATTGCCCAAGATTCTGTGAGTAGAAAATTGCACAACAGTCTCCAGCTCAAGTCATCTGATGTTTTCAACTCTACAACACTTATGGACCAACTCATTTGTCTACGTTGGAAAAACACAGAATCTTGAAATGTAAAACTGATCATCTTTCTTGGAACTATTAAACATAAACATGGATCATCTGCCAACATAATAGGGGAGGACAGCCAAGCCCCATTGACCAAACTGGGAGCTGTATGCCATGGACTCAGGGGAAAAGCCAATGTGACTAATAGGAACTGGAAAGAAGTTCTTAATAAGAAGAATTTATAATTTTAGTTTAGAATATGATATCCAGGTGAGAGGAATATAGCCTATTCAGAGATGTCATTCTGGAGGTTGGCTTGTAGTATGGTTCTTATCGACTGATGGCCACACATTGATTCCTAACATCATAAAGCTCAAAGAATTTTCCTGCAGAGAAGAAACTTCCAATGATAGTGGATCCTTAGAACTTTAATCACAAATTCAGAGTTCCTAAAAATACCTGAATAGTATTTATTGTGCTTAGATGCTGTTCTATGCAGTTTACAATTATTTGCTCTTGGAGTCATCCTGACAACCCTCTGAGTTAGTCATATTTATTCTTGGTTTCAGATGAGGACACTGGTATCAAAAGAATATTAGATTTATAGAAATATAGGATTTCTCTTTTCCATGACAAGATTCTACAGAATTCTTGCCTAACACTTTTAGGCAGCACTTGCCCTGAAGTGTGTGTTCCTAAACAGCCACCATTGTTACTAGAAGCTTCCTATGCAGCAGGTTTTACACTAAAGGCTTTATATGAAGTCCCATGAAGATGATCCTTTTTTTGATGAGTTGGAACCTAAGGAAAAGAGAAGCTAAAGAGCTTATAGAGGATCATGTTATTAATAAGGGCTGAGATTAGACTAGAACCCAGGGGTGATGGTTCCTAAAATTTCATGCTCAACCTAAAGAAATCCATGCTCAACAATAAACTCTCAATCTCTAGATGGATTAAAGCCACTAGGAGCATTTCTGCAGACCTGGAAGCATATCCTAGATCCTAAGTGCCACATGTGAGTTCACTGTCCTTTGAAGGAGGTCAGGCAGGCAATGTTCTGGTTGCTTCTCTCATAGAAGAATCCTTGGAAGGTCCAGAAGAGATGAATGGTAGCTGTGAGGAGACAAGTGCCACAATTTTCAGAGTATTTCAGCTCAATTTATTAACAATTTCTGGTCATCATGACAAATTTTCATTTTATTACATATTTTAATTTTATGAAAGAAAGGAGCATGTTGTGTCTGCCCTCAAGAAATTCACCATATGACTACATTCACAAAATATTTATGTAAATTTTAATAATGCATGTATATATATATATATATATATATATATATATGTGTGTGTGTGTGTGTGTGTGTGTGTGTATGTATTTAAATAGTGTGTTTATATAAAAAATAGACATTAATATAACCAGGTTTTGACCACATAAAATTTCAGCATTCTCAATGCCAGAAATGTGCAGAGCAGAAAATACGTTGAATTTCCCTTTTCTGAGCAGACTCACCTTTCACATCTCTCTGAAGCTTCAACCATGATGGCCTTGCTTGCTTTTAGCATCAGGACCTCCAGTCCCTAGAGCCCTCCTTGTTCCTGCATCTCATCAGCCTTCTTCTGGATCCATCCCCCTTTCTTTCTGGTTAAAACCCAATGGTCATCTCCTCCTTCCTTTCCTAGTAAAATTCTTTTCTCCCTTCCCCCTCTCACTACCAGAGATTGTTCTTGATAACTTCTAATTGGAGTAAGTCTGTATCCTGTTTCCTCATCCATGCCATGAAAGCAGTGGTAATTTGGCCAGCCATCGTACCCCACTGGTCTGTGACTCCATATTGGTTTCTGTCAGCTTCCTGCTGTTTTCTCCATAGTTGAACCCTTTCCCAGGCTTCTCAGATTTCTGTTCCTATTTCCAGTCCCTGTCCTGGTGTAGACTGACTTATGGATTTTATTGCTTGAGGCTCTACAACTCAAAATCTTTCCAGTCTGCCTGCCTTTGAACCACACAGTTGTTCATATTTCCATTCACCATCTTGGTCTCACTCTTAAATCTGAAGAAGAAACAGCTTCATTCTTGCAGAATTCAAACTCTTTGAAATAAGGAGTCTTCAATATCTAGAATAAAGTATGTATTTAGAGGAGATGGTTGCAGTATGTGTTTCTTCTTTCTTTCTGCTGCTTCTTCTGGCTTCGTCCTCGCAGCCTTACATATACTTAAGCCTCCTGCCCTCTTGATACAAAACAAACAAAAAAAATATCTGCTCTCTAGCTACAGATGCTTCTTCTGCATCCACCTGGCACTCAGAGCTCATGCTCTGCCCCATCTTGTTTCCAACTTTGCATTAACACTCTTTTCTACCCACCCTATCTCCCTTTCATCCAATGCTGCTAGTGTCTTCATTGGACCCTAAATGTCTCTTCCCAAGCAGGAGAAACCAGAGGAAAGGCCAAAATCAGAACATTAGGAACCACAGAGTAGAGTTTCCATGGAATAATAGGAGCAGAAGTCAAAAGCAATTGATTGCAGTGTTAAGCTTTGGTAAGGAAATGTGTCTTTGCTTCCTTTTAAAAGCGTTCTGGCTGTGGTTGGAAAATAGGAAAGGTATGTGTTTCTTAATTTTTGTGTCAAGAAAAGGAAAGCCTAAAAAGACATGGTATCTGCCCACCTCTGTCCCTTTCCTCAATTCAGCTACCTGGAGTAGGTATCTGTCTATATGAATTCTCCCAGTGAAACCTTCTTTGATCTTCTTCCATTCTCCCTCCAATAGCACTGCATTCATGCCTCTGTCGTAGGTCTCCACCATTCTACCTTTTAGATGTTTGTCTTTCCTTCCAAGATAATAACTGAATATTCAGTCTAATAAAAGGTGTTTAATTTGTTATCAATCATTAGAAAAACACTTAGAATATAGCAGGTGCTCAAGAAAATCTTAGTGCAATAGTTGAATATTATCCATGGTCAGCAAAGAAGAAATAAGTGTGGGCATACACAGCCAGGTCAAGTTCATAGACGGGGTATTCTGAACCATGTCCAGGTCTTTTGGTGTTATGGGGAATGTCGGTTGAGTTTATTCCACACTGGACACAACTATAAGAAGATCTGCCATGTGCCAAGTGTTCACGAGTACTGTGTTGCATGCTTTGACAAGAGCTTTTGATGCATCGTCCCATTTACTCTCACAATAACCCTTTTAGGTAAGTACCCTAAAATTATCCCTCTCTTTTAGATTAAAACCTATATCTATAAAATGAGCCACAGAATGCTCAAGTAATTTGTCAGAGGTCACACAGCTGAAAATGCACTGCGCTGGAACTTCTCAGACTGGTGGGGACTGATGCCTCATCTCTTATAGACCACATGACACTGGGTCTTAACTGCAGATTTTTCAGGTTCCCATAAAATCTACATTTGTTATTAATCATTTGAATTTAAAGTGTGCATATTCAATTCCCCAGTGTTATTCTTGCTTTGTGGTTCAGTGTTCCCAGGTGGGCTCTGGAGGCACCTGTCATTTTTACCTTACTTGTGTTTTTATTCTGTTATTACCATGAGAAAGAAGGTTGACATTTTCACTGAAATCATGTAGAATGTCATATTTTCCATATGAAGCTCTTGATATCACCTTCAAAATTCATCCATGTTCTCCTTGGTCATGCTGAAGTCAGAAGTTATGTTATTGACCTGATGCAGGGAATAGCTTTTTCCCTTCCTTGGAGGGGATAAATCCACACATGATAGATTATATGCCTTCAGAAATAATTACCTTACACAGCACTATAATCTCCAACGTATAAATTCATTGATAGGGGAGAAAAATTCTTCCTTCCCAAGGTTATTTTATTTCTTAATGTATGGTGGGGTGAAGACAATTAACTAATTTTCAATGGTGAGCAGACTTGACCAAATTATACAACAGAAAGTTCTTGAACAGACAGGGAAGGTAGCTGAATCAATGCTATCTGACATTCAGTAATGGTTTGGTAATTCTAAGTATGAAATGGCATGTGTCACCATAAGTAGCACAATGTGTTTGGTATCTTTGTCCTTGAGGCTCTGTCTCCATGTCCAGGCATTAAACACAAGGCTTTCTTTAAGTGAATGTGGAAACAGAAAGGTTGTTTGGCTTCTCAGATAATTGCCACAGATGTCACCTTCCTGTCTTGATTTAAAGACATCTCATTAGGGTTTTCTGTAATCCCCACATGTTCAAGCATGGTGAAATCTGTTTTAGGATTTATTATACTCTCTTAGTATTCATTTCTTGGAAAGATTCACAAAAAGTATGTGTACCCTTAATATTTCCTAGCTAAGAAAGAAACTGGTGGTTTTAATCTAGCAATCTAATTTTGTAAAATTATTTACTAGTGTTAATATTCTTTATCATATGGATATTGGGTGACAGGGGAAAATGACTGAAACATTCTAAAGATTCTGGGAGATTGCTCAAAACATGGAGACACATGTATCATCATTTGTGAAATTAAAACAGTCTACAGACTGTGTTGACACTAGTGATCACAGGTTTCCAGAAACTTCTTCTGGTCTGGACCTTCCTTTCTCCCTCCTTCACTTCATTAGTTATCTTGCTAGATGATTTAGATTGAGAAGTTGGTTGAGATCTGGTCTGAACAGTAACAAATTTATCACTTAGTCCTGGAGATAAGATATTAGCACAGCTAATGTGTATTATGAATCTAACCAAGACATAGACAACAAATGTGATCTAGAGAAAAGGTCAGTAAAACGTAATCCATGGCTCAAATCTGGGCTGCTTCTAATTTTTATAAATGCAGTTTTATTGGGACACAGCCACACCCATTCATTTACTTACTACCTACGACTGTATCTGCACTACACATTGAGTTGAGACATTGCAAAAAAGACCAAATGGCCCATAAAGCCTCAAATATTTACTATCATGTCCTTTGCAGAAAAAGCCTGTGGACCTCTGGTGTAGCCTTCACTGCAGAAGGCTTTATGCCAAGGTGACTCATGGTTAAAATCAGCGTTATGGGAGCTGGTGACTCCAGCTTAGTTTCACTTTAGGATGTCAATAGGACTGGGTTCCAGTTGTACTTCCGCCACTTCCTAGACTTTAAGCAAATTTGATGTGGGTTGTTTTCTCTTCAAAGTGACGAGGCAGCTTTTAACATGGAGGTATGTATTTTGAGGGAGCTAAAAGTGAGCATTTACAATACCAAAATAGGGGTCAGTGTTTACGATCAACACCATGAAGGAACCATAGGCTGTGGGCAGGCTATGTGAGCAGGGGATGAGGCTGAAGCCGGAAGTTGAGAATTTTTAAAGGTTAGCATAGGTATAAGGGATTTTAGTACATAAAGAGCTTCTGAGGGAACTAGTTGGTTGAGAATATTTTTTTCATATGGAAAAATATTTTATATACATTTTAACAATTCATTATTGTTGATGGTTAAACAGTTTCTATGGAAAAGCTAAAGGGTGGTGGAAAAAGTCATTACTGTTCCTATAAAAGCTAAATCACACCCACTATCCTTTTCAAGAAGGAAATCCCCTCTAATTTTATATTTCCCTCCTCTTTTGATTTGAAGTTTCTTTTAAAAAACATTTCTAACAGATGTGGTGTATGACCCTTGAAACACATCATTTATCTAAGGAGTAACATTCATTTTAATATCATTTCACCCAGGAAGCAAGACTTAAACTCACATTTTCTGATCCACTTAGTTGATAATATTCTTATAAAAAAATTCTGGCTGGCAAAAGGAAGATAATTTAATTTGAAGAGATTAGATATATTGCTTAAAATGTAAGTCCCCCAGAATTTGACAGCAGAACAAGACCAGTGAACAGAAAACTCATCTTGCCTTCTTGCTAATACAGGCGTCAGGGAATTTATAAGTTGGGCCATCAGTCTTTGCTCCATGGAGTAATGTCAGTGTCATTGATTCTTAAAAGCTGACATTCATTAAAAGCACCCAATGTGGATATGTATGTAGAAGGATTTTTGACAAATCAGCCAAGTGTCACCATTCTGTAAAGGATTATAGAGTGATGCTTTTCAACTTGGAGTTCTTTAGACTGAATGGATCTTGTCTTCATAAAGCACATGAAAAGTTAGCTTTCATCGCCATTCCAAATGGCTGATTTTGCTTTTTCTTTTACCATCAAAACTAAAGGGCACTTGGGAGATGTAGAGGTAGATAACACTTAGTGTTTATTTACTATAAGCCAGGTACTATAAAATTCCTTCTGTTTGCCTACTTACTTATCCATCAGAATGTGACATACATGTGTGCCAATCTGTGCATGACAATAACTCATAAATCAGCTGTTATCATTTATTTCCATTTTACAGATAAAGTAAGTGAGGCTGAAAGAGGTGTAGTCATTTGCCCAAGTAATAGAACTTCAGTGAAAAGGAAGTTTGTAAATGCTTCAAAGAAAATTTATCAGTGACCAAAAAGTACCATGCACAATTACAGTGGCCAGGCTTCCCCTTGTAGGGGAAGGCGAAATCTACCAATGTTGGTTGGCTTCCTCAAAAGCTATGGGCAGAAACATCATAGTGGTGTTTATTATTTTGAAAACAAGCACACACTGCCCCTGCCCCCAGTTGTGTTGTTAGATTGGAAACAATGCCGCCTGTGGCTCTCAGTATCCTCGTCTCTCATTACAGCCCATCCTTGGAACACAATCATTTTCTGTTATCCAAAGGTGTCATTACAGGGTGCCCGCTCTATAGTTAGTGCAGTGTCAGCATATTCAGTGTGAAACCCCCACCCTCACCTTCCCACCCCTGGAGGACATAACTAGGCCACAAGAATTCCTTTGGGGCTACTGTATTGGGTGGAGACTTAGTGGCTGGGGGAAGTGTTTTCAGCGACTTATTATCTATAGCTTTAAGTCAAATTTGAATAAATGCCCCCTTAAATTCTAGGGAAACGATAGATCTACAATTTGTGATGAAAAAGTAAAGTGGGCTTACATAAAGGCTTTGGGAAGGCCAAAAAGAAGACAGGCCATGCAATGAAAAACTGGAGCTACTATTCTATTTTAATTGGAATTTTAAAAAAATGATTATTCGGTGGTGGTGGTGGGGCTCAAGTATGTGTTCTAATCAGTATCTTATGCTGAACCTAACCCTTCCAGGAAGTAATTAAGTGGGAATTCTGAGGTTTGCATTTAATATTTCAAGGATCCTGAACATTCCACACAGTAATTTCCAAATTTTCCCTGTGACATCATCTTGATAAACTATGCTTTTTCCCCCACTAGCTTAAAATATTTTTAAATTAAAAAAAAAAAAGAATGGCTATCTTCCCAGTATTTCTTTAACATAAAAAATGTATAGATCTTTACCTATGAGAACAATAATTACCATCTAGGTTTAGCTAATGAATGAAAAAAGGCTGAGAACATGAGTTCTGGAATCAGAAAGCCTGGACAATTCAGGTCTCACCAATGCCACTATGAATGGGCTGTGCAATAGCCAGCAGGTCACTTGGCCCCTTTGTGTATTGTGTTCCCTCCTATGTCCTAAGATTAAGACAGTAACACCTGCCTCAGAGAGTTGTTAGGAGGATTAAATGAGTGAGCTTATATGTCAGGTAGGAAAAAATTTTCCCTACCCTTTTATTTTCAGTATTTGGGTGCTTGCAATGAAATTAGCAAAAGACAGATCAATAGGAGGAAAATCATAAAGTTTTTATTAGTATTTATATGCACAAGAATTTACAGAAAGTGCAACTCAAAAAGTAGGTAGATTTGGAGGCTTATAAGCCAATTTAACAAGAGAAAGGTGTTGTGAGCTCCAAGGGAAGATAAATTATGGGGATGTGAGTTGGAAATATGTAGGGGACTGGTGGAAGGTGAAGGTCATTTTAGGAAGGTCTGTTTATGCAAAGTCATCTCTGTCAACTCTCTATCTCCATTTATGAGTTACTTTCCTCAACCTGCCACAGGGGAAACTGCTTCACAAAAGGAAATTCATGCCCTGCTTTCAGGCAAGTTAAGGGAGGGCAGAGAACTTTTCCTGCATCACTGATTGTCAATTGTGTTCAACTCAAAATAATCCTTAGGACAAACTGCCATATCTTGATCCCCTTCACATGGAAAGCATTTAGAACAGCGCCAAGCACAGAGTAAATGCTCTATGCATTGCCCTAATTATTACTATGTTAACAGTTAAAAATATCACTACTAAAAATACCAACTCCGCTGGGCACAGCAGAGCACGCCTGTAATCCCAACAGCTCAGGAGGCTGAGACAGGAGGATCGCGAGTCCAAAGCCAGTCTCAGTAAAAAGTGAGGTGCTAAGTAACTCAGTGAAACCCTGTCTCTAAATAAAATACAAAAAAAGGACTGGGGATGTGGCTCAGTGGGTTAGTGCCCCTGAGTTCAATCCCAGGTACCAAACAACAACAACAACCAAAAAACAAAAAACAAAAAACAAAAACCAACCAACCAAACAAACAAACAACTCTAACAACCTCATAACCACCGTGAAAAGTACATCAATTTCCATTTCACAGATAAGAAAACTAAGGCTCCAGGAGTTTAGTTGACCTTCCCAAAGTCAAGTAGAACATGTCATGAAATTAGACAGAAGAAGAGCTGGGACCGCTGGTACTTTCGATGTATATAGGAGAAACAGGAAGAGGAAACTTTGGGTCATATGATTGTTCCAAGCAGGGACTGTGTATCTTTAGCTGAGCAGACCTTCAGAATTCCTGTGTAACAAGTCAGGACCTGGAGGACAACTTCAAGCCCTGAAATAGTAGCCTGATAGAAAAGCTAGACTGAAGTTGCCTAAGTACATTAGTTATAAAAAATCATCAAGCACCAACTACATGTTAGAAGTGTCTGGAAGAGGCATATGCTAAGAATCCTCCTGGGGCCACAAGGCCTTTGAAGAAGGAGGGTCCATTTACCAAGGGAACTCGGGACAAATGCAGAACCCATTGGAACTCCCTCTGTGCAATGCAATACCCCTGGCATGTTGCTACATAAAGGAATACTTGGGACAGGAGTGGGTTTCCTTGGCAAGAACTCTCAAGAGATTGTCATTTCTCTAGAGAATTCTGAAGGTTGAATTAAATATGAATGGCAGCAAAGGCATCTTCTACTTCTCTGAAATCCTTCATCACAAGAATTTTATTTCAATTACCTGACAACCCCTACACTTCAAAAACAGGGACTTAATACATGTTTGTGAACTTAAAATGGATTGAATTAAATCTAACCCCAAAGATGGAATCTAATAAATTATTGAAGAATTCTGCAAGGAAGTGAAGGAGTTGAGTGGGGTAGAGGTTGAAGATGGTGTGTGTGTAGACGTGAAGGGGTGGCGGTGTTAAAGGTAGGGGGTGATTTGGTGGCACACAAGGCTCATTAAGTAGATGGACCCAAACTTTAGCCACTGTGCATTGTGGAGGGAAGTGACACAAAGAGCCTCAGCAAGCTCACAGGATATTGGAGAGGCAGGACTTCTAGAGAGGGATTCTAACACTGTGGATCAGAGTGCCACAGAAGAGGAAGTGCTCCCTGGGATTGGAGGGAGGCAGAGAGGGTCTGTGAAGGAGGGAGGGCTGAGGACAGGTGACTAAGGGAATTGCTACATGACCAGGAAAAAGTCATTTTAAAAGGGCAATGATTTGGCCAGCTGCCATGTGTGTTCAATGAGGCAGACACTAACCAGAATAGTGAGAGTTACATATATTAGCTAATGTTTATTGATCAAGTATAGGTTAGGCACTGTGCTAAGCACTTTACATGGATTATCTGCATCGGATCCTGCTAGAAGTATTCACTGAGTGCCTATCAGGTGTGTCTGGCATTGTTAAGGTACTGAAGATTCAGCAATGAACAAAATATATAAAGCTTCTACCCTTAAAGAGCTCTTGAAATTATACTCCATAATAAGCCAGTAAGATGGGTAATATTATGATCTATAATTTCCTAAGGAAGCAACTGAGATGCATTACAAAGAGATAAGTAATTTGTCCAAGCTTACATGAGTAGTTACCAGTGCTTTAATTTGAATGTAGTAATATCTAATAGGTAATTAATGGGTAGGTCTTGAAGACATGAGTAAGATATATTTCTTGTATTCATTGAGCTTGCAGCAGAGAGGGAAAGATAAGTATGCAGGTGATAATTACAGGCCAATGTGCATATGGAGCCACTTGCTCCACTAGTGGGGTAGGAAGCAGATAAAATAATGAGCAGGAACCTACTTGGTAGAAAAGGGGGTTGGAAAGCAAGAGGGCATTTCAGACAGGGAAAATTTAGTATGCTTAAAATGCACACAGGAGAAGGTTCAAGGGAGGAAGCTAACCTTTGTTGATTATATGCTTTGTAGTAGTGCTTCACAAATTTTAAAATTACATGTTAAATGCACAGGAAGAACATTAATGTTTCT
The DNA here is from genome assembly GCF_964194105.1 of Spermophilus citellus. NCBI lineage: Eukaryota > Metazoa > Chordata > Mammalia > Rodentia > Sciuridae > Spermophilus > Spermophilus citellus. The sequence continues at coordinate 7,496,361 of NC_138194.1, forward strand.
ATTGTATATGTTAAACAAAACAACTATATACTAGTCACACAGCTTAAAGAGTAAACTGTAACTTTAAAAATTATTATTTTATATAAGATAGAGATTGAGGCATGGAGTTTGTGGATGGCAGAGCCAGGGCTTGCTGCTCTGCCGGTTGGTCTTATCACCTCCTTCTGCAGGTGGCGGAGCCTTAGACACTGAGGACAGGGGCTGCACAGGAGCTATCTGGTGAGGAGAAAGTTGGGACAGAAGAGTCTGTTCATTACCATCCTCTGGGCTAGGACTGTTACTGGACAGAAACAGACAACAAACGTGGGAGAAAACACCACAGTTTCAGGTAGTGATAAATCTTCAGAGGAGGAGAACAATGCAGAGTGCTGGGACTGGGGTAGAAATCGATTGTGGGATAAGTACATCTTTGCTTTCAATAAGATGATATTATAATTTAGATATGAGGTGTCCCCCAAAAACTCATGTGTGAGATAATTCAAGAAGGTTCAGTGTGAAATGATGTGTGAAAGTCTTAAACAAATCAGTGCATTAATCCCCCCTCAATAGGAATTAACTGGGTGGTAACAATAGGCAGGTAGGGTGTGGCTGGAGGAGGTGGGTCACTGAGGGTGTGCCTTTGGGGTTAATATTCTGTCCATGGTGACGGAAATTCTCTCTCCTTTCTGATTCTATGTCCTGAGCCACTTTTTTCCGCCACACTCTTCCACCATGATGCTTATCTCGAGCCCTTAGGAATGGAGTCAGCCATCTATGGGCTGAGACCTCTGAAAGTGTGAGCTTCTAAATAAACTTTTCCTCCTCTAATTGTTCTTGTCAGGTCTTTTGGTCATAGCAGAGAAAAAACTGACTAAAACAGATGAATAGGGGGAGCCTCTAGAAAAGAGACTTGTCCTAATTCTTGGATGATGGTAATGTGATGTAAAGATCTGAGAGGAAAGTGCTTTATACAGAGGACAAAGCAAGTGCTAAGGCCCTGACCTGACTTCAGCTGAGACTTTCAGTAGACCCAATCCTGTGACCATAAGACACTAGAAACCTTCTCCTTTATGTTATGTTTAAATTACAGTGCAACAAAAATATAAACTTTGCCTAAATGAAATTCTAGCCAAGTGTTAAATTAGTATTCAGTCAAAGCCCAATATCACCATCCATGAATATACTTCTAGGGGATAAAAAGAAATTAGATATATTATTTAAAAATAAATCAGTGTGACAATTTTGATATTAAAATTCCAATAGTCAAATTGTAAAAGTTTGCAATTATAATACAAGAACTTCCAGCACCACCTAGAAACTCATTTTAAATTAACATATTTAAAAGCATCACTAGACTTATGTTCACAACAGAATATAATTCAGCAAAAAAAGGGGGGGCGTTTAGTAGCATGTTTTCTGGAAGGAGCTTTGTTATTAGCATGCATAGATTAGTTAATCTCAAAGTCTTCCATCTTTAAATATTAAAATATTATATAAGTAATTGTATATGGTATAACATTATTTTAATAAAAGTTTTGTTTAAAAGTTTAGCATCCATGGGATGGGGGGATTAATTATAACGATTGTCTTCATAAGTAGTCTTGTCATATCAGTTGTTTGGAATTTTAGTGGGAATAAAATGTATTTGAGTTCTTTATTTGTATGATCATTTCCTCTTTTCTTCATATTTTTTATTTTTCATATTGTCTGGATCAAAGTCAATTTATTGTGAATATTATTATAGGTGATTTTGTAGTTTTTCCTCCTCATGAAATTTTGATATGGTGAATTTGACATTCTGCTTTTAATTTGTCCTCACAAGATGTGAAGAATTCCCAAATAAGACTTCTTCCTAAAGGACTCTTGGCTTAAACAGAATAAATAGTGACAATTTAAATACACTCCTTAAAGGTTTTTTTTAGCAGAATGGATGCTAATACACCAAACAATTCTACAAGGATTAGAATTATGACACAATTGAGTCTCTATTATTCTTCTTTGTATTGTTATTTAAATTTCTATATTTAAATAATTCCCTAGTTCAAAAAGGATGTAAGTTAACTAGCTAATACACTCTCTTAGCATTTATATTGTCAACTAATTTTTAAAAATTTATTTAACTGTTTGAAAGTCAAAATTGCTTTTGGTACAAAAAAGTACATTTGATATGCTGTTAATCACGATAGCATTTTGCTCTTGCAATAATAAACATGCATCATATAAAAACGAACAATCAACATATACACCACATAAGGAGCTTTTTCTCATTAGCAAGAATGCATTATTATATTTGAAAATAGTAATAAAATTAAATGACATGCCTCATTCATATTACTGGCATTATTACAATGTAATAATTAGAAATAATGATTATTGGTCGTATGATCATTGATTGATCTTATGCAATTTCAGGAAAGCCAGAAATGACTTAGAGTAGGCTTTTGATTATTCAGCCCTTCACAGACTGAAGCTGAAGCTTAAATCAGATTTATGGTCAATTCAAGGCTGAGACTGGTCTTCCATATATTCCTCACATAGTATAGACCTTCATCCTTTTAGTTTTTAAAAAATGTTTTATTAAACTATCACATATAATGTGATATAATGTTCATTTGATGTGATTAATTTTTCAAGGTAAATATGCCCAGTGACCAGCCCCCAGATCAAGTTACAATCCAATAGCCTCAACTTAAAAATAGTACCCTTCCTACTCATTCCAGCAGTGACCAGTCCCAGGGAAAGGAATTATCCTGAGTTCTGACCCCTTACAAGGTCTTCCCGATTTTGAATTTTATGTAAATGAAATCATTCCTATGTATTCTTTTGTACGTGTCTTCTTTAGTTCAACATTGCGATAGCAAGATTCAACTACATCATATGTGACTGTAGACAACTCATTGTCCTTGTTGTGTAGTATTTATTAATCCATTTTGCTATTGGTGGACACTGAGCAATTTCCTAAGCCCATACGTTTTTACAAAAACTTATTTTACAAAGAAGAAAAAGGCATACAAATGCAGTGTCTATTCTTATTGTAAAAATTATCACTGAAGACTTTGTCCATATCCATTATACTATTTAATGGCCTCTAAATCATGCTTCCCCGTCCCCCTTTTTTTGAGACAGAGAATTTAGTGCCAGAGGAAAACTTCATCTCTCTTGAGGAATATGCTTCCTCTTTTCTTTTAATAAGCATGCTTATTATATCCTACCTCATTCCAGAAATAGCTAGACAGCTTAATGAAATAAAGAAAACTTTGCAAAATTAAAAATTCAAAATGGATTAAAAAGGTGAGACAGAGTGAGAGCTCCGGTATTCTCTTCCACAGACCTCAGTGCTGAGACATTCAAACATTAGTACAGTGAAGTCTATGCATTAATTTGAGATCCAGATTCTGCTGTAAGCATCAAATCAGCTAATTTGACAAGGAAAAACAGATCAGTTATACCAAACTGTCTGCAGATATGAGAACAACTGGATTCTGTAGAGAAGGGCACCTGTTCCTCTGGTCAGAGTCCCATTTCTCTCAAGGGTTCTCTAGTGGAGAACTGCCTTAGTTCCATAGATACGTACAACAATGAGTTTAGTTAGCTAATTATTATTATTATTATTATTATTATTATTATTATTATTATTATTTGCCCACCCCTCATTGCAGGATGATGGAATCACACGGGGTGGGGGGCGATTCAGTAAAAACATTTTAAGCAATTCAGAGAAGGGGCTGGTAGGGTGTTGGGAAGAAATCATTCAATACCTTCTTGGCTTACACATTCTGATTAACCTGACTTCATCCAATGGTAGATTTTGTGCATCTGGTAGAAGGTCAAGTAAAAATCTTTTGGATTACTCCTTGTGAATATCATTTGTATAGACAGAGTTATAAAAAGTTTGAGGTCACATTCCTTATCAAACATGCAGAGTATTGTATGTTGTCGGTTAAGTATGGTGCCGTTTGCTATAATGGTCAACCAAAAAGGAGGTGAAATTGGTAGCCTTTTAAGAGAACTGATGATCCTGAACAGAAGATTGTCCACCTCTTCTTTCCCTGGGTGGAGACTCCACATCGAGAATAAGTTTGCATCTATTCTCTCTGTGCCCATACAAATAACTCATTAGAGCTGCAGAGTCCTACTCCACATACCATGGCAATAATGACTAGCCTGGAACACTTGAAAGCAGGTGCCATGAAATACCCAAATGGTCATTTGACATTAGTCAAACTCCTCTTTGATGCCTAGCATGTCAGTTATATAACATCATGTTTCCGCCCAGCTGGGAAGAATCTGTGATAGTTTTTAAAGCCATGTCACAGCAGCCTTGCTTCTCTTTACATTCAAAATATTCACTGCTTTTTTCTTTGACTTGAGTTTCCTCTTCTCTGTTCCCATTTTATATCTAGCTGAAGATAAACCTCATTTAGAAAAAGGTCTCAACACCTTTCAGGAAAAAGATGCGATCTAAACAAATTTCAAGAGAACAAAGTATAATGGGGGAGAAAAGTGATCCAGAATTGGCAAATGTCTCATGCTTGTCTCCAGTTCTTCTGCCCCGGGAATAAAGACCTGTCTGTACAAAGGCTTCTTGACAGCTAAAGGAACAAAACGCTCTCCTGAAAGAAAAGAGCAAGACTTGCTCCAATCTTCCCTCCACCCCTGCTCTGTGAAGAAACAATGCCTCCCAAAGGAGCTGGAAACTGGCCCTTGGCAGGTGGTAGAAACAGCACTGCAGCTCATCCAGAAGGAGAAAACCCAAACTATCTGCTTCCAGGAGCAGGGCAATTATTCTGCCCACTACCTCTAGAAGAGACCACCGCATTCAGCAGCCAAGATGGGCCACTGTCTACTCCCCTCAGCGGCTGCCATCTTGTTCCTGTGGCCACAAGGCTGATGGAGCAGGAAAGAGGGGAGGCTGGTGACAAACAGCTGCTGATCATGTCCCCTTTGCTTCTCCTACACTGGGAGTTTGTTTATTCACCTTTTGCTGATGTGATGGAGGTGACCTGGATATGTCAGGAGGGCACAGGCAGAACAATGAGGACAGGGAGGAAAACTGAGGGCCAAAGTCTGCACAAAGGAAGAGCCATGAGATGAAATCTCCAGAGAATGAGCCATGAGGTGAAATCTGCAGAGGAGATGAGGTTAAACCAGACTTGGATTGGTGATGGGCTTTCTGGTTTTTTGATGCTTCTTTTTACTCTTTGGTAGGGAAGTGAATAAATAAAACTGCTTTGAGAGGATAAAAATGTGCTTTACCTTTCTCTTCCATTCTGTCATTTACTCATTTACCTAAAGATGGTGAGATCAGTGACAACATAAAGGTTAAGTTTATTCCACCTCAGCCTATATTTGTTCTTTCATGACCATAATGTAATTAATGATTATCTCCTAAATGGCAAAGTGAAATAATTGTAGCCAGTAAACCTATCTCTGCCACCTACTAGCTCAAAATCTTTGGGAAATTTATTAGATCTCTCTGAGCCAGTGAATACATGTGAAAGATGGAGATGCTAATACATGCCTCATAGTTTCTATAATAATTAAATGGTGCTAACCTACACAGGTTATCTGGTCAGATATATAGTCAGATTTGGTAAATGAATACTGTCTTCATCAGAACAGTGGCCATAAGAGATGCATTCATTCTAGGAAGAATTGAATCTGATATTGGAAAGTTTGTGGCTAATGATGCTAAATATATAATAATATTCTTCAGTTTTCAGAATGTCTAATTGTTGTTTCTGGAACCGTAATGGTGATCATGGTCACTAGAGAAAGTGACTGAATCATTGGACTAAAAACAAAGTATTGAGAGGCTGCTCACCCTTGTCAGCTACAGGGGCAGATCAGCACCAGGAATATTTAGGAGAGAGACTATTGCTTTCTGACACAGTGGAAAAGTAAGAGAGAGCGAGCTGAAAACATTATCTTGGCATTTTGATTGTTGAGCTATATGACTTTGAACAAATCACAGAAAACAGTAAAACAATGACAATTTACTCACCTACTTGGTGCTAAATGCTTTATATAGATAATTTAATTGAATCTTGCAACAGTTCTACAAGGTTGGGATTACTGTTGCTTCACATATACCCCAGCTGCAATGGATAAGCAAAGCTACATTCACAGAGCTCCCAAAAGGGACAAATGCAATGGCAGATGCCAAAGCCCTTTGTGTTATTATTGTCATCATTGAAAGTGAATAGTCACTGGTCACTGGAAAAACATCTGTACTTTCCCTTTATGGATCTGTCAATTAATCTTATTGGTTGAATAACTTACACCTGTGAATGGGTGCCAACATACTATGAATCCGTTTCAATTCAATAACTGTTTAGCACCAACTGTGTTCAAGACACTGAAATGGAGTTGCAGTAGTTCTCTGTTGTGGGACTCATGTTTTGGGGGAGCTCCTACAGAAGCAACTACAGAATTTTGAGCATGGTAATGGAGCCAGAGGCAGATGGATTTTTGAATAAAGGAATATGCACCTCTGGTTTGGGGGTGTTGGGAGCAGTGAGAGGGGTCAGGCATCAGATAAGACTTCCACAGGAGGTAATAATTGGTGGTAGACCTTGAAAGGTGAGCATGATTTAAATAAAAGTTTTATGCAATCACTAAATCAATACATGCATATTATTGAAAATACCCTACAATAAAAGTAAAAAATACTTGCCATATGCTAACCAATTAAGGATGTCATTATTACATTTGGGGGTAATTTCTTAGTTATTTTCTATGTACTTGATTATAAAAGTACATATATACTTATAATTATACATATGCAGATTCATATAACTATATAACCTGCTTTTTTCACTTGAAATTTCAAGTGTTTTCCCAGTTTGTAAAGACTTTATAAATATGATTTTAAGAACTCCATAATAATGTCACACAGTACAAACATGCCAAAAATATACTTTACATTTTCATGTTTTAGAACATTCTTATTTTTCATCTTTAGCTATTATAAGTGATCCATCAATATGCTGAGCAGAAACAGTAAAGCTAAATGCCAGTTATCTGGTCTGAGACATTGGCAAATAGATTGAAGATATCAAATCCTTGTCTATGACCAGTGTTTTCCCCACTTCAACCCTTATTGCCTACAAACTTCAGAAATCATTTCCTTCTCACTTTGACAATCTTCCAGTGAATTCCAGATGCTCATAAAATAAATAAAATCCCAACTCCACTTGCTGACATTCAGGCTCTCTGAACCCTCTCTGACAGTAAATAAATTCCTATTTCCTGCTATTGTCCTCTGACCAATGAGTGGCTTATCTGTTCACTGTCTTCCTCCCCTTTTCCTATTTTGGGTTCTTTGACCTTAGTAAGGCCCTCCACTGCTCAACTCCCACCTTTTGTCTGGATCTATCAGTGCCATGTTGGCCTCACTTCCTCCCTATTTGATTTAGAACTGGTCTGAGCCATTTTTCCGTGATGCTTTTGCTTAGTGTCATTGCGCCTCACTTTTACCACCTCTTTGAAGGTGCTGTGCCAGATTTTGCATTTGTGACTTGGTTTTCTTACTCTTAGAGAGAAGCCTCAGATGGGATAAGTTTCAGGCCCGCGAAAACCTGAGTTTGCTTTTGAGCCCCATGATTGGCGCCTTGTCCCTGAAGCTTCCCCCATCTTCAAAACACTTCATTCTCCTTCCTTTGCTCCAAATCTTTTCATATTCTCCATGTTAAAATTTAACATATTGACTAATACTTGTTTGTGAGATCACAAGTTCCTTGAGGATAGGGTCTCTTTTCTTGTGTATTTATGGTTGTAATTAATGCATGCTCACTGAATGCCTTGCTAATTATATCTTGCATTAATTCCTATTTTTACTGCTACTACGACCACGATGATGATGACAACTACTACTACTACTACTACTACTACTACTACTACTATTACTACTACGAACTATAAATGTTTTAGAAAGCATGCTAGGTGTGGCGGATTATATTTTCCAAAAATGGGTATGTGAATTTCCAGTGCTAGTTATTCTTCTAGACTTTTAGCATTGCCCATCCAGAGCTGAAGTCAATTTCCTCTCCCCTGAATCAGCGTGGGCTCCAACTAAAGAAGTGTGGAGAATTGATATAATGTGGCTGCTAAAGGTAGGTCACAAAAAAAAGGATGCAGCTACTCTTTAAATGCTTACCTTTGGTACCCAGCTACCAGTTGTGAGAAAGTGTAGAGCCAGAGAGAGGCCACGTTGGTATAGCTGACTGCTCCAGCTTAAGGTCCCAGCAGTCTCAGGCAGCAGATATGGAGTGAACAACCTTCAGATGATTCCAGCCCTCGGACATCCAGCTGCCCCAGCTGATACCCAGTGGAGCAGAGACAGCTGTCCCCACTGAGTTCTGCCCACACTAAAAATAGGGATAAAAATAAATATTATTTTAAGCCATTCAGTTATGGGGTCATTTGTTTCAAAGCAGTAGATAACCAGGCAGTGTGCTGAATGTATTAAGTATAGCATCTTGCTGAGAAAACTGAGACCCAGACAAGGTAGACGACTTGCCTAAGCTCACCTTCTCTCACCTAGTGGATTTCACAAGCATTCAAGTCACATTCCCTCTTCTAGGTCTTTTGGCTTATGCAAATACACACAGAGCCTCCCTTCTTTAATTCCAGTAACCAACTGTGTTCTCCCAACACTCCTGCAACGTAGATGTATCTCCTTTCTTGTTTCACAGATGAGGAAATACAAAGAGGTCAAAAATTTACTTAGGGAAATAATAAGTGGCATAAGACATAAGACTGACATATAAATAATGTCTGTCTTCCTAGCTTTAAATTTAGTTTGTTCGAGGGTAAACTATTCCTTCATTGCCTTTCTGAGATTTAGATCACTTATTTATATTTTTAGTGCAACATTGTCTTGTCTTACATCCCACTCATTTTTGTATGGGCGTTCCCCTTTGCACACTGGTACACTCCTAGACAACAGGGGTTATGTTATACATTTCTTTGGGGTCTTTCTTAGCATTCTACAGAATGTTAGGCGCATAAGGTGCACTTACCCATCAAGCAAATGTAAAAACTGATATTCAGTATCCACAAAAGGTATTTATAGAGCTGCATTAAGAAAAAACCAAAATTCATAGAAGTACAGAAATTAAACCTTACAAATGAATCGGGCTTTAGGCAAACCTTAGTGATTTTTTTCTTTTTTTCTGCCTCAAAATATCTTTTCTCCTCTTTTAAACAATGTTTAAAACTATCACAAATAAATACTTGGTTATGTTTTTTAAAGCTGATTAGTATGTTTTAAAATCTGGCTTTCTTGTCAGCCTGGTATTGTTTTGTCACATTAGAATGTTCTTTGGCTTTGTTTTGTATTTTAGCAGATGAGACATTTGAATGAAGGTTTCATATTGATCTCACTTATTACTGCAAGCTCCAGCTTCAAATTGAAACTTGATCAATATGGATTTGAAGCAGTCTGGAACACTAAATAAGACCTTATTGGACTGATACCTTTTTGCTGAGCTTTATTTGATTTGGAGGAGCAGGGGACAGGAAGGATGGGGGAGTGTTGGTTGTGCACTTCAGTCAGTTTGAGTCTAGATCTGCTTTCCTATTGGTGACCCCTCTGCTCTGGTCCTGTTGGAGTGGTGTCAAGTTAGTGGCACCTTTTCTAATTTTCCACACACTCATGATCTTCTGTTCCAAGTGTAGATTTTATCTTTTAAATGTCCTCTTCAATGCCACTTAGAAATTCAGAGGGAAAGAAAGGCATTTAAAGAGCCTAATTCAGCTCAAGGAAGGGTCTCTAATTAATCATCACCCAATATCCATTTACTAAGCACCTACTATTAAGCACAGAAGTAGTGAGATGGAAAATATAGCATCACTGATCTCAAAGAGCTTACAGCCTTGCCTTCCATTTCAAGGAAATATTCTCTATGAAAGATAAGGGGCTGAAAAGACCTGTCAAAATGTGATCTCATCTGACATAAATGTTCTCATAGCAACACTACCTTATAGTTTTGCTGAATATGGATCTTATAGCATTTTGAATTAATAAGTAGTTTCTCAATATAAACTGCTTAATGTGGGAGATCCTTAATGTCTTCAAGTCCCATAAGCTTAACACTAATTTTGAAGCATAATGTAGGCAACTGGCATTAAAAAAAAAGGAGTTAAAAATATCACAGTATAGAGGTGGAGAGCTGAGACTCCTCATTTTATAGACAAGGAAATAGAGGCCCACGACAATGAATCATTTAACTCCATCAGGATTCACGGATCATGTAAACACATTCACTTATCCAACATTTATAAATGAGGGTGATTTCCTTTGCAGGCACAGTGGCACTGTGAATACACAATAAATAAAACACAACTGCTGCCTTCAAGGAACTTAAGTTAGGAATTACAACAAAGAATAAAGAAGAAAATAACAGATCATTTCCCCACTGTATTCTGGGTTCAAGACTATTTTAACTTTATCAATTATAAAATGAACCTTTTGGGTCCATAAATCTTTAAGCTTTCACTTCAACTTTGACAGTAATATTATTGCTCCTGTTTCCTTTTGGTTTGCTTTTGCCAAATACAGATGCCCCTCCTCTTACCATGGATTTGTGTCCCAATGGACCCAGCTTAAGTTGGAAACACATGTCATATATCTGACCTACTGGGCGCTGTAGCTTAGCCTCACCCACTTTAAACCTGTTCAGATGACTCATATTAGCCTGTGGTTGGGCAAATCATCTAACACAGAGCCTGTTTTGTAATAAAGTGTTGTCTATCTCATGCAATTTATTGAACATGAAAAGTGAAGAACAGGATAGATTTAGGGTACTGCAGTTTCACTGTCGTAAAGTTGAAAAATTGTTAAGTTCAACCATTATAAATTGGGAACCATTTGTACATTTTTCACGGTCCTTTAATTCTCATTTTCTTTTTCCTCAACAGTTGAATTTGTGAGTTTGGTCCTTATTTGCATTTCAACATCTTCCAATGGAAGTTTATCCTATTCACTTAAATTTTCACTAGGTAACCTTATCTTCTGTCACTCTGTTTTAATTTTATTTTCTTTAGGCAGTTCAGATGATATAAAGTGTCTGTTTTCTTTCTAATAGCAGTTACCTTTACACTATTCCAGAATATATTTGAATCATTTGTTTAACATCTAACAAAGTTGAAAATAAAGTATGAAAATACAAGACCATATTTTATACAAACTTGAAAGGATGAAAATGCATCTCTAGTTTTCTAAAAGAATACTGAAATTTAGTTGATGCTAGTGGTTCTCAGCCAGGAGCCACTGGGCAATGCTGGAAACAGTTTTGATTGCCACCACTGAGGGGAGGCCCTGCTTCAGGCAGCCAGTGGGTGGAGGCTGGGGCTGCTGCTAAACATTCTGCAGTACATAGGGCAGCCTCAACACAGAATTATCTGTCCAAGTGTCCCATAGCATAGCACTGGAGAAACTCTGGCTTAAATGTTTGCTGGGTTGCACTTGCTAGGTAAATTTTACCACCACGCATCTCTCTCTCTCTCTCTCTCACACACACACACACACACACACACACACACACATACACAATTTCTATTTTCAAAACTGACAAGAAGAAAAGGAATAGTATTATATATTATTGTTTTCCTTTTTCTCTCTTAATTTATCTCTTCTAATTTATTTTGCCTAAAAAGTTTTGAGACCCTTTGATAAAACATCTCTTTCCCATCACTTACTGTTTTTGCTCCACATACCACACAGGAGTTGAGGTAGTCTTCCAGGGTAGTACCCATAAGGAATGCTATTCCCATTGTACATCTAGACTAATTCAGGATGGTATCAGGAGACTCTTGGCATCGCTCCCAAGTTCTAGCATTGTTCTAATTCAGCTGGACTCTGCACTTCACCTGGGGATTGGGGGTTGAGATTCCAACACCTGAGAGTTGTGCCTGTGCACAACTCAGAGTTGAGAATCTCCCCCAGGCAGAGCTGTTCAGGATGCACAAGAATACACTAACTTAATTGTTTACCATTGAAGAAAGGAGTAAACATAATTTGGAAGTTTAGAGCCAGATTGTTATTAAATTATTATTTTCATTTATATCTTCTTTCTATAGTTATTATTAACAATAATTATTTAATTAACTGTGTTTTAGTACAGCAATTGTCAACCAAAGCTACACATTAGAATCACCTTGGGAACCACTTAAAAGTACTTTTGGGGAACCCACTCTAGACCAATTAAATCAGTATATCTGGGCATAACAACAGAGTCATGGCGCTCTCAGAAGCTTCCCAGAGAATCCAATGTGCAACTGCATTAGAGAATCTTTTGGTTAGTGGTTGAATCACTTGCCACCAATTCTTTGTTATCAACTCCCCAAGTCTTTATAAATGTTTTATAACATGGTAAAACACCTACAATATAGTATTAAGAGATGGTACATTCAAGAGGATTAATGCTGGTGTCACAGGAGCAGGCTTCTGATAAATAGGATGAGTTCAGCCTGATTTTCCATGCTCTTTTGCCCTCACTCCATGCCATGATGCTGTGCAGAGGCCCTCTTCAGAGGCAGCTTTTGTGCTTTTCATCTTTAAGAACTTTGAATCAAATTAACTTCCATTGTTTATAATTAACTTATATTTTTTAATATCATAAAACAGGCTAAAGCAAGCATCAAATGTCAAATGGAATGCATCTATCAACTATATCTCAGAGGGGGGACCCCAACAGTTTTACTTGCTAATGATTTCAGTTTCTGTGGATGTGGAAAAAAGAGATGGAAGTAATATGGTAGAAAATTGGGAAAGATGTAAAAATCTTGTGTGGGGGTCAAGGCATTATCTATGTGAGTATATGTACAGGCTACTCCTTGGAGCTGATTATAGAAATACTTCTCTGCCTCTGTGATATCTCTGTGTACATGAAGTTGAGAGCATCTTAAACCTTCTGCAAGACGTGAGGGTTCTTGTCCTTTGGGAGGCAAGGATTTCCTTGGGATGAGACCATTGACTGCCTTGGTTGCATGTTTTAATCAATCATTTGAACTTTAATACAGTTTTCCCTTTCCTCTCTGTAACTACATGTTCTAATTTTATAAACATAATGGCCTCTCACAATATGTTGAAAATGTAACCAGAAAGTTTCTAATTTTTTTGCTATAATTTTCAAAGGAAATTATTGGCTGTGATTTCACAGTATGGTTTCTTATTTGTAAACTTCAGAAAGTTTGCCTGTTTCTAGTGAGTTTCCTTCTTATGCTTGTCTTTCTCAAAGGAGTTCTGTGCTTTTCTAATATTTTAAGCCCAGTAGGGTCTTCTCTGATTCTCCGTGTTCTATGTCGGTTCTTCATTTCTGTTTTTTCTGTGAGGATTTGAAGTAGCCTGGGGGGTGTAGGGAGACTGCCAAATTCAGAAGCAGTTGTATTGGGAAGCTATACCTATGGGCTGAAAAATGAATGTCTATTTATGGAAGATAGATTTTTATCCAGGTACCACTCCATTGTTTATTTAGTGAAGCCCACAGTATTAAAGCTGCCAAGGGTCACACCATTGAAGTCATTTCTATGCTCACAAAGGTGATGGTGGAAACCATATGCTCCTACTGTCTTTCAGTCTCACATCCTGCTCTCGCCCCTCTCTAGTGGTGGTGGGGGGGTGTCTTCATGTTATTTCCAGCTTCTTCACAGGTAAGGAGTTATAGGAATAGATCAGGAATCTCCAAACATTTTATGTAAAGGCTCAGCTACTAAATATTTCAAGTTTTGCAAGAGATTTGATGACTGTTGAAACTATTTCTGTTTTCTGTTATAGTGAAAAAGCAACCATAGGTAACAAATAAATGGGCTGATTACACTGCAAATTTACCTACCTAAACAGACCATGGTTTGCAGACTTGTGACATCAATGGTCTTCCCCACCTAGACACTCCCAACCAACAGCCACCAAATTTTCTGAAATTTTCTTCTCCAAGTTTATATTTTTATAGGATGTTCTTCAATTTTGTATTATTTGTCATACCAAAGATAATCATGGAAACGAGTCAGACACTTGTCTTCAAATTTCCATCTTTACAAGAAACTTCAGTGCCTGATTTTGATGTTCATTATCACATTCCATGATGAAGACCTTTAATGCTCTTTAACTGTACACAGGCTCCAATCATGAGTCATAATATCTGAAAGTCTATATTTTAATTTTTGTTGGGGACTGCAAATCAAGTCAAGATGGCGCCTGGCAGTTTGCCAGGAGGAGTGGTCTGTGAAGCAATGTCAGCGAGCCATTTAGATGGTGGGGATTCCTTATTGGCTGACTGCTGTATATCTAGATGATGCTAATTGAGTCAAGCTGTGTGTAATCAGTTAGGTATATAAACCTCTGCTGTCCCACAATAAAGCGGCTCCTGCTACCTTGGGTTCCCACTCAGTTTCCACTGAGTTCCCTCGCAATAAAGCAGTTCCCATTTCAACCTTCAAGTCGCTTGTCACCTCCCGGTTATTGTGCCCAGCCGAACTGCGGCAAATTTTCTTTAAAACTAAAATGTTCTTCTATACTTATCTAATAGCACAAAGCTACTCTCCTTCAGAGATAAGAAGGTTTTTGTGAAGCCTGAATTTCATGGGTACTCTATTTTTATTTTTATTTTTTTCACTGTTGTAAAAACAATTTTCATGGCTAGGAAAGAGTAAAAGTTTCCCAATTCCGTAGTTCAGGAATCATCAACACTTGAGTCCCATTCAAAGAATAGTGAAGATTCAAAACAATTTCTCTTTCAAGGTCCTATTTTTAATAAATTCAGAACAGATGAAGATCTGAGATAATCCCTGGGTGAAAATTCAAACAGTAAATATAAAATAGTTTTTCTGTTCTATATGATATGGATGTTTCATAAGTAAAATTTGTGGTTTCTAGTTTCTAAGAATCACTATGTAATTAAAGAAGGGAATATTTGGTGATAATATCTGAAAGGTTGATTTGGTTCATTCCTTTGTTAGCATACATTTATTCAGTGCTTATGATACCTCAGGTCCTGTTCTTATCATTTCAAAGACAAAAATTAAGACATGAGTCCTGTGATGTTTACAATCAATCAGAAATACAAACCAATAATTAAAATAGATAGAGACAGAGACACTATAATGGAGCAGGTCACAAAGTACAGTGATTGGACTCAACCCTGAGGTGGGCAGGGAGCATTCAGGCCCTGCTTTCCAGGAATTTTCTAGGGTTGAGCTGAGTGGGTTAGAACATTGCCAGGGATATTCATCCAGATATGGGGCAGATGGCAAAATATACAAAGTCATGGAGCAGTGATATCACAGAAGGCCCCCAGGGAACCTCATGTAGGTGGAGTCTTGGCATTTCTACACTTAATGTCTGCATTTTTATCTACTCTTAATGAACACCAAAAGAACTAGTATGGATTAACCCTTTATGTCCCAAAAAGTTATGTAGAATTGAAAACTTGGAACTTATTGGTTAATTGTGAATTTTTCTAAGGTTCAGTTTTGAATTACCCATGCAAAAAGATAGTCATAATTAATGACTGTCCCTTCAGCACCCAGGACAGCACCCAACACACAGTGGTGCGCATGTGTTGAAGCAGTGATCCTCTAGCTAGTCAGTGAATATAGCCAAGTTCTCAGATGGGCAGTTTGGTTTTAACACTCTGTATACAACCTAGAAGCTTTAATGAAATGGTTTGATACTATTGTTCCTTTGTGAAGATAAAGGCAGACAGATAGCACACTGTTAGTCTTGGGGATGGAAATAAATAAAAAGTTCAGAGAGGCTCCTTGTGTAGCAGTCCCTCTACTGAGAGTCACAAAAGTTTTCAGTAACCCCATGCCCTCTGTTCCAGCCCTTTACACACACGTGCGTACACACACACACACACACACACACACACACACACACACACCTAGTTCATTACCAAATTCTTTGCCTGTTTTTGAAATATATGCTGAATTTAGCACTATTCTCCCCCTCCAGTATCACCACCATGGCCTTAGTCACCATATCCTGTGATGCTGAGATCACATAGGAGCTTTAGTGGACTAATTGTGATCACTTCCTCCCTGGTTTCACAGCTTCTTCTTCTTCTTCTTCTTCTTCTTCTTCTTCTTCTTCTTCTTCTTCTTCTTCTTCTTCTTCTTCTTCTTCTTCTTTCTTGTGATGCTGGGGATTGAACCCAAGGCCTTGTGCATGTGAGGTAAGCACTCTATCAACTGAGCTATATCCCAAGCCCTTCACCGCTTCTTTTTGCCAACAAGTCCTAATGATATCTTCTTTACTAGTATCCACAGTGGTCTTCTAAAACCACCAGAGTGGTCTTCTAAAACTTGGACTGTTCAGCACTGTGCTCAAACCTTCAAGTCTTCACCACAGCTTATTGGCCTACATATGTCCAGGCCCCACATCTCTTCCTGATGCAGCCTCTCCCCACTCTCCCCTTTGCTCACAGACCCCAGCTACTCTAGGCTCCCCGCTCTTCCTCAGACTCATCAGACTCATCCCTTCCTTGGGGCTTTGGAACTTGTTTTTGCCTCTGAATCACTCATTCACTTTGTTTATATCTCTGCTTTAATGTTTCCTTGTCAGAGGGTTGGCCTATACAAAAGAGCACATTTTGTCATCCCATGACATGTTATAGGTTTTTGTTTATTTGTTTCTGCAGTGCTGGGTATCAAACCCAGGGTTTTGGTATGCTAGCCAAGCACCATACCACTGAACCACAGCCCAGCCCCTGTTTACTTTGAATAAACTATTTTTTTCTCCCCCATAATTTAAATTCCATGGGATCATTGTCTTTCCTTTTTTTTGGTACTGGGAATTAAACCTAGGGGTGCTTAATTACTGAGTCACATCCCCACCCCTTTTTTATATTTGATTCAGAGACAGGGTCTTGTTAAGTTGCTTAGGGCCTCACTACATTGTTGAGGTTGGCTTTGAACTTGTGATTCTCTTGTCTCACCCTCCTGAGCCACTGGGATTACAGGCATGTGTCACTGCCACCATGTCCAGCTGGATTGTTATTTTTTCATAGTAGTAATTGTTAACCAAAAATTTGTTGTGTTACACAGTACAGTTTGGGGGGTGGCTGAGACCTACAGTAGGAATTACCTTCTACTTAATGCAGAAGAAAGAAGGGAATTCTGGTCAGCAGAAGACCTTGCATTTCACCCTGAGGCAACCCACACAGGATTAGTTGGGACATGGTTGAGCCTCAGAAACTACAAATTTTAGGGTTGTTAGTGATTTTAAAAAGTTTTTGTTTTTAAGTTTAAAATAATAGATAATAATAATGGCTAACATTTTGTATCTTGACTATAGAATAACCCTCTGAAGTAAGTGTTCTATTATTTCCTCTGTGTTATATATAAAGATGTGAGCACAGAGGAGTTAAGTTACCTGCCTGAAATCTTACCCAGCCATTGGCAAAACTGGGATTTAAACAGAGTTGGTCTGGCCAGCCCCAAGTCTGCCTGCTTGACCACCCCACTACTTTGCCTGTAGAGATAGTAACACAGGACCTTCCCCTGATGGCTGCCTGGCACGTTATCAGACCAGATTTAGTCTCTTAGTTGTACTAAATCCTGCTTCTGACATGATTTTAAGAGGTTTTTCTTAGTTTCCTTACTGAAGGTGTACTCACTACACTTTTAGGAATGCTTGGAGCAGACTGTGAACTATAATAAAATGCATTCATTCACCACTCAAGTCAGCCTTAAATGGGGCAGAAGGATTGAAGGCCTGTCCATGAGTGAATGATTCTGTAGATTATTGATTTGGGCAGCATTTTATTTAAACATTAAAACCTTGAATGAAGTAACTTAGCCTGAGGAAAAATGTGTCAAATACAGTACTTGTTATAGCTAGTTTTTCAGCCTCTGAGGAGTTTGTAAACTGTCCAGATGTATTTATTTTTAAAATTTTTTCCTGGTTTATTTTTTTTAAAGACAGGATAAATTGGAAGAGCGAGAGTGGGATTTGTCTCCAAAAATTATAATCTCTTTGAAAAGAAAATCTTGGAAAGGTACTTATTGTTTCTTTTCCAGGAGTGTTCTCTGTCTTTTTATCTAATCCTGAAGCATTAGGTATTATTATTCAGATTAAAAAATTTCCAGATTTGCTCCTCTCTTCCCTGTTGCCTGCATCCCTTTATCTTTCTTCATTATAATTTGCATGTGAACTTGGTGTTGGAACATTAGTCAATCAGAATAATTATGTGCTGGTTTAAAACTTGGGGAAAAATGATAATTCCTTACCTCTTATGTCACCAGGTAACAATAATAAAATTGTCACAGCTATATGCATAGTGTGTACAATTCACACGTTGTATGTAGCCATGCTGTTGTAATTTAGATCTCAGGTGTTCCCCAAACGTTTCTGTGCTTGGAGTGCTACTTAGAGATGGTGGAGCCCTTAAGGGCTGGTGGAAGGAAGCTAGGCCAGTAGGGTTGTGCCCTTGAAGGGGATATGGGGACCTCAGCCTTTCCTCATCTTCTTTTTGCTTCCCCAAAGTTATGAAGTGAACAGTCCTCTGTCACATACCCCAGCCATGTTATACTGTATTATCACAGATCTATAGCAACAGGGCCAGGTTGACCCTGGACCCAAACCTTTGGAACTATGAGCCAAAATAAACTTTTCTTTCTTATAAATTGTTTATCTTAGGTATTTTGTCAAAGTGACAGATGATTAACATGCATGTTTTCATTTGATGGCAGCACTATTAATTTCTCTCTTGTTGTTTCACATTTCAGTTAGTGTGTACAAACATCCTGAGAACACAGGCCTGTGTGACACAGACATTCAGAAGGGCTTCCTGATTTCATTCACCATTGTTGGGTGAGTTGGCAAATTATCTGCATAATTCTGTTCTGTCATCTGTACAATGGGAATAGCAATGGAAACCAGAAGTAATAGAAGAGCTACAGGAGGAAAATATAAAATTGATTAAAAATCTGAGGTTGCCTGTCTCGGGGTGATTATTGCAATGCTACAGTGAACATATTGAAGTGAGAAGCCCCTGTACTATATTTTTCCACATTAACCTTAACTAGATCCTTGTTAAGAATGAAAATATGAACGAAGCAAAAACAACTAAATTAGAAAAGAATGAATTACTAAGCATATATGTAATGAGTTTTGCCATGTCAGTAGCTAGGAGTCTCTTCTCTATTTTAAGACTGATATATGTTTGGTGCATAGGGCCAGGGGATTGGGATCATTAAGTAAAATATCAAAGCATTCCAGGTGCTCATGTTTACACACAATAACTGCCCTTGTTCCTACAAGCCAAGCTTTTTTGTTTTTGTTTTTGTTAGTCTTCAATCTGGAAGCTCTGATTGACATCTTTTTCTCCATTTTATGACTGTTTTCTGCTTATTTTCTCCAAGTATTTCACTACTAGACCTCCTCCATGCCAAAATAGACCCTTAAAAATTATATTGGATACTGAACTTATAGGGGTCATATCATAGCCCATGCTTAGAATGTGCAAGTCCCTGTATTCAATTGCCAACATTAAAATTTTGAAATATTAACAACAAAAGAAATCAGATACTTTAATATTTAAAAAAAAAACAATATTTGGGAGCAAAAATGAAATTGGTAAAATATAAATAAACTCTGTTTTAATTCATAATGATGCCTAATATTAGTTTCTTAGGTTTGGAAAATGTATCATGGTTATATATTAGCATTAGAGGCACCCGAGTGAACAACACATAGGAACTCTGAATTATATAACTTTTCTATATCTGGAATTATTTCAAATAAAACATTTAGTTAAATAATGAAATTTGAAATAATTTCAACTTTTAAAAATTTTATGTAGAAAGAAATAGAGTTCTAGAGAAATGAAATGAATATAAACCTGGCTTCCTGATCCTCATAATTTGGTGATATATTTGAAAATATATTTTGAAACTCAGAGATTCCTGATAAATTTGTTTATAAAAGAAAATATAAAATTTTGAACTTTTTTCCTACCCTATCCATACAAACCTTATTAAAGTCCACCACATGATATGAGGTGATGATTACACTAGGGGTCTAGATATGAGGCTGAGAAGCAAAGTCTTACCCCAAACCATCTAGTCTAAACTCCACCCAGTTCTACACTGCCATATTACTATAGTTTGGGTCCTGGGATTGGGGGTCATGTGAAGTGACAGCCCATGTTCTAAAGATAAATGCAGGTGGGGGTCTCAAAAGTGTACACTTTTCAAAAGAAATGTCAGCATGTTGGCCCAAAGCAAGTCTCAACCTTAATGAGCACACCTTGGCTCTTGTTCATGGGCTTTGGAACCCAGGCTGGCAAAGAAACCCATCTCTTGCATTTGTTGGGCTGGGATTTTGATGTATTCTGTTGGCTCTTCTAGATTCCTACACCTGGTCATGCCCCTACCTTGAGCTCCTGCTGTGCTCCCAGGCTTTTGAGTCCCACCTGCTCTTTCCTGGCTCTCAAGCCTCCTGACTTTCCCACTAGTCATTGGCTTTACCTTTTCCACCTGGCCTTGACAGCTTGCATCAGCCCTGTCCCACAATGCTTATTGGCTCTTGACTAGTGAATCACCATAAACAGCATGTGGTCATGTTATGAGACAAGTCTGTCTTCTTCAAGATAATCTAAGCTACTTCAAAAATAACAACAACAACAACAACAACAAAAAAATATATATATATATATATATATATAATGTACTTGTTTTCTTGAGCTACCATCTATGTCAGTGTTGGGAAACAACCAATAATGTCCTGGAAACTGATTTAGCACTAATGATCCTCTTTCATACCTTTTTCCATGATCATATAGCTAGGCATGACCCCATGTTAGTTGGTTTTGATTGAGAAGCATCCCAGTAGTGAGAAAAAATGGGCAAACCTGGCACTGGACAGGATTCGTTTGAAGCTGAATTCTCCAGAGATACTTGTCTTTGAGTCTCAGTTTTCTCAATTATAAGATAGGAAGTGCCCCAAGCCATTTCTTCACATACAATAGAATTAAATTGTCATATAACTTCAGAGGTGAAGGGACCTCAGAGTTTTTAAGAAACTCCTGGGATCCCAAGAAATATGATTATTTTATTAGGTTGTGGAATTAATGGTTAGATCCAAGTTCTTCAACTTAACCTGAATCCTCTAGAACAGTCTCCTCTTCAAACTTGTGTTAACTCAGCCTGCAATTTGTTGGTGTCAACATTCTTTTTGTAATATCTCTGAGCTAGGAATACAAAACTTTATATGGAACATGATAGAGATCTTATTTTAAACCTGAATATGCATAGACAAAGAAAATAACCAAGGTGTTAATTAGTATCTATGTTCTAGGTGCTGGCATTATTGATGTTCTTATTCTTTGTTTACTGGTTTACTGTTCTACTTTCATTTTTCTCCAAAAAATATATTATGAATATAGTAAGAAAAAGCAAGTATACAATGGAGAGAAATAAGGTTTTTGAAAATACTTACCTTCCTTTCTACTTCAGTAGAAAGAAAGGGGACTCAGATGAAGCAGCTTCAAGCCTTGAGTAAGTTGTGGATTTGGTCGTTCATTCATTCATTTGTCTTTCATCAAATGTTCATGGACCACCAATATATATAAATCCTTGAATTAAGTTTTTGTCCTTGAAAAAAAATTAGATTAGAGACTGTATGGACCTCAAGTAAACCTGGAGTATAGCAGGGGTTATATAATTGTACAGAAAATGTATAGTTTCAGGGTACAGGTCATGAAGATCATATGAAATTCCCACATGCGGATGTGTGGCTTAAACAACATGAAGGTCTCTTGGGGTTTATCAGGAAAGACTTCATGAAGGAAGCTGCATTTGATTTGGGGCATGGGGGATGGGAGGATTCTGATAAACCAAGATCACAAGGGAATGACGGTCTGTCTCCACCTGTTCCTTTTTCACTCACTGGCTCAGAGAGCATGTGAGATAGACACTCTGTGGAGATAGAAATTGTAAACTCCCACTGATATCAAAGGGGGCCTGTGGGGAGAGGAGTAGAAAGGATGTGTGTCCAAAGGGCAAGGGGTCTGCTCTCTTCCTCTTTGTACTCCCATGGTGCTAGTCAGGAATGAAGTATCTCTGAGCTTTGTAGTTCCTTATCAAGTGGTTGACTAAATTACTAGTAAACTCACAAGCCAAAGTGGTCAGCAGAAGCATTAGATTTCTCTAAATCCTTGGAATCATTGAAATTCACTTTCAAGGGGGTAACTTAAAATAAGTAATGTAAGCTTGCACAATGATGATGCATTTGCCATTTTAATGTCTCTTAATCTTCAGTAAGTATATCCTAGTGTCCCCAGGTCCCCCACCCCGCCATTATTCTTAGGATGTTCTACATTCTAACGTGGGGAATCAGTTGCCTAATTCTAATCCATAATCAGCTGCACTTGCTGTGGACCAACATCTGCACCTTGTCCATCCATAGCTGTTTCCCCAGAGCCTGGCAAACAGAGTGCCCAGAGTGACCACTATTTAAATATTTGTGGGCAAATACTAAGCATCCCAGATGATGATGATAATAAAATGGCCGACAGCTGTTAATGGATGTGTCAACTTGAATACATGGATTAGGGTGATTAATATGGATTAGGGGGAGGTTTGGGCATCTAGTCCGTGTCTCCAAGTTCTTTTGGGAACTTAAATCAGATCATTATTTAGAGAGAATAAAATTAGGAAAGCAGAGAGTATATAGCATGTTATTTTGGGATACCCAAAACAATTGAACACACATAGTTAAATGCATGGAGTGGACAGTAAGAATCACTCAGAACCTCCCTTATGGGGTTACAATTATTTGAGAGAGCATTAATTTGGTTTAGATCCAGCCAAAATAATCTGATCCTGTGAAAAACGACAGGATTTCAGTATATCTCCTACGTAAGAAAAAACATTAAACAGAAATTGTCTGAAACTGAGTTCCTTAGCCTTGCCCTGCCTTTTGCTAAAGACAGGCACCATCAACCCTCCTGGTGTAAAACTTCTAATGACTCCTCTTCTTAGTCTTCCACCTGTTAACAGCTGGATTGTCTGTGCTCTTGCCTAAAGCCTAATCCTCATTCCCTGCTTCCACTACATCCTATTTCCAGTTCACTCATGCAAGGATTTTTACTCCTGGACTGCTCTTCTCTCTGTTGGATAATTCCTAAAAATGTGTAAATATGCTATTATTTCACTCATTTAAAGAAAAACTTCTCTGGTCCTCACTTCCTTTCCCCATGACTCCCTCTTTACTTTTTGATCTCTTATAACAAATACATACAGATATGTGTATTTGCTCTCTCAAGTTTCTCTTCTCTCATTCCCTCCTCACTCACTATAATGAAGTTTCTGCCCACTACATACCATCAAAAGTGCACCAATACACACCCCTGGCTACCACATAAATAAACCAATGATAGAGTCTTAATCTCCCCCTTGCTTTGCCTACCAGTGCTTGTGATGTGGTTATGACCCCTCCTTCCTTTTTCTCCCATGGTTTCCAATTCACTGATTGTTCCATCTCAACACCTTCTGGTTCCTCCTCCTTTCTATCTTTAATGTTGGTTCTGGTCCTATTCTCTTCTTACCTTTGCTCTTTTTATTATCCAGTTTTAAGACTTTAAATAACAAATACAATTCCCATGTGCTTGTACAGACCTCTCTCCCAAACTCTAGATCTTTAGATGGCAGTGCCTTCCAGAAATCTCCATTTGGAGGTTTAGACAATTCATTCTTAATATTTCCACCTTTAATTCTCTTCTTTCTTGTATACCATAAGTCCAATTCACAGTGTACCCTGTTAGCCTGTTGTAAAAAGCATTTAGAATTTTAACACTTCTCAATATTTCTACTCCTACTATTTTGGTGAGAGTGCCCATTATTCTGTCTTTAGAAATACTGCTAAAACTTCCTGCTTTTCTTTTTTTTTTCACACTTGTCCCCTTCAGACTTTTCTCAATATAAGACCTTAAGTGATCCTTTAAAATTATGAATTAGATTATGTCACTCCCCTGCTTGACACCATTCAATGGATCTTCTCACTCAGAATCCAAGTGTGAGTCTTTATAATGGGCCACAAGATACTACGTGTTATATGTCTTTCCTACCACCCACTTCTTCATCTCCTGTTCCATTTCCCTTCTTTCACTCTGCTCCAGTGGCACTCATCTCCATGACCTTCCTTGAGCATGCTGGGTACTCTCCCACCTCAGGTCTTGTCCCTTTGCTTGCTAATACCTGCATTAATATCTCCCTAACCTTCAGATCTTTGCTCAAATGCCAACTTCTCCAAGAACCTTGTATTTCTTCAGGCCCTTGCAGTCCATCTTACACAGCCAACATGGTGTATGTTCATGTATTCACTATGTCCATTGTTTACTCTGTATCACTACTATAATACAGACTCCATGAGTAAATGTATCTTTGTATTTTTACTGGAAAATTCCAAATATCTAGAAAAATGCCTGGCATATAGGAGACACTCAAAAATACTTGTTGAATGAACGAATGGTACCTCCTTTTCTCTTTCCTATTACCCTGTAAGAAGCCATTTATCCAATCCAGTTGTTTACATCAGCATCTTCTCTAACAATCCTGCTTCACTCCTGCAATACCCATTGCCCAGACTCCTCTTTATCTTTTCTTGAGCTGTTCCTGACTGTTATCTAGACCAAATATCTCCTGAACACTTTTCCCAAGTTCATTGTCAAAGTTGTTTCTGGCCACACTGAGCCCTTACCTTCAGTAATTGCCCAGATGATGAAATTCCAACTCCATAACATGTCCCTAGCCTCTAACTTATTATCCAGTCTTATCTCTCACCATCCCTTCTTACATCACCTCTTTCTGCTGAATTCCATGTTTCCATTGTCTTCCTCTGTGCTTTAATTCATGCTGTTTTCCTTCACCCAGAACTCTTCTCTCTACTCTCCCACCTCTTCTCCAAGGCCCTTCCTAATGCTTTGTGGTCAGTATCTCTCTTCCTTAACAAAAATGGAATTAGTGGTACACTAGTCTAATGAGCTCATACAGCTCCTTTACACATACAACAAGAAGCTCTGGTCAATAGATATATTTTAGAAGCTGTAATTAGGAGCGCTTAAGATAGGAGGAAGTAAGACTAATTGATATGCCATAAAGGGTTAATATGATTTCCTTAAAGCATTTCCTGACTGCTCTTAGGCTGAAGGATTCTGCTCTAAACTTCTTAGAACATATTATCTGTATCATGGAGTGGCAGTTTGTGCACTGCCTTGTCATGGCTCCTTGACTATTCTCTTGAAAAATTTAACCATGGATTGTTATATAATTTCTCAAATATTTATTTATTTATTTATTTGCACTCTGTTAGGGCAGGCATCATGCTTTTCAGTATCCCTCCAGGTATCTATTAGAGCTCTGATACACAACAAATGCTCAATAAAATTTGCATTGACATTGCACTACCATGGGGCCAATATATTGCATTGTAATGAGGGGATGAACTGACTCTGTTTTCAAGTATGTCATCTCTGGCTTTGGAAACCCAAACCTGAACACCCAGTGTCCCATCTGACAACTTTCTTTTGAATTGAAATGGAGTGGCTGAGCTAAGCTCCTCATTCCAGTTTGGTCTTCTTGCTGGAGACTGGCTACACTCTGAAGGGACTGATTTTTGAAGAACATGATATGCAGATGACCCCTTGCTTTGTGTCAGTCAAGGGCTTAGTCCTTGTCTCTTTCTTCTTTCAAAGCACAGGCCACAACTGTGAGGGGTAAGATCAGGAGAAGGAATCGGAAAGTGGGAGTGGCAGGCCTGGGTCCCCTGGCTGCAGGTTTGGTTTGCAATTCAGCAGCTTGGATGTTTGATTCTGGGTGCTTGCTTCACCCCCATGAGCCCCGATTTCCTTATTTAAAAGCTATGGATAATTTCCTTGTTCATGCTCTGTTTATAAGGATTAAATATACAACATCTAATATAATGCCTGACCCAGAGTGGACACCTAGTAAGTAAATGACAGCTGATGTATATTGCTTTTGAATTTTCAAAGCTTGGCTCCAGTCATTTATTCCTCATAAGAACCCTGTGAATCTTTTTCAGAAGAAAAAAAAAAAAGAGGTGTGGAAAAGGTAACTGGCTTTCTTAATATCACTCAGAAATTCCATGACTAAACAGGGCTGAAAATTCAAATCTTCTGTTTTCTAAATCCAAAACATTTTGATATGTTATGCTTGATATACATTTTAATGGATAAAGCAGTGCCTTTAAAGTACTTATAGACTATTGGCTTCTTTTACCTTTTTAATGTGACTCTTAGAAATTATGTATATCGTTCGCACTGGATTTCTTTTGTGCATAGATCATTCAGTGTCGGCAGGGGAGTGACTAGGGGAAGCTGCCAACCTGCTCCAGGAACATTACTCTTCCTATTGCTCCAAGCCTTCATCCTCTACCTCAGTACCACAAAGTAGTTGATCCCACAAAAGACTGAGAGATCCTTGGGTATCACAGAATCCCAAGGAATGAAACTAAGAGAGTAGTATCTGGTTTCAACTACTTTTATCACCTCTTTTACAGTATGGTTATTATGTTAGATTATGTCACTGTTCCAAAGTTCACTGGCCCTTTTACCTCCTAATGATAAAAACCCCTCAAGGGAGAGGACTTGCACCCCTCATTGTAGGAAGATTATACACCCTCACTCTTGTTAATGCAAGAATGGCCATGTAACTTGCTTTGGTCAATTAAATATGTGCACAAATGTCATTTCTGTATCATAGCTTGAAGACCTGGCTCTGGCTTGCCGTGGCTCTCTTTTTGCCCTGATATGAGACTTTGCTGTGCACTGGAATGACAAAGTCAGTTATGGCTACTCTGTCCCACAGTGCAGGCTCTGGCAGGTTGAAAGAACTTGTACTCTGAACCTGACATTGCCACCTTCAATCATTTACCAGCTGGCTTCATCCATTGAAGCTCAGTATAAAGTTTTCTCTTCCTGCCAATGACCATTCACCATAAATTTGTGCAGTGCTTCATTTATCATCTGAGCAGACTGACATTGAGGCTAACTTTGTTTTTCAGCTAGAGGGAGTATAGTAAAGTGGTTCAGAATTTGAATTTCAGAGTCAAATGAGATCTGGGTTCAAATCCTGATCCCATCCATTGGTAGTGGTGTGACCTTAAGCAGTCTTCAAGTTTCTATAAACCTTGTTTATCTGTAAAGTAAAAATACCCTTGACCTTATAGAGCTGCTTCTTTGAAGATTAAATGAAGCACTATAAAGTGCTTTCTATTGTATTTGCCTTTTGATAAACAGTAGTTTCATATTTTTCTTTGGCAAAACCAAAGAGAAAAAAACAAAACAAAACAACAAAAAAAAAAACGTAAGTCTCCATTATGACATGGCAACCATGCTGATGGCACATAACATGCCTCTAAGGACTTGTTTAGGGTCTTGCAAAGGGCTCAACAATGACATCAGTCCTCAAATCTTAGGACAGAAGCATCAGCTGCAGGATCCCTTGAAGGTTCATTCCTTATTTCTATTTATGTCCTATTTTCAGTTGTATTTCCTTATCTAATTTCTCCTGCTTTTCTATTGAAGTCAGTGCTGAGAATCAGCACCTTACAACAGCATTGCAACAAGGGAGTGAAGGAATTCCACAGCCAATTTCATATAAATATTTGGAAGCACAAGAAGCAAAAGGTGAAGAGAACACTTATCATGCACTGTGCAGTTATAAAGCATCAGAAATGCTGCAACAAAACTGGCCCAGCTATCCAGCCGACTCGGGATTCTGTCCCTGGCACACAAGACTGTCCTTCCCTGAGTCACCTTGGAAAGTTTGGGTCTGCCACAAACAACTTTGCTTTCCCTTAGTATTCTATTAAGCCCATTAATAGAGCATAATTGTGTTTTTTAAAAAATATCCTGCCTGAGTGATTGTGTGTGTGTGTGTGTGTGTGTATGTGTGTGTGTGTGTGTGGAGAGTGAGAGAGAGAGAGAAAGAGAACATGGAGTCTAGCCCTGTGAGCAGGAAGCAGGGAGGGGCTTGGCTATGGCTGTCCACACCTCAGTCCCTTCAGATGCCCTTCTCCTATCTTTGCCAGAGTGGTTTTGTTTTACTGAAGCCCAGTGATCAAAGTGGTGCCGGGTAGTGGGACACAGTAGGGTGTCTGAGTATTTCCCTTGCTCTTGGTATCCAGGACTCACCCCTGCTGCGGCACTACCATCTTCATCTCACAGCTCCAGTCTACAATAATTTTTGTACAAATTATACACAGACACAGATAAGGCAAACTTGGGTCCTATAATTCTGTGAGTATACTAAGGATCATATATTTACATAATCCATTTTGTAGTATATTTCTGAATTTCTAACCCACTTTTAAGTGTTTCAGCGATCACCATTTGTTAACGGAAGTTATTCCCCAATTACATTCTGCTTACCTTCAGGGGGTACAATAAAATAAAGTGCCTATGTTTTTGTAAAATTAGGGTTTTTAATTCCCTTGTACCAGCTTCAATTAGCCCATTTTCTGTCTTTATTCATTACAGGCTTTTTAAACTCTGATGTATGTGTATTCTGAGTGGGAGATTTTAAGAAAGCACTTTGGGCTCTACTTCTGACTTGTAATGGTAAGTTGGGTGTGCCCAGTACATCTGCTCCCAATTTCCTATTAAAATATTTTTATTTTTTTTCTTTTCTTTTTTTTATTGGTTGTTCACAACGTTACAAAGCTCTTGACATATCATACTTCATACATTAGACTGAAGTGGGTTATGAACTCCCAATTTTACCCCAAATGCAGATTGCAGAGTCACATCGGTTACACATCCACAATTTTACATAATGCCCTATTGGTAATTGTTGTACTCTGCTCCCTTTCCTATCCCCCACTATCCCCCCTCCCCTCCCCTCCCTTTTACTCTCTCTACCCCATCCACTGTAATCCATCTCCCTCCTTATTTATTTTCCCGTTCCCCACCCAGCCTCTTATATGTAATTATGTATAGCAATGAGGGTCTCCCTTCATTTCCATGCAATTTTCCTCATCTCTCCCTTTCCCTCCCATCTCATGTCACTGATTAATGTTACTCTTTTCTTCCTACTCTTCCTCCCTCCTCTGTTCATATTTGCTCTCATTATATCAAAGAAGACATTTGGCAACTGTTTTTTTAGGGATTGGCTAGCTTCACTAAGCACAATCTGCTCTAGTGCTGTCCATTTCCCTGCAAATTCTATGATTTTGTCATTTTTTATTGCTGCATAGTACTCCATTGTGTATAGATGCCACATTTTTTTAATCCATTCATCTACTGAGGGGCATCTGGGTTGGTTCCACAGTCTAGCAATTGTGAATTGTGCTGCTATGAACATCGATGTGGCAGTATCCCTGTAGCATGCTCTTTTAAGGTCTTCAGGGAATAGTCCAAGAAGGGCAATAGCAGGGTCAAATGGTGGTTCCATTCCCATCTTTCCCAGGAATCTCCAAACTGCTTTCCAGATTGGCCGCACCAATTTGCAGTCCCACCAGCAATGTACAAGTGTACCCTTTTCTCCACAACCTCTCCAGCACTTGTTGTTGTTTGACTTCATAGTGGCTGCCAATCTTACTGGAGTGAAATGGTATCTTAGGGTGGTTTTGATTTGCATTTCTCTGACTGCTAGAGATGGTGAGCATTTTTTCATGTACTTATTGATTGATTGTATATCCTCCTCTGAGAGGTGTCTGTTCAGGTCCTTTGCCCATTTGTAGATTGGGTTATTTGTTATCTTATTGTCTAATTTTTTGAGTTCTTTGTATACTCTGGATATTAGGGCTCTATCTGAAGTGTGAGGAGTAAAGATTTGTTCCCAGGATGTAGGCTCCCTGTTTACCTCTCTTATTGTTTCTCTTGCTGAGAAAAAACTTTTAAGTTTAATTAAGTCCCATTTGTTGATTCTTGTTGTTAACTCTTGTGCTATGAGTGTCCTATTAAGGAATTTGGAGCCCGACCCCATAATCTGTAGATCGGATCCAACTTTTTCTTCTATCAGACGCAGAGTCTCTGGTTTGATATCAAGTTCCCTGATCCATTTTGAGTTAACTTTTATGCATGGTGAGAGAAAGGGATTCAGTTTCATTTTGTTGCATATGGATTTCCAGTTTTCCCAACACCATTTGTTGAAGATGCTATTTTTCCTCCATTTCATGCTTTTAGCCCCTTTATCAAATATAAGATAGTTGTAACTTTGTGGATTAGTCTCTGTGTCCTCTATTCTATAGTATTGGTCCACCCGCCTGTTTTGGTACCAGTACTATGCTGTTTTTGTCACTATTGCTCTGTAATATAGTTTGAAATCTGTTATCGCTATACCACCTGATTCACACTTCCTGTTTAGAATTGCTTTTGCTATTCTGGGTCTTTTATTTTTCCATATGAATTTCATGATTGCTTTGTCAATTTCTACAAGATATGCCGTTGGGATTTTGATTGGCATTGCATTAAACCTATAGAGAACTTTTGGTAATATCGCCATTTTGATGATGTTAGTTCTGCCTATCCATGAACAGGGTATGTTTTTCCATCTTCTAAGATCTTCATCAACTTCTCTCTTTAGGGTTCTGTAGTTTTCATTATATAAATCTTTCACCTCTTTTGTCAGGTTAATTCCCAAGTATTTTTTTTTTTTTGAGGATATCGTGAATGGAGTGTTTTTCCTCATTTCCGTTTCAGAAGTTTTGTCGCTGATATACAGAAATGCCTTTGATTTATGCGTGTTGATTTTATATCCTGCCACTTTGCTGAATTCATTTATTAGTTCTAGTAGTTTCTTTGTAGACCCTTTTGGGTCTTCCAGGTATAGAATCATGTCATCTGCAAATAGTGATAATTTAAGTTCTTCTTTTCCAATTTTTATGCCTTTAATTTCTTTCGTCTGTCTAATTGCTCTGGCCAGTGTTTCGAGAACTATATTGAATAGAAGTGGAGATAGAGGGCATCCCTGTCTTGTTCCGGTTTTTAGAGGGAATGCCTTCAACTTTTGTCCATTCAGAATGATGCTAGCCTGCAGCTTAGCATAGATACCTTTTACAATGTCAAGGTAAGTTCCTGTTATCCCTAATTTTTCTAATGTTTTGAACATAAAGGGATGCTGTACTTTGTCAAATGCTTTCTCTGCGTCTATCGAGATGATCATATGGTTCTTATCTTTAAGTCTATTGATGTGGTGAATAACATTTATTGATTTCCGTATGTTGAACCATCCTTGCATTCCAGGGATGAATCCTACTTGGTCATGGTGCACAATTTTTTTGATGTGTTTTTGTATTCGATTCACCAGAATTTTATTGAGGATTTTTGCATCTAGGTTCATTAGAGATATTGGTCTGTAGTTTTCTTTCTTTGTGGTATCTTTGTCTGGTTTCGGAATCAGGGTGATGTTGGCCTCATAGAATGAATTTGGAAGAGCTCCCTCTTTTTCTATTTCCTGAAATAACTTGAAAAGTATTGGTTTTAATTCTTCTTTAAAGGTTTTGTAAAACTCCGCTGTATACCCATCCGGTCCTGGGCTTTTCTTGGTTGGTAGTCTTTTGATGGCTTCTTCAATTTCATCCATTGATATTGGTCTGTTCAAATTGTGTGTATCCTCCTGACTCAGTCTGGGAAAATCATATGACTTAAGAAATTTATCGATGTCTTCACTATCTTCTATTTTGTTGGAATATAGGTTTTCAAAATAATTTCTTATTGTCTTCTGTATTTCTGTAGCATCGTGTTGTGATATTGCCTTTTTCATCCCGTATGTTAGTAATTTGAGTTCTCTCTCTTCTTCTCTTCGTTAGCATGGCTAAAGGTCTGTCGATCTTATTTATTTTTTCGAAAAACCAACTTTTAGTTTTGTTAATTTTTTCAATAGTTTCTTTTGTTTCAATTTCATTGATTTCCGCTCTAATTTTAATTATTTCTAGCCTTCTGCTACATTTGCTGTTGTTTTGCTCTTCCTTTTCTAGGGCTTTGAGATAAAGTGTGAGCTCATTTATTTGTTGGTTTTTTCTTTTTTTGAGGAATGACCACCAGGCGATGAATTTTCCTCTTAAAACTGCTTTCATTGTGTCCCATAGATTCCGATATGTTGTGTCTGTATTTTCATTTATCTCTAAGAATTTTTTAATTTCCTCCTTTATGTCTTCTGTAACCCATTGATCATTCAGTAACATATTGTTCATTTTCCATGTGATGTAGGATTTTTCCTTCCTTCTTTTATCATTGATTTCCAATTTCATTCCATTATGATCAGATAAAATGCATGGTATTATCTCCACCCCTTTATATTTACTGAGGGTTGCCCTATGGCATAATATATGGTCTATTTTTGAGAAGGATCCATGTGCTGCTGAGAGAAAAGTATATCCATTTGATGATGGTTGATATATTCTATATATGTCAGTTAAGTCTAGGTTGTTGATTGTGATATTGAGTTCTGTAGTTTCTTTATTCAATTTTTGTTTGGAGGATCTGTCCAATGGTGAGAGAGGTGTGTTGAAGTCACCCATAATTATTGTGTTGTGGTCTATTTGATTCTTGTACTTGAGGAGAATTTGTTTTATGAATGTCGCAGCACCATTGTTTGGTGCATAAATATTGATAATTGTTATGTCTTGTTGGTGAATGGTTCCTTTTAACAGTATATAATGCCCTTGTTTATCCCATTTGATTAACTTAGTCTTGAAGTCGATTTTATTCGATATGAGGATGGCCACTCCTGCTTGCTTACGAGAACTGTGTGCGTGGTATATTTTTTCCCATCCTTTCACCTTCAGCCTGTGTATGTCTTTTCCAATCAGATGTGTCTCCTGGAGGCAGCATATTGTTGGAATTTTTTTTAATCCATGATACCAGCCTATGTCGTTTTATTGGAGAGTTTAGGCCATTAACATTCAGAGTTACTATTGATATATGGTTTGAACTTCCATCCATGTTTGATTGTTTATCGTCTTTTTTTTTTAATATTTAGTTTGTTTCTCCGTGATTATCTTTCCCCTCGCCCTCTGTCTTTACTGAGGCACTTCCCACTGATGGTTTTGGTTATTGTTTTTCATTTCTTCCTCGTGTAGTGTTTTGCTCAAAATGCTTTGCAATGCTGGTTTTCTGGCTGCAAATTCTTTTAACTTTTGTTTATCATGAAAGATCTTTATTTCGTTGTCATACCTGAAGCTTAATTTTGCTGGATACAGAATTCTTGGTTGGCATCCATTGTCTTTCAGTGTTTGAAATACATTGTTCCATGACCTTCTTGCTTTCAGTGTCTGTGATGAAAAGTCCGTTGTTAACCGTATTGGTTTACCCCTAAATGTAATCTGTCTCCTTTCTCTTGTAGCTTTTAATATTTTCTCTTTGTTCTGTATATTGGATATCTTCATAACAATGTGTCTTGGCATTGGTCTACTGTGATTTTGTGTGCTTGGTGTCCTGTATGCATCTTCAATTTGTATATCTGTTTCCTTTTTTATTTCTGGAAAGTTTTCTGTAATTATTTCATTCAGCAGGTTTCTCATTCCCTTGGTGTGAATCTCTGTACCTTCTTCTATCCCGATGACTCGTAAGTTTGGTTTCTTCATGTTATCCCAAATCTCTTGGATGTTTTTCTCGTGATTTTTTACCAGCTTTTCTGAGTTGGCTAGACTCTTTTCAAGATGGTATATTTTGTCTTCATTATCTGACGTTCTGGTTTCTACTTGCTCCACTCTGTTAGTGATACTCTCAATTGAGTTTTTAATCTGGTTTATCGTTTCCTTCATTTCTAGAATTATTGTTTGATTATTCCTTATAATCTCTATCTCCTGATAAAGATGCTTGACTTCTTCTTTTAGGTGTTTATGTAACTCATTCTCAATGTGTTCTTTCGCTGCTTGAATTTGCTCTCCTGTATCCTCTTTGATGTTCCATTCCATCTGTCTAAGGTGTTCCTTGAGGTCTTTATATGACCATTTTTCTGATGACTCTAGGTCCTCCTGAATATATAGGCTATCCTGCATTGTTTGTACTCCTTTTCTTCCTTGTTTCTTGAAGCTGCTCATGTTGCTTCTTGTTCTGATTGACTGCTGAGTTACTGTTTATTCCTATAAATTTATTTGATGCTAGGGAGGAAAGGTATTAGAAGGGAAGGGAAGAAGTCACTAAGGAGAATGAGAGTAGGCAGGTAGAATTCAAGGAAGGGGGATAAGAAAAATGAACAGACAAAAGAAGAAAGAAATATGAACTAAAAAAGAACAAAAATTTTAAAAAAATATTAATAATAATTAAAAAAAATTAAAATTAAGATTAGAAGAGAAAGAAGAAAAAAGAGAAAAGAAAAAAAGGAAAAAAAACAAGATAGAAAAATGAAGATGAAAGAAAAACCCCAATCAAAAAAAAAAAAAAAACCTAATAAATGCCATCTTAGAGTTTGATTAACTTCTCTTCCACTAGGTGGCGCTGTGCCCACCAGGTCAAGTCTTTCCCGTCAGTACGCGGGAACCAATCATTGTGCAGCAGCTCCTCCCAGACTGGGCGAGTCTCCAAACCTGAGTGCCTAGGGCCTCCTCTTGTGTCCAATCCCTTCCACTTTTCCTCTAGCCAGGCCCCTCTCACCACAGTACTGGCTACAGGTCAGGTCTGCTGCTCCTGGGAGCCCTGTTTTCATGAACGACTGGGCTCACTCCTCCAGATTGCCATTCCCTCAGACCCTAATTTTGTAGAGCTTGGTGCTGAGAATCCTCAGCGAATTTTACTTGCCCTCCGGTAGCCATGCCCCCGTAGCTGGTGCAAGAGACCTCAGCAGTCAGCCCTGGCGGGAGCGGCAGTCCCACCCCACCTCTGACTCCCTCGTGCTGGCTGTAGCACTCACGGGAGAGCTGGGAGGGGCTCTTAAGTTTTCCTCGATGCGTGGAGAGGGAAAGCCAGGTGTCCACACACCTGTAGCAGCAGGCTTCAATGAAGTTATCTCCTGCGCTGCAGCCCTGCGACTCCAGCCCTCTGCCACAGTGGTGTCCTCCGCAAACGGCGACAGTTCGCCTCCCCCTGCCGGGCGACCAACGCCACGGGTGGGTCCCCACTGTCTCCCAAGCCCCGCCTGGACCCTGCGGCCACTACCCACAAAGGCCCGGCAGGCATCCACCTTCGCAGGATGAGAAGGGCTGACCAGCCGCCTCGGCTGGATGGCTTAATGCTGAGTCGCCACTGTCAGTCTCAGCTTTTCAGACGCGGCGGTGCGGGAGATGCTTACTCACTTCCCGCCGCCATCTTCCTCTTCTCGCTATTTCGGGATGATGGCGGGGTGCTGGCTCGCACTCTCCGTTGTGTCTCTGCCTCGAGCTCCCACGCCTCTCTCCTCCACGGCCTCCACAGCCAGTGCTGCCCTGGTCGCTCTTTCCGCCCCCGGCGTTCCCGGCTTCTACTTAAAATATTTTTTAAAATACATGTAAAGATAGAAACCAGTGACAGAATTATCAACTACTTTGCCATGGTTGGGGAATTTACATTAATTGAACCAACCATGGAAATGAATCAAGAAGCCCTGTTGGAGGAGCACATAGCGCAAACTGCAAGTTTCACTCTGTGCTCAGCTAATAAGCAGCACCAAGAAGGTGGGACTCAAACTCACTGTCCAGGCTTACTAAGAACTGCCCCAACCTGCAAAATAGGAGGGTACAACCCCAAAAACTGAGCTCCACACCCAAAATCTATTCCTCCCCACCCCTACCAATGGTGCTTTTAAATGCATTCAGTCAATATTAACTCAAAGCTTGCAATACACCAGGAAGTAATGGCTCTTAGTGGTGTAAGGAAAAGTATCACAGATAAGAGTAAAGTCAGAAAGAGATTTATGAATGGTGTGTGTTGTTTCAAACTGGGGTTGATTCTCCATATCATGTCAAAAAGCAAATATCAGATCAAGGCTCTCCTGTGCTGGGGTGCAGGCTGCCCTTGACCTCTCCTGAGCTGGGGTACACGCTGCCCTTGGCCCCTCCTGAGCTGGGGTGCAGGCTGCCATTGACCTGCCCCTGTGCAGAGAACAGTTAATGCACAGGGGCCAACACTCAGGCACTTCCCGTGAGGAGAGGGAGTGGTGGATGGTATTGTTTGGCTTTTTTTTTTCTTTAGTTGTAGGTGGACACAGTGTCTTTATTTTACTTTATGTGGTGCTGAGGGTTGAACCCAGGGCCTCACATGCTAGGCAAGAGCTCTACCTCTGAGCCCCAGCCCCAGCCCTTGTTTGGCTCCTTTTAAATGACCTATACCTCTCAAGCTTTCTAAAAAAACATACACACCAATTACATAATCTGCAAACATTAAATTCAAGCAAACGTAAAGTAATATTCCATTGATTTTTAAATTCCTTCTGTGTGTTGCTGTTGTGGGGAGAGCCCCTCAGGGTGTTCCCAGGACAGGGAGAACCAGGCCTGCTCTTTTCCCCACATCCCAGGAACCACAGTGAAGAAGGGGTGGAGGCCCCCCTGGGTCAGAGCCATCCTGCAGACTAGAATGGCCCAGAGAGGCCTCGGCATATCTTATTATTGCTCTCGAGCTACCAGGCTTAGAGCTGGGTGCTGCCTACCCTCCAGGTGGCCAAGAGAAGATGGTGACACTACCCCAAAGCCACCCTGTGGACCACCATCCATTCCCTAAGCCTGGTGAGGACCACCCTATGACCATCAGTGGGCCCCTCGCCCCTGCTGACTGTTCCCAGCCGACCTCGTGTGTGTCTCTGGACCTGACCACACCCCTTCCTCGGCCTGGAGACCTGGGGCTGAGGTCAGGAAGGTCTGAGGGGATGGATAGGGAACAGGTGAGGACAGGCGTCCCCCAGGGTCTTTGGGTGCAGTGTGCCTGGTTGGCTCTGGATCCCTATGAGTGGAAACAAAGCCACGCTCAACTCCAGCCAGAGCGTCTTGACCAGCCAGCGTGGACCCAGCACACCCTGAGGACTAGCAGGAAGCCACGACACCAGCAAGCCACAGTCCCTGTGTGGCCTGTCTGCTGAGCAGGGGCCACGCTGGGTGGACGCGGAGGTTCAGCACCCTACAGCCAAGCCAGGAGGTGGAGCCCCGCTGCCACCACCCTGGAGACCACCTGGCATTGGTGCTAGGAAGGTGGCTGGGCCCCTCTTTGCCCACAGGAGGACCAGGCCAGAGCCCTTTCCAGGGAAGAAGGAAGACAGTGCCCCAGACTGACCGGGCCACCTGGACTGCCTGGCAGCACGGTCCTCGGCCTGGTGACCTTCCACCTGGTGCCTGGCCTGCCCACCAGGGCCCTTGGATGCCATGCTGGCTCCTTCTCTTTGTCCTGGCTCCTGTCTTTATGCATTCACACGCAGTGCCCTGGCACTGACGGCTGGCGCTGCTGATCCCGCCAGGCCTCGGGCGTAAACACGTTGGATCTTTGTTTCCTTTTCTTTTATGCAGCTGTGACTCATTTGGGGGCTTTCCTGGGGGGCTTTCTGGTTCTGATTTGTCAGGCCGCAATCTGGGGGAGCCTCAAGGCCCTTAGGCCTTCCAGAGGCTCCACACTGGGGTCACGGGAGGCAGCGCTGCCCGCACTCTGGTCTTCTCAGGGTCCTGGTCTCACCCAGGACTTCCTGGCCTCAAGCTGTCCTTCTTGTACCCCTGCTCCTGTGAACAGTCCCCAGCAGCCATGGCTCACCTTCCTGCCTCAGCCCGAGTGTCACTCTTTCCTTTCTGTAGACGTTTGCTTACAGAGTGCGATCCCGGCACGGCTTCAAAGGAACTTGTCATTGTCATCTGAGCTCGACCAGACTGTAGTGGAGAAATGAGGTTGTCACAGTGCAGAGCGGAAGCCCACCCATGCCCTTCCAAAGGAGCCCCAAACCCCTGCATGTAAGCCGTTTATGAGACGCTCCGCCTCTGCAGGAGAAATCGCTCCTCAGATCTCTAAAATCCACAGCCTGGGACGCTGGTCAGAGTTAGCGCACTTAGCCAGTCCAGAGCAGACCTGAGCCCATCTCTGTGGGGGCTGTGCAAAGCCTAGGAATGGAAGGCCCTTCTGTCCACACCGCCTCCCACCCTGGAGAGTGTGGAGCAAGGGGCAGAGATGAAAGGGGCACTGGGCTGGGATGGAGCTCTGCTGGTAGAGGCTCGCCCAGCATGCACAGGCCCTGGGCTCAACCCAGCACCTCAATAAACAGACAAAGAGGCAGGACACGGGAAAATCCCTCCTTTAGGAACTCAGGGCGGAGCTGCTCTGGGGGCCCAGTGACCTGGGTTGGACGCCTGCTGCCCCTACCTCCTGGCTCGTCACATCTTCACTGCCCAGGCACATGCTTGGGGCTTCTGTGCCTTCAGTTGTCTCTGGGTCCCTTGTCACCAAGATAGAGTCTGGGATTCAAGGAGCCATGTCCCTGGGGGTGGGGGGGCTTTTGTATATGGAAACTTCTTTCCCCCTCTGAGGACCAGGAAGACCAATCACCACCGTCCAAGAGAAGCAGACTCTGTCAAGTGGGTCTCAGCCGCAGTCCTGGGGCCTAGAGAGCTGGCCACACAGAGGGAGGGGCCGGCTCGAGGTTTCCATGCTCACAAAGTGCCAGGCAGGGGAGAGGGGTGACCCCTGTCACTATACACAGCACCAACAGCACAGCCAAGGCAGGAACCAGGCTACTCGGGGGAAACCGAGGCAGCTGTGCCCTGCCTCTGGAGGGGAAGTTCCCCGGGCCCTGGGGATCCGCTCCGAGACCCCACATCGGGCACCTCCGCTGCACAGCGACGGTGGGGAGGGCTCACAAAGGGGAAACGCTGGGGCCGGGCGAAGGTGGCCAGGCTGGAGAAGTTGGAGTGACACCTCCAGGTGGAGAGGTCCGTCCCTGACAGTCCCCGGCTCTGCCCTTTCCTTCCACAGACCGCGGGCTCGTACCTGGAGAAGCTTCCACTTTGCTTACCCAAAGAAGACACTCTCCATGCCCAGTGCTACCCCTCAGTGAGAAATTCAAACTGTTACTGGAGACAAACGCTTCAACATAGAAGAACAAAATTTGGGGAACCAAGTCGCCTTAGTGTACTGATCATTACCTGAAAGTATCATCCAGTTTCGGTGAAAAAATATTTGCTGAGATTTCTGGAGATTCGTAATTTTTGGAAGCTTGGCAACCCCTTTCCATGAAAGTGTTTCTCGCGAGTCACTGCTTAGGGCTACATCAAGAGGAAACAAAACATAGAGATAGAACGTGAAACTACTTTATTGTGTCAAGTTTCAAGAAGCTAGCACAAACCGTGTTGGATTTAGAGTTCCAAATACATCTATCAATATAGGAGAAAACAGAGTGAAAAGTAAAAATTCAAATTGTTACTGGAAATGAACGCTTCAACATAGAAGAACGAAATTTGGGGAACCAAGTCGGCTTAGTGTACTTATCATTACCGGAAAGTATCATCCAGTTTGGGTGAAAAAATATTTGCTGGGATTTCTGGAGATTCATGTTTTGGAAGCTTGGCAACCCCTTTCCATGAAAGTGTTTCTCGCCAGTCACTGCTTAGGGATACATCAAGAGGCAACAAAAAACAGAGATAGAACGTGAAACAACTTTATTGTGTCAGGTTTCAAGAAGCTAGCACAAACCGTGTTGGATTTAGAGTTCCAAATACATGTATCAATATAGGAAAAAACAGAGTGAAACCTAAAAATTCAAACTGTTACTGGAAATGAACGCTTCAACATAGAATAACGAAATTTGGGGAACCAAGTCGGCTTAGGGTACTGATCATTACCTGAAAGTATCATCCATTTTGGGTGAAAAATATTTGCTGAGATTTCTGGAGATTCGTAATTTTTAGAAGCTTGGCAACCCCTTTCCATGAAAGTGTTTCTCGCCAGTCACTGCTTAGGGATTCATCAAGGGGAAACAAAACATAGAGACAGAACGTGAAACTACTTTATTGTGTCAAGTTTCAAGAAGCTAGCACAAACCATGTTGTATTTAGAGTTCCAAATACATCTATCAATATAGGAGAAAACAGAGTGAAACCTAAAAATTCAAACTGTTACTGGAAACGAAGGCGTCAACATAGAATAACGAAATTTGGGGAACCAAGTCGGCTTAGAGTACTGATCATTACCTGAAAGTATCATCCAGTTTGGGTGAAAAATATTTGCTGAGATTTCTGGAGATTTGTAATTTTTAGAAGCTTGGCAACCCCTTTCCATGAAAGTGTTTCTCGCCAGTCACTGCTTAGGGATACATCAAGGGGAAACAAAACATAGAGATAGAAGGTGAAACTACTTTATTGTGTCAAGTTTCAAGAAGCTAGCACAAACCGAGTTGGATTTAGAGATCCAAATACATATATCAATATAGGAGAAAACAGAGTGAAACCTAAAAATTCAAATGTTACTAGAAACGAACGCTTCAATATAGAAGAATGAATTTTGGGGAACCAAGTTGGCTTAGTGTACTGATCATTACCTGAAAGTATCATCCAGTTTGGGTGAAAAAATATTTGCTGAGATATCTGGAGATTCGTAATTTATGGAAGCTTGGCAACCCCTTTCCATGAAAGTGTTTCTCGCCAGTCACTGCTTAGGGCTACTTCAAGAGGAAACAAAACATAGAGATAGAACGTGAAATTACTTTACTGTGTCAAGTTTCAAGAAGCTAGCACAAACCGTGTTGGATTTAAAGTTCCAATTACATCTATCAATATAGGAGAAAACAGAGTGAAACCTAAAAATTCAAACTCTTACTGGAAATAAACGCTTCAACATAGAAGAACGAAATTTGGGGAACCAAGTCAGCTTAGTGTACTGATCATTACCTGAAAATATCATCCAGTTTGGGTGAAAAAATATTTGCTGAGATTTCTGGAGATCCGTAATTTTTAAGCTTGGCAACCCCTTTCCATGAAAGTGATTTGCGCCGGTCTCTGCTTAGGGCTACATCAAGAGGAAACAAACCATAGAGATAGAACTTGGAACTACTTTATTGTGTCAAGTTTCAAAGAGGTAGCACAAACCGTGTTTGATTTAGAGTTCCAACTACATGTATCCATATAGGAGAAAACAGAGTGAAACCTAAAAAGTAAAACTGTTACTGCCAACGAATGGTTTAACCTAGAAGAACGAAATTTGGTGAGCCAATTGGGATTGGGGTACTGATCATTACCTGAATGTGTCATCCTGATTGGGTGAAAAAATGTGTGCTGAGATTTCAGGAAACCCGTAGTTTTTTGGAAGCTTGGCAACCCCTTTCCATGAAAGTGATTTGCGCCAGTCTCTGCTTAGGGCTACATCAATAGGAAACAAACAATAGAGATGGAACTTGGAACTACTTTATTGTGTCAAGTTTCAAAGAGCTAGCACAAACCGTGTTTGATTTAGAGTTCCAACTACATGTATCCATATAGGAGAAAACAGAGTGAAACCTAAAAATTAAAACTGTTACTGCCAATGAACGGTTTAACCTAGAAGAACGAAATTTGGTGAGCCAAGTGGGATTGCGGTACCGATCATTACCTGAAAGTGTCATCAAGATTGGGTGAAAAAATGTGTTCTGAGATTTCAGGAAACCCGTAGTTTTTTGGAAGCTTGGCAACCACTTTCCATGAAAGTGATTTGCGCCAGTCTCTGCTTAGGGCAACATCAATAGGAAACAAACCATAGAGATAGAACTTGGAACTACTTTATTGTGTCAAGTTTCAAAGAGCTAGCACAAACCGTGTTTGATTTATAGTTCCAACTACATGTACCCATATAGGAGAAAAAAGAGTGAAACCTAAAAATTAAAACTGTGACTGCCAACGAACGGTTTAACCTAGAAGAACGACATTTGGTGAGCCAAGTGGGATTGGGGTACCAATCATTACCTGAAAGTGTCATCCAGATTGGATGAAAAAATGTTTGCTGAGATTTCAGGAAACTCGTAGTTTTTTTGGAAGCTTGGCAACCACTTTCCATGAAAGTGATTTGGGCCAGTCTCTGCTTAGGGCTACATCAATAGGAAACAAACCATAGAGATAGAACTTGGAACTACTTTATTGTGTCAAGTTTCAAAGAGCTAGCCTAAACCGTGTTTGATTTAGAGTTCCAACTACATGTATCCATATAGGAGAAAACAGAGTGAAACCTAAAAATTAAAACTGTTACTGCCAACGAACGGTTTAACCTAGAAGAACGAAATTTGGTGAGCCAAGTGGGATTGGGGTACTGATCATTACCTGAAAGTGTCATCCAGATTGGGTGTAAAAACTTGTGCTGAGATTTCAGGAAACCCGTAGTTTTTTGGAAGGTTGGCAAACCCTTTCCATGAAAGTGATTTGCGGCAGTCTGTGCTTAGGGCTACATCAATAGGAAACAAACCATAGAGATAGAACTTGGAACTACTTTATTGTGTCAAGTTTCAAAGAGCTAGCACAAACCGTGTTTGATTTAGAGTTCCAACTACATGTATCCATATAGGAGAAAACAGAGTGAAACCTAAAAATTAAAACTGTTACTGCCAACGAACGGTATAAACTAGAAGAAAGAAATTTGGTGAGCCAAGTGGGATTATGATACTGATCATTACCTGAAAGTGTCATCCAGTTGGGTGAAAAAATGTGTGCTGAGATTTCAGGAAACTCGAAGTTTTTTGGAAGCTTGGCAACCACATTCCATGAAAGTGATTTGCGGTAGTCTGTGCTTAGGGCTACATCAATAGGAAACAAACCATAGAGATAGAACTTGGAACTACTTTATTGTGTGAAGTTTCAAAGAGCTAACACAAACCGTGTTTGATTTCGAGTTTCAACTACATGTATCCATATAGGAGAAAACAGAGTGAAACCTAAAAATTAAAACTGTTACTGCCAACGAACGGTTTAACCTAGAAGAACGAAATTTGGTGAGCCAAGTGGGATTGGGGTACTGATCATTACCTGAAAGTGTCATCCAGATTGGGTGTAAAAACGTGTGCTGAGATTTCAGGAAACCCGTAGTTTTTTGGAAGCTTGGCAACCCCTTTCCATGAAAGTGATTTGCGGCAGTCTGTGCTTAGGGCTACATCAATAGGAAACAAACCATAGAGATAGAACTTGGAACTACTTTACTGTGTCAAGTTTCAAAGAGCTAGCACAAACCGTGTTTGATTTAGATTTCCAACTGCAGGTATCCATAGAGGAAAAAAGAGAGTGATACCTAAAAATTAAAACTGTTACTGCCAAAGAACGGTTTAACCTAGAAGAAGTAAATTTGGTGAGCCAAGTGGGATTGGGGTACTGATCAGTACCTGAAAGTGTCATCCAGATTGGGTGAAAAAATATGTGGTGATATTTCAGGAAACCGGTATTTTTTTGGAAGCTTGGCAACCCCATTTCTTGAAAGTGATTTGCGCCGGACTCTGCTTAGGGCTACATCAATAGGAAACAAACCATAGAGATAGAACCTGGAACTAGTTTATTGTGTCAAGTTTCAAAGAGCTAGCACAAACCGTGTTTGATTTAGAGTTCCAACTACATGTATCCACATAGGAGAAAACAGAGTGAAACCCAAAATTTAAAACTGTTACTGCCAACGAACGGTTTAACCTAAAAGAACGAAATTTGGAGATCCAAGGGGGATTGGGGTACTGACCATTACCTGAAAGTGTCATCAAGATTGGGTGAAAAAGTGTTGTGTGAGATTTCAGGAAACTCGTAGTTTTTTGGAAGCTTGGCAACCCCTTTCCATGAAAGTGATTTGCGCCGGACTCTGCTTAGGGCTACATCAATAGGAAACAAACCATAGAGATAGAACTTGGAACTAGTTTATTGTGTCAAGTTTCAAAGAGCTAGCAAAAACCGTGTTTGATTTCGAGTTCCAACTACATGTATCCATATAAGAGAAAACAGAGTGAAACCTAAAAATTAAAACTGTTACTGCCAACGAACGGTTTAACCTAGAAGAACAAAATTTGATGAGCCAACTGGGATTGGGGTACCAATCATTACCTGAAAGTGTCATCCAGATTGGGTGAAAAAATGTTTGCTGAGATTTCCGGAAACTCGTAGTTTTTTGGAAGCTTGGCAACCACTTTCCATGAAAGTGATTTGGGCCAGTCTCTGCTTAGGGCTACATCAATAGGAAACAAAACATAGAGATAGAACTTGGAACTACTTTATTGTCTCAAGTTTCAAAGAGCTAGCACAAACCGTGTTTTATTTAGAGTTCCAACTACATGTATCCATATAGGAGAAAACAGAGTGAAACCTAAAAATTAAAACTGTTACTGCCAACGAACGGTTTAAACTAGAAGAAAGAAATTTGGTGAGCCAAGTGGGATTGGGATACTGATCATTACCTGAAAGTGTCATCCAGATTGGGTGAAAAAATGTGTGCTGAGATTTCAGGAAACTCCTAGTTTTTTGGAAGCTTGGCAACCACTGTCCATGAACGTGATTTGCGCCAGTCCGTGCTTAGGGCTACATCAATAGGAAACAAAGCATAGAGATAGAACTTGGAACTACTTTATTGTGTGAAGTTTCAAAGAGCTAGCACAAACCGTGTTTGATTTAGAGTTCCAACTACATGTATCCATATAGGAGAAAACAGAGTGAAACCTAAAAATTAAAACTGTTACTGCCAATG
The DNA here is from genome assembly GCF_964194105.1 of Spermophilus citellus. Lineage (NCBI taxonomy): Eukaryota > Metazoa > Chordata > Mammalia > Rodentia > Sciuridae > Spermophilus > Spermophilus citellus. The sequence goes on from NC_138194.1 coordinate 7,540,859, forward strand.
AACGGTTTAACCTAGAAGAACGAAATTTGGTGAGCCAAGTGTGATTGCGGTACTGATCATTACCTGAATGTGTCATCCAGATTGGTTGCAAAAATGTGTGGTGAGATTTCAGGAAACTCGTAGTTTTTTGGAAGTTTGGCAACCCCTTTTTATGAAAGTGATTTGCGCCGGACTCTGCTTAGGGCTACATCAATAGGAAACAAACCATAGAGATAGAACTTGGAACTAGTTTATTGTGTCAAGTTTCAAAGAGCTAGCACAAACCGTGTTTGATTTCGAGTTCCAACTACATGTATCCATATAGGAGAAAACAGAGTGAAACCTAAAAATTAAAACTGTTACTGCCAAGGAACGGTTTAACCTAGAAGAACGAAATTTGGTGAGCCAAGTGGGATTGGGGTACTGATCATTACCTGAAAGTGTCATCCAGATTGGGTGTAAAAACGTGTGCTGAGATTTCAGGAAACCCGTAGTTTTTTGGAAGCTTGGCAACCCCTTTCCATGAAAGTGATCTGCGGCAGTCTGTGCTTAGGGCTACATCAATAGGAAACAAACCATAGAGATAGAACTTGGAACTACTTTATTGTCTCAAGTTTCAAAGAGATAGCACAAACCGTGTTTGATTTAGAGTTCCAACTACATGTATCCATATAGGAGAAAACAGAGTGAAACCTAAAAATTAAAACTGTGACTACCAATGAACGGTTTAACCTAGAAGAACGAAATTTGGTGATCCAAGTGGGACTGGGGTACTGATCATTACCTGAAAGTGTCATCCAGATTGGGTGAAAAAATGTGTGCTGAGATTTCAGGAAACTCCTAGTTTTTTCGAAGCTTTGCAACCACTTTCCATGAACGTGATTTGCGCTGGTCTGTGCTTAGGGCAACATCAATAGGAAACAAACCATAGAGATAGAACTTGGAACTACTTTATTGTGTCAAGTTTCAAAGAGCTAGCACAAACCGTGTTTTATTTAGAGTTTCAACTACATGTATCCATATAGGAGAAAACAGAGTGAAACCTAAAAATTAAAACTGTGACTGCCAACGAACGGTTTAACCTATAAGAACGAAATTTGGTGAGCCAAGTGGGATTGGGGTACTGATCATTACCTGAAAGTGTCATCCAGATTGGGTGTAAAAACGTGTGCTGAGATTTCAGGAAACCCGTAGTTTTTTGGAAGCTTGGCAACCACTTTCCATGAAAGTGATTTGCGGCAGTCTGTGCTTAGGGCTACATCAATAGGAAACAAACCATAGAGATAGAACTTGGAACTACTTTATTGTGTCAAGTTTCAAAGAGCTAGCACAAACTGTGTTTTATTTAGAGTTCCAACTACATGTATCCATATAGGAGAAAACAGAGTGAAACCTAAAAAGTAAAACTGTTACTGCCAACGAATGGTTTAAACTAGAAGAAAGAAATTTGGTGAGCCAAGTGGGATTGGGATACTGATCATTACCTGAAAGTGTCATCCAGAATGGGTGAAAAAATGTGTGCTGAGATTTCAGGAAACTCGTAGTTTTTTGGAAGCTGGCAACCACTTTCCTTGAAAGTGATTTGCGGCAGTCTGTGCTTAGGGCTACATCAATAGGAAACAAACCATAGAGATAGAACTTGGAACTACTTTACTGTGTCAAGTTTCAAAGAGCTAGCACAAATCGTGTTTGATTTCGAGTTCCAACTACATGTATCCATATAGGAGAAAACAGAGTGAAACCTAAAAAGTAAAACTGTTACTGCCAATGAACGGTTTAACCTAGAAGAACGAAATTTGGTGAGCCAAGTGTGATCGGGTACTGATCATACCTGAATGTGTCATCCAGATTGGGTGCAAAAATGTGTGGTGAGATTTCAGGAAACTCGTAGTTTTTTGGAAGTTTGGCCACCCTTTTTTATGAAAGTGATTTGCGCCGGACTCTGCTTAGGGCTACATCAATAGGAAACAAACCATAGAGATAGAACTTGGAACTAGTTTATTGTGTCAAGTTTCAAAGAGCTAGCACAAACCGTGTTTGATTTCGAGTTCCAACTACATGTATCCATATAGGAGAAAACAGAGTGAAACCTAAAAATTAAAACTGTTACTGCCAACGAACGGTTTAACCTAGAAGAACGAAATTTGGTGAGCCAAGTGGTATTGGGTACCAATCAATACCTGAAAGTGTCATCCAGATTGGGTGAAAAAATATTTGCTGAGATTTCAGGAAACTCGTAGTTTTTTGTAAGCTTGTCAACCACTTTTCATGAAAGTGATTTGCGCCGGACTCTGCTTAGGGCTACATCAGTAGGAAACAAACCATAGAGATAGAACTTGGAACTAGTTTATTGTGTCAAGTTTCAAAGAGCTAGAACAAACCGTGTTTGATTTCGAGTTCCAACTACATGTATCCATATAGGAGAAAACAGAGTGAAACCTAAAAATTAAAACTGTTACTGCCAACGAACGGTTTAACCTAGAAGAAAGAAATTTGGTGAGCCAAGTGGGATTGGGATACTGATCATTACCTGAAAGTGTCATCCAGATTGGGTGTAAAAATGTGTGCTGAGATTTCAGGAAACCCGTAGTTTTTTGGAAGCTTGGCAACCCCTTTCCATGAAAGTGATTTGGGGCAGTCTGTTCTTAGGGCTACATCAATAGGAAACAAAACATAGAGATAGAACTTGGAACTACTTTATTGTGTCAAGTTTCAAAGAGCTAGCACAAACCGTGTTTGATTTAGAGTTCCAACTACATGTATCCATATAGGAGAAAACAGAGTGAAACCTAAAAATTTAGACTGTTACTGCCAACGAACGGTTTAACCTAGAAGAACGAAATTTGGTGAGCCAAGTGGGATTGGGGTACTGATCATTACCTGAATGTGTCATCCAGATTGGGTGAAAAAATGTGTGCTGAGATTTCAGGAAACCCGTAGTTTTTTGGAAGCTTGGCAACCCCTTTCCATGAAAGTGATTTGCGCCGGTGTCTGCTTAGGGCTACATCAATAGGAAACAAACCATAGAGATAGAACTTGGAACTACTTTATTGTGTCAAGTTTCAAAGAGCTAGCACAAACCGTGTTTGATTTATAGTTCCAAATACATGTACCCATATAGGAGAAAGCAGAGTGAAACCTAAAAATTAAAACTGTGACTGCCGACGAACGGTTTAACCTAGAAGAACGAAATTTGGTGAACCAAGCGGGATTGGGGTACTGATCATTACCTGAAAGTGTCATCAAGATTGGGTGAAAAAATGTGTGCTGAGATTTCAGGAAACTCGTAGTTTTTTGGAAGCTTGGCAACCCCTTTCCATGAAAGTGATTGGCACCGGTCTCTGCTTAGTGCTACATCAATAGGAAACAAACCATAGAGATAGAACTTGGAACTACTTTATTGTGTCAAGTTTCAAAGAGCTAGCACAAACCGTGTTTGATTTTGAGTTCCAACTACATGTATCCATATAGGAGAAAACAGAGTGATACCTAAAAATTAAAACTGTTACTGCCAAGGAACGGTTTAACCTAGAAGAACGAAATTTGGTGAGCCAAGTGGGATTGGGGTACTGATCATTACCTGAAAGTGTCATCCAGATTGGGTGTAAAAACGTGTGCTGAGATTTCAGGAAACCCGTAGTTTTTTGGAACCTTGGCAACCCCTTTCCATGAAAGTGATCTGCGGCAGTCTGTGCTTAGGGCTACATCAATAGGAAACAAACCATAGAGATAGAACTTGGAACTACTTTATTGTCTCAAGTTTCAAAGAGATAGCACAAACCGTGTTTGATTTAGTGTTCCAACTACATGTATCCATATAGGAGAAAACAGAGTGAAACCTAAAAATTAAAACTGTGACTACCAATGAACGGTTTAACCTAGAAGAACGAAATTTGGTGATCCAAGTGGGACTGGGGTACTGATCATTACCTGAAAGTGTCATCCAGATTGGGTGAAAAAATGTGTGCTGAGATTTCAGGAAACTCCTAGTTTTTTCGAAGCTTTGCAACCACTTTCCATGAACGTGATTTGCGCTGGTCTGTGCTTAGGGCAACATCAATAGGAAACAAACCATAGTGATAGAACTTGGAACTACTTTATTTTGTCAAGTTTCAAAGAGCTAGCACAAACCGTGTTTTATTTAGAGTTCCAACTACATGTATCCATATAGGAGAAAACAGAGTGAAACCTAAAAATTAAAACTGTTACTGCCAATGAACGGTTTAACCTATAAGAACGAAATTTGGTGAGCCAAGTGTGATTGGGGTACTGATCATACCTGAATGTGTCATCCAGATTGGGTGCAAAAATGTGAGGTGTGATTTCAGGAAACTCGCAGTTTTTTGGAAGTTTGGCAACCCCTTTTTATGAAAGTGATTTGCGCCGGACTCTGCTTAGGGCTACATCAATAGGAAACAAACCATAGAGATAGAACTTGGAACTAGTTTATTGTGTCAAGTTTCAAAGAGCTAGCACAAACCGTGTTTGATTTCGAGTTCCAACTACATGTATCCATATAGGAGAAAACAGAGTGAAACCTAAAAATTAAAACTGTTACTGCCAACGAACGGTTTAACCTAGAAGAACGAAATTTGGTGAGCCAAGTGGGATTGGGTACCAATCATTACCTGAAAGTGTCATCCAGATTGGGTGAAAAAATATTTGCTGAGATTTCAGGAAACTCGTAGTTTTTTGTAAGCTTGTCAACCACTTTTCATGAAAGTGATTTGCGCCGGACTCTGCTTAGGGCTACATCAGTAGGAAACAAACCATAGAGAGAGAACTTGGAACTACTTTATTGTGTCAAGTTTCAAAGAGCTAGCACAAACCGTGTTTGATTTAGAGTTCCAACTACATGTATCCATATAGGAGAAAACAGATTGAAACCTAAAAATTAAAACTGTTACTGCCAACGAACGGTTTAACATAGAAGAACGAAATTTGGTGAGCCAAGTGGAATTGGGATACTGATAATTACCTGAAAGTGTCATCCAGATTTGGTGAAAAAATATGTGCTGAGATTTCAGGAAACCGGTAGTTTTTTGGAAGCTTGGCAACCCCTTTCAATGAAAGTGATTTGCGGCAGTCTCTGCTTAGGGCTACATCAATAGGAAACAAACCATAGAGATAGAACTTGGAACTATTTTATTGTGTCAAGTTTCAAAGAGCTAGCACAAATCGTGTTTGATTAGAGTTCCAACTACATGTATCCATATAGGAGAAAACAGAGTGAAACCTAAAAATTTAGACTGTTACTGCCAACGAACGGTTTAACCTAGAAGAACGAAATTTGGTGAGCCAAGTGGTATTGGGGTACTGATCATTACCTGAATGTGTCATCCAGATTGGGTGAAAAAATGTGTGCTGAGATTTCAGGAAACCCGTAGTTTTTTGGAAGCTTGGCAACCCCTTTCCATGAAAGTGATTTGCGCCAGTCTCTGCTTAGGGCTACATCAATAGGAAACAAACCATAGAATTAGAACTTGGATACTTTATTGTGTCAAGTTTCAAAGAGCTAGCACAAACCGTGTTTGATTTAGAGTTCCAACTATATGTATCCATTTAGGAGAAAATAGAGTGAAACCTAAAAATTAAAACTGTTACTGCCAACGAACTGTTTAACCTAGAAGAAGGAAATTTGGTGAGCCATGTGGGATTGGGGTACTGATCATTACCTGAAAGTCTCATCCAGATTGGGTGAAAAAATGTGTGCTGAGATTTCAGGAAACCCGTAGTTTTTTGGAAGCTTGGCAACCCCTTTCCATGAAAGTGATTTGCGACAGTCTCTGCTTAGGGCTACATCAGTAGGAAACAAACCATAGAGATAGAACATGGAACTACTTTATTGTGTCAAGTTTCAAAGATCTAGCACAAACCGAGATTGATTTAGAATTCCACTACTTGTATCCATATTGGAGAAAACAGAGTGAAACCTAAAAATTAAAACTGTGACTGCCAACGAACGGTTTAACCTAGAAGAACGAAATTTGGTGAGCCAAGTGTGATTGGGGTACTGATCATTACCTGAAAGTGTCATCCAGATTGGGTGAAAAAATGTGTGCTGAGATTTCAGGAAACTCGTAGTTTTTTGGAAGCTTGGCAACCTCTTTCCATGAAAGTGATTTGCGCCGGACTCTGCTTAGGGCTACATCAATAGGAAACAAAGCATAGAGATAGAACTTGGAACTACTTTATTGTGTCAAGTTTCAAAGAGCTAGCAGAAACCGTGTTTTATTTAGATTTCCAACTACATGTATCCATATAGGAGAAAACAGAGTGAAACCTAAAAATTTAAACTGTTACTGTCAACGAAAGGTTTAACCTGGAAGAACGAAATTTGGTGAGCCAAGTGGGATTGGGGTACTGATCATTACCTGAAAGTGTCATCCAGATTGGGTGAAAAAATGTGTGCTGAGATTTCAGGAAACTCGAAGTTTTTTGGAAGCTTGGCAACCCCTTTCCATGAAAGTGATTTGCGCCAGTCTCTGATTAGGGCTACATCAATAGGAAACAAACCATAGAGATAGAACTTGGAACTACTTTATTGTGTCAAGTTTCAAAGAGCTAGCACAAACCGAGTTTGATTTAGAATTCCAACTACTTGTATCCATATAGGAGAAAACAGAGTGAAACCTAAAAATTAAAACTGTTACTGCCAACGAATGGTTTAACCTAGAAGAACGAAATTTGGTGAGCCAAGTGGGATTGGGGTACTGATCATTACCTGAAAGTGTCATCCAGATTGGGTGTAAAAACGTGTGCTGAGATTTGAGGAAACCCGTAGTTTTATGGAAGCTTGGCAACCTCTTTCCATGAAAGTGATTTGTGGCAGTCTGTGCTTAGGGCTACATCAATAGGAAACAATCCATAGAGATAGAACTTGGAACTACTTTATTGTCTCAAGTTTCAAAGAGCTAGCACAAACCGTGTTTGATTTAGAGTTCCAACTACATGTATCCATATAGGAGACAACAGAGTGAAATCTAAAAATTAAAACTGTTACTGCCAACGAACGGTTTAAATTAGAAGAAAGAAATTTGGTGAGCCAAGTGGGATTTGGATACTGATCATTACCTGAAAGTGTCATCCAGATTGCGTGAAAAAAATGTGTGCTGAGATTTCAGGGAACTCAAAGTTTTTTGGAAGCTGGGCAACCCCTTTCCATGAAAGTGATTTGCGCCAGTCTCTGATTAGGGCCACATCAATAGGAAACAAACCATAGCGATAGAACTTGGAACTACTATATTGTGTCAAGTTTCAAAGAGCTAGCACAAACCGAGTTTGATTTAGAATTCCAACTACTTGTATCCATATAGGAGACAACAGAGTGAAACCTAAAAATTAAAACTGTGACTGCCAACGAACGGTTTAACCTAGAAGAACGAAATTTGGTGAGCCAAGTGGGATTGTGGTACTGATCATTACCTGAAAGTGTCATCCAGATTGGGTGAAAAAATGTCTGCTGAGATTTCAGGAAATTCGTAGTTTTTTGGAAGCTTGGCAACCCCTTTCCATGAAAGTGATTTGCGCCGGTCTCTGCTTACGGCTACATCAATAGGAAACAAACCATAGAGATAGAACTAGGAACTACTTGGTTGTGTCAAGTTTCAAAGAGCTAGCAGAAACCGTGTTTGATTTTGATTTCCAACTACATGTACCCATATAGGAGAAACCAGAGTGAAACCTAAAAATTAAAACTCTGACTGCCAACGAACGGTTTACCCTAGAAGAACGAAATTTGGTGAGCCAAGTGTGATTGGGGAACTAATCATTACCTGAAAGTGTCATCCAGATTGGGTGAAAAAATGTGTGCTGAGATTTCAGGAAACTCGTAGCTTTTTGGAAGCTTGGCAACCACTTTCCATGAAAGTGATTTGGGCCAGTCTCTGCTTAGGGCTACATCAATAGGAAACAAATCATAGAGATAGAACTTGGAACTACTTTATTGTCTCAAGTTTCAAAGAGCTAGCACAAACCGTGTTTGATTTAGAGTTCCAACTACATGTATCCATAGAGGAGAAAACAGAGTGATACCTAAAAATTAAAACTGTTACTGCCAACGAACGGTTTAACCTAGAAGAAGGAAATTTGGTGAGCCAAGTGTGATTGGGGTACTGATCATTACCTGAAAGTGTCATCAAGATTGGGTGAAAAAATGTGTGCTGAGATTTCAGGAAACTCGAAGTTTTTTGGAAGCTTGGCAACCACTTTCTTAAAAGTGATTTGGGGCAGTCTGTCCTTAGGGCTACATCAATAGGAAACAAAGCATAGAGATAGAACTTGGAACTACTTTACCGTGTCAAGTTTCAAAGAGCTAGCACAAACCGTGTTTGATTTAGAGTTACAACTACATGTATCCATATAGGAGAAAACAGAGTGAAACCTAAAAATTAAAACTGTTCCTGCCAACGAACTGTTTAACCTAGAAGAACGAAATTTGGTGAGCCAAGTGGGATTGGGATACTGATCATTACCTGAAAGTGTCATCAAGATTGGGTGAAAAAATGTGTGCTGAGATTTCAGGAAACTCGTAGTTTTTTGAAAACTTGGCAACCCCTTTCCATGAAAGTGATTTGCACCAGTCTCTGCTTAGGGCTACATCAATAGGAAACAGACCATAGAGATAGAACGTGGAACTAATTTATTGTGTCAAGTTACAAAGAGCTAGCACAAACCGTGTTTGATTTAGAGTTCCAATTACATGTATCCATATAGGAGAAAACGGAGTGAAACCCCAAAATTAAAACTGTTAGTGCCAACGAATGGTTTAACCTAGAAGAACGAAATTTGGTGAGCCAAGTGGGATTGAGATACTGATCATTACCTGAAAGTGTCATCCAGTTTGGGTGAAAAAATGTGTGCTGAGATTTCAGGAAACCCGTAGTTTTTGGAAGCTTGGCAACCCCTTTCCATGAAAGTGAATTGCACCGGACTCTGCTTAGGGCTACATCAATAGGAAACAAAGCATAGAGATAGAACTTGGAACTATTTTATTGTGTCAAGTTTCAAAGAGCTAGCACAAATCGTGTTTGATTAGAGTTCCAACTACATGTATCCATATAGGAGAAAACAGAGTGAAACCTAAAAATTTAAACTGTTACTGCCAACGAACGGTTTAACCTAGAAGAACGAAATTTGGTGAGCCAAGTGGGATTGGCGTACTGATCATTACCTGAAAGTGTCATCCAGATTGGGTGAAAATGTGTGCTGAGATTTCAGGATACTCGTAGTTTTTTGGAAGCTTGGCAACCACTTTCCATGAAAGTGATTTGCACCAGTCTCTGCTTAGGGCTACATCAATAGGAAACAAACCATAGAGATAGAACTTGGAACTACTTTATTGTGTCAAGTTTCAAAGAGGTAGCACAAACCGTTTTTGATTTAGAGTTCCAACTACATGTATCCATATAGGAGAAAACAGAGTGAAACCTAAAAATTAAAACTGTTACTGTCAATGAACGGATTAACCTAGAAGAACGAAATTTTGTGAGCCCAGTGGAATTGGGATACTGATCATTACCTGAAAGTGTCATCAAATTTTGGTGAAAAAATGTGTGCTGAGATGTCAGGAAACTCGTAGTTTTTTGGAAGCTTGGCAAACCCTTTCCATGAAAGTGATTTGCGCCGGACTCTGCTTAGGGCTACATCAATAGGAAACAAAGCATAGAGATAGAACTTGGAACTAGTTTATTGTGTCAAGTTTCAAAGAGCTAGCCTAAACCGTATTTGATTTAGAGTTCCAACTACATCTGTCCGTATAGGAGAAAACAGAGTGAAACCTAAAAATTAAAATTGTTACTGCCAACGAACGGTATAATCTAGAAGAACGAAATTTGGTGAGCCAAGTGGGATTGGGGTACTGATCATTTCCTGAAAGTGTCATCCAGATTGGTTGAAAAAATGTGTGCTGAGATTTCAGGAAACCCGTAGTTTTTTGTAAGCTTGGCAACCCCTTTCCATGAAAGTGATTGGCGCCACTCTCTGCTTAGGGCTACATCAATAGAAAACAAACCATAGAGATAGAATTTGGAACTACTTTATTGTGTCAAGTTTCAAAGAGGTAGCACAAACCGTGTTTGATTTAGAGTTCCAACTACATGTATCCATAAGGAGAAAACAGAGTGAAACCTAAAAATTAAAACTGTTACTGCCAACGAACAGTTTAACCTAGAAGAACGAAATTTGGTGAGCCAAGTGGGATTGGGATACTGATCATTACCTGAAAGTGTCATCCTGATTGGGTGAAAAAATGTGTGCTGAGATTTCAGGAAACTCGTAGTTTTTTGGAAGCTTGGCAACCACTTTCATTAAAAGTGATTTGGGGCAGTCTGTTCTTAGGGATACATCAATAGGAAACAAAGCATAGATATAGAACTTGGAACTACTTTACTGTGTCAAGTTTCAAAGAGCTAGCACAAACCGTGTTTGATTTCGAGTTACAACTACATGTATCCATATAGGAGAAAACAGAGTGAAACCTAAAAATTAAAACAGTTACTGCCAACGAACGGTTTAACCTTATAGAACGAAATTTGGTGAGCCTAGTGGGTTTGGGGTACTGATCATTACCTGAAAGTGTCATCAAGATTGGGTGAAGAAATGTGTGCTGGGATTTCAGGAAACCCGGTTTTTTGGAGGCTTTGCAACCGCTTTCCATGAAAGTGATTGGCGCCAGTCTCTGCTTAGGGCCACATCAATAGGAAACAAACCATAGAGATAGAACTTGGAACTGCTTTATTGTGTCAAGTTTCAAAGAGCTAGCACAAACCGTATTTGATTTAGAGTTCCAACTACATGTATCCATATAAGAGAAAACAGAGTGAAACCTAAAAATTAAAACTGTTACTGCCAACGAACGGTTTAACCTAGAAGAATGAAATTTGGTGAGCCAAGTGGGATTGGGGTAATGATCATTACCTGAAAGGGTCATCCAGATTGGTTGAAAAAATGTGTGCTGAGATTTCAGGAAACTCGTAGTTTTTTGGAAGCTTGGCAACCCCTTTCCATGAAAGTGATTTGCGCTGGTCTCTTCTTAGGGCTACATCAATAGGAATCAAACCATAGAGATAGAACTTGGAACTACTTTATTGCGTCAAGTTTCAAAGAGCTAGCACAAACCGTGTTTGATTTAGAGTTACAACTACATGTATCCCTATAGGAGAAAAGAGAATGAAACCTAAAAATTAAAACTGTTACTGCCAACGAACGGTTTAACCTAGAAGAACGAAATTTGGTGAGCCAAGTGGGATTGGGGTACTGATCTTTACCTTAAAGTGTCAACAAGTTTTGGTGAAAAAATGTGGGCTGCGACTTCAGGAAACTTGTAGATTTCTGGAAGCTTGGCAACCCCTTTCCATGAAAGTGATTTGCGTCGGTCCCTTCTTAGGGCTACATCAATAGGAAACAAACCGAAGAGATAGAACTTGGAACTACTTGATTGTGTCAAGTTTCAAAGAGGTATCACAAACCATGTTTGATTTTGAGTTCCAAGTACATGTATCCATATAGGAGAAAACAGAGTGAAACCTAAAAATTTAAACTGTTACTGCCAACGAACTGTTTAACCTAGAACAACGAAATTTGGGGAGCCAAGTGGCATTGGGGTACTGTTCATGAACTGTAAGTGTTATCAAGATTCCGTGAAAAAATGTGTAGTGAGATTTCAGGAAACTCGTAGATTTTTTTAAGCTTGGCAACCCCTTTCCATGAAAGTGATTTTGGCCGGTCTCTGCTTAGGGCTACATCAATAGGAAACCAACCATAGAGATAGAATTTGGACGTACTTTATTGTGTCAAGTTTCAAAGAGCTAGCACAAACCGTGTTTGATTTAGAGTTCCAACTACATGTGTCCATATAGGAGAAAACAGAGTGAAACCTAAAAATTAAAACTGTTACCGCCAATGAACGGTTTAACCTAGAAGAACGAAATTTGTTGAGCCAAGTGGCATTGGGGTACTGATCATCACCTGAAAGTGTCATCAAGATTGGGTGAAAAAATGTGTGCTGAGATTTCAGGTAACTCGTAGTTTTTTTGGAAGCTTCGCAACCCCTTTCCATGAAAGTGATTTGCGCCGGTCTCTGCTTAGGGCTACATCAATAGGAAACAAACCATAGAGATAGAACTTGGACATACTATATTGTGTCAAGTTTCAAAGAGCTAGCAGAAACCGTGTTTGATTTTGATTTCCAACTACATGTACCCATATAGGAGAAACCAGAGTGAAACCTAAAAATTAAAACTCTGACTGCCAACGAACGGTTTAACCTAGAAGAACGAAATTTGGTGAGCCAAGTGTGATTGGGGAACTAATCATTACCTGAAAGTGTCATCCAGATTGGGTGAAAAAATGTGTGCTGAGATTTCAGGAAACTCGTAGCTTTTTGGAAGCTTGGCAACCACTTTCCATGAAAGTGATTTGGGCCAGTCTCTGCTTAGGGCTACATCAATAGGAAACAAATCATAGAGATAGAACTTGGAACTACTTTATTGTCTCAAGTTTCAAAGAGCTAGCACAAACCGTGTTTGATTTAGAGTTCCAACTACATGTATCCATAGAGGAGAAAACAGAGTGATACCTAAAAATTAAAACTGTTACTGCCAACGAACGGTTTAACCTAGAAGAAGGAAATTTGGTGAGCCAAGTGTGATTGGGGTACTGATCATTACCTGAAAGTGTCATCAAGATTGGGTGAAAAAATGTGTGCTGAGATTTCAGGAAACTCGAAGTTTTTTGGAAGCTTGGCAACCACTTTCTTAAAAGTGATTTGGGGCAGTCTGTCCTTAGGGCTACATCAATAGGAAACAAAGCATAGAGATAGAACTTGGAACTACTTTACCGTGTCAAGTTTCAAAGAGCTAGCACAAACCGTGTTTGATTTAGAGTTACAACTACATGTATCCATATAGGAGAAAACAGAGTGAAACCTAAAAATTAAAACTGTTCCTGCCAACGAACTGTTTAACCTAGAAGAACGAAATTTGGTGAGCCAAGTGGGATTGGGATACTGATCATTACCTGAAAGTGTCATCAAGATTGGGTGAAAAAATGTGTGCTGAGATTTCAGGAAACTCGTAGTTTTTTGAAAACTTGGCAACCCCTTTCCATGAAAGGGATTTGCACCAGTCTCTGCTTAGGGCTACATCAATAGGAAACAGACCATAGAGATAGAACGTGGAACTAATTTATTGTGTCAAGTTACAAAGAGCTAGCACAAACCGTGTTTGATTTAGAGTTCCAATTACATGTATCCATATAGGAGAAAACGGAGTGAAACCCCAAAATTAAAACTGTTAGTGCCAACGAATGGTTTAACCTAGAAGAACGAAATTTGGTGAGCCAAGTGGGATTGGGATACTGATCATTACCTGAAAGTGTCATCCAGTTTGGGTGAAAAAATGTGTGCTGAGATTTCAGGAAACCCGTAGTTTTTGGAAGCTTGGCAACCCCTTACCATGAAAGTGAATTGCACCGGACTCTGCTTAGGGCTACATCAATAGGAAACAAAGCATAGAGATAGAACTTGGAACTATTTTATTGTGTCAAGTTTCAAAGAGCTAGCACAAATCGTGTTTGATTAGAGTTCCAACAACATGTATCCATATAGGAGAAAACAGAGTGAAACCTAAAAATTTAAACTGTTACTGCCAACGAACGGTTTAACCTAGAAGAACGAAATTTGGTGAGCCAAGTGGGATTGGCGTACTGATCATTACCTGAAAGTGTCATCCAGATTGGGTGAAAATGTGTGCTGAGATTTCAGGATACTCGTAGTTTTTTGGAAGCTTGGCAACCACTTTCCATGAAAGTGATTTGCACCAGTCTCTGCTTAGGGCTACATCAATAGGAAACAAACCATAGAGATAGAACTTGGAACTACTTTATTGTGTCAAGTTTCAAAGAGGTAGCACAAACCGTTTTTGATTTAGAGTTCCAACTACATGTATCCATATAGGAGAAAACAGAGTGAAACCTAAAAATTAAAACTGTTACTGTCAATGAACGGATTAACCTAGAAGAACGAAATTTTGTGAGCCCAGTGGAATTGGGATACTGATCATTACCTGAAAGTGTCATCAAATTTTGGTGAAAAAATGTGTGCTGAGATGTCAGGAAACTCGTAGTTTTTTGGAAGCTTGGCAAACCCTTTCCATGAAAGTGATTTGCGCCGGACTCTGCTTAGGGCTACATCAATAGGAAACAAAGCATAGAGATAGTACTTGGAACTAGTTTATTGTGTCAAGTTTCAAAGAGCTAGCCTAAACCGTATTTGATTTAGAGTTCCAACTACATCTGTCCGTATAGGAGAAAACAGAGTGAAACCTAAAAATTAAAATTGTTACTGCCAACGAACAGTATAATCTAGAAGAACGAAATTTGGTGAGCCAAGTGGGATTGGGGTACTGATCATTTCCTGAAAGTGTCATCCAGATTGGGTGAAAAAATGTGTGCTGAGATTTCAGGAAACCCGTAGTTTTTTGTAAGCTTGGCAACCCCTTTCCATGAAAGTGATTGGCGCCACTCTCTGCTTAGGGCTACATCAATAGAAAACAAACCATAGAGATAGAATTTGGAACTACTTTATTGTGTCAAGTTTCAAAGAGGTAGCACAAACCGTGTTTGATTTAGAGTTCCAACTACATGTATCCATAAGGAGAAAACAGAGTGAAACCTAAAAATTAAAACTGTTACTGCCAACGAACAGTTTAACCTAGAAGAACGAAATTTGGTGAGCCAAGTGGGATTGGGATACTGATCATTACCTGAAAGTGTCATCCTGATTGGGTGAAAAAATGTGTGCTGAGATTTCAGGAAACTCGTAGTTTTTTGGAAGCTTGGCAACCACTTACATTAAAAGTGATTTGGGGCAGTCTGTTCTTAGGGATACATCAATAGGAAACAAAGCATAGATATAGAACTTGGAACTACTTTACTGTGTCAAGTTTCAAAGAGCTAGCACAAACCGTGTTTGATTTCGAGTTACAACTACATGTATCCATATAGGAGAAAACAGAGTGAAACCTAAAAATTAAAACAGTTACTGCCAACGAACGGTTTAACCTTATAGAACGAAATTTGGTGAGCCTAGTGGGTTTGGGGTACTGATCATTACCTGAAAGTGTCATCAAGATTGGGTGAAGAAATGTGTGCTGGGATTTCAGGAAACCCGGTTTTTTGGAGGCTTTGCAACCGCTTTCCATGAAAGTGATTGGCGCCAGTCTCTGCTTAGGGCCACATCAATAGGAAACAAACCATAGAGATAGAACTTGGAACTGCTTTATTGTGTCAAGTTTCAAAGAGCTAGCACAAACCGTATTTGATTTAGAGTTCCAACTACATGTATCCATATAAGAGAAAACAGAGTGAAACCTAAAAATTAAAACTGTTACTGCCAACGAACGGTTTAACCTAGAAGAATGAAATTTGGTGAGCCAAGTGGGATTGGGGTAATGATCATTACCTGAAAGGGTCATCCAGATTGGTTGAAAAAATGTGTGCTGAGATTTCAGGAAACTCGTAGTTTTTTGGAAGCTTGGCAACCCCTTTCCATGAAAGTGATTTGCGCTGGTCTCTTCTTAGGGCTACATCAATAGGAAACAAACCATAGAGATAGAACTTGGAACTACTTTATTGCGTCAAGTTTCAAAGAGCTAGCACAAACCGTGTTTAATTTAGAGTTACAACTACATGTATCCCTATAGGAGAAAAGAGAATGAAACCTAAAAATTAAAACTGTTACTGCCAACGAACGGTTTAACCTAGAAGAACGAAATTTGGTGAGCCAAGTGGGATTGGGGTAATGATCTTTACCTTAAAGTGTCAACAAGTTTTGGTGAAAAAATGTGGGCTGCGACTTCAGGAAACTTGTAGATTTCTGGAAGCTTGGCAACCCCTTTCCATGAAAGTGATTTGCGTCGGTCCCTTCTTAGGGCTACATCAATAGGAAACAAACCGAAGAGATAGAACTTGGAACTACTTGATTGTGTCAAGTTTCAAAGAGGTATCACAAACCATGTTTGATTTTGAGTTCCAAGTACATGTATCCATATAGGAGAAAACAGAGTGAAACCTAAAAATTTAAACTGTTACTGCCAACGAACTGTTTAACCTAGAACAACGAAATTTGGGGAGCCAAGTGGCATTGGGTACTGTTCATGAACTGTAAGTGTTATCAAGATTCCGTGAAAAAATGTGTAGTGAGATTTCAGGAAACTCGTAGATTTTTTTAAGCTTGGCAACCCCTTTCCATGAAAGTGATTTTGGCCGGTCTCTGCTTAGGGCTACATCAATAGGAAACCAACCATAGAGATAGAATTTGGACGTACTTTATTGTGTCAAGTTTCAAAGAGCTAGCACAAACCGTGTTTGATTTAGAGTTCCAACTACATGTGTCCATATAGGAGAAAACAGAGTGAAACCTAAAAATTAAAACTGTTACCGCCAATGAACGGTTTAACCTAGAAGAACGAAATTTGTTGAGCCAAGTGGCATTGGGGTACTGATCATCACCTGAAAGTGTCATCAAGATTGGGTGAAAAAATGTGTGCTGAGATTTCAGGTAACTCGTAGTTTTTTGGAAGCTTCGCAACCCCTTTCCATGAAAGTGATTTGCGCCGGTCTCTGCTTAGGGCTACATCAATAGGAAACAAACCATAGAGATAGAACTTGGACATACTATATTGTGTCAAGTTTCAAAGAGCTAGCACAAACCGTGTTTGATTTAGAGTTCCAACTACATGTATCCATATAGGAGAAAACAGAGTGAAACCTAAAAATTAAAACTGTTACGGCCAACGAACGGTTTAACCTAGAAGAACGAAATTTGGTGAGCCAAGTGGGATTGGGTACTGATCATTACCTGAAAGTGTCATCAAGATTGTGTGAAAAAGTGTGTGCTGAGATATCAGGAAACTCGTAGATTTTTGGAAGCTTGGCAACCCCTTTCCATGAAAGTGATTTGTACCAGTCTCTGCTTAGGGCTACATCAATAGGAAACAATCCATAGAGAGAGAACTTGGAACTACTTTATTGTGTTAAGTTTCAAAGAGCTATTGCAAACCGTGTTTGATTTAGAGTTCCAACTACATGTATCCATATAAAAGAAAACAGAGTGAAACCTAAAAATTAAAACTGTTACTGCCAACGAACGGTTTAACCTAGAAGAAAGAAATTTGGTGAGCCAAGTGGGATTGGGATACTGATCATTACCTGAAAGTGTCATCCAGATTGGGTGTAAAAATGTGTGCTGAGATTTCAGGAAACCCGTAGTTTTTTGGAAGCTTGGCAACCCCTTTCCATGAAAGTGATTTGGGGCAGTCTGTTCTTAGGGCTACATCAATAGGAAACAAAACATAGAGATAGAACTTGGAACTACTTTATTGTGTCAAGTTTCAAAGAGCTAGCACAAACCGTGTTTGATTTAGAGTTCCAACTACATGTATCCATATAGGAGAAAACAGAGTGAAACCTAAAAATTAAAACTGTTACTGCCAACAAACGGTTTAACCTAGAAGAACGAAATTTGGTGAGCCAAGTGGAATTGGGATACTGATAATTACCTGAAAGTGTCATCCAGATTTGGTGAAAAAATATGTCCTGAGATTTCAGGAAACCGGTAGTTTTTTGGAAGCTTGGCAAAACCTTTCAATGAAAGTGATTTGCGGCAGTCTCTGCTTAGGGCTACATCAATAGGAAACAAACCATAGAGATAGAACTTGGAACTATTTTATTGTGTCAAGTTTCAAAGAGCTAGCACAAATCGTGTTTGATTAGAGTTCCAACTACATGTATCCATATAGGAGAAAACAGAGTGAAACCTAAAAATTTAGACTGTTACTGCCAACGAACGGTTTAACCTAGAAGAACGAAATTTGGTGAGCCAAGTGGGATTGGGGTACTGATCATTACCTGAATGTGTCATCCAGATTGGGTGAAAAAATGTGTGCTGAGATTTCAGGAAACCCTTAGTTTTTTGGAAGCTTGGCAACCCCTTTCCATGAAAGTGATTTGCGCCGGTGTCTGCTTAGGGCTACATCAATAGGAAACAAACCATAGAGATAGAACTTGGAACTAGTTTATTGTGTCAAGTTTCAAAGAGCTAGCACAAACCGTGTTTGATTTATAGTTCCAAATACATGTACCCATATAGGAGAAAGCAGAGTGAAACCTAAAAATTAAAACTGTGACTGCCGATGAACGGTTTAACCTAGAAGAACGAAATTTGGTGAACCAAGCGGGATTGGGGTACTGATCATTACCTGAAAGTGTCATCAAGATTGGGTGAAAAAATGTGTGCTGAGATTTCAGGAAACTCGTAGTTTTTTGGAAGCTTGGCAACCCCTTTCCATGAAAGTGATTGGCACCGGTCTCTGCTTAGTGCTACATCAATAGGAAACAAACCATAGAGATAGAACTTGGAACTACTTTATTGTGTCAAGTTTCAAAGAGCTAGCACAAATCGTGTTTGATTTTGAGTTCCAACTACATGTATCCATATAGGAGAAAACAGAGTGATACCTAAAAATTAAAACTGTTACTGCCAAGGAACGGTTTAACCTAGAAGAACGAAATTTGGTGAGCCAAGTGGGATTGGGGTACTGATCATTACCTGAAAGTGTCATCCAGATTGGGTGTAAAAACGTGTGCTGAGATTTCAGGAAACCCGTAGTTTTTTGGAAGCTTGGCAACCCCTTTCCATGAAAGTGATCTGCGGCAGTCTGTGCTTAGGGCTACATCAATAGGAAACAAACCATAGAGATAGAACTTGGAACTACTTTATTGTTTCAAGTTTCAAAGAGATAGCACAAACCGTGTTTGATTTAGAGTTCCAACTACATGTATCCATATAGGAGAAAACAGAGTGAAACCTAAAAATTAAAACTGTGACTACCAATGAACGGTTTAACCTAGAAGAACGAAATTTGGTGATCCAAGTGGGACTGGGGTACTGATCATTACCTGAAAGTGTCATCCAGATTGGGTGAAAAAATGTGTGCTGAGATTTCAGGAAACTCCTAGTTTTTTCGAAGCTTTGCAACCACTTTCCATGAACGTGATTTGCGCTGGTCTGTGCTTAGGGCAACATCAATAGGAAACAAACCATAGTGATAGAACTTGGAACTACTTTATTTTGTCAAGTTTCAAAGAGCTAGCAGAAACCGTGTTTGATTTTGAGTTCCAACTACATGTACCCATATAGGAGAAAACAGAGTGAAACCTAAAAATTAAAACTCTGACTGCCAACGAACGGTTTAACCTAGAAGAACGAAATTTGGTGAGCCAAGTGTGATTGGGGAACTAATCATTACCTGAAAGTGTCATCCAGATTGGGTGAAAAAATGTGTGCTGAGATTTCAGGAAACTCGTAGCTTTTTGGAAGCTTGGCAACCACTTTCCATGAAAGTGATTTGGGCCAGTCTCTGCTTACGGCTACATCAATAGGAAACAAACCATAGAGATAGAACTAGGAACTACTTGGTTGTGTCAAGTTTCAAAGAGCTAGCAGAAACCGTGTTTGATTTTGAGTTCCAACTACATGTACCCATATAGGAGAAAACAGAGTGATACCTAAAAATTAAAACTGTTACTGCCAACGAACGGTTTAACCTAGAAGAAGGAAATTTGGTGAGCCAAGTGTGATTGGGGTACTGATCATTACCTGAAAGTGTCATCAAGATTGGGTGAAAAAATGTGTGCTGAGATTTCAGGAAACTCGAAGTTTTTTGGAAGCTTGGCAACCCCTTTCTTAAAAGTGATTTGGGGCAGTCTGTCCTTAGGGCTACATCAATAGGAAACAAAGCATAGAGATAGAACTTGGAACTACTTTACCGTGTCAAGTTTCAAAGAGCTAGCACAAACCGTGTTTGATTTAGAGTTACAACTACATGTATCCATATAGGAGAAAACAGAGTGAAACCTAAAAATTAAAACTGTTCCTGCCAACGAACTGTTTAACCTAGAAGAACGAAATTTGGTGAGCCAAGTGGGATTGGGATACTGATCATTACCTGAAAGTGTCATCAAGATTGGGTGAAAAAATGTGTGCTGAGATTTCAGGAAACTCGTAGTTTTTTGGAAGCTTGGCAACCCCTTTCCATGAAAGTGATTTGCACCAGTATCTGCTTAGGGCTACATCAATAGGAAACAAACCATAGAGATAGAACGTGGAACTAATTTATTGTGTCAAGTTACAAAGAGCTAGCACAAACCGTGTTTGATTTAGAGTTCCAATTACATGTATCCATATAGGAGAAAACGGAGTGAAACCCAAAAATTAAAACTGTTAGTGCCAACGAATGGTTTAACCTAGAAGAACGAAATTGGGTGAGCTAAGTGGGATTGGGATACTGATCATTACCTGAAAGTGTCATCCAGTTTGGGTGAAAAAATGTGTGCTGAGATTTCAGGAAACCCGTAGTTTTTGGAAGCTTGGCAACCCCTTTCCATGAAAGTGAATTGCACCGGACTCTGCTTAGGGCTACATCAATAGGAAACAAAGCATAGAGATAGAACTTGGAACTATTTTATTGTGTCAAGTTTCAAAGAGCTAGCACAAATCTGTTTGATTAGAGTTCCAACTACATGTATCCATATAGGAGAAAACAGAGTGAAACCTAAAAATTTAAACTGTTACTGCCAACGAACGGTTTAACCTAGAAGAACGAAATTTGGTGAGCCAAGTGGGATTGGCGTACTGATCATTACCTGAAAGTGTAATCCAGATTGGGTGAAAATGTGTGCTGAGATTTCAGGATACTCGTAGTTTTTTGGAAGCTTGGCAACCACTTTCCATGAAAGTGATTTGCACCAGTCTCTGCTTAGGGCTACATCAATAGGAAACAAACCATAGAGATAGAACTTGGAACTACTTTATTGTATCAAGTTTCAAAGAGGTAGCACAAACCGTATTTGATTTAGAGTTCCAACTACATGTATCCATATAGGAGAAAACAGAGTGAAACCTAAAAATTAAAACTGTTACTGTCAATGAACGGATTAACCTAGAAGAACGAAATTTTGTGAGCCCAGTGGAATTGGGATAGTGATCATTACCTGAAAGTGTCATCAATTTTTGGTGAAAAAATGTGTGCTGAGATGTCAGGAAACTCGTAGTTTTTTGGAAGCTTGGCAAACCCTTTCCATGAAAGTGATTTGCGCCGGACTCTGCTTAGGGCTACATCAATAGGAAACAAAGCATAGAGATAGAACTTGGAACTAGTTTATTGTGTCAAGTTTCAAAGAGCTAGCCTAAACCGTATTTGATTTAGAGTTCCAACTACATCTGTCCGTATAGGAGAAAACAGAGTGAAACCTAAAAATTAAAACTGTTACTGCCAACGAACGGTTTAACCTAGAAGAACGAAATTAGGTGAGCCAAGTGGGATTGGGGTACTGATCATTACCTGAAAGTGTCATCAAGATTGGGTGAAAAAATGTGTGCTGAGATTTCAGGAATTTCGAAGTTTTTTGGAAGCTTGGCAACCCCTTTCCATGAAAGTGATTGGCGCCACTCTCTGCTTAGGGCTACATCAATAGAAAACAAACCATAGAGATAGAATTTGGAACTACTTTATTGTGTCAAGTTTCAAAGAGGTAGCACAAACCGTGTTTGATTTAGAGTTCCAACTACATGTATCCATAAGGAGAAAACAGAGTGAAACCTAAAAATTAAAACTGTTACTGCCAACGAACAGTTTAACCTAGAAGAACGAAATTTGGTGAGCCAAGTGGGATTGGGATACTGATCATTACCTGAAAGTGTCATCCTGATTGGGTGAAAAAATGTGTGCTGAGATTTCAGGAAACTCGTAGTTTTTTGGAAGCTTGGCAACCACTTTCATTAAAAGTGATTTGGGGCAGTCTGTTCTTAGGGATACATCAATAGGAAACAAAGCATAGATATAGAACTTGGAACTACTTTACTGTGTCAAGTTTCAAAGAGCTAGCACAAACCGTGTTTGATTTCGAGTTACAACTACATGTATCCATATAGGAGAAAACAGAGTGAAACCTAAATATTAAAACAGTTACTGCCAACGAACGGTTTAACCTTATAGAACGAAATTTGGTGAGCCTAGTGGGTTTGGGGTACTGATCATTACCTGAAAGTGTCATCAAGATTGGGTGAAGAAATGTGTGCTGGGATTTCAGGAAACCCGGTTTTTTGGAAGCTTTGCAACCGCTTTCCATGAAAGTGATTGGCGCCAGTCTCTGCTTAGGGCCACATCAATAGGAAACAAACCATAGAGATAGAACTTGGAACTGCTTTATTGTGTCAAGTTTCAAAGAGCTAGCACAAACCGTATTTGATTTAGAGTTCCAACTACATGTATCCATATAGGAGAAAACAGAGTGAAACCTAAAAATTAAAACTGTTACTGCCAACGAACGGTTTAACCTAGAAGAATGAAATTTGGTGAGCCAAGTGGGATTGGGGTAATGATCATTACCTGAAAGGGTCATCCAGATTGGTTGAAAAAATGTGTGCTGAGATTTCAGGAAACTCGTAGTTTTTTGGAAGCTTGGCAACCCCTTTCCATGAAAGTGATTTGCGCTGGTCTCTTCTTAGGGCTACATCAATAGGAAACAAACCATAGAGATAGAACTTGGAACTACTTTACTGCGTCAAGTTTCAAAGAGCTAGCACAAACCGTGTTTGATTTAGAGTTACAACTACATGTATCCCTATAGGAGAAAAGAGAATGAAACCTAAAAATTAAAACTGTTACTGCCAACGAACGGTTTAACCTAGAAGAACGAAATTTGGTGAGCCAAGTGGGATTGGGGTACTGATCTTTACCTTAAAGTGTCATCAAGTTTTGGTGAAAAAATATGGGCTGCAACTTCAGGAAACTTGTAGATTTCTGGAAGCTTGGCAACCCCTTTCCATGAAAGTGATTTGCGTCGGTCCCTTCTTAGGGCTACATCAATAGGAAACAAACCAAAGAGATAGAACTTGGAACTACTTGATTGTGTCAAGTTCGAAAGAGGTATCACAAACCATGTTTTATTTTGAGTTCCAAGTACATGTATCCATATAGGAGAAAACAGAGTGAAACCTAAAAATTTAAACTGTTACTGCCAACGAACTGTTTAACCTAGAACAACGAAATTGGGGAGCCAAGTGGCATTGGGGTACTGTTCATGAACTGTAAGTGTTATCAAGATTCCGTGAAAAAATGTGTAGTGAGATTTCAGGAAACTCGTAGATTTTTTTAAGCTTGGCAACCCCTTTCCATGAAAGTGATTTTGGCCGGTCTCTGCTTAGGGCTACATCAATAGGAAACCAACCATAGAGATAGAATTTGGACGTACTTTATTGTGTCAAGTTTCAAAGAGCTAGCACAAACCGTGTTTGATTTAGAGTTCCAACTACATGTGTCCATATAGGAGAAAACAGAGTGAAACCTAAAAATTAAAACTGTTACCGCCAATGAACGGTTTAACCTAGAAGAACGAAATTTGTTGAGCCAAGTGGCATTGGGGTACTGATCATCACCTGAAAGTGTCATCAAGATTGGGTGAAAAAATGTGTGCTGAGATTTCAGGTAACTCGTAGTTTTTTGGAAGCTTGGCAACCCCTTTCCATGAAAGTGATTTGCGCCGGTCTCTGCTTAGGGCTACATCAATAGGAAACAAACCATAGAGATAGAACTTGGACATACTATATTGTGTCAAGTTTCAAAGAGCTAGCACAAACCGTGTTTGATTTAGAGTTCCAACTACATGTATCCATATAGGAGAAAACAGAGTGAAACCTAAAAATTAAAACTGTTACGGCCAACGAACTGTT
Organism: Spermophilus citellus; assembly: GCF_964194105.1. Classification (NCBI taxonomy): domain Eukaryota; kingdom Metazoa; phylum Chordata; class Mammalia; order Rodentia; family Sciuridae; genus Spermophilus; species Spermophilus citellus. The sequence goes on from NC_138194.1 coordinate 7,564,629, forward strand.
TAACCTAGAAGAACGAAATTTGGTGAGCCAAGTGGGATTGGGTACTGATCATTACCTGAAAGTGTCATCAAGATTGTGTGAAAAAGTGTGTGCTGTGATATCAGGAAACTCGTAGTTTTTTGGAAGCTTGGCAACCCCTTTCCATGAAAGTGATTTGTACCAGTCTCTGCTTAGGGCTACATCAATAGGAAACAATCCATAGAGAGAGAACTTGGAACTACTTTATTGTGTTAAGTTTCAAAGAGCTATTGCAAACCGTGTTTGATTTAGAGTTCCAACTACATGTATCCATATAAAAGAAAAGAGAGTGAAACCTAAAAATTAAAACTGTTACTGCCAACGAACGGTTTAACCTAGAAGAACAAAATTTGGTGAGCCAAGTGGGATTCAGGTACTGTTCATTACCTGAAAGTGTCATCAAGATTGCGTGAAAAAATGTGTGCTGAGATTTCAGGAAACTCGTAGATTTTTGGAAGCTTGGCAACCCCTTTCCATGAAAGTGATTCGCACAAGTCTCTTCTTAGGGCTACATCAATAGGAAACAAACCATAGAGATAGAACTTGGAAATACTTTATTGTGTCAAGTTTCAAAGAGCTAGCACAAACCGTGTTTGATTTAGAGTTCCAACTACCTGTATCCATATAGGAGAAAACAGAGTGAAACCTAAAAATTAAAATTGTTACTGCCAACGAACGGTTTAACCTAGAAGAACGAAATTTGGTGAGCCAAGTGGGATTGGGGTACTGATCATTACCTGAAAGTGTCATCAAGATTGGGTGAAAAAATGTGTGCTGAGATTTCAGGAAACTCGTAGATTTTTGGAAGCTTGGCAACCCCTTTCCATGAAAGTGATTTGCACGGTACTCTGCTTAGGGCTACATCAATAGGAAAAAAACCATAGAGATAGAACTTGGAACTACTTTATTGTGTCAAGTTTCAAAGAGCTAGCGCAATCCGTGTTTGATTTAGAGTTCCAACTACATGTATCCATATAGGAGAAAACAGAGTGAAACCTAAAAATTAAAACTGTTACCGCCAATGAACGGTTTATCATAGAAGAACGAAATTTGGTGAGCCAAGTGGCATTGGGGTACTGATCATTACCTGTAAGTGTCATCAAGATTGGGAGAAAAAATGTGTGCTGAGATTTCAGGAAACTCGTAGTTTTTTGGAAGCTTCGCAACCCCTTTCCATGAAAGTGATTTAAGCCAGTCTCTGCTTAGGGCTACATCAATAGCAAAGAAACCAACAGATAGAACTTGGAACTACTTTATTGTGTCAAGTTTCAAAGAGGTTTCACAAACCATGTTTGATTTTGCGTTCCAAGTACATGTATCCATATAGGAGAAAACAGAATGAAACATAAAAATTTAAACTGTTACTGCCAACGAACGGTTTAACCTAGAAGAATGAAATTCGGGGAGCCAAGTGGGATTGGGGTACTGATCTTTACCTGAAAGTGTCATCAAGATTGGGTGAAAAAATGTGTGCTGAGATTTCAGGAAACTCGTAGTTTTTTGGAAGCTTGGCAACCCCTTTCCATGAAAGTGATTTGCGCCAGTCTCTGCTTAGGGATACATCAATAGGAAACAAACCATTGAGATAGAACTTGGAAATACTTTATTGTGTCAAGTTTCAAAGAGCTAGCACAAAGTGTGTTTGATTTAGAGTTCCAACTACATGTATCCATATAGGAGAAAACAGAGTGAAACCTAAAAATTAAAACTGTTTCTGCCAATGAATGGTTTAACCTAGAAGAAGGAAATTTGGTAAGCCAAGTGGGACTGAGGTATTGATCATTACCTGAAAGTGTCATCAAGATTGGGTGAAAAAATGTGTGCTGAGATTTCAGGAAACTCGTAGTTTTTTGGAAGCTTGGCAACCCCTTTCCATAAAAGTGATTTGCGCCAGTCTCTGCTTAGGGCTACATCAATAGGAGACAAGCCATAGAGATAGGCCTTGGAACTACATTATTGTGTCAAGTTTCAAAGAGCTAGCACAAACCGTGTTTGATTTAGAGTTCCAACTACATGTATCCATATAGGAGAAAACAGAGTGAAACCTAAAAATTAAAACTGTTACTGCCAACGAACGGTTTAAGATAGAAAAACGAAATACGGGGAGCCAAGTGGGATTGGGGTACTGATCATTACCTGAAAGTGTCATCAAGATTGGGTGAAAAAATGTGTGCTGAGATTTCAGGAAACTCGTAGTTTTTTGGAAGCTTGGCAACCCCTTTCCATGAAAGTGATTTAGGCCACTCTCTGCTTAGGGCAACATCTATAGGAGACAAACCATAGAGATAGGCCTTGGAACTACTTTATTGTGTCAAGTTTCAAAGAGCTAGCACAAACCGTGTTTGATTTAGAGTTCCTACTACATGTATCCATATAGGAGAAAACAGAGAGAAACCTAAAAATTAAAACAGTTACTGCCAACGAGCGGTTTAACCTAGAAGAATGAAATTCGGGGAGCCAAGTGGGATTAGGGTACTGATCTTACCTGAATGTGTCATCAAGATTGGGTGAAAAAATGTGTCCTGAGATTTTAGGAAACTCGTAGTTTTTTGGAAGCTAGGCAACCCCTTTCCATGAAAGTGATTTGCGCCAGTCTCTGCTATGGGCTACATCAATAGGAAACAAACCATAGAGATAGAACTCGGAACTACTTTATTGTGTCAAGTTTCAAAGAGCTAGCACAAAGCGTGTTTGATTTAGAGTTCCAACTACATGTATCCATATAGGAGAAAACAGAGTGAAACCTAAAATTTAAAAATGTTACTGCCAATGAATGGTTTAACCTAGAGAACGAAATTCGGGGCGCCAAGTGGGATTGGGGTACTGATCATTACCTGAAAGTGTCATCAAGATTGGGTGAAAAAATGTGTGCTGAGATTTCAGGAAACTCGTAGTTTTTTGTAAGCTTGGCACCTCCTTTCCATGAGAGTGATTTGCGCCAGTCTCTGCTTAGGGCTACATCAATAGGAGAGAAACCATAAAGATAGGACTTGGAACTACTTTATTGTGTCAAGTTTCAAAGAGGTAGCACAAACCGAGTTTGATTTAGAATTCCAACTACTTGTATCCATATAGGAGAAAACAGAGTGAAACCTAAAAATTAAAACTGTTACTGCCAACGAATGGTTTAACCTAGAAAAACGAAATTTGGTGAGCCAAGTGGGATTGGGGTACTGATCATTACCTGAAAGTGTCATCCAGATTGGGTGTAAAAACGTGTGCTGAGATTTCAGGAAACTCGAAGTTTTTTGGAAGCTTGACAACCACTTTCTTAAAAGTGATTTGGGGCAGTCTGTCCTTAGGGCTACATCAATAGGAAACAAAGCATAGAGATAGAACTTGGAACTACTTTACCGTGTCAAGTTTCAAAGAGCTAGCACAAACCGTGTTTGATTTATAGTTCCAAATACATGTACCCATATAGGAGAAAACAGAGTGAAACCTAAAAATTAAAACTGTTACTGCCCACGAACGGTTTAATCTAGAAGAACGAAATTTGGTGAGCCAAGTGTGATTGGGGTACTGATCATTACATTAAATTGTCATCCAGATTGGGTGAAAAAATGTGTCCTGAGATTTCAGGAAACTCGTAGTTTTTTGGAAGCTTGGCAACCACTTTCAATGAAAGTGATTTGCACCAGTCTCTGCTTAGTGCTACATCAATAGGAAACAAACCATAGAGATAGAACTTGGAACTATTTTATTGTGTCAAGTTTCAAACAGCTAGCACAAACCGTGTTTGATTTTGAGTTCCAACTACATGTATCCTTATAGGAGAAAACAGAGTGATACCTAAAAATTAAAACTGTTACTGCCAATGAACTGTTTAACCTAGAAGAAAAAAATTTGGTGAGCCAAGTGTGATTGGGGTACTGATCATTACCTGAAAGTGTCATCCAGATTGGGTGAAAAAATGTTGTGTGTGATTTCAGGAAACTCGTAGTTTTTTGGAAGCTTGGCAACCCCTTTCCATGAAAGTGATTTGCGCCGGACTCTGCTTAGGGCTACATCAATAGGAAACAAACCATAGAGATAGAACTTGGACTAGTTTATTGTGTCAAGTTTCAAAGAGCTAGCACAAACCGTGTTTGATTTCGAGTTCCAAATACATGCATCCATATAGGAGAAAACAGAGTGAAACCTAAAAATTAAAACTGTTACTGCCAACGAACGGTTTAACCAAGAAGAACAAAATTTGGTGAGCCAACTGGGATTGGGGTACCAATCATTACCTGAAAGTGTCATCCAGATTGGGTGAAAAAATGTTTGCTGAGATTTCCGGAAACTCGTAGTTTTTTGGAAGCTTGGCAACCACTTTCCATGAAAGTGATTTGGGCCAGTCTCTGCTTAGGGCTACATCAATAGGAAACAAAACATAGAGATAGAACTTGGAACTACTTTATTGTCTCAAGTTTCAAAGAGCTAGCACAAACCGTGTTTGATTTTGAGTTTCAACTACATGTATCCATATAGGAGAAAACAGAGTGAAACCTAAAAATTAAAACTGTTACTGCCAACGAATGGTTTAACCTAGAAGAACGAAATTTGGGGAGCCAAGTGTGATTGGGGTACCAATCATTACCTGAAAGTGTCATCCAGATTGGGTGAAAAAATGTTTGCTGAGATTTCAGGAAACTCGTAGTTTTTTGGAAGCTTGGCAACCACTTTCCATGAAAGTGTTTTGTGCCAGTCTCTGCTTAGGGCTACATCAATAGGAATCAAACCATAGAGATAGAACTTGGAACTATTTTATTGTGTCAAGTTTCAAAGAGCTAGCACAAATCGTGTTTGATTAGAGTTCCAACTACATGTATCCATTTAGGAGAAAATAGAGTGAAACCTAAAAATTAAAACTGTTACTGCCAACGAACTGTTTAACCTAGAAGAAGGAAATTTGGTGAGCCATGTGGGATTGGGGTACTGATCATTACCTGAAAGTCTCATCCAGATTGGGTGAAAAAATGTGTGCTGAGATTTCAGGAAACCCGTAGTTTTTTGGAAGCTTGGCAACCCCTTTCCATGAAAGTGATTTGCGACAGTCTCTGCTTAGGGCTACATCAATAGGAAACAAACCATAGAGATAAAACATGGAACTACTTTATTGTGTCAAGTTTCAAAGATCTAGCACAAACCGAGATTGATTTAGAATTCCACTACTTGTATCCATATTGGAGAAAACAGAGTGAAACCTAAAAATTAAAACTGTGACTGCCAACGAACGGTTTAACTTAGAAGAACGAAATTTGGTGAGCCAAGTGTGATTGGGGTACTGATCATTACCTGAAAGTGTCATCCAGATTGGGTGAAAAAATGTGTGCTGAGATTTCAGGAAACTCGTAGTTTTTTGGAAGCTTGGCAACCTCTTTCCATGAAAGTGATTTGCGCCGGACTCTGCTTAGGGCTACATCAATAGGAAACAAAGCATAGAGATAGAACTTGGAACTACTTTATTGTGTCAAGTTTCAAAGAGCTAGCAGAAACCGTGTTTTATTTAGATTTCCAACTACATGTATCCATATAGGAGAAAACAGAGTGAAACCTAAAAATTTAAACTGTTACTGTCAACGAAAGGTTTAACCTGGAAGAACGAAATTTGGTGAGCCAAGTGGGATTGGGGTACTGATCATTACCTGAAAGTGTCATCCAGATTGGGTGAAAAAATGTGTGCTGAGATTTCAGGAAACTCGAAGTTTTTTGGAAGCTTGGCAACCCCTTTCCATGAAAGTGATTTGCGCCAGTCTCTGAGTAGGGCTACATCAATAGGAAACAAACCATAGCGATAGAAGTTGGAACTACTTTATTGTGTCAAGTTTCAAAGAGCTAGCACAAACCGAGTTTGATTTAGAATTCCAACTACTTGTATCCATATAGGAGAAAACAGAGTGAAACCTAAAAATTAAAACTGTTACTGCCAACGAATGGTTTAACCTAGAAAAACGAAATTTGGTGAGCCAAGTGGGATTGGGGTACTGATCATTACCTGAAAGTGTCATCCAGATTGGGTGTAAAAACGTGTGCTGAGATTTGAGGAAACCCGTAGTTTTATGGAAGCTTGGCAACCCCTTTCCATGAAAGTGATTTGTGGCAGTCTGTGCTTAGGGCTACATCAATAGGAAACAATCCATAGAGATAGAACTTGGAACTACTTTATTGTCTCAAGTTTCAAAGAGCTAGCACAAACCGTGTTTGATTTAGAGTTCCAACTACATGTATCCATATAGGAGACAACAGAGTGAAATCTAAAAATTAAAACTGTTACTGCCAACGAACGGTTTAAATTAGAAGAAAGAAATTTGGTGAGCCAAGTGGGATTTGGATACTGATCATTACCTGAAAGTGTCATCCAGATTGCGTGAAAAAATGTGTGCTGAGATTTCAGGGAACTCAAAGTTTTTTGGAAGCTGGGCAACCCCTTTCCATGAAAGTGATTTGCGCCAGTCTCTGATTAGGGCTACATCAATAGGAAACAAACCATAGCGATAGAACTTGGAACTACTATATTGTGTCAAGTTTCAAAGAGCTAGCACAAACCGAGTTTGATTTAGAATTCCAACTACTTGTATCCATATAGGAGACAACAGAGTGAAACCTAAAAATTAAAACTGTGACTGCCAACGAACGGTTTAACCTAGAAGAACGAAATTTGGTGAGCCAAGTGGGATTGGGGTACTGATCATTACCTGAAAGTGTCATCCAGATTGGGTGAAAAAATGTGTGCTGAGATTTCAGGAAATTCGTAGTTTTTTGGAAGCTTGGCAACCCCTTTCCATGAAAGTGATTTGCGCCGGTCTCTGCTTACGGCTACATCAATAGGAAACAAACCATAGAGATAGAACTAGGAACTACTTGGTTGTGTCAAGTTTCAAAGAGCTAGCAGAAACCGTGTTTGATTTTGAGTTCCAACTACATGTACCCATATAGGAGAAAACAGAGTGAAACCTAAAAATTAAAACTCTGACTGCCAACGAACAGTTTAACCTAGAAGAACGAAATTTGGTGAGCCAAGTGTGATTGGGGAACTAATCATTACCTGAAAGTGTCATCCAGATTGGGTGAAAAAATGTGTGCTGAGATTTCAGGAAACTCGTAGCTTTTTGGAAGCTTGGCAACCACTTTCCATGAAAGTGATTTGGGCCAGTCTCTGCTTAGGGCTACATCAATAGGAAACAAATCATAGAGATAGAACTTGGAACTACTTTATTGTCTCAAGTTTCAAAGAGCTAGCACAAACCGTGTTTGATTTAGAGTTCCAACTACATGTATCCATAGAGGAGAAAACAGAGTGATACCTAAAAATTAAAACTGTTACTGCCAACGAACGGTTTAACCTAGAAGAAGGAAATTTGGTGAGCCAAGTGTGATTGGGGTACTGATCATTACCTGAAAGTGTCATCAAGATTGGGTGAAAAAATGTGTGCTGAGATTTCAGGAAACTCGAAGTTTTTTGGAAGCTTGGCAACCACTTTCTTAAAAGTGATTTGGGGCAGTCTGTCCTTAGGGCTACATCAATAGGAAACAAAGCATAGAGAAAGAACTTGGAACTACTTTACCGTGTCAAGTTTCAAAGAGCTAGCACAAACCGTGTTTGATTTAGAGTTACAACTACATGTATCCATATAGGAGAAAACAGAGTGAAACCTAAAAATTAAAACTGTTCCTGCCAACGAACTGTTTAACCTAGAAGAACGAAATTTGGTGAGCCAAGTGGGATTGGGATACTGATCATTACCTGAAAGTGTCATCAAGATTGGGTGAAAAAATGTGTGCTGAGATTTCAGGAAACTCGTAGTTTTTTGGGAGCTTGGCAACCCCTTTCCATGAAAGTGATTTGCACGAGTATCTGCTTAGGGCTACATCAATAGGAAACAAACCATAGAGATAGAACGTGGAACTAATTTATTGTGTCAAGTTACAAAGAGCTAGCACAAACCGTGTTTGATTTAGAGTTCCAATTACATGTATCCATATAGGAGAAAACGGAGTGAAACCCAAAAATTAAAACTGTTAGTGCCAACGAATGGTTTAACCTAGAAGAACGAAATTGGGTGAGCCAAGTGGGATTGGGATACTGATCATTACCTGAAAGTGTCATCCAGTTTGGGTGAAAAAATGTGTGCTGAGATTTCAGGAAACCCGTAGTTTTTGGAAGCTTGGCAACCCCTTTCCATGAAAGTGAATTGCACCGGACACTGCTTAGGGCTACATCAATAGGAAACAAAGCATAGAGATAGAACTTGGAACTATTTTATTGTGTCAAGTTTCAAAGAGCTAGCACAAATCGTGTTTGATTAGAGTTCCAACTACATGTATCCATATAGGAGAAAACAGAGTGAAACCTAAAAATTTAAACTGTTACTGCCAACGAACGGTTTAACCTAGAAGAACGAAATTTGGTGAGCCAAGTGGGATTGGCGTACTGATCATTACCTGAAAGTGTAATCCAGATTGGGTGAAAATGTGTGCTGAGATTTCAGGATACTCGTAGTTTTTTGGAAGCTTGGCAACCACTTTCCATGAAAGTGATTTGCACCAGTCTCTGCTTAGGGCTACATCAATAGGAAACAAACCATAGAGATAGAACTTGGAACTACTTTATTGTGTCAAGTTTCAAAGAGGTAGCACAAACCGTTTTTGATTTAGAGTTCCAACTACATGTATCCATATAGGAGAAAACAGAGTGAAACCTAAAAATTAAAACTGTTACTGTCAATGAACGGATTAACCTAGAAGAACGAAATTTTGTGAGCCCAGTGGAATTGGGATAGTGATCATTACCTGAAAGTGTCATCAATTTTTGGTGAAAAAATGTGTGCTGAGATGTCAGGAAACTCGTAGTTTTTTGGAAGCTTGGCAAACCCTTTCCATGAAAGTGATTTGCGCCGGACTCTGCTTAGGGCTACATCAATAGGAAACAAAGCATAGAGATAGAACTTGGAACTAGTTTATTGTGTCAAGTTTCAAAGAGCTAGCCTAAACCGTATGTGATTTAGAGTTCCAACTACATCTGTCCGTATAGGAGAAAACAGAGTGAAACCTAAAAATTAAAACTGTTACTGCCAACGAACGGTTTAACCTAGAAGAACGAAATTAGGTGAGCCAAGTGGGATTGGGGTACTGATCATTACCTGAAAGTGTCATCAAGATTGGGTGAAAAAATGTGTGCTGAGATTTCAGGAATTTCGAAGTTTTTTGGAAGCTTGGCAACCCCTTTCCATGAAAGTGATTGGCGCCACTCTCTGCTTAGGGCTACATCAATAGAAAACAAACCATAGAGATAGAATTTGGAACTACTTTATTGTGTCAAGTTTCAAAGAGGTAGCACAAACCGTGTTTGATTTAGAGTTCCAACTACATGTATCCATAAGGAGAAAACAGAGTGAAACCTAAAAATTAAAACTGTTACTGCCAACGAACAGTTTAACCTAGAAGAACGAAATTTGGTGAGCCAAGTGGGATTGGGATACTGATCATTACCTGAAAGTGTCATCCTGATTGGGTGAAAAAATGTGTGCTGAGATTTCAGGAAACTCGTAGTTTTTTGGAAGCTTGGCAACCACTTTCATTAAAAGTGATTTGGGGCAGTCTGTTCTTAAGGATACATCAATAGGAAACAAAGCATAGATATAGAACTTGGAACTACTTTACTGTGTCAAGTTTCAAAGAGCTAGCACAAACCGTGTTTGATTTCGAGTTACAACTACATGTATCCATATAGGAGAAAACAGAGTGAAACCTAAAAATTAAAACAGTTACTGCCAACGAACGGTTTAACCTTATAGAACGAAATTTGGTGAGCCTAGTGGGTTTGGGGTACTGATCATTACCTGAAAGTGTCATCAAGATTGGGTGAAGAAATGTGTGCTGGGATTTCAGGAAACCCGGTTTTTTGGAAGCTTTGCAACCGCTTTCCATGAAAGTGATTGGCGCCAGTCTCTGCTTAGGGCCACATCAATAGGAAACAAACCATAGAGATAGAACTTGGAACTGCTTTATTGTGTCAAGTTTCAAAGAGCTAGCACAAACCGTATTTGATTTAGAGTTCCAACTACATGTATCCATATAGGAGAAAACAGAGTGAAATCTAAAAATTAAAACTGTTACTGCCAACGAACGGTTTAACCTAGAAGAATGAAATTTGGTGAGCCAAGTGGGATTGGGGTAATGATCATTACCTGAAAGGGTCATCCAGATTGGTTGAAAAAATGTGTGCTGAGATTTCAGGAAACTCGTAGTTTTTTGGAAGCTTGGCAACCCCTTTCCATGAAAGTGATTTGCGCTGGTCTCTTCTTAGGGCTACATCAATAGGAAACAAACCATAGAGATAGAACTTGGAACTACTTTACTGCGTCAAGTTTCAAAGAGCTAGCACAAACCGTGTTTGATTTAGAGTTACAACTACATGTATCCCTATAGGAGAAAAGAGAATGAAACCTAAAAATTAAAACTGTTACTGCCAACGAACGGTTTAACCTAGAAGAACGAAATTTGGTGAGCCAAGTGGGATTGGGGTACTGATCTTTACCTTAAAGTGTCATCAAGTTTTGGTGAAAAAATATGGGCTGCAACTTCAGGAAACTTGTAGATTTCTGGAAGCTTGGCAACCCCTTTCCATGAAAGTGATTTGCGTCGGTCCCTTCTTAGGGCTACATCAATAGGAAACAAACCGAAGAGATAGAACTTGGAACTACTTGATTGTGTCAAGTTTCAAAGAGGTATCACAAACCATGTTTGATTTTGAGTTCCAAGTACATGTATCCATATAGGAGAAAACAGAGTGAAACCTAAAAATTTAAACTGTTACTGCCAACGAACTGTTTAACCTAGAACAACGAAATTTGGGGAGCCAAGTGGCATTGGGGTACTGTTCATGAACTGTAAGTGTTATCAAGATTCCGTGAAAAAATGTGTAGTGAGATTTCAGGAAACTCGTAGATTTTTTTAAGCTTGGCAACCCCTTTCCATGAAAGTGATTTTGGCCGGTCTCTGCTTAGGGCTACATCAATAGGAAACCAACCATAGAGATAGAATTTGGACGTACTTTATTGTGTCAAGTTTCAAAGAGCTAGCACAAACCGTGTTTGATTTAGAGTTCCAACTACATGTGTCCATATAGGAGAAAACAGAGTGAAACCTAAAAATTAAAACTGTTACCGCCAATGAACGGTTTAACCTAGAAGAACGAAATTTGTTGAGCCAAGTGGCATTGGGGTACTGATCATCACCTGAAAGTGTCATCAAGATTGGGTGAAAAAATGTGTGCTGAGATTTCAGGTAACTCGTAGTTTTTTGGAAGCTTCGCAACCCCTTTCCATGAAAGTGATTTGCGCCGGTCTCTGCTTAGGGCTACATCAATAGGAAAAAAACCATAGAGATAGAACTTGGACATACTATATTGTGTCAAGTTTCAAAGAGCTAGCACAAACCGTATGTGATTTAGAGTTCCAACTACATGTATCCATATAGGAGAAAACAGAGTGAAACCTAAAAATTAAAACTGTTACTGCCAACGAACGGTTTAACCTAGAAGAACGAAATTTGGTGAGCCAAGTGGGATTGGGTACTGATCATTACCTGAAAGTGTCATCAAGATTGTGTGAAAAAGTGTGTGCTGTGATATCAGGAAACTCGTAGTTTTTTGGAAGCTTGGCAACCCCTTTCCATGAAAGTGATTTGTACCAGTCTCTGCTTAGGGCTACATCAATAGGAAACAATCCATAGAGAGAGAACTTGGAACTACTTTATTGTGTTAAGTTTCAAAGAGCTATTGCAAACCGTGTTTGATTTAGAGTTCCAACTACATGTATCCATATAAAAGAAAACAGAGTGAAACCTAAAAATTAAAACTGTTACTGCCAACGAACGGTTTAACCTAGAAGAACAAAATTTGGTGAGCCAAGTGGGATTCAGGTACTGTTCATTACCTGAAAGTGTCATCAAGATTGCGTGAAAAAATGTGTGCTGAGATTTCAGGAAACTCGTAGATTTTTGGAAGCTTGGCAACCCCTTTCCATGAAAGTGATTCGCACAAGTCTCTTCTTAGGGCTACATCAATAGGAAACAAACCATAGAGATAGAACTTGGAAATACTTTATTGTGTCAAGTTTCAAAGAGCTAGCACAAACCGTGTTTGATTTAGAGTTCCAACTACCTGTATCCATATAGGAGAAAACAGAGTGAAACCTAAAAATTAAAATTGTTACTGCCAACGAACGGTTTAACCTAGAAGAACGAAATTTGGTGAGCCAAGTTGGATTGGGGTACTGATCATTACCTGAAAGTGTCATCAAGATTGGGTGAAAAAATGTGTGCTGAGATTTCAGGAAACTCGTAGATTTTTGGAAGCTTGGCAACCCCTTTCCATGAAAGTGATTTGCGCGGTACTCTGCTTAGGGCTACATCAATAGGAAAAAAACCATAGAGATAGAACTTGGAACTACTTTATTGTGTCAAGTTTCAAAGAGCTAGCGCAATCCGTGTTTGATTTAGAGTTCCAACTACATGTATCCATATAGGAGAAAACAGAGTGAAACCTAAAAATTAAAACTGTTACCGCCAATAAACGGTTTAACATAGAAGAACGAAATTTGGTGAGCCAAGTGGCATTGGGGTACTGATCATTACCTGTAAGTGTCATCAAGATTGGGAGAAAAAATGTGTGCTGAGATTTCAGGAAACTCGTAGTTTTTTGGAAGCTTCGCAACCCCTTTCCATGAAAGTGATTTAAGCCAGTCTCTGCTTAGGGCTACATCAATAGCAAAGAAACCAACAGATAGAACTTGGAACTACTTTATTGTGTCAAGTTTCAAAGAGGTTTCACAAACCATGTTTGATTTTGCGTTCCAAGTACATGTATCCATATAGGAGAAAACAGAATGAAACATAAAAATTTAAACTGTTACTGCCAACGAACGGTTTAAACTAGAAGAATGAAATTCGGGGAGCCAAGTGGGATTGGGGTACTGATCTTTACCTGAAAGTGTCATCAAGATTGGGTGAAAAAATGTGTGCTGAGATTTCAGGAAACTCGTAGTTTTTTGGAAGCTTGGCAACCCCTTTCCATGAAAGTGATTTGCGCCAGTCTCTGCTTAGGGATACATCAATAGGAAACAAACCATTGAGATAGAACTTGGAAATACTTTATTGTGTCAAGTTTCAAAGAGCTAGCACAAAGTGTGTTTGATTTAGAGTTCCAACTACATGTATCCATATAGGAGAAAACAGAGTGAAACCTAAAAATTAAAACTGTTTCTGCCAATGAATGGTTTAACCTAGAAGAAGGAAATTTGGTAAGCCAAGTGGGACTGAGGTATTGATCATTACCTGAAAGTGTCATCAAGATTGGGTGAAAAAATGTGTGCTGAGATTTCAGGAAACTCGTAGTTTTTTGGAAGCTTGGCAACCCCTTTCCATAAAAGTGATTTGCGCCAGTCTCTGCTTAGGGCTACATCAATAGGAGACAAGCCATAGAGATAGGCCTTGGAACTACATTATTGTGTCAAGTTTCAAAGAGCTAGCACAAACCGTGTTTGATTTAGAGTTCCAACTACATGTATCCATATAGGAGAAAACAGAGTGAAACCTAAAAATTAAAACTGTTACTGCCAACGAACGGTTTAAGATAGAAAAACGAAATACGGGGAGCCAAGTGGGATTGGGGTACTGATCATTACCTGAAAGTGTCATCAAGATTGGGTGAAAAAATGTGTGCTGAGATTTCAGGAAACTCGTAGTTTTTTTGAAGCTTGGCAACCCCTTTCCATGAAAGTGATTTAGGCCACTCTCTGCTTAGGGCTACATCAATAGGAGACAAACCATAGAGATAGGCCTTGGAACTACTTTATTGTGTCAAGTTTCAAAGAGCTAGCACAAACCGTGTTTGATTTAGAGTTCCTACTACATGTATCCATATAGGAGAAAACAGAGAGAAACCTAAAAATTAAAACAGTTACTGCCAACGAGCGGTTTAACCTAGAAGAATGAAATTCGGGGAGCCAAGTGGGATTAGGGTACTGATCTTAACTGAATGTGTCATCAAGATTGGGTGAAAAAATGTGTCCTGAGATTTTAGGAAACTCGTAGTTTTTTGGAAGCTAGGCAACCCCTTTCCATGAAAGTGATTTGCGCCAGTCTCTGCTATGGGCTACATCAATAGGAAACAAACCATAGAGATAGAACTCGGAAGTACTTTATTGTGTCAAGTTTCAAAGAGCTAGCACAAAGCGTGTTTGATTTAGAGTTCCAACTACATGTATCCATATAGGAGAAAACAGAGTGAAACCTAAAAATTAAAAATGTTACTGCCAATGAATGGTTTAACCTAGAAGAACGAAATTCGGGGCGCCAAGTGGGATTGGGGTACTGATCATTACCTGAAAGTGTCATCAAGATTGGGTGAAAAAATGTGTGCTGAGATTTCAGGAAACTCGTAGTTTTTTGTAAGCTTGGCACCTCCTTTCCATGAGAGTGATTTGCGCCAGTCTCTGCTTAGGGCTACATCAATAGGAGAAAAACCATAAAGATAGGACTTGGAACTACTTTATTGTGTCAAGTTTCAAAGAGGTAGCACAAACCGTGTTTGATTTAGTGTTCCAACTACATGTATCCATATAGGAGAAAACAGAGTGAAACCTAAAAATTTAAACTGTTACTGACAACGAACGGTTTAACCTAGAAGAACGAAATTTGGTGAGCTAAGTGGGATTGAGGTAATGATCATTACCTGAAAGTGTCATCCAGATTGGGTGAAAAAATGTGTGCTGAGATTTCAGGAAACTCGTAGTTTTTTGGAAGCTTGGCAACCCTTTCCATGAAAGTGATTTGCGCCGGTCTCTGCTTAGGGCTACATCAATAGGAAACAAACCATAGAGATAGAACTTGGAACTACTTTATTGTGTCAAGTTTCAAAGAGCTAGCACAAACCGTGTTTGATTTTGAGTTCCAACTACATGTATCCATATAGGAGAAAACAGAGTGAAACCTAAAAATTTAAACTGTTACTGCCAATGAACGGTTTAACCTAGAAGAACGAAATTTGGTGTGCCAAGTGGGATTGGGGTACTGATCTTTACCTGAAAGTGTCATCAAGATTGGGTGAAAAAATGTGTGCTGCGACTTCAGGAAACTCGTAATTTTTTGAAAGGTTGGCAACCCCTTTCAATGAAAGTGATTTGCGCTGCACTCTGCTTAGGGCTACATCAATAGGAAACAAAGCATAGAGATAGAACTTGGAACTTGTTTATTGTGTCAAGTTTCAAAGAGCTAGCACAAACCGTATTTGATTTAGAGTTCCAACTACATGTATCCATATAGGAGAAAACAGAGTGAAACCTAAAAATTTAAACTGTTAGTGCCAACGAACGGTTTAACCTAGAAGAACGAAATTTGGTGAGCCAAGTGGGATTGGGGTACTGATCATTACCTGAAAGTGTCATCAAGATTGGGTGAAAAAATGTGTGCTGCGACTTCAGGAATCTCGTACTGTTTTGGAAGCTTCGCAACCCCTTTCCATGAAAGTGATTTGCGATAGGTCTCTGCTTAGGGCTACATCAATATGAAACAAACCATAGAGATAGAACTTGGAACTACTTATTGTGTCAAGTTTCAAAGAGCTAGCACAAACCGTGTTTGATTTAGAGTTCCAACTACATGTATCCATATAGGAGAAAACAGAGTGAAACCTAAAAATTAAAACTGTTACTGCCAACGAACGGTTTAAACTAGAAGAACGAAATTTGGTGAGCCAAGTGGGATTTGGATACTGATCATTACCAGAAAGTGTCATCCAGATTGGGTGAAAAAATGTGTGCTGAGATTTCAGGAAACCTGTAGTTTTTGAAATCTTGGCAACCCCTTTCCATGAAAGTGACTTGCGCCGGACTGTGCTTAGGGCTACATCAATAGGAAACAAACCTTAGAGATAGAACTTGGAACTAGTTTATTGTGTCAAGTTACAAAGAGGTAGCCCAAGCAGTCTTTGATTTAGAATTCCAACTACATGTATCCATATAGGAGAAAACAGAGTGAAACCTAAAAATTAAAACTGTTACTGCCAACGAACGGTTTAACCTACAAGAACGAAATTTGGTGAGCCAAGTGGGATTGGGGTACTGATCATTACCTGAAAGTGTCATCAAGATTGGGTGAAAAAATGTGTGCTGAGATTTCAGGAAACCTGTAGTTTTTGAAATCTTGGCAACCCCTTTCCATGAAAGTGATTTGTGCCGGTCTCTGCTTAGGGCTACATCAATAGGAAACAAACCATAGAGATAGAACTTGGACATACTATATTGTGTCAAGTTTCAAAGAGCTAGCACAAACCGTCTTTGATTTAGAGTTCCAACTAAATGTATCCATATAGGAGAAAACAGAGTGAAACCTAAAAATTAAAACTGTTACTGCCAACGAACGGTTTAACCTAGAGAACAAATTTGGTGAGCCAAGTGGCATTGCGGTACTGATCATTACCTGTAAGTGCCATCAAGATTGGGTGAAAAAATGTGTGCTAAGATTTCAGGAAACTCGTAGTTTTTTTGAAGCTTAGCAACCCCTTTCCATTAAAGTGATTTGCGCCAGTCTCTGCTTAGGGCTACATCAAAAGGAAAGAAACCATAGAGATAGAAGTTAGAACTACTTTATTGTGTCAAGCTACAAAGAGCTAGCCCAAACCGTGTTTGATATACAGTTCCAACTACATGTATCCTATAGGAGAAAACAGAGTGAAACCTAAAAATTAAAACTGTTACTGCCAACGAACGGTTACCCTAGAAGAATGAAATTTGGTGAGCCAAGTGGGATCGGGGTACTGATCATTACCTGAAAGTGTCATCCTGATTGGGTGAAAAAATGTGTGCTGAGATTTCAGGAAACTCGTA
Source organism: Spermophilus citellus (assembly GCF_964194105.1). NCBI lineage: Eukaryota > Metazoa > Chordata > Mammalia > Rodentia > Sciuridae > Spermophilus > Spermophilus citellus. The sequence continues at coordinate 7,581,518 of NC_138194.1, forward strand.
GTTTTTTGGAAGCTTGGCAACCACTTTCATTAAAAGTGATTTGGGGCAGTCTGTTCTTAGGGATACATCAATAGGAAACAAAGCATAGATATAGAACTTGGAACTACTTTACTGTGTCAAGTTTCAAAGAGCTAGCACAAACCGTGTTTGATTTCGAGTTACAACTACATGTATCCATATAGGAGAAAACAGAGTGAAACCTAAAAATTAAAACAGTTACTGCCAACGAACGGTTTAACCTTATAGAACGAAATTTGGTGAGCCTAGTGGGTTTGGGGTACTGATCATTACCTGAAAGTGTCATCAAGATTGGGTGAAGAAATGTGTGCTGGGATTTCAGGAAACCCGGTTTTTTGGAAGCTTTGCAACCGCTTTCCATGAAAGTGATTGGCGCCAGTCTCTGCTTAGGGCCACATCAATAGGAAACAAACCATAGAGATAGAACTTGGAACTGCTTTATTGTGTCAAGTTTCAAAGAGCTAGCACAAACCGTATTTGATTTAGAGTTCCAACTACATGTATCCATATAGGAGAAAACAGAGTGAAACCTAAAAATTAAAACTGTTACTGCCAACGAACGGTTTAACCTAGAAGAACGAAATTTGGTGTGCCAAGTGGGATTGGGGTACTGATCTTTACCTGAAAGTGTCATCAAGATTGGGTGAAAAAATGTGTGCTGCGACTTCAGGAAACTCGTAATTTTTTGAAAGGTTGGCAACCCCTTTCAATGAAAGTGATTTGCGCTGGACTCTGCTTAGGGCTACATCAATAGGAAACAAAGCATAGAGATAGAACTTGGAACTTGTTTATTGTGTCAAGTTTCAAAGAGCTAGCACAAACCGTATTTGATTTAGAGTTCCAACTACATGTATCCATATAGGAGAAAACAGAGTGAAACCTAAAAATTTAAACTGTTAGTGCCAACGAACGGTTTAACCTAGAAGAACGAAATTTGGTGAGCCAAGTGGGATTGGGGTACTGATCATTACCTGAAAGTGTCATCAAGATTGGGTGAAAAAATGTGTGCTGCGACTTCAGGAATCTCGTACTGTTTTGGAAGCTTCGCAACCCCTTTCCATGAAAGTGATTTGCGATAGGTCTCTGCTTAGGGCTACATCAATATGAAACAAACCATAGAGATAGAACTTGGAAATACTTATTGTGTCAAGTTTCAAAGAGCTAGCACAAACCGTGTTTGATTTAGAGTTCCAACTACATGTATCCATATAGGAGAAAACAGAGTGAAACCTAAAAATTAAAACTGTTACTGCCAACGAACGGTTACCCTAGAAGAACGAAATTATATGAGCCAAGTGGGATTGGGGTACTGATCATTACCTGAAAGTGTCATCAAGATTGGGTGAAAAAATGTGTGCTGAGATTTCAGGAAACTCGTAGTTTTTTGGAAGCTTGGCAACTCCTTTCCATGAGAGTGATTTGCGCCAGTCTCTGCTTAGGGCTACATCAATAGGAGAAAAACCATAAAGATAGGACTTGGAACTACTTTATTGTGTCAAGTTTCAAAGAGGTAGCACAAACCGTGTTTGATTTAGTGTTCCAAATACATTTATCCATATAGGAGAAAACAGAGTGAAACCTAAAAATTAAAACTGTTACTGACAACGAACGGTTTAACCTTGAAGAACGAAATTCAGGGAGCCAAGTGAGATTGGTGTACTGATCATTACCTGAAAGTGTCATGAAGACTGGGTGAAAAAATGTGTGCTGAGATATCAGGAAACTCGTAGTTTTTTGGAAGCTTTGCAACCCCTTACCATGAAAGTGATTTGCGCCAGTCTCTGCTTAGGGATACATCAATAGGAAACAAACCATAGAGATAGAACTTGGAAATACTTTATTGTGTCAAGTTTCAAAGAGCTAGCACAAAGCGTTTTTGATTTAGAGTTCCAACTACATGTATCCATATAGGAGAAAACAGAGTGAAACCTAAAAATTAAAACTGTTTCTGCTAATGAATGGTTTAACCTAGAAGAAGGAAATTTGGTGAGCCAAGTGGGACTCGGGTACTGATCATTACCTGAAAGTGTCATCAAGATTGGGTGAAAAAATGTGTGCTGAGATTTCAGGAAACTAGTAGTTTTTTGGAAGCTTGGCAACCCCTTTCCATGAAAGTGATTTGCGCCAGTCTCTGCATAGGGCTACATCAATAGGAAACAAACTGTAGAGATACAACTTGGAACTAATATATTGTGTCAAGTTTCAAAGAGCTAGCACAAACAGTTCTTGATTTAGAGTTCCAACTACATGTATCCATATAGGAGAAAACAGAGTGAAACCTAAGAATTAAAACTGTTAATGCCAACGAACGGTTTATCCTAGAAAAACGAAATTCGGGGAGCCAAGTGGGTTTGGGGTACTGATCATTACCTGAAAGTGTCATCAAGATTGGGTGAAAAAATGTGTGCTGAGATTTCAGAAAACTCGTAGTTTTTTTGAAGCTTGGCAACCCCTTTCCATGAAAGTGATTTGCGCCAGTCTCTGCTTAGGGCTACATCAATAGGAGACAAACCATATGGATAGGACTTGGAACTACTTTATGGTGTCAAGTTTCAAAGAGCTAGCACAAACCGTCTTTGATTTAGAGTCCCAACTACATGTATCCATATACGAGAAAACAGAGTGAAACCTAAAAATTAAAACTGTTACTGTAAACGAACGGTTTAACCTAGAAGAATGAAATTCGGGGAGCCAAGTTGGATTGGTGTTATGATCATTACCTGAAAGTGTCATCAAGATTGGGTGAAAAAATGTGTGCTGAAATTTCAGGAAACTCGTAGTTTTTTGGAAGCTTGGCAACCCCTTTCCATGAAAGTGATTTGCGCCAGTCTCTGCTTAGGGCTACATCAATAGGAAACAAACCATAGAGATAGAACTTGGAACTACTTGATTGTGTCAAGTTTCAAAGAGCTAGCACAAACGGTGTTTGATTTAGAGTTCCAACTACATGTATCCATATAGGAGAAAACAGAGTGAAACCTAAAAATTAAAAATGTTACTGCCAACGAACGGTTTAACCTAGAAGAACGAAATTTGGTGAGCCAAGTGGGATTGGGGTACTGATCATTACCTGAAAGTGTCATCAAGAATATGTGGTGACATTTCAGGAAACTTGTAGTTTTTTGGAAGCTTGGCAACCCCTTTCCATGCAAGTGATATGCGCCAGTCTCTGCGTAGGGCTAGATCAATAGGAAACAAACCGTAGAGATAGGACTTGGAACTTCTTTATTGTGTCAAGTTTCAAAGAGCTAGCACAAAGCGTGTTTGATTTAGAGTTCCAACTACATGTATCCATATAGGAGAAAACAGAGTGAAACCTAAAAATTAAAACTGTTTCTGCCAATGAATGGTTTAACCTAGAAGAAGGAAATTTGGTAAGCCAAGTGGGACTGGGGTACTGATCATTACCTGAAAGTGTCATCAATTTGGGGGAAAAAATGTGTGCTGAGATTTCAGGAAACTCATAGTTTTTTTGAAGCTTGGCAACACCTTTCCATGAAAGTGATTTGCGTCAGTCTCTGCTTAGGGCTACATCAATAGGAGACAAACCATAGAGATAGGCCTTGGAAAAACTTTATTGTGTCATGTTTCAAAGAGCTAGCACAAACCGTGTTTGATTTAGAGTTCCTACTACATGTATCCATATAGGAGAAAACAGAGTGAAACCTAAAAATTAAAACTGTTACTGCCAACGAGCGGTTTAACCTAGAAGAATGAAATTCGGGGAGCCAAGTTGGATTAGGGTACTGATCTTTACCTGAATGTGTCATCAAGATTGGGTGAAAAAATGTGTGCTGAGATTTCAGGAAACTCGTAGTTTTTTGGAAGCTTGGCAACTCCTTTCCATGAGAGTGATTTGCGCCAGTCTCTGCTTAGGGCTACATCAAAGGAGAAAAAACAATAAAGATAGGACTTGGAACTTCTTTGTTGTGTCAAGTTTCAAAGAACTAGCATAAACCGTGTTTGATTTAGTGTTCCAAATACATGTATCCATATAGGAGAAAACAGAGTGAAACCTAAAAATAAAAACTGTTACTGACAATGAACGGTTTAACCTAGAAGAACGAAATTCAGGGAGCCAAGTGAGATTGGTGTACTGATCATTACCTGAAAGTGTCATCAAGATTGGGTGAAAAAATGTGTGCTGAGATTTCAGGAAACTCGTAGTTTTTTGCAAGCTTGGCAACCCCTTTCAATAAAAGTGATTTGCGCCAGTCTTTGCTTAGGGCTACATCAATAGGAAACAAACCATGGAGATAGTACGTGGAACTACTTTATTGTGTCAAGTTTCAAAGAGCTAGCACAAACCGTGTTTGATTTGGAGTTCCAACTACATGTATCCATATAGGAGAAAACAGAGTGAAACCTAAAAATTAAAACTCTTACTGCCAACGACGGTTTAAGCTAGAAGAATGAAATACGGAAAGCCAAGTGGGATTGGGCTACTGATCATTACCTGAAAGTGCCATCAAGATTGGGTGAAAAAATGTGTGCTGAGATTTCAGGAAACTCGTAGTTTTTTTGAAGCTTGGCAACCCCTTTCCATGAAAGTGATTTACGCCAGTCTCTGCTTAGGGCTACTTCAATAGGAGACAAACCATAGAGATAGGCCTTGGAACTACTTTATTGTGTCAAGTTTCAAAGAGCTAGCACAAACCGTGTTTGATTTAGAGTTCCTACTACATGTATCCATATAGGAGAAAACAGAGTGAAACCTAAAAATTAAAACAGTTACTGCCAAAGAGCGGTTTAACCTAGAAGAATGAAATTCGGGGAGACAAGTGGGATTAGGGTACTGATCTTACCTGAATGTGTCATCAAGATTGGGTGAAAAAATGTGTGCTGAGATTTCAGGAAACTCGTAGTTTTTTGGAAGCTTGGCAACCCCTTTCCATGAAAGTGATTTGCGCCAGTCTCTGATTTGGGCTACATCAATAGGAAACAAACCATAGAGATAGAACTTGGAACTACTTTATTGTGTCAAGTTTCAAAGAGCTAGCGCAATCCGTGATTGATTTAGAGTTCCAAGTACATGTATCCATATAGGAGAAAACAGAGTGAAACCTAAAAATTAAAAATGTTACTGCCAATGAATGGTTTAACCTAGAAAAACGAAATTCAGGGAGCCAAGTGGGATTGGGGTACTGATCATTACCTGAAAGTGTCATCAAGATTGGGTGAAAAAATGTGTGCTGAGATTTCAGGAAACTCGTAGTTTTTTGGAAGCTTGGCAACTCCTTTCCATGAGAGTGATTTGCGCCAGTCTCTGCTTAGGGCTACATCAATAGGAGAAAAACCATAAAGATAGGACTTGGAACTACTTTATTGTGTCAAGTTTCAAAGAGGTAGCACAAACCGTGTTTGATTTAGTGTTCCAAATACATTTATCCATATAGGAGAAAACAGAGTGAAACCTAAAAATTAAAACTGTTACTGACAACGAACGGTTTAACCTAGAAGAACGAAATTCAGGGAGCCAAGTGAGATTGGTGTACTGATCATTACCTGAAAGTGTCATGAAGTCTGGGTGAAAAAATGTGTGCTGAGATTTCAGGAAACTCGTAGTTTTTTGGAAGCTTTGCAACCCCTTACCATGAAAGTGATTTGCGCCAGTCTCTGCTTAGGGATACATCAATAGGAAACAAACCATAGAGATAGAACTTGGAAATACTTTATTGTGTCAAGTTTCAAAGAGCTAGCACAAAGCGTTTTTGATTTAGAGTTCCAACTACATGTATCCATATAGGAGAAAACAGAGTGAAACCTAAAAATTAAAACTGTTTCTGCTAATGAATGGTTTAACCTAGAAGAAGGAAATTTGGTGAGCCAAGTGGGACTCGGGTACTGATCATTACCTGAAAGTGTCATCAAGATTGGGTGAAAAAATGTGTGCTGAGATTTCAGGAAACTAGTAGTTTTTTGGAAGCTTGGCAACCCCTTTCCATGAAAGTGATTTGCGCCAGTCTCTGCATAGGGCTACATCAATAGGAAACAAACTGTAGAGATAGAACTTGGAACTAATATACTGTGTCAAGTTTCAAAGAGCTAGCACAAACAGTTCTTGATTTAGAGTTCCAACTACATGTATCCATATAGGAGAAAACAGAGTGAAACCTAAGAATTAAAACTGTTACTGCCAACGAACGGTTTATCCTAGAAGAACGAAATTCAGGGAGCCAAGTGGGATTGGGGTACTGATCATTACCTGAAAGTGTCATCAAGATTGGGTGAAAAAATGTGTGCTGAGATTTCAGGAAACTCGTAGTTTTTTGGAAGCTTGGCAACCCCTTTCCATGAAAGTGATTTGCGCCGTTCTCTGCTTAGGGCTACATCAATAGGAAACAAACCATACAGATGGAACTTGTAACTACTTTATTGTGTCAAGTTTCAAAGAGCTAGTACAAATTGTGTTTGATTTAGAGTTCCAAGTACATGTATCCATATAGGAGGAAACAGAGTGAAACCTAAAAATCAAAACTGTTACTGCCAATGAACGGTTTACCTAGAAGAACGAAATTTGGTGAGCCAAGTTGCATTGGAATACTGATCATTACCTGTAAGTGTCATCAAGAATGGGAGAAAAAATGTGTGCTGAGATTTCAGGAAACTCGTACTTTTTTGGAAGTTTCGCAACACCTTTCCATGAAAGTGATTTGCGCCGGTCTCTGCTTAGGTCTACATCAATACGAAACAAACCAGAGAAATAGAACTTGGAACTACTTTATTGTGTCAAGTTTCAAAGAGCTAGCACAAACCGTGTTTGATTTAGAGTTCCAACTACATGTATCCATATAGGAGAAAATAGTGTGAAACCTAAAAATTAAAACTGTTACTGCCAACGAACGGTTTAACCTAGAAGAACGAAATTTGGTGAGCCAAGTGGGATTGGGGTACTGATCATTACCTGAAAGTGTCATCAAGATTGGGTGAAAAAATGTGTGCTGAGATTTCAGGAAACTCGTAGTTTTTTGGATGCTTGGCAACCCCTTTCCATGAAAGTGATTTGCGCCAGTCTCTGCTTAGGGCTACATCAATAGGAAAGAAACCAACAGATAGATCTTGGAACTACTTTATTGTGTCAAGATTCAAAGAGCTATCACAAACCATGTTTGATTTAGAGTTCCAAGTACATGTATCCATATAGGAGGAAACAGAGTGAAACCTAAAAATCAAAACTGTTACTGCCAATGAACGGTTTACCTAGAAGAACGAAATTTGGTTAGCCAAGTTGCATTGGAATACTGATCATTACTTGTAAGTGTCATCAAGAATGGGAGAAAAAATGTGTGCTGAGATTTCAGGAAACTCGTACTTTTTTGGAAGTTTCGCAACACCTTTCCATGAAAGTGATTTGCGCCGGTCTCTGCTTAGGTCTACATCAATACGAAACAAACCAGAGAAATAGAACTTGGAACTACTTTATTGTGTCAAGTTTCAAAGAGCTAGCACAAACCGTGTTTGATTTAGAGTTCCAACTACATGTATCCATATAGGAGAAAATAGTGTGAAACCTAAAAATTAAAACTGTTACTGCCAACGAACGGTTTAACCTAGAACAACGAAATTTGGTGAGCCAAGTGGGATTGGGGTACTGATCATTCCCTGAAAGTGTCATGAAGATTGGGTGAAAAAATATGTGCTGAGATTTCAGGAAACTCGTAGTTTTTTGGAAGCTTGGCAACCCCTTTCCATGAAAGTGATTTGCACCAGTCTCTGCTTATGGCTACATCAATAGGCAACAAACCAACAGATAGATCTTGGACCTACTTTATTGTGTCAAGATTCAAAGAGCTATCACAAACCATGTTTGATTTAGAGTTCCAAGTACATGTATCTATATAGGAGAAAACAGAGTGAAACCTAAAAATTAAAACTGTTACTCCCAATGAACGGTTTAACCTAGAAGAACGAAATTTGGTGAGCCAAGTGGGATTGGGGTACTGATCATTAACTGAAAGTGCCATCAAGATTGGGTGAAAAAATGTGTGGTGAGATTTCAGGAAACTCGTAGTTTTTTGGAAGCTTGGCAACCCCTTTCCATGAAAGTGATTTGCACCGGTCTCTGCTTAGGGCTACATCAATAGGAAACAAACCATAGAGATAGAACTTGGAACTACTTTATTCTGTCAAGTTTCATACAGCTAGCACAAACCGTGTTTGATTTTGAGTTCCAACTACATATATCCATATAGGAGAAAACAGAGTGAAACATAAAAATTTAAACTGTTACTGCCAACGAACGGTTTAACCTAGAAGAACGAAATTTGGTGAGCCAAGTAAGATTGGGGTACTGATCATTACCTGAAAGTGTCATCAAGATTGGGTGAAAAAATGTGTGCTGCGACTTCAGGAAACTCGTAGTTTTTTGGAAGCTTGACAACCCCTTTCAATGAAAGTGATTTGCGCCGGACTCTGCATAGGGCTACATCAATAGGAAACAAACCAGAGAAATAGAACTTGGAACTACTTTATTGTGTCAAGTTTCAAAGAGCTAGCACAAACCGTATTTGATTTAGAGTTCCAACTACATGTATCCATATAGGAGAAAACAGAGTGAAACCTAAAAATTTAAACTGTTAGTGCCAACGAACGGTTTAACCTAGAAGAACGAAATTTGGTGAGCCAAGTGAGATTGGGGAACTGATCATTACCTGAAAGTGTCATCAAGATTGGGTGAAAAAATGTGTGCTGCGACTTCAGGAATCTCGTACTGTTTTGGAAGCTTCGCAACCCCTTTCCATGAAAGTGATTTGCGCCGGTCTCTGCTTAGGGCTACATCAATAAAAAACAAACCATAGAGATAGAACTTGGAACCACATTATTGTGTCAAGTTTCAAAGAGCTAGCACAAACCGTGTTTGATTTAGAGTTCCAACTATATGTATCCATATAGGAGAAAACAGAGTGAAACCTAAAAATTAAAACTGTTACTGCCAACGAACGGTTTAACCTAGAACAACGAAATTTGGTGAGCCAAGAGGGATTGGGGTACTGACCATTACCTGAAAGTGTCATCAAGATTGGGTGAAAAAATATATGCTGAGATTTCAGGAAACTCGTAGTTTTTTGGAAGCTTGGCAACCCCTTTCCATGAAAGTGATTTGCGCAAGTCTCTGCTTAGGGCTACATCAATAGGAAACAAACCAGAGAAATAGAACTTGGAACTACTTTATTGTGTCAAGTTTCAAAGAGTTAGCACAAACCGTGTTTGATTTAGAGTTCCAACAACATGTATCCATATAGGAGAAAACAGAGTGAAACCTAAAAATTAAAACTGTTACTGCCAACGAACGGTTTAAACTAGAAGAACGAAATTTGGTGAGCCAAGTGGGATTGGGATACTGATCATTACCAGAAAGTGTCATCCAGATTGGGTGAAAAAATGTGTGCTGAGATTTCAGGAAACTCGTAGTTTTTTGGATGCTTGGCAACCCCTTTCCATGAAAGTGATTTGCGCCAGTCTCTGCTTAGGGCTACATCAATAGGAAAGAAACCAACAGATAGATCTTGGAACTACTTTATTGTGTCAAGATTCAAAGAGCTATCACAAACCATGTTTGATTTAGAGTTCCAAGTACATGTATCCATATAGGAGGAAACAGAGTGAAACCTAAAAATCAAAACTGTTACTGCCAATGAACGGTTTACCTAGAAGAACGAAATTTGGTTAGCCAAGTTGCATTGGAATACTGATCATTACTTGTAAGTGTCATCAAGAATGGGAGAAAAAATGTGTGCTGAGATTTCAGGAAACTCGTACTTTTTTGGAAGTTTCGCAACACCTTTCCATGAAAGTGATTTGCGCCGGTCTCTGCTTAGGTCTACATCAATACGAAACAAACCAGAGAAATAGAACTTGGAACTACTTTATTGTGTCAAGTTTCAAAGAGCTAGCACAAACCGTGTTTGATTTAGAGTTCCAACTACATGTATCCATATAGGAGAAAATAGTGTGAAACCTAAAAATTAAAACTGTTACTGCCAACGAACGGTTTAACCTAGAACAACGAAATTTGGTGAGCCAAGTGGGATTGGGGTACTGATCATTCCCTGAAAGTGTCATGAAGATTGGGTGAAAAAATATGTGCTGAGATTTCAGGAAACTCGTAGTTTTTTGGAAGCTTGGCAACCCCTTTCCATGAAAGTGATTTGCACCAGTCTCTGCTTATGGCTACATCAATAGGCAACAAACCAACAGATAGATCTTGGACCTACTTTATTGTGTCAAGATTCAAAGAGCTATCACAAACCATGTTTGATTTAGAGTTCCAAGTACATGTATCTATATAGGAGAAAACAGAGTGAAACCTAAAAATTAAAACTGTTACTCCCAATGAACGGTTTAACCTAGAAGAACGAAATTTGGTGAGCCAAGTGGGATTGGGGTACTGATCATTAACTGAAAGTGCCATCAAGATTGGGTGAAAAAATGTGTGGTGAGATTTCAGGAAACTCGTAGTTTTTTGGAAGCTTGGCAACCCCTTTCCATGAAAGTGATTTGCACCGGTCTCTGCTTAGGGCTACATCAATAGGAAACAAACCATAGAGATAGAACTTGGAACTACTTTATTCTGTCAAGTTTCATACAGCTAGCACAAACCGTGTTTGATTTTGAGTTCCAACTACATATATCCATATAGGAGAAAACAGAGTGAAACATAAAAATTTAAACTGTTACTGCCAACGAACGGTTTAACCTAGAAGAACGAAATTTGGTGAGCCAAGTAAGATTGGGGTACTGATCATTACCTGAAAGTGTCATCAAGATTGGGTGAAAAAATGTGTGCTGCGACTTCAGGAAACTCGTAGTTTTTTGGAAGCTTGACAACCCCTTTCAATGAAAGTGATTTGCGCCGGACTCTGCATAGGGCTACATCAATAGGAAACAAACCAGAGAAATAGAACTTGGAACTACTTTATTGTGTCAAGTTTCAAAGAGCTAGCACAAACCGTATTTGATTTAGAGTTCCAACTACATGTATCCATATAGGAGAAAACAGAGTGAAACCTAAAAATTTAAACTGTTAGTGCCAACGAACGGTTTAACCTAGAAGAACGAAATTTGGTGAGCCAAGTGAGATTGGGGAACTGATCATTACCTGAAAGTGTCATCAAGATTGGGTGAAAAAATGTGTGCTGCGACTTCAGGAATCTCGTACTGTTTTGGAAGCTTCGCAACCCCTTTCCATGAAAGTGATTTGCGCCGGTCTCTGCTTAGGGCTACATCAATAAAAAACAAACCATAGAGATAGAACTTGGAACCACATTATTGTGTCAAGTTTCAAAGAGCTAGCACAAACCGTGTTTGATTTAGAGTTCCAACTATATGTATCCATATAGGAGAAAACAGAGTGAAACCTAAAAATTAAAACTGTTACTGCCAACGAACGGTTTAACCTAGAACAACGAAATTTGGTGAGCCAAGAGGGATTGGGGTACTGACCATTACCTGAAAGTGTCATCAAGATTGGGTGAAAAAATATATGCTGAGATTTCAGGAAACTCGTAGTTTTTTGGAAGCTTGGCAACCCCTTTCCATGAAAGTGATTTGCGCAAGTCTCTGCTTAGGGCTACATCAATAGGAAACAAACCAGAGAAATAGAACTTGGAACTACTTTATTGTGTCAAGTTTCAAAGAGTTAGCACAAACCGTGTTTGATTTAGAGTTCCAACAACATGTATCCATATAGGAGAAAACAGAGTGAAACCTAAAAATTAAAACTGTTACTGCCAACGAACGGTTTAAACTAGAAGAACGAAATTTGGTGAGCCAAGTGGGATTGGGATACTGATCATTACCAGAAAGTGTCATCCAGATTGGGTGAAAAAATGTGTGCTGAGATTTCAGGAAACCTGTAGTTTTTGAAATCTTGGCAACCCCTTTCCATGAAAGTGACTTGCGCCGGACTGTGCTTAGGGCTACATCAATAGGAAACAAACATTAGAGATAGAACTTGGAACTAGTTTATTTTGTCGAGTTTCAAAAAGCTAGCACAAACCGTGTTTGATTTAGAGTTCCAACTACATGTATCCATATAGGAGGAAACAGAGTGAAACCTAAAAATTAAAACTGTTACTGCCAACGAACGGTTTAAACTAGAAGAACGAAATTTGGTGAGCCAAGTGGGATTGGGGTACTGATCATTACCTGAAAGTGTCTTCCAGATTGGGTGAAAAAATGTGTGCTGAGATTTCAGGACACTCGTAGTTTTTTGGAAGCTTGGCAACCACTTTCCATGAAAGTGATTTGCACCAGTCTCTGCTTAGGGCTACATCAATAGGTAACAAACCATAGAGATAGAACTTGGAACTACTTTATTGTGTCAAGTTTCAAAGAGCTAGCACAAACCGTGTTTGATTTAGAGTTCCAACTACATGTATCCATATAGGAGAAAACAGAGTGAAACCTAAAAATTAAAACTGTTACTCCCAACGAACGGTTTAACCTAGAAGAACGAAATTTGGTGATCCTAGTGGGATTGGGGTACTGATCATTACCTGAAAGTGTCATCAAGTTTGCGTGAAAAAATGTGTGCTGAGATTTCAGGAAACTCGTAGTTTTTTGGATGCTTGGCAACCCCTTTCAATGAAAGTGATTTGCGCCGGTCTCTGCTTAGGGCAACATCAATAGGAAACAAACCATAGAGATAGAACTTGGAACTACTTTATTGTGTCAAGTTTCAAAGAGGTAGCACAAACCGTGTTTGATTTAGAGTTCCAACTACATGTATCCATATAGGAGACAACAGAGTGAAACCTAAAAATTAAAACTGTTACTGCCAACGAACGGTTTAACCTAGAAGAACGAAATTTGGTTAGCCAAATGGGATTGTGGTACTGATCGTTACCTGAAAGTGTCGTCAAGATTGGGTGAAAAAATGTGTGATGAGATTTCAGGAAACTCGTAGTTTTTTGGAAGCCTGGCAACCCCTTTCCATGAAGGTGATTTGCGCCAGTCTCTGCTTAGGGCTACATCAATAGGAAACAAACCATACAGATAGAACTTGGAACTACTTTATTGTGTCAACTTTCAAAGAGCTAGCACAAACCGTGTTTGATTTAGAGTTCCAACTACATGTATCCATATAAAAGAAAACAGAATGAAACCTAAAAATTAAAACTGTTACTGCCAACAAACGGTTTAACCTAGAAGAACGAAATTTGGTGAGCCAAGTGGGATCGGGGTACTGATCATTACCTGAAAGTGTCATCCAGATTGGTTGAAAAAATGTGTGCTGAGATTTAAGGAAACTCGTAGTTTTTTGGAAGCTTGGCAACCACTTTCCATGAAAGTGATTTGCGCAGGTCTCTGCTTAGGGCTACATCAATAGGAAACAAACCATAGAGATAGAACTTGGAACTACTTTACTGTGTCAAGTTTCAAAGAGCTAGCACAAACCGTGTTTGCTTTAGAGTTCCAACTACATGTATTTCTATACGAGAAAACAGAGTGAAACCTAAAAATTAAAACTGTTACTTCCAACGAACGGTTTAACCTAGAAGAACGAAATTTGGTGAGCTAAGTGGGATTGTGGTAATGATCATTACCTGAAAGTGTCATCCAGATTGGGAGAAAAAATGTGTGCTAAGATTTCAGGAAACTCGTAGTTTTTTGGAAGCTTGGCAACCCCTTTCCATGAAAGTGATTTGCGCCGGTCTCTGCTTAGGGCTACATCAATAGGAAACAAACCATAGAGAGAGAACTTGGAACTACTTTATTGTGTCAAGTTTAAAAGAGCTAGCACAAACCCTGTTTGATTTTGAGTTCCAAATACATGTATCCATATAGGAGAAAACAGAGTGAAACCTAAAAATTTAAACTGTTAGTGCCAACGATGGTTTAACCTAGAAGAACGAAATTTGGTGAGCCAAGTGGGATTGGGGTACTGATCATTACCTGAAAGTGTCATCAAGATTGGGTGAAAAAATGTGTGCTGCGACTTCAGGAATCTCGTACTGTTTTGGAAGCTTCGCAACCCCTTTCCATGAAAGTGATTTGCGCCAGTCTCTGCTTAGGGCTACATCAATAGGAAACAAACCATAGGGATAGAACTTGGACATACTATATTGTGTCAAGTTTCAAAGAGCTAGCACAAACCGTCTTTGATTTACAGTTCCAACTACATGTATCCATATAGGAGAAAACAGAGTGAAACCTAAAAATTAAAACTGTTACTGCCAACGAACGGTTTAACCTAGAGAACAAATTTGGTGAGCCAAGTGGCATTGCGGTACTGATCATTACCTGTAAGTGCCATCAAGATTGGGTGAAAAAATGTGTGCTAAGTTTTCAGGAAACTCGTAGTTTTTTGGAAGCTTAGCAACCCCTTTCCATTAAAGTGATTTGTGCAAGTCTCTGCTTAGGGCTACATCAAAAGGAAAGAAACCATAGAGATAGAAGTTGGAACTACTTTATTGTGTCAAGCTACAAAGAGCTAGCCCAAACCGTGTTTGATTTACAGTTCCAACTACATGTATCCATAAAGGAGAAAACAGAGTGAAACCTAAAATTTAAAACTGTTACTGCCAACGAACGGTTACCCTAGAAGAATGAAATTTGGTGAGCCAAGTGGGATCGGGGTACTGATCATTACCTGAAAGTGTCATCAAGATTGGGTGAAAAAATGTGTGCTGAGATTTCAGGAAACTCGTAGTTTTTTGGAATCTTGGCAACCCCTTTCCAAGAAAGTGATTTTTGCCAGTCTCTGCTTAGGGCTACATCAATAGGAAACAAACCATAGAGATAGAACTTGGCACTACTTGATTGTGTCAAGTTTCAAAGAGGTAGCACAAACGGTGTATGATTTAGAGTTCCAACTACATGTATCCATATAGGAGAAAACAGAGTGAAACTTAAAAATTAAAACTGTTACTGCCAACGAACGGTTTAACCTACAAGAACGAAATTTGGTGAGCCAAGTGGGATTGGGGTACGGATCATTACCTGAAAGTGTCATCAAGATTGGGTGAAAAAATGTGTGCTGAGATTTCAGGAAACTCGTAGTTTTTTGGAAGCATGGCAATTCCTTTCAATGAAAGCGATTTGCGCCAGTCGCTGCTTAGGGTTATAGCAATAGGAAACAAACCACAGAGATAAAACTTGGAACTACTTGATTGTGTCAAGTTTCAAAGAGCTAGCACAAACCATGTTTGATTTAGAGTTCCAACTACATGTATCCATATAGGAGAAAACAGAGTGAAACATAAAAATTAAAACTGTTACTGCCAACGAACGGTTTTACCTACAAGAACGAAATTATATGAGCCAAGTGGGATTGGGGTACTGATCATTACCTGAAAGTGTCATCAAGATTGGGGGAAAAATGTGTGCTGAGATATCAGGAAACTCGTAGATTTTGGAAGCTGGAAACCCCTTTCCATGAAACTGATTTGCGCCAGTATCTGCTTAGGGCTACATCAAAAGGAAACAAACCATAGAGATAGAACTTGGAACTACTTTATTGTGTCAAGCTACAAAGAGCTAGCCCAAACCGTGTTTGATTTACAGTTCCAACTACATGTATCCATAAAGGAGAAAACAGAGTGAAACCTAAAATTTAAAACTGTTACTGCCAACGAACGGTTACCCTAGAAGAATGAAATTTGGTGAGCCAAGTGGGATCGGGGTACTGATCATTACCTGAAAGTGTCATCAAGATTGGGTGAAAAAATGTGTGCTGAGATTTCAGGAAACTCGTAGTTTTTTGGAATCTTGGCAACCCCTTTCCAAGAAAGTGATTTTTGCCAGTCTCTGCTTAGGGCTACATCAATAGGAAACAAACCATAGAGATAGAACTTGGCACTACTTGATTGTGTCAAGTTTCAAAGAGGTAGCACAAACGGTGTATGATTTAGAGTTCCAACTACATGTATCCATATAGGAGAAAACAGAGTGAAACTTAAAAATTAAAACTGTTACTGCCAACGAACGGTTTAACCTACAAGAACGAAATTTGGTGAGCCAAGTGGGATTGGGGTACGGATCATTACCTGAAAGTGTCATCAAGATTGGGTGAAAAAATGTGTGCTGAGATTTCAGGAAACTCGTAGTTTTTTGGAAGCATGGCAATTCCTTTCAATGAAAGCGATTTGCGCCAGTCGCTGCTTAGGGTTATAGCAATAGGAAACAAACCATAGAGATAGAACTTGGAACTACTTGATTGTGTCAAGTTTCAAAGAGCTAGCACAAACCATGTTTGATTTAGAGTTCCAACTACATGTATCCATATAGGAGAAAACAGAGTGAAACATAAAAATTAAAACTGTTACTGCCAACGAACGGTTTAACCTACAAGAACGAACTTATATGAGCCAAGTGGGATTGGGGTACTGATCATTACCTGAAAGTGTCATTAAGATTGGGGGAAAAATGTGTGCTGAGATATCAGGAAACTCGTAGATTTTGGAAGCTGGAAACCCCTTTCCATGAAACTGATTTGCGCCAGTATCTGCTTAGGGCTACATCAAAAGGAAACAAACCATAGAGATAGAACTTGGAACTACTTTATTCTGTCAAGCTACAAAGAGCTAGCCCAAACCGTGTTTGATTTACAGTTCCAACTACATGTATCCATATAGGAGAAAACAGAGTGAAACCTAAAAATTAAAACTGTTACTGCCAACGAAAGGTTTAACCTAGAACAATGAAATTTGGTGAGCCAAGTGGGATTGGGGTACTGATCATTACCTGAAAGTGTTATCAAGTTTGGGTGAAAAAATGTGTGCTGAGATTTCAGGAAACTCGTAGTTTTTTGGAAGCTTGGCAACCCCTTTCCATGAAAGCGATATGCGCCAGTCTATGCTTAGAGCAACATCAAAAGGAAACAAACCATAGAGATAGAACTTGGAACTACATTATTGTGTCAAGTTTCAAAGAGCTAGCACAAACCGTGTTTTATTTAGAGTTCCAACTACATGTATCCATATAGGAGAAAACAGAGTGAAACCTAAAAATTCAAACTGTTACTGCCAACGAACGGTTTAACCTAGAAGAACAAAATTTGGTGAGCCAATTGAGATTGGGGTACTGATCATTACCTGAAAGTGTAATGAAGATTGGGTGAAAAAATGTGTGCTGAGATTTCAGGAAACTCGTAGTTTTTTGGAAGCTTGGCAATCCCTTTCCATTAAAGTGATTTGCACCAGTCTCTGCTTAGGGCTACATCAATAGGAAACCAAACATAGAGATAGAACTTGGAACTTCTTTATTGTGTCAAGTTTCAAAGAGAGAGCACAAACCGTGTTTGATTTAGAGTTCCAACTACATGTATCCGTATAGGAGAAAACAGAGTGAAACCTAAAAATTAAAACTCTTACTGCCAACGAACGGTTTAACAAAGAAGAACGAAATTTGGTGAGCCAAGTGAGATTGGGGTACTGATCATTACCTGAAAATGTCATCAAGAAGGTGTGCTGACATTTCAGGAAACTCGTAGTTTTTTGGAAGCTTGGCAACCCCTTTCCATGAAACTGATTTGCGCCAGTCTCTGCGTAGGGCTACATCAATAGGAAACACACCATAGAGATAGAACTTGGAACTACTTGATTGTGTCAAGTTTCAAGGAGGTAGCACAAACCGTGTTTGATTTAGAGTTCCAAGTACATGTATCCATATAAGAAAACAGAGTGAAACCTAAAAATTAAAACTGTTACTGCCAACGAACGGTTTAACCTAGAAGAACGGAATTTGGTGAGCCAAGTGGGATTGGAGTACTGATCATTACCTGAAAGTGTCATCAATATTGGGTGAAAAAATGTGTGCTGAGATATCAGGAAACTCGTAGTTTTTTGGAAGCTTGGCAACCCCTTTCCATGAAAGTGATTTGCGCCAGTCTCTGCTTAGGGCTACATCAATAGGCAACAAACCATAGAGATAGAACTTGGAACTACATTATTGTGTCAAGTTACAAAGAGGTAGCCCAAACCGTGTTTGATTTAGAGTTCCAACTACATGTATCCATATAGGAGAAAACAGAGTGAAACCTAAAAATGAAAACTGTTACTGCCAACGAACTGTTTAACCTAGAAGAACGAAATTTGGTGAGCCAAGTGGGATTGGGGTACTGATCATTACCTGAAAGTGTAATGAAGATTGGGTGAAAAAATGTGTGCTGACATTTCAGGAAACTCGTAGTTTTTTGGAAGCTTGGCAACCCCTTTCCATGAAACTGAATTGCGCCAGTCTCTGCGTAGGGATACATCAATAGGAAACAAACCATAAAGATAGAACTTGGAACTACTTGATTGTGTCAAGTTTCAAGGAGCTAGCACAAACCGTGTTTGATTTAGAGTTCCAAGTACATGTATCCATATAAGAAAACATAGTGAAACCTAAAAATTAAAACTGTTACTGCCAACGAACGGTTTAAACTAGAAGAACGAAATTTGGTGAGCCAAGAGGGATTGGGGTACTGATCATTACCTGAAAGTGTCATCATGATTGGGTGAAAAAATGTGTGCTGAGATTTAAGGAAACTCGTAGTATTTTGGAAGCTTGGCAACCCCTTTCCATGAAAGGCATTTGCGCCAGTCTCTGCTTAGGGCTAAATCAATATTAAACAAACCATAGAGATAGAACTTGGAACTTCTTTATTGTGTCAAGTTTCAAAGAGCTAGCACAAACCGTGTTTTATTTAGAGTTCCAACTACATGTATCCATATAGGAGAAAACAGAGTGAAACCTAAAAATTAAAACTGTTACAGGCAACGAACGGTTTAACCTAGAACAAAGAAATTTGGTGAGCCAAGTGGGATTGTTGTACTGATCATTACCTGAAAGTGTCATCAAGATTGGGTGAAAAAATGTGTGCTGACATTTCAGGAAATTCGTAGTTTTTTGGATGCTTGGCAACCCCTTTCCATGAAAGAGATTTGCGCCAGTCTTTGCTTAGGGCTACATCAATAGGAAAAAAACCATAGAGATAGAACTTGGAACTACTTTATTGTGTCAAGTTGCAAAGAGCTAGCCCAAACCGTCTTTGAATTACAGTTCCAACTACATGTATCCATATAGGAGAAAACAGAGTGAAACCTAAGAATTTAAACTGTTACTGCCAACGAACGGTTTAACCTACAAGAACGAAATTTTGTGAGCCAAGTGCGATTGGGGTACTGATCACTACATGAAAGTGTCATCAAGATTGGGTGAAAAAATATGTGCTGAGATTTCAGGAAACTTGTAGTTTTTTGAAAGCTTGTCAACCCCTTTCCATGAAAGTAATTTGCGCCAGTCTATGCTTAGGGCTACATCAATAGGAAACACACCATAGAGATAGAACTTGGAACTACTTGATTGTGTCAAGTTTAAAAGAGTTAGCACAAACCGTGTTTGATTTAGACTTCCAACTATATGTATCCATATAAGAAAACAGTTTGAAACCTAAAAATTAAAACTGTTACTGTCAACAAACTGTTTAACCTAGAAGAACGAAATTTGTTGAGCCAAGTGGGATTCGGGTAGTGATCATTACCTGAAAGTGTCATCAAGATTGGGTGAAAAAAATGTGTGCTGAGATTTCAGGAAACTCGTAGTTTTTTGGAAGCTTGGCAACCCCTTTCCATGAAAGCGATTTGTGACAGTCTCTGCTTAGGGCTACATAAATAGGAAACTAACCATAGAGATAGAACTTGGAACAACTTGATTGTGTCAGTTTAAAAGAGCTAGCAGAAACCGTGTTTGATTTAGATTTCCAACTACATGTATCCCTATAGGAGAAAACAGAGTGAAACTTAAAAATTAAAACTGTTAGTGCCAATGAACGGTTTAACCTAGAAGAACAAAATTTGGTGAGCCAAGTGGGA
The DNA here is from genome assembly GCF_964194105.1 of Spermophilus citellus. Taxonomy (NCBI): domain Eukaryota; kingdom Metazoa; phylum Chordata; class Mammalia; order Rodentia; family Sciuridae; genus Spermophilus; species Spermophilus citellus. The sequence goes on from NC_138194.1 coordinate 7,601,335, forward strand.
TTGGGGTACTGATCATTACCTGAAAGTGTCATCAAGAATGTGTGCTGACATTTCAGGAAACTCGTAGTTTTTTGGAAGCTTGGCAACCCCTTTCCATGAAAGCGAATTGCGCGAGTCTCTGCTGAGGGCTACATCAATAGGAAAAAAACCATAGAGATAGAACTTGGAACTACTTGATTGTGTCAAGTTTCAAAGAGCTAGCACAAACCGTGTTTGATTTAGAGTTCCAACTACATGTATCCATATAGGAGAAAACAGAGTGAAATCTAAAAATTAAAATGGTTACTGCCAACGAACGGTTTAACCTAGAAGAACGAAATTTGGTGAGCCAAGTGGGATTGGGGTACTGATCATTACCTGAAAGCGTCATCAAGATTGGTTGAAAAAATGTGTGCTGAGATTTCAGGAAACTCGGAGTTTTTTGGAAGCTTGGCAACCCCTTTCCATGAAAGCGATTTGCGCCAGTCGCTGCTTAGGGCTACAGCAATAGGAAACAAACCATAGAGATAGAACTTGGAACTACTTGATTGTGTCAAGTTTCAAAGAGCTAGCACAAACCGTGTTTGATTTAGAGTTCCAACTACATGTATCCATATAGGAGAAAACAGAGTGAAACCTAAAAATTAAAACTGTTACTGCCAACGAATGGTTTAATCTAGAAGAACGAAATTTGGTCAGCCAAGTGGGATTGGGGTACTGATCATTACCTGAAAGTGTCATCAAGTTTGGGTGAAAAAATGTGTGCTGAGATTTCAGGAAACTCGTAGTTTTTTGAAAGCCTGTCAACCCCTTTCCATGAAAGTGATTTGCGACAGTCTCTGCTTAGGGCTACATCAATACGAAACAAACCATAGAGATAGAACTTGGACCTTCTTGATTTTGTCAAGTTTCAAAGAGCTAGCACAAACCGTCTTTGATTTAGATTTCCAACTATATGTATCTATATAGGAGAAAACAGAGTGAAACCTAAATATTAAAACTGTTACTGCCAACGAACGGTTTAACTTAGAAGAACAAAATTTGGTGAGCAAGTTGGGATTGGGGTACTGATCATTACCGGAAAGTGTCATCAAGATTGGGTGAAAAAATGTGTGCTGAGATTTCAGGAAACTCGTAGTTTTTTGGAAGCTTGGCAACCTCTTTCCATGAAAGCGATATGCGCCAGTCTCTGCTTAGGGCTACATCAAAAGGAAACAAACCATAGAGATAGAACTTGGAACTACATTATTGTGTCAAGTTTCAAAGAGCTAGCACAAACCATGTTTTATTTAGAGTTCCAAGTACATGTATCCATATAGGAGAAAACAGAGTGAAACCTAAAAATTCAAACTGTTACTGCCAACGAACGGTTTAACCTAGAAGAACGAAATTTGGTGAGCCAATTGGGATTGGGGTACTGATCATTACCTGAAAGTGTAATGAAGATTGGGTGAAAAAATGTGTGCTGTGATTTCAGGAAACTCGTAGTTTTTTGGAAGCTTGGCAATCCCTTTCCATTAAAGTGATTTGCACCAGTCTCTGCTTAGGGCTACATCGATAGGAAACCAACCATAGAGATAGAACTTGGAACTTCTTTATTGTGTCAAGTTTCAAAGAGAGAGCACAAACCGTGTTTGATTTAGAGTTCCAACTACATGTATCCATATAGGAGAAAACAGAGTGAAACCTAAAAATTCAAACTGTGACTGCCAACGAACGGTTTAACCGAGAAGAACGAAATTTGGTGAGCCAAGTGGGATTGGGGTACTGATCATTACCTGAAAGTGTCATCAAGAATGTGTGCTGACATTTCAGGAAACTTGTAGTTTTTTGGAAGCTTGGCAATCCCTTTCCATGAAAGGGATTTGGGCCAGTCTCTGCTTAGGGCTACATCAGTAGGAAACAAACCATAGAGATAGAACTTGGAACTACTTGATTGTGTCAAGTTTCAAAGAGCTAGCACAAACCGTGTTTTATTTAGAGTTCCAAATACATGTATCCATATAGGAGAAAACAGAGTGAAACCTAAAAATTCAAACTGTTACTGCCAACGAACGGTTTAAACTAGATGAACGAAATTTGGTGAGCCAAGTGGGATTGGGGTACTGATCATTACCTGAAAGTGTCATGAAGATTGGGTGAAAAAATGTGTGCTGAGATTACAGGAAACTCGTAGTTTTTTGGAAGCTTGGCAACCCCTTTCCATGAAAGTGATTTGCGCCAGTCTCTGCTTAGGGCTACATCAATAGGAAACAAACCATAGAGATAGAACTTGGAACTACTTGATTGTGTCAAGTTTCAAAGAGCTAGCACAAACGGTGTTTGATTTAGAGTTCCAACTACATGTATCCATATAGGAGAAAACAGAGTGAAACCTAAAAATTAAAACTGTTACTGCCAATGAACGGTTTAACCTAGAAGAACGAAATTTGGTGAGCCAAGTGGGATTGGGGTACTGATCATTACCTGAAAGTGTCATCAAGAATGTGTGCTGACATCTGAGGAAACTTGTAGTTCTTTGGAAGCTTCTCAACCCCTTTCCATGAAAGTGATTTGCGCCAGTCTCAGCGTAGGGATAGATCAATAGGAAACAAACCATAGAGATAGAACTTGGAACTACTTGATTGTGTCCAGTTTCAAGGAGATAGCACAAACCGTGTTTGATTTAGAGTTCCAACTACATGTATCCATATAAGAAAACAGAGTGAAACCTAAAAATTAAAACTGTTACTGCCAACGAACGGTTTAACCTAGAAGAACGAAATTTGGTGAGCCAAGTGGGATTGGGGTACTGATCATTACCTGAAAGTCTCATCAAGATTGGGTGAAAAAATGTGTGCTGAGATATCAGGAAACTCGTAGTTTTTTGGAAGCTTAGAAAACCCTTTCCATGAAAGTGATTTCCGCCAGTCTCTGCTTAGGGCTACATCAAAAGGAAAGAAACCATAGAGAGAGAACTTGGAACTACTTTATTGTGTCAAGCTACAAAGAGCTGGCACAAACCGTGTTTGATTTACAGTTTCAACTACATGTATCCATATAGGAGAAAACAGAGTGAAACCTAAAAATTAAAACTGTTACTGCCAACGAACGGTTTAACCTAGAAGAATGAAATTTGGTGAGCCAAGTGGGATTGGGGTACTGATCATTACCTGAAAGTGTCATCAAGTTTGGGTGAAAAAATGTGTGCTGAGATTTCAGAAAACACGTAGTTTTTTGAAAGCTTGTCAACCCCTTTCCATGTAAGTGATTTGCGACAGTCTCTGCTTAGGGCTACATCAATACGAAACAAACCATAGAGTTAGAACTTGGAACTTCTGGATTGTGTCAAGTTACAAAGAGCTAGCACAAACCGTGTTTGATTTAAAGTTTCAACTACATGTATCCATATAGGAGAAAACAGTGTGAAACCTAAAAATTTAAACTGTTACTGCCAACGAACGGTTTAACCTAGAAGAACGAAATTTGGTGAGCCAAGTGGGATTTGGGTAGTGATCATTACCTGAAAGAGTCATCAAGATTGGGTGAAAAAATGTGTGCTGAGATTTCAGGAAACTCGTAGTTTTTTGGAAGCTTGGCAACCCCTTTCCATGAAACTGATTTGCGCCAGACTCTGCTTAGGACTACATCAATAGGAAACAAACCCTAGTGATAGAACATGGAACTACTTGATTGTGTCAAGTTTCAAAGAGGTAGCACAAACCGTGTTTGATTTAGAGTTCCAACTACATGTACCCATATAAGAAAACAGAGAAAAACCTAAAAATTAAAACTGTTACTGCCAACGAACGGTTTAAACTAGAAGAACGAAATTTGGTGAGCCAAGTGGGATTGGTGTACTGATCATTACCTTAAAGTGTCATGAAGATTGGGTGAAAAAATGTGTGCTGAGATTTCAGGAAATCATACTTTTTTGGAAGCTTGGCAACCCCTTTCCATGAAAGTGATTTGCGCCAGTCTCTGCTTAGGGCTACATCAATAGGAAAGAAACCATAGAGACAGAACTTGGAACTACTTGATTGTGTCAAGTTTCAAAGAGCTAGCACAAACGGTGTTTGATTTAGAGTTCCAACTACATATATCCATATAGGAGAAAGCAGAGTGAAACCTAAAAATTAAAACTGTTACTGCCAACGAACGGTTTAACCTAGAAGAACGAAATTTGGTGAGCCAAGTGGGATTGGGGTACTGATCATTACCTGAAAGTGTAATGAAGATTGGGTGAAAAAATGTGTGCTGAGATTTCAGGAAACTCGTAGTTTTTTGGTAGCTTGGCAATCCCTTTCCATTTAAGTGATTTGCACCAGTCTCTGCTTAGGGCTACATCAATAGGAAACCAACCATAGAGATAGAACTTGGAACTTCTTTATTGTGTCAAGTTTCAAAGAGAGAGCACAAACCGTGTTTGATTTAGAGTTCCAACTACATGTATCCATATAGGAGAAAACAGAGTGAAACCTAAAAATTAAAACTGTTACTGCCAACGAACGGTTTAACCTCGAAGATCGAAATTTGGTGAGCCAAGTGAGATTGGGGTACTGATCATTACCTGAAAGTGTCATCAAGAATGTGTGCTGACATTTCAGGAGACTCGTAGTTTTTGGAAGCTTGGCAACCCCTTTCCATGAAACTCATTTGCGCCAGTCTCTGCGTACAGCTACATCAATAGGAAACAACCCATAATGATAGAACTTGGAACTACTTGATTGTGTCAAGTTTGAAGGAGCTAGCACAAACCGTGTTTGATTTAGAGTTCCAAGTACATGTATCCATATAAGAAAACATAGTGAAACCTAAAAATTAAAATTGTTACTGTCAACGAACGGTTTAAACTAGAAGAACGAAATTTGGTGAGCCAAGTGGTATTGGGGTACTGATCATTACCTGAAAGTGTCATGAAGATTGGCTGAAAAAATGTGTGCTGAGATTTCAGGAAACTCGTAGTTTTTTGGAAGCTTGGCAACCCCTTTCTATGAAAGTGATTTGCGCCAGTCTCTGCTTTGGGCTACATCAATAGGAAACAAACCATAGAGATAGAACTTGGAACTACTTGATTGTGTCAAGTTTCAAAGAGCTAGCACAAACGGTGTTTGATTTAGAGTTCCAACTACATGTATCCATATAGGAGAAAACAGAGTGAAACCTAAAAATTAAAACTGTTACTGCCAACGAACGGTTTAACCTAGAAGAACAAAATTTGGTGAGCCAAGTGGGATTGGGGTACTGATCATTACCTGAAAGTGTCATCAAGAATGTGTGCTGAGATTTCAGGAAACTCGTAGTTTTTTGGAAGCTTGGCAACGCCGTTCCATGAAAGTGAATTGTGCCAGTCTCTGCTTAGGGCTACATCAATAGGAAACAAACCATAGAGATAGAACTTGGAACTACTTGATTGTGTCAAGTTTCAAGGAGCTAACACAAACCGTGTTTGATTTAGAGTTCCAAATACATGTATCCATATAAGAAAACAGATTGAAACCTAAAAATTAAAACTGTTACTGCCAACGAACTCTTTAACCTAGAAGAATGAAATTTGGTGAGCCAAGTGGGATTGGGGTACTGATCATTCCCTGAAAGTGTCATGGAAATTTGGTGAAAAAATGTGTGCTGAGATTTCAGGAAACTCGAATTTTTTTGGAATCTTGGCATCCCCTTTCCATGAAAGTGACTTGTGCCAGTCTCTGCTTAGGGCTACATCAATAGGAAACAAACCATTGAGATAGAACTTGGAACTACTTGATTGTGTCAAGTTTCAAAGAGCTAGTACAAACCGTGTTTGATTTAGAGTTCCAACTACATGTATCCATATAAGAAAACAGAGTGAAACCTAAAAATTAAAACTGTTACTGCCAACGAACTGTTTAACCTAGAACAACGAAATTTGGTGAGCCAATTGAATTGGGGGTACTGATCATCACCTGAAGGTGTCATCAAGATTGGGTGAAAAAATGTGTGCTGAGATTTCAGGAAACTGGTAGTTTTTTGGAAGCTTGGCAACCCCTTTCCATGAAACTGATTTGCGCCAGACTCTGCTTAGGGCTACATCAATAGGAAACAAACCCTAGTAATAGAACTTGGAACTACTTGATTGTGTCAAGTTTCAAAGAGCTAGCACAAACCGTGTTTGTTTTAGAGTTCCAACTACATGTACCAATATAAGAAAACAGAGTGAACACTAAAAATTAAAACTGTTACTGCCAACGAACGGTTTAACCTCGAAGATCGAAATTTGGTGAGCCAAGTGGGATTGGGGTACTGATAATTACCTGAATGTGTCATCAAGATTGGGTGAAAAAATATGTGCTGAGATTTCAGGAACTTGGTAGTTTTTTGGAAGGTTGGCAACCCCTTTCCATGAAAGTGATTTGCGCCAGTCTCTGCTTAGGGCTACATCAATAGGAAACAAACCATAGAGTTAGAACTTGGAACTACTTGATTGTGACAAGTTTCAAAGAGCTAGCACAAACCGTGTTTGATTTAGAGTTCCAACTACATGTATCCCTATATGAGAAAACAGAGTGAAACCTGAAAATTAAAACTGTTACTGCCAACAAATGGTTTAACCTAGAAGAACGAAATTTGGTGAGCCAAGTGGGATTGGGGTACTGATCATTACCTGAACATGTCATGAAGATTGGGTGAAAAAATGTGTGCTGAGATTTCAGGAAACTCGTAGTTTTTTGGAAGTATGGCAACCCATTTTATGAAAGTGATTTGCGCCAGTCTCTGTTTAAGACTACATCAATAGGAAACAAACCATAGAGATAGAACTTTGAACTACTTGATTGTGTCAAGTTTCAAAGAGCTACAACAAACCGTCTTTGATTTAGAGTTCCTACTACATGTATCCATATAGGAGAAAACAGAATGAAACCTAAAAATTAAAACTGTTACTGCCAACGAACGGTTTAACCTAGAAGAACGAAATTTGGTGAGCCAAGTGAGATTGGGGTACTGATCATTACCTGAAAGTGTCATCAAGAATGTGTGCTGACATTTCAGGAAACTCGTAGTTTTTGGAAGCTTGGCAACCCTTTTCCATGAAACTGATTTGCGCCAGTCTCTGTGTACGGCTACATCAATAGGAAACAAACCATAATGATAGAACTTGGAACTACTTGATTGTGTCAAGTTTCAAGGAGCTAGCACAAACCGTGTTTGATTTAGAGTTCCAAGTACATGTATCCATATAAGAAAACATAGTGAAACCTAAAAATTAAAACTGTTACTGCCAACGAACGGTTTAAACTAGAAGAACGAAATTTGGTGAGCCAAGTGGGATTGGGGTACTGATCATTACCTGAAAGTGTCATGAAGATTGGGTGAAAAAATGTGTGCTGAGATTTCAGGAAACTCGTAGTTTTTTGGAAGCTTGGCAACCCCTTTCCATGAAAGTGACTTGTGCCAGTCTCTGCTTAGGGGTACATCAATAGGAAACAAACCATTGAGATAGAACTTGGAACTACTTGATTGTGTCAAGTTTCAAAGAGCTAGCACAAACCGTGTTTGATTTAGAGTTCCAACTACATGTATCCATATAAGAAAACAGAGTGAAACCTAAAAATTAAAACTGTTACTGCCAACGAACGGTTTAACCTAGAAGAACGAAATTTGGTGAGCCAATTGAATTGGGGGTACTGATCATCACCTGAAGGTGTCATCAAGATTGGGTGAAAAAATGTGTGCTGAGATTTCAGGAAACTGGTAGTTTTTTGGAAGCTTGGCAACCCCTTTCCATGAAACTGATTTGCGCCAGACTCTGCTTAGGGCTACATCAATAGGAAACAAACCCTAGTAATAGAACTTGGAACTACTTGATTGTGTCAAGTTTCAAAGAGCTAGCACAAACCGTGTTTGATTTAGAGTTCCAACTACATGTACCCACATAAGAAAACAGAGTGAACCCTAAAAATTAAAACTGTTACTGCCAACGAACGGTTTAACCTAAGAATGAAATTTGGTGAGCCAAGTGGGACTGGGGTACTGATCATTACCTGAAAGTGTCATCAAGATTGGGTGAAAAAATGTGTGCTGAGATTTCAGAAAACACGTAGTTTTTTGGAAGCTTGGCAACCTCTTTCCATGAAAGTGATTTGCGACAGTCTCTGCTTAGGTCTACATCAATAGGAAACAGACCATAGAGATAGAACTTGGAACTGCTTGGTTGTGTCAAGTTTCAAAGAGCTAGCACAAACCGTCTTTGATTTAGAGTTCCAACTACCTGTATCCATATATGAGAAAACAGAGTGAAACCTAAAAATTAAAACTGTTACTGCCAAAGAACTGTTTAACCTAGAACAACGAAATTTGGTGAGCCAAGTGGGATTGGGGTACTGATCATTACCTGAAAGTGTCATGAAGATTGGGTGAAAAAATGTGTGCTGAGATTTCAGGAAACTCGTAGTTTTTTGGAAGCTTGGCAACCCCTTTCCATGAAAGTGATTTGCGACAGTCTCTGCTTAGGGCTACATCAATACGAAACAAACCATAGAGTTAGAACTTGGAACTTCTGGATTGTGTCAAGTTACAAAGAGCTAGCACAAACCGTGTTTGATTTAAAGTTTCAACTACATGTATCCATATAGGAGAAAACAGTGTGAAACCTAAAAATTTAAACTGTTACTGCCAACGAACGGTTTAACCTAGAAGAACGAAATTTGGTGAGCCAAGTGGGATTTGGGTAGTGATCATTACCTGAAAGAGTCATCAAGATTGGGTGAAAAAATGTGTGCTGAGATTTCAGGAAACTCGTAGTTTTTTGGAAGCTTGGCAACCCCTTTCCATGAAACTGATTTGCGCCAGACTCTGCTTAGGACTACATCAATAGGAAACAAACCCTAGTGATAGAACATGGAACTACTTGATTGTGTCAAGTTTCAAAGAGGTAGCACAAACCGTGTTTGATTTAGAGTTCCAACTACATGTACCCATATAAGAAAACAGAGAAAAACCTAAAAATTAAAACTGTTACTGCCAACGAACGGTTTAAACTAGAAGAACGAAATTTGGTGAGCCAAGTGGGATTGGTGTACTGATCATTACCTTAAAGTGTCATGAAGATTGGGTGAAAAAATGTGTGCTGAGATTTCAGGAAATCATACTTTTTTGGAAGCTTGGCAACCCCTTTCCATGAAAGTGATTTGCGCCAGTCTCTGCTTAGGGCTACATCAATAGGAAAGAAACCATAGAGACAGAACTTGGAACTACTTGATTGTGTCAAGTTTCAAAGAGCTAGCACAAACGGTGTTTGATTTAGAGTTCCAACTACATATATCCATATAGGAGAAAGCAGAGTGAAACCTAAAAATTAAAACTGTTACTGCCAACGAACGGTTTAACCTAGAAGAACGAAATTTGGTGAGCCAAGTGGGATTGGGGTACTGATCATTACCTGAAAGTGTAATGAAGATTGGGTGAAAAAATGTGTGCTGAGATTTCAGGAAACTCGTAGTTTTTTGGTAGCTTGGCAATCCCTTTCCATTTAAGTGATTTGCACCAGTCTCTGCTTAGGGCTACATCAATAGGAAACCAACCATAGAGATAGAACTTGGAACTTCTTTATTGTGTCAAGTTTCAAAGAGAGAGCACAAACCGTGTTTGATTTAGAGTTCCAACTACATGTATCCATATAGGAGAAAACAGAGTGAAACCTAAAAATTAAAACTGTTACTGCCAACGAACGGTTTAACCTCGAAGATCGAAATTTGGTGAGCCAAGTGAGATTGGGGTACTGATCATTACCTGAAAGTGTCATCAAGAATGTGTGCTGACATTTCAGGAGACTCGTAGTTTTTGGAAGCTTGGCAACCCCTTTCCATGAAACTCATTTGCGCCAGTCTCTGCGTACAGCTACATCAATAGGAAACAACCCATAATGATAGAACTTGGAACTACTTGATTGTGTCAAGTTTGAAGGAGCTAGCACAAACCGTGTTTGATTTAGAGTTCCAAGTACATGTATCCATATAAGAAAACATAGTGAAACCTAAAAATTAAAATTGTTACTGTCAACGAACGGTTTAAACTAGAAGAACGAAATTTGGTGAGCCAAGTGGTATTGGGGTACTGATCATTACCTGAAAGTGTCATGAAGATTGGCTGAAAAAATGTGTGCTGAGATTTCAGGAAACTCGTAGTTTTTTGGAAGCTTGGCAACCCCTTTCTATGAAAGTGATTTGCGCCAGTCTCTGCTTTGGGCTACATCAATAGGAAACAAACCATAGAGATAGAACTTGGAACTACTTGATTGTGTCAAGTTTCAAAGAGCTAGCACAAACGGTGTTTGATTTAGAGTTCCAACTACATGTATCCATATAGGAGAAAACAGAGTGAAACCTAAAAATTAAAACTGTTACTGCCAACGAACGGTTTAACCTAGAAGAACAAAATTTGGTGAGCCAAGTGGGATTGGGGTACTGATCATTACCTGAAAGTGTCATCAAGAATGTGTGCTGAGATTTCAGGAAACTCGTAGTTTTTTGGAAGCTTGGCAACGCCGTTCCATGAAAGTGAATTGTGCCAGTCTCTGCTTAGGGCTACATCAATAGGAAACAAACCATAGAGATAGAACTTGGAACTACTTGATTGTGTCAAGTTTCAAGGAGCTAACACAAACCGTGTTTGATTTAGAGTTCCAAATACATGTATCCATATAAGAAAACAGATTGAAACCTAAAAATTAAAACTGTTACTGCCAACGAACTCTTTAACCTAGAAGAATGAAATTTGGTGAGCCAAGTGGGATTGGGGTACTGATCATTCCCTGAAAGTGTCATGGAAATTTGGTGAAAAAATGTGTGCTGAGATTTCAGGAAACTCGAATTTTTTTGGAATCTTGGCATCCCCTTTCCATGAAAGTGACTTGTGCCAGTCTCTGCTTAGGGCTACATCAATAGGAAACAAACCATTGAGATAGAACTTGGAACTACTTGATTGTGTCAAGTTTCAAAGAGCTAGTACAAACCGTGTTTGATTTAGAGTTCCAACTACATGTATCCATATAAGAAAACAGAGTGAAACCTAAAAATTAAAACTGTTACTGCCAACGAACTGTTTAACCTAGAACAACGAAATTTGGTGAGCCAATTGAATTGGGGGTACTGATCATCACCTGAAGGTGTCATCAAGATTGGGTGAAAAAATGTGTGCTGAGATTTCAGGAAACTGGTAGTTTTTTGGAAGCTTGGCAACCCCTTTCCATGAAACTGATTTGCGCCAGACTCTGCTTAGGGCTACATCAATAGGAAACAAACCCTAGTAATAGAACTTGGAACTACTTGATTGTGTCAAGTTTCAAAGAGCTAGCACAAACCGTGTTTGTTTTAGAGTTCCAACTACATGTACCAATATAAGAAAACAGAGTGAACACTAAAAATTAAAACTGTTACTGCCAACGAACGGTTTAACCTCGAAGATCGAAATTTGGTGAGCCAAGTGGGATTGGGGTACTGATAATTACCTGAATGTGTCATCAAGATTGGGTGAAAAAATATGTGCTGAGATTTCAGGAACTTGGTAGTTTTTTGGAAGGTTGGCAACCCCTTTCCATGAAAGTGATTTGCGCCAGTCTCTGCTTAGGGCTACATCAATAGGAAACAAACCATAGAGTTAGAACTTGGAACTACTTGATTGTGACAAGTTTCAAAGAGCTAGCACAAACCGTGTTTGATTTAGAGTTCCAACTACATGTATCCCTATATGAGAAAACAGAGTGAAACCTGAAAATTAAAACTGTTACTGCCAACAAATGGTTTAACCTAGAAGAACGAAATTTGGTGAGCCAAGTGGGATTGGGGTACTGATCATTACCTGAACATGTCATGAAGATTGGGTGAAAAAATGTGTGCTGAGATTTCAGGAAACTCGTAGTTTTTTGGAAGTATGGCAACCCATTTTATGAAAGTGATTTGCGCCAGTCTCTGTTTAAGACTACATCAATAGGAAACAAACCATAGAGATAGAACTTTGAACTACTTGATTGTGTCAAGTTTCAAAGAGCTACAACAAACCGTCTTTGATTTAGAGTTCCTACTACATGTATCCATATAGGAGAAAACAGAATGAAACCTAAAAATTAAAACTGTTACTGCCAACGAACGGTTTAACCTAGAAGAACGAAATTTGGTGAGCCAAGTGAGATTGGGGTACTGATCATTACCTGAAAGTGTCATCAAGAATGTGTGCTGACATTTCAGGAAACTCGTAGTTTTTGGAAGCTTGGCAACCCTTTTCCATGAAACTGATTTGCGCCAGTCTCTGTGTACGGCTACATCAATAGGAAACAAACCATAATGATAGAACTTGGAACTACTTGATTGTGTCAAGTTTCAAGGAGCTAGCACAAACCGTGTTTGATTTAGAGTTCCAAGTACATGTATCCATATAAGAAAACATAGTGAAACCTAAAAATTAAAACTGTTACTGCCAACGAACGGTTTAAACTAGAAGAACGAAATTTGGTGAGCCAAGTGGGATTGGGGTACTGATCATTACCTGAAAGTGTCATGAAGATTGGGTGAAAAAATGTGTGCTGAGATTTCAGGAAACTCGTAGTTTTTTGGAAGCTTGGCAACCCCTTTCCATGAAAGTGACTTGTGCCAGTCTCTGCTTAGGGGTACATCAATAGGAAACAAACCATTGAGATAGAACTTGGAACTACTTGATTGTGTCAAGTTTCAAAGAGCTAGCACAAACCGTGTTTGATTTAGAGTTCCAACTACATGTATCCATATAAGAAAACAGAGTGAAACCTAAAAATTAAAACTGTTACTGCCAACGAACGGTTTAACCTAGAAGAACGAAATTTGGTGAGCCAATTGAATTGGGGGTACTGATCATCACCTGAAGGTGTCATCAAGATTGGGTGAAAAAATGTGTGCTGAGATTTCAGGAAACTGGTAGTTTTTTGGAAGCTTGGCAACCCCTTTCCATGAAACTGATTTGCGCCAGACTCTGCTTAGGGCTACATCAATAGGAAACAAACCCTAGTAATAGAACTTGGAACTACTTGATTGTGTCAAGTTTCAAAGAGCTAGCACAAACCGTGTTTGATTTAGAGTTCCAACTACATGTACCCACATAAGAAAACAGAGTGAACCCTAAAAATTAAAACTGTTACTGCCAACGAACGGTTTAACCTAAGAATGAAATTTGGTGAGCCAAGTGGGACTGGGGTACTGATCATTACCTGAAAGTGTCATCAAGATTGGGTGAAAAAATGTGTGCTGAGATTTCAGAAAACACGTAGTTTTTTGGAAGCTTGGCAACCTCTTTCCATGAAAGTGATTTGCGACAGTCTCTGCTTAGGTCTACATCAATAGGAAACAGACCATAGAGATAGAACTTGGAACTGCTTGGTTGTGTCAAGTTTCAAAGAGCTAGCACAAACCGTCTTTGATTTAGAGTTCCAACTACCTGTATCCATATATGAGAAAACAGAGTGAAACCTAAAAATTAAAACTGTTACTGCCAAAGAACTGTTTAACCTAGAACAACGAAATTTGGTGAGCCAAGTGGGATTGGGGTACTGATCATTACCTGAAAGTGTCATGAAGATTGGGTGAAAAAATGTGTGCTGAGATTTCAGGAAACTCGTAGTTTTTTGGAAGCTTGGCAACCCCTTTCCATGAAAGTGATTTGCGACAGTCTCTGCTTAGGGCTACATCAATAGGAAACACACCATAGAGATAGAACTTGGAACTAATTTATTGTGCCAAGTTACAAAGTGCTAGCACAAACCGTCTTTGATTTAGAGTTCCAACTACATGTATCCATATAGGAGAAAACAGAGTGAAACCTAAAAATTAAAACCGTTACTACCAACGAACGGTTTAACCTAGAAGAACGAAATTTGGTGAGCCAAGTGGGATTGGGGTACAGATCGTCACCTGAAAGTGTCATCAAGATGGGGTGAAAAAATGTGTGCTGACATTTCAGGAAACTCGGAGTTTTTTGGAAGCTTGGCAACCCCTTTCCATGAAAGTGATTTGCGCCAGTCTCTGCTTAGGGCTACATCAATAGGAAACAAACCATAGAGATAGAACTTGTAACTACTTTATTGTGTCAAGTTTCAAAGAGCTAGCACAACCCATGTTTGATTTAGATTTCCAACTACATGTATCCATATACGAGAAAACAGAGTGAAACCTAAAAATTAAAACTGTTACTGCCAACGAAAGGTTTAATCTAGAAGAACGAAATTTGGTGAGCCAAGTGGGATTGGGATACTTATCATTACCTGAAAGTGTCATGAAGATTGGGTGAAAAAATGTGTGCTGAAATTTCAGGAAACTCGTAGTTTTTTGGAAGCTTGTCAACCCCTTTCCATGAAAGTGATTTGCGACAGTCTCTGCTTAGGGCTACATCAATAGGAAACAAACCATAGAGATAGAATTTGGAACTACTTGATTGTGTCAAGTTTCAAAGAGCTAGCACAAACCGTCTTTGATTTAGAGTTCCAACTACATGTATCCATATAGGAGAAAACAGAGTGAAACCTAAAAATTAAAACTGTTACTGCCAACGAACGGTTTAACCTAGAAGAACGAAATTTGGTGAGCCAAGTGGGATTGGGGTACTGATCGTTACTTGAAAGTGTCATCAAGTTTGGGTGAAAAAATGTGTGCTGAGATTTCAGGAAACTCGGAGTTTTTTGGAAGCTTGGCAACCCCTTTCCATGAAAGTGATTTGCGACAGTCTCTGCTTAGGGCTAAATCAATAGGAAACACACCATATAGATAGAACTTGGAACTACTTTATTGTGTCAAGTTACAAAGAGCTAGCCCAAACCGTGTTTGATTCAGAGTTCCAACTACATGTATCCATATAGGAGAAAACAGAGTGAAACCTAAAAATAAAAACTGTTACTCCCAATGAACGGTTTAACCTAGAAGAACGAAATTTGGTGAGCCAAGTGGGATTGGGGTACTGATCATTAACTGAAAGTGTCATCAAGTTTGGGTGAAAAAATGTGTGCTGAGATTTCAGGAAACTTGTACTTTTTTGGAAGCTTGGCAACCCCTTTCCATGAAACTGATTTGCGCCAGACTCTGCTTAGGGCTACATCAATAGGAAACAAACCATAGTGATAGAACTTGGAACTACTTGATTATGTCAAGTTTCAAAGAGCTAGCACAGACCGTGTGTGATTTAGAGTTCCAAATACATGTATCCATATAAGAAAACCGAGTGAAACCTAAAAATTAAAACTATTACTGCCAACGAATGGTTTAACCTAGAAGAACGAAATTTGGTGAGCCAAGTGGGATTGGGGTACTGATCATTACCTGAAAGTGTCATCAAGATTGGGTGAAAAAATGTGTGGTGAGATTTCAGGAAACTCGTAGTTTTTTGGAAGCTTGGCAACCCCTTTCCATGAAAGTGATTTGCGACAGTCTCTGCTTAGGGCTACATCAATAGGAAACACACCATAAAGATAGAACGTGGAACTACTTTATTGTGTCAAGTTACAAAGAGCTACCCCAAACCGTGTTTGAATTAGAGTTCCAACTACATGTATCCATATAGGAGAAAACACAGTGAAACCTAAATATTAAAACTGTTATTGCCAACGAACGGTTTAACCTAGAAGAACGAAATTTGGTGAGCCAAGTGGGATTGGGGTACTGATCATTACCTGAACGTGTCATGTAGATTGGGTGAAAAAATGTGTGCTGAAATTTCAGGAAACTCGTAGTTTTTTGGAAGCTTTGCAACCCCTTTCCATGAAAGTGATTTGCGCCAGTCTCTGCTTAGTGCTACATCAATAGGAAACAAACGATAGGGATAGAACTTGGAACTACTTTATTGTGTCAAGTTTCAAAGAGCTAGCACCAACCATGTTTGATTTAGATTTCCAACTACATGTATCCATATACGAGAAAACAGAGTGAAACCTAAAAATTAAAACTGTTACTGCCAACGAACGGTTTAACCTAGAAGAACGAAATTTGGTGAGCCAAGTGGGATTGGGGTACTGATCATTACCTGAAAGTGTCATCAAGATTGGGTGAAAAAATGTGTGCTGACATTTCAGGAAACTCGTAGTTTTTTGGAAGCTTTGCAACCCCTTTCCATGAAAGTGATTTGCGACAGTCTCTGCTTAGGGCTACATCAATAGGAAACAAACCATAGAGATAGAACTTGGAACTACTTGGTTGTGTCAAGTTTCAAAGAGCTAGCACAAACCGTCTTTGATTTAGAGTTCCAACTACATGTACCCATATAGGAGAAAACAGAGTGAAACCTAAAAATTAAAACTGTTACTCCCAACGAACGGTTTAACCTAGAAGAACGAAATTTGGTGAGCCAAGTGGGATTGGGGTACTGATTGTTACCTGAAAGTGTCATCAAGATTTTGTGAAAAAATGTGTGCTGAGATTTCAGGAAACTCGTAGTTTTTTGGAAGCTTGGCAACCCCTTTCCATGAAACTGATTTGCGCCAGACTCTGCTTAGGGCTACATCAATAGGAAACAAACCATAGTGATAGTACTTGGAACTACTTGATTATGTCAAGTTTCAAAGAGCTAGCACAGACCGTGTGTGATTTAGAGTTCCAAATACATGTATCCATATAAGAAAACCGAGTGAAACCTAAAAATTAAAACTGTTACTGTCAACGAACGGTTTAACCTAGAAGAACGAAATTTGGTGAGCCAAGTGGGATTGGGGTACTGATCATTACCTGAAAGTGTCATCAAGATTGGGTGAAAAAATGTGTGCTGAGATTTCAGGAAACTCGTAGTTTTTTGGAAGCTTGGCAACCCCTTTCCATGAAAGTGATTTGCGACACTCTCTGCTTAGGGCTACATCAATAGGAAACACACCATAGAGATAGAACTTGGAACTAATTTATTGTGCCAAGTTACAAAGAGCTAGACCAAACTGTGTTTGATTTAGAGTTCCAACTACATGTATCCATATAGGAGAAAACAGAGTGAAACTTAAAAATTAAAACTGTTACTACCAACGAACGGTTTAATCTAGAAGAACGAAATTTGGTGAGCCAAGAGGGATTGGGGTACTGATCATCACCTGAAAGTGTCATCAAGATGGGGTGAAAAAATGTGTGCTGACATTTCAGGAAACTCGGAGTTTTTTGGAAGCTTTGCAACCCCTTTCCATGAAAGTGATTTGCGCCAGTCTCTGCTTAGGGCTACATCAATAGGAAACAAACCATAGAGATAGAACTTGTAACTACTTTATTGTGTCAAGTTTCAAAGACCTAGCACAACCCATGTTTGACTTAGATTTCCAACTACATGTATCCATATACGAGAAAACAGAGTGAAACCTAAAAATTAAAACTGTTACTGCCAACGAAAGGTTTAACCTAGAAGAACGAAATTTGGTGAGCCAAGTGGGATTGGGATACTTATCATTACCTGAAAGTGTCATGAAGATTGGGTGAAAAAATGTGTGCTGAGATTTCAGGAAACTCGTAGTTTTTTGGAAGCTTGGCAACCCCTTTCCATGAAAGCGATTTGCGCCAGTCTCTGCTTAGGGCTACATCAATAGGAAACAAACCATAGAGATAGAAATTGGAACTACTTGATTGTGTCAAGTTTCAAAGAGCTAGCACAAACCGTCTTTGATTTAGAGTTCCAACTACATGTATCCATATAGGAGAAAACAGAGTGAAACCTAAAAATTAAAACTGTTACTGCCAACGAACGGTTTAACCTAGAAGAACGAAATTTGGTGAGCCAAGTGGGATTGGGGTACTGATCATTATCTGAAAGTGTCATCAAGATTGGGTGAAAAAATGTGTGCTGAGATTTCAGAAATCTCGGAGTTTTTTGGAAGCTTGGCAACCCCTTTCCATGAAAGTGATTTGCGACAGTCTCTGCGTAGGGCTACATCAATAGGAAATACACCATAAAGATAGAACTTGGAACTACTTTATTGTGTCAAGTTACAAAGAGCTAGCCCAAACCGTGTTTGATTTAGAGTTCCAACTACTTGTATCCATATAGGAGAAAACACAGTGAAACCTAATAATTAAAACTGTTATTGCCAACGAACGGTTTAACCTAGAAGAACGAAATTTGGTGAGCCAAGTGGGATTGGGTACTGATCATTACCTGAACGTGTCATGAAGATTGGGTGAAAAAATGTGTGCTGAAATTTCAGGAAACTCGTAGTTTTTTGGAAGCTTTGCAACCCCTTTCCATGAAAGTGATTTGCGCCAGTCTCTGCTTAGGGCTACATCAATAGGAAACAAACGATAGGGATAGAACTTGGAACTACTTTATTGTGTCAAGTTTCAAAGAGCTAGCACCAACCATGTTTGATTTAGATTTCCAACTACATGTATCCATATACCAGAAAACAGAGTGAAACCTAAAAATTAAAACTGTTACTGCCAACGAACGGTTTAACCTAGAAGAACGAAATTTGGTGAGCCAAGTGGGATTGGGGTACTGATCATTACCTGAAAGTGTCATCAAGTTTGGGTGAAAAAATGTGTGCTGAGATTTCAGGAAACTCGTAGTTTTTTGGAAGCTTGGCAACCCCTTTCCATGAAAGTGATTTGCGACAGTCTCTGCTTAGGGCTACATCAATAGGAAACAAACCATAGAGATAGAACTTGGAACTACTTGGTTGTTTCAAGTTTCAAAGAGCTAGCACAAACCGTCTTTGATTTAGAGTTCCAACTACATGTATCCATATAGGAGAAAATAGAGTGAAACCTAAAAATTAAAACTGTTACTCCCAACGAACGGTTTAACCTAGAAGAACGAAATTTTGTGAGCCAAGTGGGATTGGGGTACTGATCGTTACCTGAAAGTGTCATCAAGTTTGGGTGAAAAAATGTGTGCTGAGATTTCAGGAAACTCGTAGTTTTTTGGAAGCTTGGCAACCCCTTTCCATGAAACTGATTTGCGCCAGACTCTGCTTAGGGCTACATCAATAGGAAACAAACCATAGTGATAGAACTTGGAACTACTTGATTATGTCAAGTTTCAAAGAGCTAGCACAGACCGTGTGTGATTTAGAGTTCCAAATACATGTATCCATATAAGAAAACCGAGTGAAACCTAAAAATTAAAACTGTTACTGTCAACGAACGGTTTAACCTAGAAGAACGAAATTTGGTGAGCCAAGTGGGATTGGGGTACTGATCATTACCTGAAAGTGTCATCAAGATTGTGTGAAAAAATGTGTGGTGAGATTTCAGGAAACTCGTAGTTTTTTGGAAGCTTGGCAACCCCTTTCCATGAAAGTGATTTGCGACAGTCTCTGCTTAGGGCTACATCAATAGGAAACAAACCATAGAGATAGAACTTGGAACTACTTTATTGTGTCAAGTTTCAAAGAGCTAGCACAAACCGTGTTTGATTTAGATTTCCAACTACATGTATCCATAAACGAGAAAACAGAGTGAAACCTAAAAATTAAAACTGTTACTGCCAACGAACGGTTTAACCAGAAGAACGAAATTTGCTGAGCCAAGTGGGATTGGTGTACTGATCATTACGTGAAATTGTCATCAAGATTGGGTGAAAAAATGTGTGCTGAGATTTCAGGAAACTCGTAGTTTTTTGGAAGCTTGGCAACCCCTTTCCATGAAAGTGATTTGCGACAGGCTCTGCTTAGGGCTACATCAATAGGAAACAAACCATAGAGATAGAACTTGGAACTACTTTGTTGTGTCAAGTATCAAAGAGCTATCACAAACCGTCTTTGATTTAGAGTTCCAACTACATGTATCCATATAGGAGAAAACAGAGTGAAACCTAAAAATTAAAACTGTTACTGCCAACGAACGGTTTAACCTAGAAGAACGAAATTTGGTGAGCCAAGTGGGATTGGGGTACTGATCATTACGTGAAATTGTCATCAAGATTGTTT
This sequence comes from Spermophilus citellus, assembly GCF_964194105.1. Classification (NCBI taxonomy): domain Eukaryota; kingdom Metazoa; phylum Chordata; class Mammalia; order Rodentia; family Sciuridae; genus Spermophilus; species Spermophilus citellus. The sequence goes on from NC_138194.1 coordinate 7,621,166, forward strand.
GAAAAAATGTGTGCTGAGATTTCAGGAAACTCGTAGTTTTTTGGAAGCTTGGCAACCCCTTTCCATGAAAGTGATTTGCGACAGTCTCTGCTTAGGGCTACATCAATAGGAAACACACCATAGAGATAGAACTTGGAACTACTTTATTGTGCCAAGTTACAAAGAGCTAGACCAAACCGTGTTTGATTTAGTGTTCCAACTACATGTATCCATATAGGAGAAAACAGAGTGAAACCTAAAAATTGAAACTGTTACTGCCAACGAACGGTTTAACCTAGAAGAACGAAATTTGGTGAGCCAAGTGGGATTGGGGTACTGATCATCACCTGAAAGTGTCATGAAGATTGGGTGAAAAAATGTGTGCTGAGATTTCAGGAAACTCGTAGTTTTTTGGAAGCTTTGCAACCCCTTTCCATGAAAGCGATTTGCGCCAGTCTCTGCTTAGGGCTACATCAATAGGAAACACACCATAGAGATAGAACTTGGAACTACTTTATTGTGCCAAGTTACAAAGAGCTAGACCAAACCGTGTTTGATTTAGAGTTCCAACTACATGTATCCATATAGGAGAAAACAGAGTGAAACCTAAAAATTAAAACTGTTACTACCAACGAATGGTTTAACCTAGAAGAACGAAATTTGGTGAGCCAAGTGGGATTGGGGTACTGATCATTACCTGAAAGTGTCATCAAGATTGGGCGAAAAAATGTGTGCTGAGATTTCAGGAAACTCGTAGTTTTTTGGAAGCTTGGCAACCCCTTTCCATGAAAGTAATTTGCGACACTCTCTTCATAGGGCTACATCAATAGGAAACAAACCATAGAGATAGAACTTGGAACTACTTGATTGTGTCAAGTTTCAAAGAGCTAGCACAAACCGTCTATGATTTAGAGTTCCAACTACATGTATCCATATAGGAGAAAACAGAGTGAAACCTAAAAATTAAAACTGTTACTGCCAACGAACGGTTTAACATAGAAGAACGAAATTTGGTGAGCCAAGTGGGATTGGGGTACTGATCATTATCTGAAAGTGTCATCAAGATTGGGTGAAAAAATGTGTGCTGAGATTTCAGGAAACTCGTAGTTTTTTGGAAGCTTGGCAACCCCTTTCCATGAAAGTGATTTGCGACAGTCTCTGCTTAGGGCTACATCAATAGGAAACACACCATAAAGATAGAACTTGGAACTACTTTATTGTGTCAAGCTACAAAAGCTAGCCCAAACCGTGTTTGAATAAGAGTTCCAACTACATGTATCCATATAGGAGAAAACACAGTGAAACCTAAAAATTAAAACTGTTATTGCCAACGAACGGTTTAACCTAGAAGAACGAAATTTGGTGAGCCATGTGGGATTGGGGTACTGATCATTACCTGAACGTGTCATCAAGATTGGGTGAAAAAATGTGTGCTGACATTTCAGGAAACTCGTAGTTTTTTGGAAGCTTTGCAACCCCTTTCCATGAAAGTGATTTGCGCCAGTCTCTGCTTAGGGCTACATCAATAAAAAACAAACGATAGGGATAGAACTTGGAACTACTTTATTGTGTCAAGTTTCAAAGAGCTAGCACCAACCATGTTTGATTTAGATTTCCAACTACATGTATCCATATACGAGAAAACAGAGTGAAACCTAAAAATTAAAACTCTTACTGCCAACGAACTGTTTAACCTAGAACAAAGAAATTTGGTGAGCCAAGTGGGATTGGGGTACTAATCATTACCTGAAAGTGTCATCAAGATTGGGTGAAAAAATGTGTGATGAGATTTCAGGAAATTCGTAGTTTTTTGGAAGCTTGGCAACCCCTTTCCATGAAACTGATTTGCGCCAGACTCTGCTTAGGGCTACATCAATAGGAAACAAACCATAGTGATAGAACTTGGAACTACTTGATTGTGTCAAGTTTCAAAAAGCTAGCACAACCCATGTTTGATTTAGATTTCCAACTACATGTATCCATAAACGAGAAAACAGAGTGAAACCTAAAAATTAATACTGTTACTGCCAACGAACGGTTTAACCTAGAAGAACGAAATTTGGTGAGCCAAGTGGGATTGGGGTACTGATCATTACCTGAAAGTGTCATCAAATTGGGTGAAAAAATGTGTGGTGAGATTTCAGGAAACTCGTAGTTTTTTGGAAGCTTGGCAACCCCTTTCCATGAAAGTGATTTGCGACAGTCTCTGCTTAGGGCTACATCAATCGGAAACAAACCATAGAGATAGAACTTGGAACTACTTGGTTGTGTCAAGTTTCAAAGAGCTAGCACAGACCGTGTGTGATTTAGAGTTCCAAATACATGTATCCATATAAGAAAACCGAGTGAAACCTAAAAATTAAAACTGTTACTGTCAACGAACGGTTTAACCTAGAAGAACGAAATTTGGTGAGCCAAGTGGGATTGGGGTACTGATCATTACCTGAAAGTGTCATCAAGATTGGGTGAAAAAATGTGTGCTGAGATTTCAGGAAACTCGTAGTTTTTTGGAAGCTTGGCAACCCCTTTCCATGAAAGTGATTTGCGACACTCTCTGCTTAGGGCTACATCAATAGGAAACACACCATAGAGATAGAACTTGGAACTAATTTATTGTGCCAAGTTACAAAGAGCTAGACCAAACTGTGTTTGATTTAGAGTTCCAACTACATGTATCCATATAGGAGAAAACAGAGTGAAACTTAAAAATTAAAACTGTTACTACCAACGAACGGTTTAATCTAGAAGAACGAAATTTGGTGAGCCAAGAGGGATTGGGGTACTGATCATCACCTGAAAGTGTCATCAAGATGGGGTGAAAAAATGTGTGCTGACATTTCAGGAAACTCGGAGTTTTTTGGAAGCTTTGCAACCCCTTTCCATGAAAGTGATTTGCGCCAGTCTCTGCTTAGGGCTACATCAATAGGAAACAAACCATAGAGATAGAACTTGTAACTACTTTATTGTGTCAAGTTTCAAAGACCTAGCACAACCCATGTTTGACTTAGATTTCCAACTACATGTATCCATATACGAGAAAACAGAGTGAAACCTAAAAATTAAAACTGTTACTGCCAACGAACGGTTTAACCTAGAAGAACGAAATTTGGTGAGCCAAGTGGGATTGGGATACTTATCATTACCTGAAAGTGTCATGAAGATTGGGTGAAAAAATGTGTGCTGAGATTTCAGGAAACTCGTAGTTTTTTGGAAGCTTGGCAACCCCTTTCCATGAAAGCGATTTGCGCCAGTCTCTGCTTAGGGCTACATCAATAGGAAACAAACCATAGAGATAGAAATTGGAACTACTTGATTGTGTCAAGTTTCAAAGAGCTAGCACAAACCGTCTTTGATTTAGAGTTCCAACTACATGTATCCATATAGGAGAAAACAGAGTGAAACCTAAAAATTAAAACTGTTACTGCCAACGAACGGTTTAACCTAGAAGAACGAAATTTGGTGAGCCAAGTGGGATTGGGGTACTGATCATTACCTGAAAGTGTCATCAAGATTGGGTGAAAAAATGTGTGCTGAGATTTCAGAAATCTCGGAGTTTTTTGGAAGCTTGGCAACCCCTTTCCATGAAAGTGATTTGCGACAGTCTCTGCTTAGGGCTACATCAATAGGAAATACACCATAAAGATAGAACTTGGAACTACTTTATTGTGTCAAGTTACAAAGAGCTAGCCCAAACCGTGTTTGATTTAGAGTTCCAACTACTTGTATCCATATAGGAGAAAACACAGTGAAACCTAATAATTAAAACTGTTATTGCCAACGAACGGTTTAACCTAGAAGAACGAAATTTGGTGAGCCAAGTGGGATTGGGTACTGATCATTACCTGAACGTGTCATGAAGATTGGGTGAAAAAATGTGTGCTGAAATTTCAGGAAACTCGTAGTTTTTTGGAAGCTTTGCAACCCCTTTCCATGAAAGCGATTTGCGCCAGTCTCTGCTTAGGGCTACATCAATAGGAAACAAACGATAGGGATAGAACTTGGAACTACTTTATTGTGTCAAGTTTCAAAGAGCTAGCACCAACCATGTTTGATTTAGATTTCCAACTACATGTATCCATATACCAGAAAACAGAGTGAAACCTAAAAATTAAAACTGTTACTGCCAACGAACGGTTTAACCTAGAAGAACGAAATTTGGTGAGCCAAGTGGGATTGGGGTACTGATCATTACCTGAAAGTGTCATCAAGTTTGGGTGAAAAAATGTGTGCTGAGATTTCAGGAAACTCGTAGTTTTTTGGAAGCTTGGCAACCCCTTTCCATGAAAGTGATTTGCGACAGTCTCTGCTTAGGGCTACATCAATAGGAAACAAACCATAGAGATAGAACTTGGAACTACTTGGTTGTTTCAAGTTTCAAAGAGCTAGCACAAACCGTCTTTGATTTAGAGTTCCAACTACATGTATCCATACAGGAGAAAATAGAGTGAAACCTAAAAATTAAAACTGTTACTCCCAACGAACGGTTTAACCTAGAAGAACGAAATTTTGTGAGCCAAGTGGGATTGGGGTACTGATCGTTACCTGAAAGTGTCATCAAGTTTGGGTGAAAAAATGTGTGCTGAGATTTCAGGAAACTCGTAGTTTTTTGGAAGCTTTGCAACCCCTTTCCATGAAACTGATTTGCGCCAGACTCTGCTTAGGGCTACAACAATAGGAAACAAACCATAGTGATAGAACTTGGAACTACTTGATTATGTCAAGTTTCAAAGAGCTAGCACAGACCGTGTGTGATTTAGAGTTCCAAATACATGTATCCATATAAGAAAACCGAGTGAAACCTAAAAATTAAAACTGTTACTGTCAACGAACGGTTTAACCTAGAAGAACGAAATTTGGTGAGCCAAGTGGGATTGGGGTACTGATCATTACCTGAAAGTGTCATCAAGATTGTGTGAAAAAATGTGTGGTGAGATTTCAGGAAACTCGTAGTTTTTTGGAAGCTTGGCAACCCCTTTCCATGGAAGTGATTTGCGACAGTCTCTGCTTAGGGCTACATCAATAGGAAACACACCATAGAGATAGAACTTGGAACTACTTTATTGTGTCAAGTTTCAAAGAGCTAGCACAAACCATGTTTGATTTAGATTTCCAACTACATGTATCCATAAACGAGAAAACAGAGTGAAACCTAAAAATTAAAACTGTTACTGCCAACGAACGGTTTAACCAGAAGAACGAAATTTGCTGAGCCAAGTGGGATTGGGGTACTGATCATTACGTGAAATTGTCATCAAGATTGGGTGAAAAAATGTGTGCTGAGATTTCAGGAAACTCGTAGTTTTTTGGAAGCTTGGCAACCCCTTTCCATGAAAGTGATTTGCGACAGGCTCTGCTTAGGGCTACATCAATAGGAAACAAACCATAGAGATAGAACTTGGAACTACTTGGTTGTGTCAAGTATCAAAGAGCTATCACAAACCGTCTTTGATTTAGAGTTCCAACTACATGTATCCATATAGGAGAAAACAGAGTGAAACCTAAAAATTAAAACTGTTACTGCCAACGAACGGTTTAACCTAGAAGAACGAAATTTGGTGAGCCAAGTGGGATCGGGGTACTGATCATACGTGAAATTGTCATCAAGATTGTTTGAAAAAATGTGTGCTGAGATTTCAGGAAACTCGTAGTTTTTTGGAAGCTTGGCAACCCCTTTCCATGAAAGTGATTTGCGACAGTCTCTGCTTAGGGCTACATCAATAGGAAACACACCATAGAGATAGAACTTGGAACTACTTTATTGTGCCAAGTTACAAAGAGCTAGACCAAACCGTGTTTGATTTAGTGTTCCAACTACATGTATCCATATAGGAGAAAACAGAGTGAAACCTAAAAATTGAAACTGTTACTGCCAACGAACGGTTTAACCTAGAAGAACGAAATTTGGTGAGCCAAGTGGGATTGGGGTACTGATCATCACCTGAAAGTGTCATGAAGATTGGGTGAAAAAATGTGTGCTGAGATTTCAGGAAACTCGTAGTTTTTTGGAAGCTTTGCAACCCCTTTCCATGAAAGCGATTTGCGCCAGTCTCTGCTTAGGGCTACATCAATAGGAAACACACCATAGAGATAGAACTTGGAACTACTTTATTGTGCCAAGTTACAAAGAGCTAGACCAAACCGTGTTTGATTTAGAGTTCCAACTACATGTATCCATATAGGAGAAAACAGAGTGAAACCTAAAAATTAAAACTGTTACTACCAACGAATGGTTTAACCTAGAAGAACGAAATTTGGTGAGCCAAGTGGGATTGGGGTACTGATCATTACCTGAAAGTGTCATCAAGATTGGGCGAAAAAATGTGTGCTGAGATTTCAGGAAACTCGTAGTTTTTTGGAAGCTTGGCAACCCCTTTCCATGAAAGTAATTTGCGACACTCTCTTCATAGGGCTACATCAATAGGAAACAAACCATAGAGATAGAACTTGGAACTACTTGATTGTGTCAAGTTTCAAAGAGCTAGCACAAACCGTCTATGATTTAGAGTTCCAACTACATGTATCCATATAGGAGAAAACAGAGTGAAACCTAAAAATTAAAACTGTTACTGCCAACGAACGGTTTAACATAGAAGAACGAAATTTGGTGAGCCAAGTGGGATTGGGGTACTGATCATTATCTGAAAGTGTCATCAAGATTGGGTGAAAAAATGTGTGCTGAGATTTCAGGAAACTCGTAGTTTTTTGGAAGCTTGGCAACCCCTTTCCATGAAAGTGATTTGCGACAGTCTCTGCTTAGGGCTACATCAATAGGAAACACACCATAAAGATAGAACTTGGAACTACTTTATTGTGTCAAGCTACAAAGAGCTAGCCCAAACCGTGTTTGAATAAGAGTTCCAACTACATGTATCCATATAGGAGAAAACACAGTGAAACCTAAAAATTAAAACTGTTATTGCCAACGAACGGTTTAACCTAGAAGAACGAAATTTGGTGAGCCATGTGGGATTGGGGTACTGATCATTACCTGAACGTGTCATCAAGATTGGGTGAAAAAATGTGTGCTGACATTTCAGGAAACTCGTAGTTTTTTGGAAGCTTTGCAACCCCTTTCCATGAAAGTGATTTGCGCCAGTCTCTGCTTAGGGCTACATCAATAAAAAACAAACGATAGGGATAGAACTTGGAACTACTTTATTGTGTCAAGTTTCAAAGAGCTAGCACCAACCATGTTTGATTTAGATTTCCAACTACATGTATCCATATACGAGAAAACAGAGTGAAACCTAAAAATTAAAACTCTTACTGCCAACGAACTGTTTAACCTAGAACAAAGAAATTTGGTGAGCCAAGTGGGATTGGGGTACTAATCATTACCTGAAAGTGTCATCAAGATTGGGTGAAAAAATGTGTGATGAGATTTCAGGAAATTCGTAGTTTTTTGGAAGCTTGGCAACCCCTTTCCATGAAACTGATTTGCGCCAGACTCTGCTTAGGGCTACATCAATAGGAAACAAACCATAGTGATAGAACTTGGAACTACTTGATTGTGTCAAGTTTCAAAAAGCTAGCACAACCCATGTTTGATTTAGATTTCCAACTACATGTATCCATAAACGAGAAAACAGAGTGAAACCTAAAAATTAATACTGTTACTGCCAACGAACGGTTTAACCTAGAAGAACGAAATTTGGTGAGCCAAGTGGGATTGGGGTACTGATCATTACCTGAAAGTGTCATCAAATTGGGTGAAAAAATGTGTGGTGAGATTTCAGGAAACTCGTAGTTTTTTGGAAGCTTGGCAACCCCTTTCCATGAAAGTGATTTGCGACAGTCTCTGCTTAGGGCTACATCAATCGGAAACAAACCATAGAGATAGAACTTGGAACTACTTGGTTGTGTCAAGTTTCAAAGAGCTAGCACAGACCGTGTGTGATTTAGAGTTCCAAATACATGTATCCATATAAGAAAACCGAGTGAAACCTAAAAATTAAAACTGTTACTGTCAACGAACGGTTTAACCTAGAAGAACGAAATTTGGTGAGCCAAGTGGGATTGGGGTACTGATCATTACCTGAAAGTGTCATCAAGATTGGGTGAAAAAATGTGTGCTGAGATTTCAGGAAACTCGTAGTTTTTTGGAAGCTTGGCAACCCCTTTCCATGAAAGTGATTTGCGACACTCTCTGCTTAGGGCTACATCAATAGGAAACACACCATAGAGATAGAACTTGGAACTAATTTATTGTGCCAAGTTACAAAGAGCTAGACCAAACTGTGTTTGATTTAGAGTTCCAACTACATGTATCCATATAGGAGAAAACAGAGTGAAACTTAAAAATTAAAACTGTTACTACCAACGAACGGTTTAATCTAGAAGAACGAAATTTGGTGAGCCAAGAGGGATTGGGGTACTGATCATCACCTGAAAGTGTCATCAAGATGGGGTGAAAAAATGTGTGCTGACATTTCAGGAAAGTCGGAGTTTTTTGGAAGCTTTGCAACCCCTTTCCATGAAAGTGATTTGCGCCAGTCTCTGCTTAGGGCTACATCAATAGGAAACAAACCATAGAGATAGAACTTGTAACTACTTTATTGTGTCAAGTTTCAAAGACCTAGCACAACCCATGTTTGACTTAGATTTCCAACTACATGTATCCATATACGAGAAAACAGAGTGAAACCTAAAAATTAAAACTGTTACTGCCAACGAACGGTTTAACCTAGAAGAACGAAATTTGGTGAGCCAAGTGGGATTGGGATACTTATCATTACCTGAAAGTGTCATGAAGATTGGGTGAAAAAATGTGTGCTGAGATTTCAGGAAACTCGTAGTTTTTTGGAAGCTTGGCAACCCCTTTCCATGAAAGCGATTTGCGCCAGTCTCTGCTTAGGGCTACATCAATAGGAAACAAACCATAGAGATAGAAATTGGAACTACTTGATTGTGTCAAGTTTCAAAGAGCTAGCACAAACCGTCTTTGATTTAGAGTTCCAACTACATGTATCCATATAGGAGAAAACAGAGTGAAACCTAAAAATTAAAACTGTTACTGCCAACGAACGGTTTAACCTAGAAGAACGAAATTTGGTGAGCCAAGTGGGATTGGGGTACTGATCATTACCTGAAAGTGTCATCAAGATTGGGTGAAAAAATGTGTGCTGAGATTTCAGAAATCTCGGAGTTTTTTGGAAGCTTTGCAACCCCTTTCCATGAAAGTGATTTGCGCCAGTCTCTGCTTAGGGCTACATCAATAAAAAACAAACGATAGGGATAGAACTTGGAACTACTTTATTGTGTCAAGTTTCAAAGAGCTAGCACCAACCATGTTTGATTTAGATTTCCAACTACATGTATCCATATACGAGAAAACAGAGTGAAACCTAAAAATTAAAACTCTTACTGCCAACGAACTGTTTAACCTAGAACAAAGAAATTTGGTGAGCCAAGTGGGATTGGGGTACTAATCATTACCTGAAAGTGTCATCAAGATTGGGTGAAAAAATGTGTGATGAGATTTCAGGAAATTCGTAGTTTTTTGGAAGCTTGGCAACCCCTTTCCATGAAACTGATTTGCGCCAGACTCTGCTTAGGGCTACATCAATAGGAAACAAACCATAGTGATAGAACTTGGAACTACTTGATTGTGTCAAGTTTCAAAAAGCTAGCACAACCCATGTTTGATTTAGATTTCCAACTACATGTATCCATAAACGAGAAAACAGAGTGAAACCTAAAAATTAATACTGTTACTGCCAACGAACGGTTTAACCTAGAAGAACGAAATTTGGTGAGCCAAGTGGGATTGGGGTACTGATCATTACCTGAAAGTGTCATCAAATTGGGTGAAAAAATGTGTGGTGAGATTTCAGGAAACTCGTAGTTTTTTGGAAGCTTGGCAACCCCTTTCCATGAAAGTGATTTGCGACAGTCTCTGCTTAGGGCTACATCAATCGGAAACAAACCATAGAGATAGAACTTGGAACTACTTGGTTGTGTCAAGTTTCAAAGAGCTAGCACAGACCGTGTGTGATTTAGAGTTCCAAATACATGTATCCATATAAGAAAACCGAGTGAAACCTAAAAATTAAAACTGTTACTGTCAACGAACGGTTTAACCTAGAAGAACGAAATTTGGTGAGCCAAGTGGGATTGGGGTAATGATCATTACCTGAAAGTGTCATCAAGATTGGGTGAAAAAATGTGTGCTGAGATTTCAGGAAACTCGTAGTTTTTTGGAAGCTTGGCAACCCCTTTCCATGAAAGTGATTTGCGACACTCTCTGCTTAGGGCTACATCAATAGGAAACACACCATAGAGATAGAACTTGGAACTAATTTATTGTGCCAAGTTACAAAGAGCTAGACCAAACTGTGTTTGATTTAGAGTTCCAACTACATGTATCCATATAGGAGAAAACAGAGTGAAACTTAAAAATTAAAACTGTTACTACCAACGAACGGTTTAATCTAGAAGAACGAAATTTGGTGAGCCAAGAGGGATTGGGGTACTGATCATCACCTGAAAGTGTCATCAAGATGGGGTGAAAAAATGTGTGCTGACATTTCAGGAAACTCGGAGTTTTTTGGAAGCTTTGCAACCCCTTTCCATGAAAGTGATTTGCGCCAGTCTCTGCTTAGGGCTACATCAATAGGAAACAAACCATAGAGATAGAACTTGTAACTACTTTATTGTGTCAAGTTTCAAAGACCTAGCACAACCCATGTTTGACTTAGATTTCCAACTACATGTATCCATATACGAGAAAACAGAGTGAAACCTAAAAATTAAAACTGTTACTGCCAACGAACGGTTTAACCTAGAAGAACGAAATTTGGTGAGCCAAGTGGGATTGGGATACTTATCATTACCTGAAAGTGTCATGAAGATTGGGTGAAAAAATGTGTGCTGAGATTTCAGGAAACTCGTAGTTTTTTGGAAGCTTGGCAACCCCTTTCCATGAAAGCGATTTGCGCCAGTCTCTGCTTAGGGCTACATCAATAGGAAACAAACCATAGAGATAGAAATTGGAACTACTTGATTGTGTCAAGTTTCAAAGAGCTAGCACAAACCGTCTTTGATTTAGAGTTCCAACTACATGTATCCATATAGGAGAAAACAGAGTGAAACCTAAAAATTAAAACTGTTACTGCCAACGAACGGTTTAACCTAGAAGAACGAAATTTGGTGAGCCAAGTGGGATTGGGGTACTGATCATTACCTGAAAGTGTCATCAAGATTGGGTGAAAAAATGTGTGCTGAGATTTCAGAAATCTCGGAGTTTTTTGGAAGCTTGGCAACCCCTTTCCATGAAAGTGATTTGCGACAGTCTCTGCTTAGGGCTACATCAATAGGAAATACACCATAAAGATAGAACTTGGAACTACTTTATTGTGTCAAGTTACAAAGAGCTAGCCCAAACCGTGTTTGATTTAGAGTTCCAACTACTTGTATCCATATAGGAGAAAACACAGTGAAACCTAATAATTAAAACTGTTATTGCCAACGAACGGTTTAACCTAGAAGAACGAAATTTGGTGAGCCAAGTGGGATTGGGTACTGATCATTACCTGAACGTGTCATGAAGATTGGGTGAAAAAATGTGTGCTGAAATTTCAGGAAATTCGTAGTTTTTTGGAAGCTTTGCAACCCCTTTCCATGAAAGTGATTTGCGCCAGTCTCTGCTTAGGGCTACATCAATAGGAAACAAACGATAGGGATAGAACTTGGAACTACTTTATTGTGTCAAGTTTCAAAGAGCTAGCACCAACCATGTTTGATTTAGATTTCCAACTACATGTATCCATATACCAGAAAACAGAGTGAAACCTAAAAATTAAAACTGTTACTGCCAACGAACGGTTGAACCTAGAAGAACGAAATTTGGTGAGCCAAGTGGGATTGGGGTACTGATCATTACCTGAAAGTGTCATCAAGTTTGGGTGAAAAAATGTGTGCTGAGATTTCAGGAAACTCGTAGTTTTTTGGAAGCTTGGCAACCCCTTTCCATGAAAGTGATTTGCGACAGTCTCTGCTTAGGGCTACATCAATAGGAAACAAACCATAGAGATAGAACTTGGAACTACTTGGTTGTTTCAAGTTTCAAAGAGCTAGCACAAACCGTCTTTGATTTAGAGTTCCAACTACATGTATCCATATAGGAGAAAATAGAGTGAAACCTAAAAATTAAAACTGTTACTCCCAACGAACGGTTTAACCTAGAAGAACGAAATTTTGTGAGCCAAGTGGGATTGGGGTACTGATCGTTACCTGAAAGTGTCATCAAGTTTGGGTGAAAAAATGTGTGCTGAGATTACAGGAAACTCGTAGTTTTTTGGAAGCTTGGCAACCCCTTTCCATGAAACTGATTTGCGCCAGACTCTGCTTAGGGCTACATCAATAGGAAACAAACCATAGTGATAGAACTTGGAACTACTTGATTATGTCAAGTTTCAAACAGCTAGCACAGACCGTGTGTGATTTAGAGTTCCAAATACATGTATCCATATAAGAAAACCGAGCGAAACCTAAAAATTAAAACTGTTACTGTCAACGAACGGTTTAACCTAGAAGAACGAAATTTGGTGAGCCAAGTGGGATTGGGGTACTGATCATTACCTGAAAGTGTCATCAAGATTGTGTGAAAAAATGTGTGGTGAGATTTCAGGAAACTCGTAGTTTTTTGGAAGCTTGGCAACCCCTTTCCATGAAAGTGATTTGCGACAGTCTCTGCTTAGGGCTACATCAATAGGAAACACACCATAGAGATAGACCTTGGAACTACTTTATTGTGTCAAGTTTCAAAGAGCTAGCACAAACCATGTTTGATTTAGATTTCCAACTACATGTATCCATAAACGAGAAAACAGAGTGAAACCTAAAAATTAAACTGTTACTGCCAACGAACGGTTTAACCAGAAGAACGAAATTTGGTGAGCCAAGTGGGATTGGGGTACTGATCATTACGTGAAATTGTCATCAAGATTGGGTGAAAAAATGTGTGCTGAGATTTCAGGAAACTCGTAGTTTTTTGGAAGCTTGGCAACCCCTTTCCATGAAAGTGATTTGCGCCAGTCTCTGCTTAGGGCTACATCAATAGGAAACAAACCATAGAGATAGAACTTGGAACTACTTGGTTGTGTCAAGTATCAAAGAGCTATCACAAACCGTCTTTGATTTAGAGTTCCAACTACATGTATCCATATAGGAGAAAACAGAGTGAAACCTAAAAATTAAAACTGTTACTGCCAACGAACGGTTTAACCTAGAAGAACGAAATTTGGTGAGCCAAGTGGGATTGGGGTACTGATCATTACGTGAAATTGTCATCAAGATTGTTTGAAAAAATGTGTGCTGAGATTTCAGGAAACTCGTAGTTTTTTGGAAGCTTGGCAACCCCTTTCCATGAAAGTGATTTGCGACAGTCTCTGCTTAGGGCTACATCAATAGGAAACACACCATAGAGATAGAACTTGGAACTACTTTATTGTGCCAAGTTACAAAGAGCTAGACCAAACCGTGTTTGATTTAGTGTTCCAACTACATGTATCCATATAGGAGAAAACAGAGTGAAACCTAAAAATTGAAACTGTTACTGCCAACGAACGGTTTAACCTAGAAGAACGAAATTTGGTGAGCCAAGTGGGATTGGGGTACTGATCATCACCTGAAAGTGTCATGAAGATTGGGTGAAAAAATGTGTGCTGAGATTTCAGGAAACTCGTAGTTTTTTGGAAGCTTTGCAACCCCTTTCCATGAAAGCGATTTGCGCCAGTCTCTGCTTAGGGCTACATCAATAGGAAACACACCATAGAGATAGAACTTGGAACTACTTTATTGTGCCAAGTTACAAAGAGCTAGACCAAACCGTGTTTGATTTAGAGTTCCAACTACATGTATCCATATAGGAGAAAACAGAGTGAAACCTAAAAATTAAAACTGTTACTACCAACGAATGGTTTAACCTAGAAGAACGAAATTTGGTGAGCCAAGTGGGATTGGGGTACTGATCATTACCTGAAAGTGTCATCAAGATTGGGCGAAAAAATGTGTGCTGAGATTTCAGGAAACTCGTAGTTTTTTGGAAGCTTGGCAACCCCTTTCCATGAAAGTAATTTGCGACACTCTCTGCATAGGGCTACATCAATAGGAAACAAACCATAGAGATAGAACTTGGAACTTCTTGATTGTGTCAAGTTTCAAAGAGCTAGCACAAACCGTCTATGATTTAGAGTTCCAACTACATGTATCCATATAGGAGAAAACAGAGTGAAACCTAAAAATTAAAACTGTTACTGCCAACGAACGGTTTAACATAGAAGAACGAAATTTGGTGAGCCAAGTGGGATTGGGGTACTGATCATTATCTGAAAGTGTCATCAAGATTGGGTGAAAAAATGTGTGCTGAGATTTCAGGAAACTCGTAGTTTTTTGGAAGCTTGGCAACCCCTTTCCATGAAAGTGATTTGCGACAGTCTCTGCTTAGGGCTACATCAATAGGAAACACACCATAAAGATAGAACTTGGAACTACTTTATTGTGTCAAGCTACAAAAGCTAGCCCAAACCGTGTTTGAATAAGAGTTCCAACTACATGTATCCATATAGGAGAAAACACAGTGAAACCTAAAAATTAAAACTCTTATTGCCAACGAACGGTTTAACCTAGAAGAACGAAATTTGGTGAGCCAAGTGGGATTGGGGTACTGATCATTACCTGAACGTGTCATCAAGATTGGGTGAAAAAATGTGTGCTGACATTTCAGGAAACTCGTAGTTTTTTGGAAGCTTTGCAACCCCTTTCCATGAAAGTGATTTGCGCCAGTCTCTGCTTAGGGCTACATCAATAAAAAACAAACGATAGGGATAGAACTTGGAACTACTTTATTGTGTCAAGTTTCAAAGAGCTAGCACCAACCATGTTTGATTTAGATTTCCAACTACATGTATCCATATACGAGAAAACAGAGTGAAACCTAAAAATTAAAACTCTTACTGCCAACGAACTGTTTAACCTAGAACAAAGAAATTTGGTGAGCCAAGTGGGATTGGGGTACTAATCATTACCTGAAAGTGTCATCAAGATTGGGTGAAAAAATGTGTGATGAGATTTCAGGAAATTCGTAGTTTTTTGGAAGCTTGGCAACCCCTTTCCATGAAACTGATTTGCGCCAGACTCTGCTTAGGGCTACATCAATAGGATACAAACCATAGAGATAGAACTTGGAACTACTTGATTGTGTCAAGTTTCAAAAAGCTAGCACAACCCATGTTTGATTTAGATTTCCAACTACATGTATCCTTAAATGAGAAAACAGAGTGAAACCTAAAAATTAATACTGTTACTGCCAACGAACGGTTTAACCTAGAAGAACGAAATTTGGTGAGCCAAGTGGGATTGGGGTACTGATCATTACCTGAAAGTGTCATCAAATTGGGTGAAAAAATGTGTGGTGAGATTTCAGGAAACTCGTAGTTTTTTGGAAGCTTGGCAACCCCTTTCCATGAAAGTGATTTGCGACAGTCTCTGCTTAGGGCTACATCAATCGGAAACAAACCATAGAGATAGAACTTGGAACTACTTGGTTGTGTCAAGTTTCAAAGAGCTAGCACAAACCGTCTTTGATTTAGAGTTCCAAATACATGTATCCATATAGGAGAAAACAGAGTGAAACCTAAAAATTAAAACTGTTACTCCCAACGAACGGTTTAACCTAGAAGAACGAAATTTGGTGAGCCAAGTGGGATTGGGATACTTATCATTACCTGAAAGTGTCATGAAGATTGGGTGAAAAAATGTGTGCTGAGATTTCAGGAAACTCGTAGTTTTTTGGAAGCTTGGCAACCCCTTTCCATGAAAGTGATTTGCGACAGTCTCTGCTTAGGGCTAAATCAATAGGAAACACACCATATAGATAGAACTTGGAACTACTTTATTGTGTCAAGTTACAAAGAGCTAGCCCAAACCGTGTTTGATTCAGAGTTCCAACTACATGTATCCATATAGGAGAAAACAGAGTGAAACCTAAAAATTAAAACTGTTACTGCCAACGAACGGTTTAACCTAGAAGAAGGAAATTTGGTGAGCCAAGTGGGATTGGGGTACTGATCATTACCTGAAAGTGTCATCAAGATTGGGTGAAAAAATGTGTGCTGAGATTTCAGGAAACTCGTAGTTTTTTGGAAGCTTGGCAACCCCTTTCCATGAAAGTGATTTGCGACAGTCTCTGCTTAGGGCTACATCAATAGGAAACACACCATAGAGATAGAACTTGGAACTACTTTATTGTGCCAAGTTACAAAGAGCTAGACCAAACCGTGTTTGATTTAGTGTTCCAACTACATGTATCCATATAGGAGAAAACAG
The DNA here is from genome assembly GCF_964194105.1 of Spermophilus citellus. NCBI lineage: Eukaryota > Metazoa > Chordata > Mammalia > Rodentia > Sciuridae > Spermophilus > Spermophilus citellus. Next base: position 7,637,471 of record NC_138194.1, read on the forward strand.
AGTGAAACCTAAAAATTGAAACTGTTACTGCCAACGAACGGTTTAACCTAGAAGAACGAAATTTGGTGAGCCAAGTGGGATTGGGGTACTGATCATCACCTGAAAGTGTCATGAAGATTGGGTGAAAAAATGTGTGCTGAGATTTCAGGAAACTCGTAGTTTTTTGGAAGCTTTGCAACCCCTTTCCATGAAAGCGATTTGCGCCAGTCTCTGCTTAGGGCTACATCAATAGGAAACACACCATAGAGATAGAACTTGGAACTACTTTATTGTGCCAAGTTACAAAGAGCTAGACCAAACCGTGTTTGATTTAGAGTTCCAACTACATGTATCCATATAGGAGAAAACAGAGTGAAACCTAAAAATTAAAACTGTTACTACCACCGAACTGTTTAACCTAGAACAAAGAAATTTGGTGAGCCAAGTGGGATTGGGGTACTAATCATTACCTGAAAGTGTCATCAAGATTGGGTGAAAAAATGTGTGATGAGATTTCAGGAAATTCGTAGTTTTTTGGAAGCTTGGCAACCCCTTTCCATGAAACTGATTTGCGCCAGACTCTGCTTAGGGCTACATCAATAGGAAACAAACCATAGAGATAGAACTTGGAACTACTTGATTGTGTCAAGTTTCAAAAAGCTAGCACAACCCATGTTTGATTTAGATTTCCAACTACATGTATCCATAAACGAGAAAACAGAGTGAAACCTAAAAATTAATACTGTTACTGCCAACGAACGGTTTAACCTAGAAGAACGAAATTTGGTGAGCCAAGTGGGATTGGGGTACTGATCATTACCTGAAAGTGTCATCAAATTGGGTGAAAAAATGTGTGGTGAGATTTCAGGAAACTCGTAGTTTTTTGGAAGCTTGGCAACCCCTTTCCATGAAAGTGATTTGCGACAGTCTCTGCTTAGGGCTACATCAATCGGAAACAAACAATAGAGATAGAACTTGGAACTACTTGGTTGTGTCAAGTTTCAAAGAGCTAGCACAAACCGTCTTTGATTTAGAGTTCCAAATACATGTATCCATATAGGAGAAAACAGAGTGAAACCTAAAAATTAAAACTGTTACTCCCAACGAACGGTTTAACCTAGAAGAACGAAATTTGGTGAGCCAAGTGGGATTGGGATACTTATCATTACCTGAAAGTGTCATGAAGATTGGGTGAAAAAATGTGTGCTGAGATTTCAGGAAACTCGTAGTTTTTTGGAAGCTTGGCAACCCCTTTCCATGAAAGTGATTTGCGACAGTCTCTGCTTAGGGCTAAATCAATAGGAAACAAACGATAGGGATAGAACTTGGAACTACTTTATTGTGTCAAGTTACAAAGAGCTAGCCCAAACCGTGTTTGATTCAGAGTTCCAACTACATGTATCCATATAGGAGAAAACAGAGTGAAACCTAAAAATTAAAACTCTTACTGCCAACGAACGGTTTAACCTAGAAGAAGGAAATTTGGTGAGCCAAGTGGGATTGGGGTACTGATCATTACCTGAAAGTGTCATCAAGATTGGGTGAAAAAATGTGTGCTGAGATTTCAGGAAACTCGTAGTTTTTTGGAAGCTTGGCAACCCCTTTCCATGAAAGTGATTTGCGACAGTCTCTGCTTAGGGCTACATCAATAGGAAACACACCATAGAGATAGAACTTGGAACTACTTTATTGTGCCAAGTTACAAAGAGCTAGACCAAACCGTGTTTGATTTAGTGTTCCAACTACATGTATCCATATAGGAGAAAACAGAGTGAAACCTAAAAATTGAAACTGTTACTGCCAACGAACGGTTTAACCTAGAAGAACGAAATTTGGTGAGCCAAGTGGGATTGGGGTACTGATCATCACCTGAAAGTGTCATGAAGATTGGGTGAAAAAATGTGTGCTGAGATTTCAGGAAACTCGTAGTTTTTTGGAAGCTTTGCAACCCCTTTCCATGAAAGCGATTTGCGCCAGTCTCTGCTTAGGGCTACATCAATAGGAAACACACCATAGAGATAGAACTTGGAACTACTTTATTGTGCCAAGTTACAAAGAGCTAGACCAAACCGTGTTTGATTTAGAGTTCCAACTACATGTATCCATATAGGAGAAAACAGAGTGAAACCTAAAAATTAAAACTGTTACTACCAACGAATGGTTTAACCTAGAAGAACGAAATTTGGTGAGCCAAGTGGGATTGGGGTACTGATCATTACCTGAAAGTGTCATCAAGATTGGGTGAAAAAATGTGTGCTGAGATTTCAGGAAACTCGTAGTTTTTTGGAAGCTTGGCAACCCCTTTCCATGAAAGTAATTTGCGACACTCTCTGCTTAGGGCTACATCAATAGGAAACAAACCATAGAGATAGAACTTGGAACTACTTGATTGTGTCAAGTTTCAAAGAGCTAGCACAAACCGTCTATGATTTAGAGTTCCAACTACATGTATCCATATAGGAGAAAACAGAGTGAAACCTAAAAATTAAAACTGTTACTGCCAACGAACGGTTTAACATAGAAGAACGAAATTTGGTGAGCCAAGTGGGATTGGGGTACTGATCATTATCTGAAAGTGTCATCAAGATTGGGTGAAAAAATGTGTGCTGAGATTTCAGGAAACTCGTAGTTTTTTGGAAGCTTGGCAACCCCTTTCCATGAAAGTGATTTGCGACAGTCTCTGCTTAGGGCTACATCAATAGGAAACACACCATAAAGATAGAACTTGGAACTACTTTATTGTGTCAAGCTACAAAGAGCTAGCCCAAACCGTGTTTGAATAAGAGTTCCAACTACATGTATCCATATAGGAGAAAACACAGTGAAACCTAAAAATTAAAACTGTTATTGCCAACGAACGGTTTAACCTAGAAGAACGAAATTTGGTGAGCCAAGTGAGATTGGGGTACTGATCATTACCTGAACGTGTCATCAATATTGGGTGAAAAAATGTGTGCAGACATTTCAGGAAACTCGTAGTTTTTTGGAAGCTTTGCAACCCCTTTCCATGAAAGTGATTTGCGCCAGTCTCTGCTTAGGGCTACATCAATAGGAAACAAACGATAGGGATAGAACTTGGAACTACTTTATTGTGTCAAGTTTCAAAGAGCTAGCACCAACCATGTTTGATTTAGATTTCCAACTACATGTATCCATATACGAGAAAACAGAGTGAAACCTAAAAATTAAAACTCTTACTGCCAACGAACTTTTTATCCTAGAACAAAGAAATTTGGTGAGCCAAGTGGGATTGGGGTACTAATCATTACCTGAAAGTGTCATCAAGATTGGGTGAAAAAATGTGTGATGAGATTTCAGGAAATTCGTAGTTTTTTGGAAGCTTGGCAACCCCTTTCCATGAAACTGATTTGCGCCAGACTCTGCTTAGGGCTACATCAATAGGAAACAAACCATAGTGATAGAACTTGGAACTACTTGATTGTGTCAAGTTTCAAAAAGCTAGCACAACCCATGTTTGATTTAGATTTCCAACTACATGTATCCATAAACGAGAAAACAGAGTGAAACCTAAAAATTAATACTGTTACTGCCAACGAACGGTTTAACCTAGAAGAACGAAATTTGGTGAGCCAAGTGGGATTGGGGTACTGATCATTACCTGAAAGTGTCATCAAATTGGGTGAAAAAATGTGTGGTGAGATTTCAGGAAACTGGTAGTTTTTTGGAAGCTTGGCAACCCCTTTCCATGAAAGTGATTTGCGACAGTCTCTGCTTAGGGCTACATCAATCGGAAACAAACCATAGAGATAGAACTTGGAACTACTTGGTTGTGTCAAGTTTCAAAGAGCTAGCACAAACCGTCTTTGATTTAGAGTTCCAACTACATGTATCCATATAGGAGAAAACAGAGTGAAACCTAAAAATTAAAACTGTTACTCCCAACGAACGGTTTAACCTAGAAGAACGAATTTTGGTGAGCCAAGTGGGATTGGGATACTTATCATTACCTGAAAGTGTCATGAAGATTGGGTGAAAAAATGTGTGCTGAGATTTCAGGAAACTCGTAGTTTTTTGGAAGCTTGGCAACCCCTTTCCATGAAAGTGATTTGCGACAGTCTCTACTTAGGGCTAAATCAATAGGAAACACACCATATAGATAGAACTTGGAACTACTTTATTGTGTCAAGTTACAAAGAGCTAGCCCAAACCGTGTTTGATTCAGAGTTCCAACTACATGTATCCATATAGGAGAAAACAGAGTGAAACCTAAAAATTAAAACTGTTACTGCCAACGAACGGTTTAACCTAGAAGAAGGAAATTTGGTGAGCCAAGTGGGATTGGGGTACTGATCATTACCTGAAAGTGTCATCAAGATTGGGTGAAAAAATGTGTGCTGAGATTTCAGGAAACTCGTAGTTTTTTGGAAGCTTGGCAACCCCTTTCCATGAATGTGATTTGCGACAGTCTCTGCTTAGGGCTACATCAATAGGAAACACACCATCAAGATAGAACTTGGAACTACTTTATTGTGTCAAGTTACAAAGAGCTAGCCCAAACCGTGTTTGATTTAGGGTTCCAACTACATGTATCCATATAGGAGAAAACACAGTGAAACCTAAAAATTAAAACTGTTATTGCCAACGAACGGTTTAACCTAGAAGAACGAAATTTGGTGAGCCAAGTGGGATTGGGGTACTGATCATTACCTGAAAGTGTCATGAAGATTGGGTGAAAAAATGTGTGCTGAGATTTCAGGAAACTCGTAGTTTTTTGGAAGCTTGGCAACTCCTTTCCATGAAAGTGATTTGCGACAGTCTCTGCTTAGGGCTACATCAATAGGAAACAAACCATAGAGATAGAACTTGGAACTACTTGGTTGTGTCAAGTTTCAAAGAGCTAGCACAAACCGTCTTTGATTCAGAGTTCCAACTACATGTATCCATATAGGAGAAAACAGAGTAAAACCTAAAAATTAAAACTGTTACTCCCAACGAACGGTTTAAACTAGAAGAACGAAATTTGGTGAGCCAAGTGGGATTGGGGTACTGATCGTTACCTGAAAGTGTCATCAAGATTGGGTGAAAAAATGTGTGCTGAGATTTCAGGAAACTCGTAGTTTTTTGGAAGCTTGGCAACCCCTTTCCATGAAACTGATTTGCGCCAGACTCTGCTTAGGGCTACATCAATAGGAAACAAACCATAGTGATAGAACTTGGAACTACTTGATTATGTCAAGTTTCAAAGAGCTAGCACAGACCGTGTGTGATTTAGAGTTCCAAATACATGTATCCATATAAGAAAACCAAGTGAAACCTAAAAATTAAAACTGTTACTGTCAACGAACGGATTAACCTAGAAGAACGAAATTTGGTGAGCCAAGTGGGATTGGGGTACTGATCATTAACTTAAAGTGTCATCAAAATTGGGTGATAAAATGTGTGCTGACATTTCAGGAAACTCGTAGTTTTTTGGAAGCTTGGCAACCCCTTTCCAGGAAACTGATTTGCGCCAGACTCTGCTTAGGGCTACATCAATAGGAAACAAACCATAGGGATAGACCTTGGAACTACTTTATTGTGTCAAGTTTCAAAGAGCTAGCACAAACCATGTTTGATTTAGATTTCCAACTACATGTATCCATAAACGAGAAAACAGAGTGAAACCTACAAATTAAAACTGTTACTGCCAACGAACGGTTTAACCTAGAAGAACGAAATTTGGTGAGCCAAGTGGGATTGGGGTACTGATCATTACGTGAAATTGTCATCAAGATTGGGTGAAAAAATGTGTGCTGAAATTTCAGGAAACTCGTAGTTTTTTGGAAGCTTGGCAACCCCTTTCCATGAAAGTGATTTGCGACAGTCTCTGCTTAGGGCTACATCAATAGGAAACAAACCATAGAGATAGAACTTGGAACTACTTGGTTGTGTCAAGTATCAAAGAGCTATCACAAACTGTCTTTGATTTAGAGTTCCAACAACCTGTATCCATATAGGAGAAAACACAGTGAAACCTAAAAATTAAAACTGTTACTGCCAACGAACGGTTTAACCTCGAAGAACGAAATTTGGTGAGCCAAGTGGGATTGGGGTACTGATCGTTACCTGTAAGTGTCATCAAGTTTGGGTGAAAAAATGTGTGCTGAGATTTCAGGAAACTCGTAGTTTTTTGGAAGCTTTGCAACCCCTTTCCATGAAAGTGATTTGCGCCAGTCGCTGCTTAGGGCTACATCAATAGGAAACAAACCATAGAGATAGAACTTGGAACTACTAGGTTGTGTCAAGTTTCAAAGAGCTAGCACAAACCTTCTTTGATTTAGAGTTCCAACTACATGTATCCATAGAGGAGAAAACAGAGTGAAACCTAAAAATTAAAACTGTTACTGCCAACGAACGGTTTAACCTAGAAGAACGAAATTTGGTGAGCCAAGTGGGATTGGGGTACTGATCATTACCTGAAAGTGTCATCAAAATTGGGTGAAAAAATGTGTGCTGACATTTCAGGAAACTCGTAGTTTTTTAGAAGCTTTGCAACCCCTTTACATGAAACTGATTTACGCCAGACTCTGCTTAGGGCTACATCAATAGGAAAGAAACCATAGTGATAGAACTTGGAACTACTTGATTATGTCAAGTTTCAAAGAGCTAGCACAGACCGTGTGTGATTTAGAGTTCCAAATACATGTATCCATATAAGAAAACACAGTGAAACCTAAAAATTAAAACTGTTATTGCCAACGAACGGTTTAACCTAGAAGAACGAAATTTGGTGAGCCAAGTGGGATTGGGGTACTGATCATTACCTGAAAGTGTCATCAAGATTGTGTGAAAAAATGTGTGCTGAGATTTCAGGAAACTCGTAGTTTTTTGGAAGCTTTGCAACCCCTTTCCATGAAAGTGATTTGCCCTGGTCTCTGCTGTGGGCTACATCAATAGGAAACACACCATAGAGATAGAACTTGGAACTACTTTATTGTGTCAAGTTACAAAGAGCTAGACCAAACCATGTTTGATTTAGATTTCCAACTACATGTATCCATAAACGAGAAAACAGAGTGAAACCTAAAAATTAAAACTGTTACTGCCAACGAACGGTTTAACCTAGAAGAACGAAATTTGGTGAGCCAAGTGGGATTGGGGTACTGATCATTACGTGAAATTGTCATCAAGATTGGGTGAAAAAATGTGTGCTGAGATTTCAGGAAACTCGTAGTTTTTTGGAAGCTTGGCAACCCCTTTCCATGAAAGTGATTTGCGACAGTCTCTGCTTAGGGCTACATCAATAGGAAACAAACCATAGAGATAGAACTTGGAACTACTTGGTTGTGTCAAGTATCAAAGAGCTATCACAAACCGTCTTTGATTTAGAGTTCCAACTACATGTATCCATATAGGAGAAAACAGAGTGAAACCTAAAAATTAAAACTGTTACTGCCAACGAACGGTTTAACCTAGAAGAACGAAATTTGGTGAGCCAAGTGGGATTGGGGTACTGATCATTACGTGAAATTGTCATCAAGTTTGGGTGAAAAAATGTGTGCTGAGATTTCAGGAAACTCGTAGTTTTTTGGAAGCTTGGCAACCCCTTTCCATGAAAGTGATTTGCGACAGTCTCTGCTTAGGGCTACATCAATAGGAAACACACCATAGAGATAGAACTTGGAACTACTTTATTGTGCCAAGTTACAAAGAGCTAGACCAAACCGTGTTTGATTTAGTGTTCCAACTACATGTATCCATATAGGAGAAAACAGAGTGAAACCTAAAAATTAAAACTGTTACTACCAACGAACGGTTTAACCTAGAAGAACGAAATTTGGTGAGCCAAGTGGGATTGGGGTACTGATCAATACGTGAAAGTGTCATCAATATTGGGCAAAAAAATGTGTGCTGAGATTTCAGGAAACTCGTAGTTTTTTGGAAGCTTGGCAACCCCTTTCCATGAAAGTGATTTGCGACAGTCTCTGCTTAGGGCTACATCAATAGGAAACAAACCATAGAGATAGAACTTGGTCTACTTGATTGTTTCAAGTTCAAAGAGCTAGCAAAACCCATGTTTGATTTAGATTTCCAACTACATGTATCCATAAACGAGAAAACAGAGTGAAACCTAAAAATTAAAACTGTTACTGCCAACGAACTGTTTAACCTAGAAGAACGAAATTTGGTGAGCCAAGTGGGATTGGGGTACTGATCATTACCTGAAAGTGTCATCAAGATTGGGTGAAAAAATGTGTGCTGAGATTTCAGGAAACTCGTAGTTTTTTGGAAGCTTGGCAACCACTTTCCATGAAAGTGATTTGCGACAGTCTCTGCTTAGGGCTACATCAATAGGAAACAAACCATAGAGATAGAACTTGGAACTACTTGGTTGTGTCAAGTATCAAAGAGCTATCACAAACCGTGTTTGATTTACAGTTCCACCTACATGTATCCATATAGGAGAAAACAGAGTGAAACCTAAAAAATTGAAACTGTTACTCCCAACGAAGGGTTTAACATAGAAGAACGAAATTTGGTGAGCCAAGTGGGATTGGGGTACTGATCGTTACCTGAAAGCGTCATCAAGATTGGGTGAAAAAATGTGTGCTGAGATTTCAGGAAACTCGTAGTTTTTTGGACGCTTGGCAACCCCTTTCCATGAAACTGATTTGTGCCAGACTCTCCTTAGGGCTACATCAATAGGAAACAAACCATAGTGATAGAACTTGGAACTATTTGATTGTGTCAAGTTTCAAAGAGCTAGCACAAACCGTATTTGATTTAGAGTTCCAACTACATGTATCCATATAAGAAAACAGAGTGAAACCTAAAAATTAAAACTGTTACTCCCAACGAACGGATTAACGTAGAAGAACGAAATTTGGTGAGCCAAGTGGGATTGGGGTACTGATCATTACCTGAAAGTGTCATCAAAATTGGGTGAAAAAATGTGTGCTGACATTTCAGGAAACTCGTAGTTTTTTGGAAGCTTGGCAACCCCTTTTCATGAAAGTGATTTGCGACAGTCTCTGCTTAGGGCTACATCAATAGGAAACAAACCATAGAGATAGAACTTGGAACTACTTGGTTGTGTCAAGTATCAAAGAGCTATCACAAACCGTCTTTGATTTAGAGTTCCAACTACCTGTATCCATATAGGAGAAAACAGAGTGAAACCTAAAAATTAAAACTGTTACTGCCAACGAACAGTTTAACCTAGAAGAACGAAATTTGGTGAGCCAAGTGGGATTGGGGTACTGATCATAACGTGAAATTGTCATCAAGATTGGGTGAAAAAATGTGTGCTGAGATTTCAGGAAACTCCTAGTTTTTTGGAAGCTTGGCAACCCCTTTCCATGAAAGTGATTTGCGACAGTCTCTGCTTAGGGCTACATCAATAGGAAACACACCATAGAGATAGAACTTGGAACTACTTTATTGTGCCAAGTTACAAAGAGCTAGACCAAACCGTGTTTGATATAGTGTTCCAACTACATGTATCCATATAGGAGAAAACAGAGTGAAACCTAAAAATTAAAACTGTTACTACCAACGAACGGTTTAACCTAGAAGAACGAAATTTGGTGAGCCAAGTGGGATTGGGGTACTGATCAATACGTGAAAGTGTCATCAAGATTGGGCGAAAAAATGTGTGCTGAGATTTCAGGAAACTCGTAGTTTTTTGGAAGCTTGGCAACCCCTTTCCATGAAAGTGATTTGCGACAGTCTCTGCTTAGGGCTACATCAATAGGAAACAAACCATAGAGATAGAACTTGGTCTACTTGATTGTGTCAAGTTTCAAAGAGCTAGCACAACCCATGTTTGATTTAGATTTCCAACTACATGTATCCATAAACGAGAAAACAGAGTGAAACCTAAAAATTAAAACTGTTACTGCCAACGAACTGTTTAACCTAGAAGAAGGAAATTTGGTGAGCCAAGTGGGATTGGGGTACTGATCATTACCTGAAAGTGTCATCAATATTGGGTGAAAAAATGTGTGCTGAGATTTCAGGAAACTCATAGTTTTTTGGAAGCTTGGCAACCCCTTTCCATGAAAGTGATTTGCGACAGACTCTGCTTAGGGCTACATCAATAGGAAACAAAACATAGAGATAGAACTTGAAACTACTTGGTTGTGTCAAGTTTCAAAGAGCTATCACAAACCGTGTTTGATTTAGAGTTCCACCTACATGTATCCATATAGGAGAAAACAGAGTGAAACCTAAAAATTAAAACTGTTACTCCCAACGAAGGGTTTAACCTAGAAGAACGAAAATTGGTGAGCCAAGTGGGATTGGGGTCCTGATCATTACCTGAAAGTGTCATCAAAATTGGGTGAAAAAATGTGTGCTGACATTTCAGGAAACTCGTAGTTCTTTGGAAGCTTGGCAACCCCTTTCCATGAAACTGATTTGCGCCAGACTCTGCTTAGGGCTACATCAATAGGAAACAATCCACAGGGATAGACCTTGGAACTACTTTATTGTGTCAAGTTTCAAAGAGCTAGCACAAACCATGTTTGATTTGGATTTCCAACTACATGTATCCATAAACGAGAAAACAGAGTGAAACCTAAAAATTAAAACTGTTACTGCCAACGAACGGTTTAACCTAGAAGAACGAAATTTGGTGAGCCAAGTGGGATTGGGGTACTGATCATTACGTGAAATTGTCATCAAGATTGGGTGAAAAAATGTGTGCTGAGATTTCAGGAAACTCGTAGTTTTTTGGAAGCTTGGCAACCCCTTTCCATGAAAGTGATTTGCGACAGTCTCTGCTTAGGGCTACATCAATAGGAAACAAACCATAGAGATAGAACTTGGAACTACTTGGTTGTTTCAAGTATCAAAGAGCTATCACAAACCGTCTTTGATTTAGAGTTCAAAATACCAGTATGCATATAGGAGAAAACAGAGTGAAACCTAAAAATTAAAACTGTTACTGCCAACGAACGGTTTAACCTAGAAGAACGAAATTTGGTGAGCCAAGTGGGATTGGGGTACTGATCATTACCTGAAAGTGTCATCAAGATTGGGTGAAAAAATGTGTGCTGAAATTTCAGGAAACTCGTAGTTTTTTGGAAGCTTGGCAACCCCTTTCCATGAAACTGATTTTTGCCAGACTCTGCTTAGGGCTACATCAATGGGAAACAAACCATAGTGAAAGAACTTGGAACTACTTGATTGTGTCAAGTTTCAAAGAGCTAGCACAGACCGTGTTGGATTTAGAGTTCCAACTACATGTATCCATATAAGAAAACAGTGTGAAACCTAAAAATTAAAACTGTTACTGCCAACGAACGGTGTAACCTAGAAGAACGAAATTTGGTAAGCCAAGTGGGATTGGGGTACTGATCATTACGTGAAAGTGTCATCAAGATTGGGTGAAAAAATGTTTGCTGAGATTTCAGGAAACTCGTAGTTTTTTGGAAGCTTGGCAACCCCTTTCCATGAAACTGATTTGCGCCAGACTCTGCTTAGGGCTACATCAATAGGAAACAAACCATAGGGATAGACCTTGGAACTAATTTATTGTGTCAAGTTTCAAAGAGCTAGCACAAACCATGTTTAATTTAGATTTCCAACTACATGTATCCATAAACGAGAAAACAGAGTGAAACCTAAAAATTAAAACTGTTACTGCCAACGAACGGTTTAACCTAGAAGAACGAAATTTGGTGAGCCAAGTGGGATTGGGGTACTGATCATTACGTGAAATTGTCATCAAGATTGGGTGAAAAAATGTGTGCTGAGATTTCAGGAAACTCCTAGTTTTTTGGAAGCTTGGCAACCCCTTTCCATGAAAGAGATTTGCGACAGTCTCTGCTTAGGGCTACATAAATAGGAAACAAACCATAGAGATAGACCTTGGAACTACATGGTTTTGTCAAGTTTCAAAGAGCTAGCACAAACCATGTTTGATTTAGATTTCCAACTACATGTATCCATAAACGAGAAAACAGAGTGAAACCTAAAAATTAAAACTGTTACTGCCAACGAACGGTTTAACCTAGAAGAACGAAATTTGGTGAGCCAAGTGGGATTGGGGTACTGATCATTACGTAAAATTGTCATCAAGATTGGGTGAAAAAATGTGTGCTGAGATTTCAGGAAACTCGTAGTTTTTTGGAAGCTTGGCAACCCCTTTCCATGAAAGTGATTTGCGACAGTCTCTGCTTAGGGCTACATCAATAGGAAACAAACCATAGAGATAGAACTTGGAACTACTTGGTTGTGTCAAGTATCAAAGAGCTATCACAAACCGTCTTTGATTTAGAGTTCCAACTTCCTGTATCCGTATAGGAGAAAACAGAGTGAAACCTAAAAATTAAAACTGTTACTGCCAACGAACGGTTTAACCTAGAAGAACGAAATTTGGTGAGCCAAGTGGGATTGGGGTACTGATCATTTCCTGAAAGTGTCATCAAGATTGGGTGAAAAAATGTGTGCTGAAATTTCAGGAAACTCGTAGTTTTTTGTAAGCTTGGCAACCCCTTTCCATGAAACTGATTTTTGCCATACTCTGCTTAGGGCTACATCAATGGGAAACAAACCATAGTGAAAGAACTTGGAACCACTTGATTGTGTCAAGTTTCAAAGAGCTAGCATAGACCGTGTTTGATTTAGAGTTCCAACTACATGTATCCATATAAGAAAACAGAGTGAAACCTAAAAATTAAAACTGTTACTGCCAACGAACGGTGTAACATAGAAGAACGAAATTTGGTAAGCCAAGTGGGATTGGGGTACTGATCATTACGTGAAAGTGTCATCAAGATTGGGTGAAAAAAATGTGTGCTGAGATTTCAGGAAACTCGAAGTTTTTTAAAAGCTTGGCAACCCCTTTCCATGAAACTGATTTGCGCCAGACTCTGCTTAGGGCTACATCAATAGGAAACAAACCATAGAGATAGAACTTGGAACTTCTTGATTGTGTCAAGTTTCAAAGAGCTAGCAAAAACCGTCTTTGATTTAGAGTTCCAATTACATGTATCCATATAGGAGAAAACACAGTGAAACCTAAAAATTAAAACTGTTACTGCCAACGAACGGTTTAACCTAGAATAAAGAAATTTGGTGAGGCAAGTGGGATTGGGGTACTGGTCATTACCTGAAAGTGTCATCAAGATTGGGTGAAAATATGTGTGCTGAGATTTCAGAAAACTCGTAGTTTTTTGGAAGCTTGGCAACCCCTTTCCCTGAAAGCGAAATGCGCCAGTCTCTGCTTAGGGCTACATCAATAGGAAAAAAAAACATAGAGAGAGAACTTGGAACTACTTTATTGTGTCAAGTTACAAAGAGCTAGCCCAAACCGTGTTTGATTTACAGTTCCAACTACATGTATCCATATAGGAGAAAACAGAGTGAAACCTAAAAATTAAAACTGTTACTGCCAACGAACGGTTTAACCTAGAAGAACGAAATTTCGGGAGCCAAGTGGGATTGGGGTACTGATCATCACCTGAAAGTGTCATCAAGATTGGGTGAAAAAATGTGTGCTGAGATTTCAGGAAACTCGTAGTTTTTTGGAAGCTTGGCAACCCCTTTCCGTGAAAGTGATTTGCGACAGTCTCTGCTTAGGGCTACATCAATAGGAAACTCACCATAGAGATAGAACTTGGAACTTCTTGATTGTGTCAACTTTCAAAGAGCTAGCAAAAACCGTGTTTGATTTAGAATTTCAACTACATGTATCCATATAGGAGAAAACAGAGTGAAACCTAAAAATTAAAACTGTTACTGCCAACGAACGGTTTAACCTAGATGAACGAAATTTGGTGAGCCAAGTGGGATTGGGGTACTGATCATTACCTGAAAGTGTCATCAAGATTGGGTGAAAAAATGTGTGTTGAGATTTCAGGAAACTCGTAGTTTTTTGGAAGCTTGGCAACCCCTTTCCATGAAAGTAATTTGCGCCAGTCTCTGCTTAGCGCTTCATCAATAGAAAACAAACCATAGAGATAGAACTTGGAACCACTTGATTGTGTCAAGTTTCAGAGAGCTAGCACAAACCATGTTTGATTTAGAGTTCCAACTACATGTATCCATATACAAGAAAAAAGAGTGAAACCTAAAAATTAAAACTGTTACTGCCAACGAACGGTTGAACCTAGAAGAACAAAATTTGGTGAGCCAAGTGAGATTGGGGTACTGATCATTACCTGAAAATGTCATCAAGATTGGGGGAAAAAATGTGTGCTGAAATTTCAGGAAACTCGTAGTTTTTTGGAAGCTTGGAACCCCTTTCCATGAAAGTGATTTGCGCCAGTCTCTGCTTATGGCTACATCAATAGGAAACAAATCATAGAGATAGAACTTGGAACTACTTGATCGTGTCAAGTTTCAAGGAGGTAGCACAAACCGTGTTTGATTTAAAGTTCCAACTACATGTATCCATATAAGAAAACATAGTGAAACCTAAAAATTAAAACTCTTACTGCCAACAAACGGTTTAACCTAGAAGAATGAAATTTGGTGAGCCAAGTGGGATTGGGGTACTGATCATTACCTGAAAGTGTCATCAAGATTGGGTGAAAAAATGTGTGCTGAGATTGCAGGAAACTCGTAGATTTTTGGAAGCCTGGAAACCCCTTTCCATGAAACTGATTTGCGCCAGACTCTGCTTAGGGCTACATCAATAGGAAACAAACCATAGTGATAGAACTTGGATCTACTTGATTCTGTCAAGTTTCAAAGAGCTAGCACAAACCGTGTTTGATTTAGAGTTCCAACTACATGTATCCATATAAGAAAACAGAGTGAAACCTAAAAATTAAAACTGTTACTGCCAACGAACGGTTTAACCTACAAGAAGAAAATTTGGTGAGCCAAGTGGGATTGGGGTACTGATCATTACCTGAAAGTGTCATCAAGATTGGGTGAAAAAATGTGTGCTGAGATTTCAGGAAACTCGTAGTTTTTTGGAAGCTTGGCAAACCCTTTCAATGAAAATGATTTCCGCCAGTCTCTGCTTAGGGCTACATCAAAAAGAAACAAACCATAGAGATAGAACTTGGAACTACTTTATTGTGTAAAGTTACAAAGAGCTAGCCCAAACCGTGTTTGATTTACAGTTCCAACTACATGTATCCATATAGGAGAAAACAGAGTGAAACCTAAAAATTAAAAGTGTTCCTGCAATGAACGGTTTAACCTAGAAGAAGGAAATTTGGTGAGCCAAGTGGGATTGGGGTACTGATCATTACCTGAAAGTGTCATCAAGATTGGGTGAAAAATTGTGTGCTGAGATTTCCGGAAACTTGTAGTTTTTTGAAAGCTTGTCAACCCCTTTGCATGAAAGTGATTTGCGCCAGTCTCTGCTTAGGGCTACATAAATAAAAACAAACCATAGAGATAGAACTTGGAACTTCTTGATTGTGTCAAGTTTCAAAGAGCTAGCAAAAACAGTCTTTGATTTAGAGTTCCAACTACAGGTATCCATATAGGAGAAAAAGGAGTGAAACCTAAAAATTAAAACTGTTACTGCCAACGAATGGTTTAACCTAGAAGAACGAAATTTGGGGAGCCAAGTGGGATTGGGGTACTCATCATTACCTGAAAGTGTCATCAAGATTGGGTGAAAAAATGTGTGCTGAAATTTCAGGAAACTCATAGTTTTTTGGAAGCTTGGCAACCCCTTTCCATGAAAGTGATTTGCGCCAGTCTCTGCTTAGGGCTACATCAATAGGAAACAAATCATAGAGATAGAACGTGGAACTACTTGATCGTGTCAAGTTTCAAAGAGCTAGCACAAACCGTGTTTTATTTAAAGTTCCAACTACATGTATCCATATAAGAAAACATAGTGAAACCTAAAAATTAAAACTGTTACTGCCAACGAACGGTTTAACCTAGAAGAACAAAATTTGGTGAGCCAAGTGGGATTGGGGTACTGATCATTACCTGAAAGTGTCATCAAATTGGGTGAAAAAATGTGTGCTGAGATTTCAGGAAACTCGTAGATTTTTGGAAGCTTGGAAACCCCTTTCCATGAAACTGATTTGCGACAGTCTCTGCTTAGGGCTACATCAATAGGAAACAAACCATAGAGATAGAACTTGGAACTACTTGATTTTGTCAAGTTTCAAAGAGCTAGCACAAACCGTGTTTGATTTAGAGTTCCAACTACATGTATCCATATAAGAAAACAGAGTGAAACCTAAAAATTAAAACTGTTACTGCCAACGAACGGTTTAACCTAGAAGAGGAAATTTGATGAGCCAAGTGGGATTGGGGTACTGATCATTACCTGAAAGTGTCATCAAGATTGGGTGAAAAAATGTGTGCGGACATTTCAGGAAACTCGTAGTTTTTTGGAAGCTTTGCAACCCCTTTCCATGAAAGTGATTTGCGCCAGTCTCTGCTTAGGGCTACATCAATAGGAAACAAACCATAGAGATAGAACTTGGAACTTCTTGATTGTGTCAAGTTTCAAAGAGCT
This sequence comes from Spermophilus citellus, assembly GCF_964194105.1. Classification (NCBI taxonomy): domain Eukaryota; kingdom Metazoa; phylum Chordata; class Mammalia; order Rodentia; family Sciuridae; genus Spermophilus; species Spermophilus citellus. The sequence goes on from NC_138194.1 coordinate 7,653,837, forward strand.
AGCAAAAACCGTCTTTGATTTAGAGTTCCAACTACATGTATCCATATAGGAGAAAACAGAGTGAAACCTAAAAATTAAAACTGTTACTGCCAACGAACGGTTTAACCTAGAAGAACGAAATTTGGTGAGATAAGTGGGATTGGGGTTCTGATCATTACCTGAAAGTGTCATCAAGATTGGGTGAAAAAATGTGTGCTGACATTTCAGGAAACTCGTAGTTTTTTGAAAGCTTGGCAACCCCTTTGCATGAAAGTTATTTGCGCCATTCTCTGCTTAGGGCTACATCAAAAGGAAACAAACCGTAGAGATAGAACTTGGAAGTACTTTATTGTGTCAAGTTACAAAGAGCTAGCCCAAACCGTGTTTGATTTACAGTTCCAACTACATGTATCCATATATGAGAAAACAGAGTGAAAACTAAAAATTAAAAGTGTTACTGCCAATGAACGATTTAACCTAGAAGAACGAAATTTGGTGAGCCAAGTGGGATTGGGGTACTGATCATTACCTGAAAGTGTCATCAAGATTGGGTGAAAAAATGTGTGCTGAGATTTCAGGAAACTTGTAGTTTTTTGAAAGCTTGTCAACCCCTTTCCATGTAAGTGATTTGCGCCAGTCTCTGCTTAGGGCTACATCAATAAGAAACAAACCATAGAGATAGAACTTGGAACTTCTTGATTGTGTCAAGTTTCAAAGAGCTAGCAAAAACCGTCTTTGATTTAGAGTTCCAACTACATGTATCCATATAGAAGAAAACAGAGTGAAACCTAAAAATTAAAACTGCTACTGCCAACGAATGGTTTAACCTAGAAGAACAAAATTTGGTGAGCCAAGTGGGATTGGGTTACTGATCATTACCTGAAAGTGTCATCACGATTGGGTGAAAAAATGTGTGCTGATATTTCAGGAAACTCGTAGTTTTTTGGAAGCTTGGCAACCCCTTTCCATGAAACTGATTTGCGCCAGAATCTGCTTAGGGCTACATCAATAGGAAACAAACCATAGTGATAGAACTTGGAACTTCTTGATTGTGTCAAGTTTCAAAGAGCTAGCACAAACCGTGTTTGATTTAGAGTTCCAACTACATGTATCCATATAGGAGAAAACAGAGTGAAACCTAAAAATTAAAAGTGTTACTGCCAATGAACGATTTAACCTAGAAGAACGAAATTTGGTGAGCCATGTGAGACTGGGGTACTGATCATTACCTGAAAGTGTCATCAAGATTGGGTGAAAAAATGTGTGCTGAAATTTCAGGAAACTTTAGTTTTTTGAAAGTTTGTCAACCCCTTTCCATGAAAGTGATTTGCGCCAGTCTCTGCTTATGGCTACATCAATAGGAAACAAACCACAGAGATAGAACTGGGAACTTCTTGATTGTGTCAAGATTCAAAGAGCTAGCAAAAACCGTCTTTGATTTAGAGTTCCAACTACATGTATCCATATAGGAGAAAACAGAGTGAAACCTAAAAATTAAAACTGTTACTGCCAATGAATGGTTTAACCTAGAAGAACGAAATTTGGTGAGCCAAGTGGGATTGGGGTACTGATCATTACCTGAAAGTGTCATCACGATTGGGTGAAAAAATGTGTGCTGAGATTTCAGGAAACTTGTAGTTTTTTGAAAGTTTGTCAACCCCTTTCCATGAAAGTGATTTGCGCCAGTCTCTGCTTAGGGCTACATCAATAGGAAACACACCATAGAGATAGAACTTGGAACTACTTGATTGTGTCAAGTTACAAAGAGCTAGCCCAAACCGTGTTTGATTTAGAGTTCCAACTACATGTATCCATATAGGAGAAAACAGAGTGAAACCTAAAAATTAAAACTGTTATTGCCAACGAACGGTTTAACCTAGAAGAACGAAATTTGGTGAGCCAAGTTGGATTGGGGTACTGATCATTAGCTGAAAGTGTCATCAAGTTTGGGTGAAAAAATGTGTGCTGAGATCAGGACACTCGTAGTTTTTTGAAAGTTTGTCAACCCCTTTCCTTGAAAGTGATTTGCGCCAGTCTCTGCTTAGGGCTACATCAATAGGAAACACACCATAGAGATAGAACTTGGAACTACTTGATTGTGTCAAGTTACAAAGAGCTAGCCCAAACCGTGTTTGATTTAGAGTTCCAACTACATGTATCCATATAGGAGAAAACAGAGTGAAACCTAAAAATTAAAACTGTTACTGCCAACGAACGGTTTAACCTAGAAGAACGAAATTTGGTGAGCCAAGTTGGATTGGGGTACTGATCATTAGCTGAAAGTGTCATCAAATTTGGGTGAAAAAATGTGTGCTGAGATCAGGACACTCGTAGTTTTTTGGAAGCTTGGCAACCCCTTTCCATGAAAGTGATATGCGCCAGACTCTGCTTAGGGCTACATCAATAGGAAACAAACCATAGTGGTAGAACTTGGAACTACTTGATTGTGTCAAGTTTCAAAGAGCTAGCACAAACCGTGTTTGATTTAGAGTTCCAACTACATGTATCCATATATGAGAAAACAGAGTGAAACCTAAAAATTAAAACTGTTACTGCCAACGAACGGTTTAACCTAGAAGAACAAAATTTGGTGAGCCAAGTGGGATTGGGGTACTGATCATTACCTGAAAGTGTCATCAAGATTGGGTGAAAATATGTGTGGTGAGATTTCAGGAAACTCGTAGTTTTTTGGAACTTGGCAACCCCTTTCCATGAAACTGATTTGTGCCAGTCTCTGCTTAGGGCTACATGAATAGGAAACAAACCATAGAGATAGAACTTGGAACTACTTGGTTTTGTCAAGTTTCAAAAAGCTAGCACAAACTGTCTTTGATTTAGAGTTCCAAGTACATGTATCCATATAGGAGAAAACAGAGTGAAACCTAAAAATTAAAACTGTTACTGCCAACGAACGGTTTAACCTACAAGAAGGAAATTTGGTGAGCCAAGTGGGATTGGGGTACTGATCATTACCTGAAAGTGTCATCAAGATTGGGTGAAAAATTGTGTGCTGAGATTACGGAATCTTGTAGTTTATTGAAAGCTTGTCACCCCTTTCCATGAAAGTGATTTGCACCAGTCTCTGCTTAGGGCTACATCAATAGGAAACAAACCATAGAGATAGAACTTGGAACTTCTTGATTGTGTCAAGTTTCAAAGAGCTAGCACAAACCGTCTTTGATTTAGAGTTCAAACTACATGTATCCATATAGGAGAAAAGAGAGTGAAACCTAAAATTAAAACTGTTACTGCCAAGGAACGGTTTAACCTAGAAGAACAAAATTTGGTGAGCCACGTGGGATTGGGGTACTGATAATTACCTGAAAGTGTCATCAATATTGGGTGAATAAATGTGTGCTGAGATTTCAGGAAACTCGTAGTTTTTTGGAAGCTTGGCAACCCCTTTCCATGAAACTGATTTGCGCCAGACTCTGCTTAGGGCTACATCAATAGGAAACAAACCATAGTGATAGAACTTGGAACTACTTGATTGTGTCAAGTTTCAAAGAGATAGCACAAACCGTGTTTGATTTAGAGTTCCAACTACATGTATCCATATAAGAAAACAGAGTGAATTCTAAAAATTAAAACTGTTACTGCAAACGAACTGTTTAACCTAGAAGAACGAAATTTGGTGAGCCAAGTGGGATTGGGGTACTGATCATTACCTGAAAGTGTCACCAAGTTTGGGTGAAAAAATGTGTGCTGAGATTTCAGGAAACTCGTAGTTTTTTGGAAGCTTGGCAACCCCTTTCCATGAAAGTGATTAGCGACAGTCTCTGCTTAGGGCTACATCAATAGAAAACACACCATAGAGATAGAACTTGGAACTACTTTATTGTGTCAAGCTACAAAGAACTAGCCCAAACCGTGTTTGATTTAGAGTTCCCACAACATGTATCCATATAGGAGAAAACAGAGTGAAACCTAAAAATTAAAACTCTTACTGCCAACAAACGGTTTAACCTAGAAGAATGAAATTTGGTGAGCCAAGTGGGATTGGGGTACTGATCATTACCTGAAAGTGTCATCAAGATTGGGTGAAAAAATGTGTGCTGAGATTTCAGGAAACTCGTAGATTTTTGGAAGCTTGGAAACCCCTTTCCATGAAACTGATTTGCGCCAGACTCTGCTTAGGGCTACATCAATAGGAAACAAACCATAGTGATAGATCTTGGATCTACTTGATTCTGTCAAGTTTCAAAGAGCTAGCACAAACCGTGTTTGATTTAGAGTTCCAACTACATGTATCCATATAAGAAAACAGAGTGAAACCTAAAAATTAAAACTGTTACTGCCAACGAACGGTTTAACCTACAAGAAGAAAATTTGGTGAGCCAAGTGGGATTGGGGTACTGATCATTACCTGAAAGTGTCATCAAGATTGGGTGAAAAAATGTGTGCTGAGATTTCAGGAAACTCGTAGTTTTTTGGAAGCTTGGCAAACCCTTTCCATGAAAATGATTTCCGCCAGTCTCTGCTTAGGGCTACATCAAAAGGAAACAAACCATAGAGATAGAACTTGGAACTACTTTATTGTGTCAAGTTACAAAGAGCTAGCCCAAACCGTGTTTGATTTACAGTTCCAACTACATGTATCCATATAGGAGAAAACAGAGTGAAACCTAAAAATTAAAAGTGTTACTGCCAATGAACGGTTTAACCTAGAAGAAGGAAATTTGGTGAGCTTAGTGGGATTGGGGTACTAATCATTACCTGAAAGTGTCATCAAGATTGGGTGAAAAATTGTGTGCTGAGATTTCCGGAAACTTGTAGTTTTTTGAAAGCTTGTCAACCCCTTTCCATGAAAGTGATTTGCGCCAGTCTCTGCTGAGGGCTACATCAATAGGAAAAAAACCATAGAGATAGAACTTGGAACTTCTTGATTGTGTCAAGTTTCAAAGAGCTAGCACAAACCGTGTTTGATTTAGAGTTCCAACTACATGTATCCATATAGGAGAAAACAGAGTGAAACCTAAAAATTAAAAGTGTTACTGCCAATGAACGATTTAACCTAGAAGAACGAAATTTGGTGAGCCATGTGAGACTGGGGTACTGATCATTACCTGAAAGTGTCATCAAGATTGGGTGAAAAAATGTGTGCTGAAATTTCAGGAAACTTTAGTTTTTTGAAAGTTTGTCAACCCCTTTCCATGAAAGTGATTTGCGCCAGTCTCTGCTTATGGCTACATCAATAGGAAACAAACCACAGAGATAGAACTGGGAACTTCTTGATTGTGTCAAGATTCAAAGAGCTAGCAAAAACCGTCTTTGATTTAGAGTTCCAACTACATGTATCCATATAGGAGAAAACAGAGTGAAACCTAAAAATTAAAACTGTTACTGCCAATGAATGGTTTAACCTAGAAGAACGAAATTTGGTGAGCCAAGTGGGATTGGGGTACTGATCATTACCTGAAAGTGTCATCACGATTGGGTGAAAAAATGTGTGCTGAGATTTCAGGAAACTTGTAGTTTTTTGAAAGTTTGTCAACCCCTTTCCATGAAAGTGATTTGCGCCAGTCTCTGCTTAGGGCTACATCAATAGGAAACACACCATAGAGATAGAACTTGGAACTACTTGATTGTGTCAAGTTACAAAGAGCTAGCCCAAACCGTGTTTGATTTAGAGTTCCAACTACATGTATCCATATAGGAGAAAACAGAGTGAAACCTAAAAATTAAAACTGTTATTGCCAACGAACGGTTTAACCTAGAAGAACGAAATTTGGTGAGCCAAGTTGGATTGGGGTACTGATCATTAGCTGAAAGTGTCATCAAGTTTGGGTGAAAAAATGTGTGCTGAGATCAGGACACTCGTAGTTTTTTGAAAGTTTGTCAACCCCTTTCCTTGAAAGTGATTTGCGCCAGTCTCTGCTTAGGGCTACATCAATAGGAAACACACCATAGAGATAGAACTTGGAACTACTTGATTGTGTCAAGTTACAAAGAGCTAGCCCAAACCGTGTTTGATTTAGAGTTCCAACTACATGTATCCATATAGGAGAAAACAGAGTGAAACCTAAAAATTAAAACTGTTACTGCCAACGAACGGTTTAACCTAGAAGAACGAAATTTGGTGAGCCAAGTTGGATTGGGGTACTGATCATTAGCTGAAAGTGTCATCAAGTTTGGGTGAAAAAATGTGTGCTGAGATCAGGACACTCGTAGTTTTTTGGAAGCTTGGCAACCCCTTTCCATGAAAGTGATATGCGCCAGACTCTGCTTAGGGCTACATCAATAGGAAACAAACCATAGTGGTAGAACTTGGAACTACTTGATTGTGTCAAGTTTCAAAGAGCTAGCACAAACCGTGTTTGATTTAGAGTTCCAACTACATGTATCCATATACGAGAAAACAGAGTGAAACCTAAAAATTAAAACTGTTACTGCCAACGAACGGTTTAACCTAGAAGAACAAAATTTGGTGAGCCAAGTGGGATTGGGGTACTGATCATTACCTGAAAGTGTCATCAAGATTGGGTGAAAATATGTGTGGTGAGATTTCAGGAAACTCGTAGTTTTTTGGAACTTGGCAACCCCTTTCCATGAAACTGATTTGTGCCAGTCTCTGCTTAGGGCTACATGAATAGGAAACAAACCATAGAGATAGAACTTGGAACTACTTGGTTTTGTCAAGTTTCAAAGAGCTAGCACAAACTGTCTTTGATTTAGAGTTCCAAGTACATGTATCCATATAGGAGAAAAGAGAGTGAAACCTAAAATTAAAACTGTTACTGCCAAGGAACGGTTTAACCTAGAAGAACAAAATTTGGTGAGCCACGTGGGATTGGGGTACTGATAATTACCTGAAAGTGTCATCAATATTGGGTGAATAAATGTGTGCTGAGATTTCAGGAAACTCGTAGTTTTTTGGAAGCTTGGCAACCCCTTTCCATGAAACTGATTTGTGCCAGTCTCTGCTTAGGGCTACATGAATAGGAAACAAACCATAGAGATAGAACTTGGAACTACTTGGTTTTGTCAAGTTTCAAAGAGCTAGCACAAACTGTCTTTGATTTAGAGTTCCAAGTACATGTATCCATATATGAGAAAACAGAGTGAAAACTAAAAATTAAAAGTGTTACTGCCAATGAACGATTTAACCTAGAAGAACGAAATTTGGTGAGCCAAGTGGGATTGGGGTACTGATCATTACCTGAAAGTGTCATCAAGATTGGGTGAAAAAATGTGTGCTGAGATTTCAGGAAACTTGTAGTTTTTTGAAAGCTTGTCAACCCCTTTCCATGTAAGTGATTTGCGCCAGTCTCTGCTTAGGGCTACATCAATAAGAAACAAACCATAGAGATAGAACTTGGAACTTCTTGATTGTGTCAAGTTTCAAAGAGCTAGCAAAAACCGTCTTTGATTTAGAGTTCCAACTACATGTATCCATATAGAAGAAAACAGAGTGAAACCTAAAAATTAAAACTGCTACTGCCAACGAATGGTTTAACCTAGAAGAACAAAATTTGGTGAGCCAAGTGGGATTGGGTTACTGATCATTACCTGAAAGTGTCATCACGATTGGGTGAAAAAATGTGTGCTGATATTTCAGGAAACTCGTAGTTTTTTGGAAGCTTGGCAACCCCTTTCCATGAAACTGATTTGCGCCAGAATCTGCTTAGGGCTACATCAATAGGAAACAAACCATAGTGATAGAACTTGGAACTTCTTGATTGTGTCAAGTTTCAAAGAGCTAGCACAAACCGTGTTTGATTTAGAGTTCCAACTACATGTATCCATATAGGAGAAAACAGAGTGAAACCTAAAAATTAAAAGTGTTACTGCCAATGAACGATTTAACCTAGAAGAACGAAATTTGGTGAGCCATGTGAGACTGGGGTACTGATCATTACCTGAAAGTGTCATCAAGATTGGGTGAAAAAATGTGTGCTGAAATTTCAGGAAACTTTAGTTTTTTGAAAGTTTGTCAACCCCTTTCCATGAAAGTGATTTGCGCCAGTCTCTGCTTATGGCTACATCAATAGGAAACAAACCACAGAGATAGAACTGGGAACTTCTTGATTGTGTCAAGATTCAAAGAGCTAGCAAAAACCGTCTTTGATTTAGAGTTCCAACTACATGTATCCATATAGGAGAAAACAGAGTGAAACCTAAAAATTAAAACTGTTACTGCCAATGAATGGTTTAACCTAGAAGAACGAAATTTGGTGAGCCAAGTGGGATTGGGGTACTGATCATTACCTGAAAGTGTCATCACGATTGGGTGAAAAAATGTGTGCTGAGATTTCAGGAAACTTGTAGTTTTTTGAAAGTTTGTCAACCCCTTTCCATGAAAGTGATTTGCGCCAGTCTCTGCTTAGGGCTACATCAATAGGAAACACACCATAGAGATAGAACTTGGAACTACTTGATTGTGTCAAGTTACAAAGAGCTAGCCCAAACCGTGTTTGATTTAGAGTTCCAACTACATGTATCCATATAGGAGAAAACAGAGTGAAACCTAAAAATTAAAACTGTTATTGCCAACGAACGGTTTAACCTAGAAGAACGAAATTTGGTGAGCCAAGTTGGATTGGGGTACTGATCATTAGCTGAAAGTGTCATCAAGTTTGGGTGAAAAAATGTGTGCTGAGATCAGGACACTCGTAGTTTTTTGAAAGTTTGTCAACCCCTTTCCTTGAAAGTGATTTGCGCCAGTCTCTGCTTAGGGCTACATCAATAGGAAACACACCATAGAGATAGAACTTGGAACTACTTGATTGTGTCAAGTTACAAAGAGCTAGCCCAAACCGTGTTTGATTTAGAGTTCCAACTACATGTATCCATATAGGAGAAAACAGAGTGAAACCTAAAAATTAAAACTGTTACTGCCAACGAACGGTTTAACCTAGAAGAACGAAATTTGGTGAGCCAAGTTGGATTGGGGTACTGATCATTAGCTGAAAGTGTCATCAAATTTGGGTGAAAAAATGTGTGCTGAGATCAGGACACTCGTAGTTTTTTGGAAGCTTGGCAACCCCTTTCCATGAAAGTGATATGCGCCAGACTCTGCTTAGGGCTACATCAATAGGAAACAAACCATAGTGGTAGAACTTGGAACTACTTGATTGTGTCAAGTTTCAAAGAGCTAGCACAAACCGTGTTTGATTTAGAGTTCCAACTACATGTATCCATATATGAGAAAACAGAGTGAAACCTAAAAATTAAAACTGTTACTGCCAACGAACGGTTTAACCTAGAAGAACAAAATTTGGTGAGCCAAGTGGGATTGGGGTACTGATCATTACCTGAAAGTGTCATCAAGATTGGGTGAAAATATGTGTGGTGAGATTTCAGGAAACTCGTAGTTTTTTGGAACTTGGCAACCCCTTTCCATGAAACTGATTTGTGCCAGTCTCTGCTTAGGGCTACATGAATAGGAAACAAACCATAGAGATAGAACTTGGAACTACTTGGTTTTGTCAAGTTTCAAAAAGCTAGCACAAACTGTCTTTGATTTAGAGTTCCAAGTACATGTATCCATATAGGAGAAAACAGAGTGAAACCTAAAAATTAAAACTGTTACTGCCAACGAACGGTTTAACCTACAAGAAGGAAATTTGGTGAGCCAAGTGGGATTGGGGTACTGATCATTACCTGAAAGTGTCATCAAGATTGGGTGAAAAATTGTGTGCTGAGATTACGGAATCTTGTAGTTTATTGAAAGCTTGTCACCCCTTTCCATGAAAGTGATTTGCACCAGTCTCTGCTTAGGGCTACATCAATAGGAAACAAACCATAGAGATAGAACTTGGAACTTCTTGATTGTGTCAAGTTTCAAAGAGCTAGCACAAACCGTCTTTGATTTAGAGTTCAAACTACATGTATCCATATAGGAGAAAAGAGAGTGAAACCTAAAATTAAAACTGTTACTGCCAAGGAACGGTTTAACCTAGAAGAACAAAATTTGGTGAGCCACGTGGGATTGGGGTACTGATAATTACCTGAAAGTGTCATCAATATTGGGTGAATAAATGTGTGCTGAGATTTCAGGAAACTCGTAGTTTTTTGGAAGCTTGGCAACCCCTTTCCATGAAACTGATTTGCGCCAGACTCTGCTTAGGGCTACATCAATAGGAAACAAACCATAGTGATAGAACTTGGAACTACTTGATTGTGTCAAGTTTCAAAGAGATAGCACAAACCGTGTTTGATTTAGAGTTCCAACTACATGTATCCATATAAGAAAACAGAGTGAATTCTAAAAATTAAAACTGTTACTGCAAACGAACTGTTTAACCTAGAAGAACGAAATTTGGTGAGCCAAGTGGGATTGGGGTACTGATCATTACCTGAAAGTGTCACCAAGTTTGGGTGAAAAAATGTGTGCTGAGATTTCAGGAAACTCGTAGTTTTTTGGAAGCTTGGCAACCCCTTTCCATGAAAGTGATTAGCGACAGTCTCTGCTTAGGGCTACATCAATAGAAAACACACCATAGAGATAGAACTTGGAACTACTTTATTGTGTCAAGCTACAAAGAACTAGCCCAAACCGTGTTTGATTTAGAGTTCCCACAACATGTATCCATATAGGAGAAAACAGAGTGAAACCTAAAAATTAAAACTCTTACTGCCAACAAACGGTTTAACCTAGAAGAATGAAATTTGGTGAGCCAAGTGGGATTGGGGTACTGATCATTACCTGAAAGTGTCATCAAGATTGGGTGAAAAAATGTGTGCTGAGATTTCAGGAAACTCGTAGATTTTTGGAAGCTTGGAAACCCCTTTCCATGAAACTGATTTGCGCCAGACTCTGCTTAGGGCTACATCAATAGGAAACAAACCATAGTGATAGATCTTGGATCTACTTGATTCTGTCAAGTTTCAAAGAGCTAGCACAAACCGTGTTTGATTTAGAGTTCCAACTACATGTATCCATATAAGAAAACAGAGTGAAACCTAAAAATTAAAACTGTTACTGCCAACGAACGGTTTAACCTACAAGAAGAAAATTTGGTGAGCCAAGTGGGATTGGGGTACTGATCATTACCTGAAAGTGTCATCAAGATTGGGTGAAAAAATGTGTGCTGAGATTTCAGGAAACTCGTAGTTTTTTGGAAGCTTGGCAAACCCTTTCCATGAAAATGATTTCCGCCAGTCTCTGCTTAGGGCTACATCAAAAGGAAACAAACCATAGAGATAGAACTTGGAACTACTTTATTGTGTCAAGTTACAAAGAGCTAGCCCAAACCGTGTTTGATTTACAGTTCCAACTACATGTATCCATATAGGAGAAAACAGAGTGAAACCTAAAAATTAAAAGTGTTACTGCCAATGAACGGTTTAACCTAGAAGAAGGAAATTTGGTGAGCTTAGTGGGATTGGGGTACTAATCATTACCTGAAAGTGTCATCAAGATTGGGTGAAAAATTGTGTGCTGAGATTTCCGGAAACTTGTAGTTTTTTGAAAGCTTGTCAACCCCTTTCCATGAAAGTGATTTGCGCCAGTCTCTGCTGAGGGCTACATCAATAGGAAAAAAACCATAGAGATAGAACTTGGAACTTCTTGATTGTGTCAAGTTTCAAAGAGCTAGCACAAACCGTGTTTGATTTAGAGTTCCAACTACATGTATCCATATAGGAGAAAACAGAGTGAAACCTAAAAATTAAAAGTGTTACTGCCAATGAACGATTTAACCTAGAAGAACGAAATTTGGTGAGCCATGTGAGACTGGGGTACTGATCATTACCTGAAAGTGTCATCAAGATTGGGTGAAAAAATGTGTGCTGAAATTTCAGGAAACTTTAGTTTTTTGAAAGTTTGTCAACCCCTTTCCATGAAAGTGATTTGCGCCAGTCTCTGCTTATGGCTACATCAATAGGAAACAAACCACAGAGATAGAACTGGGAACTTCTTGATTGTGTCAAGATTCAAAGAGCTAGCAAAAACCGTCTTTGATTTAGAGTTCCAACTACATGTATCCATATAGGAGAAAACAGAGTGAAACCTAAAAATTAAAACTGTTACTGCCAATGAATGGTTTAACCTAGAAGAACGAAATTTGGTGAGCCAAGTGGGATTGGGGTACTGATCATTACCTGAAAGTGTCATCACGATTGGGTGAAAAAATGTGTGCTGAGATTTCAGGAAACTTGTAGTTTTTTGAAAGTTTGTCAACCCCTTTCCATGAAAGTGATTTGCGCCAGTCTCTGCTTAGGGCTACATCAATAGGAAACACACCATAGAGATAGAACTTGGAACTACTTGATTGTGTCAAGTTACAAAGAGCTAGCCCAAACCGTGTTTGATTTAGAGTTCCAACTACATGTATCCATATAGGAGAAAACAGAGTGAAACCTAAAAATTAAAACTGTTATTGCCAACGAACGGTTTAACCTAGAAGAACGAAATTTGGTGAGCCAAGTTGGATTGGGGTACTGATCATTAGCTGAAAGTGTCATCAAGTTTGGGTGAAAAAATGTGTGCTGAGATCAGGACACTCGTAGTTTTTTGAAAGTTTGTCAACCCCTTTCCTTGAAAGTGATTTGCGCCAGTCTCTGCTTAGGGCTACATCAATAGGAAACACACCATAGAGATAGAACTTGGAACTACTTGATTGTGTCAAGTTACAAAGAGCTAGCCCAAACCGTGTTTGATTTAGAGTTCCAACTACATGTATCCATATAGGAGAAAACAGAGTGAAACCTAAAAATTAAAACTGTTACTGCCAACGAACGGTTTAACCTAGAAGAACGAAATTTGGTGAGCCAAGTTGGATTGGGGTACTGATCATTAGCTGAAAGTGTCATCAAGTTTGGGTGAAAAAATGTGTGCTGAGATCAGGACACTCGTAGTTTTTTGGAAGCTTGGCAACCCCTTTCCATGAAAGTGATATGCGCCAGACTCTGCTTAGGGCTACATCAATAGGAAACAAACCATAGTGGTAGAACTTGGAACTACTTGATTGTGTCAAGTTTCAAAGAGCTAGCACAAACCGTGTTTGATTTAGAGTTCCAACTACATGTATCCATATACGAGAAAACAGAGTGAAACCTAAAAATTAAAACTGTTACTGCCAACGAACGGTTTAACCTAGAAGAACAAAATTTGGTGAGCCAAGTGGGATTGGGGTACTGATCATTACCTGAAAGTGTCATCAAGATTGGGTGAAAATATGTGTGGTGAGATTTCAGGAAACTCGTAGTTTTTTGGAACTTGGCAACCCCTTTCCATGAAACTGATTTGTGCCAGTCTCTGCTTAGGGCTACATGAATAGGAAACAAACCATAGAGATAGAACTTGGAACTACTTGGTTTTGTCAAGTTTCAAAGAGCTAGCACAAACTGTCTTTGATTTAGAGTTCCAAGTACATGTATCCATATAGGAGAAAACAGAGTGAAACCTAAAAATTAAAACTGTTACTGCCAACGAACGGTTTAACCTACAAGAAGGAAATTTGGTGAGCCAAGTGGGATTGGGGTACTGATCATTACCTGAAAGTGTCATCAAGATTGGGTGAAAAATTGTGTGCTGAGATTACGGAATCTTGTAGTTTATTGAAAGCTTGTCACCCCTTTCCATGAAAGTGATTTGCGCCAGTCTCTGCTTAGGGCTACATCAATAGGAAACAAACCATAGAGATAGAACTTGGAACTTCTTGATTGTGTCAAGTTTCAAAGAGCTAGCACAAACCGTCTTTGATTTAGAGTTCAAACTACATGTATCCATATAGGAGAAAAGAGAGTGAAACCTAAAATTAAAACTGTTACTGCCAAGGAACGGTTTAACCTAGAAGAACAAAATTTGGTGAGCCACGTGGGATTGGGGTACTGATAATTACCTGAAAGTGTCATCAATATTGGGTGAATAAATGTGTGCTGAGATTTCAGGAAACTCGTAGTTTTTTGGAAGCTTGGCAACCCCTTTCCATGAAACTGATTTGCGCCAGACTCTGCTTAGGGCTACATCAATAGGAAACAAACCATAGTGATAGAACTTGGAACTACTTGATTGTGTCAAGTTTCAAAGAGATAGCACAAACCGTGTTTGATTTAGAGTTCCAAATACATGTATCCATATAAGAAAACAGAGTGAATTCTAAAAATTAAAACTGTTACTGCAAACGAACTGTTTAACCTAGAAGAACGAAATTTGGTGAGCCAAGTGGGATTGGGGTACTGATCATTACCTGAAAGTGTCACCAAGTTTGGGTGAAAAAATGTGTGCTGAGATTTCAGGAAACTCGTAGTTTTTTGGAAGCTTGGCAACCCCTTTCCATGAAAGTGATTAGCGACAGTCTCTGCTTAGGGCTACATCAATAGAAAACACACCATAGAGATAGAACTTGGAACTACTTTATTGTGTCAAGCTACAAAGAACTAGCCCAAACCGTGTTTGATTTAGAGTTCCCACAACATGTATCCATATAGGAGAAAACAGAGTGAAACCTAAAAATTAAAACTCTTACTGCCAACAAACGGTTTAACCTAGAAGAATGAAATTTGGTGAGCCAAGTGGGATTGGGGTACTGATCATTACCTGAAAGTGTCATCAAGATTGGGTGAAAAAATGTGTGCTGAGATTTCAGGAAACTCGTAGATTTTTGGAAGCTTGGAAACCCCTTTCCATGAAACTGATTTGCGCCAGACTCTGCTTAGGGCTACATCAATAGGAAACAAACCATAGTGATAGATCTTGGATCTACTTGATTCTGTCAAGTTTCAAAGAGCTAGCACAAACCGTGTTTGATTTAGAGTTCCAACTACATGTATCCATATAAGAAAACAGAGTGAAACCGAAAAATTAAAACTGTTACTGCCAACGAACGGTTTAACCTACAAGAAGAAAATTTGGTGAGCCAAGTGGGATTGGGGTACTGATCATTACCTGAAAGTGTCATCAAGATTGGGTGAAAAAATGTGTGCTGAGATTTCAGGAAACTCGTAGTTTTTTGGAAGCTTGGCAAACCCTTTCCATGAAAATGATTTCCGCCAGTCTCTGCTTAGGGCTACATCAAAAGGAAACAAACCATAGAGATAGAACTTGGAAGTACTTTATTGTGTCAAGTTACAAAGAGCTAGCCCAAACCGTGTTTGATTTACAGTTCCAACTACATGTATCCATATAGGAGAAAACAGAGTGAAACCTAAAAATTAAAAGTGTTACTGCCAATGAACGGTTTAACCTAGAAGAAGGAAATTTGGTGAGCTTAGTGGGATTGGGGTACTAATCATTACCTGAAAGTGTCATCAAGATTGGGTGAAAAATTGTGTGCTGAGATTTCCGGAAACTTGTAGTTTTTTGAAAGCTTGTCAACCCCTTTCCATGAAAGTGATTTGCGCCAGTCTCTGCGTAGGGCTACATAAATAAAAACAAACCATAGAGATAGAACTTGGAACTTCTTGATTGTGTCAAGTTTCAAAGAGCTAGCAAAAACAGTCTTTGATTTAGAGTTCCAACTACATGTATCCATATAGGAGAAAAAGGAGTGAAACCTAAAAATTAAAACTGTTACTGCCAACGAACGGTTTAACCTACAAGAACGAAATTTGGTGAGCCAAGTGGAATTGGGGTACTGATCATTACCTGAAAGTGTCATCAAGATTGGGTGAAAAAATGTGTTCTGAGATTTCAGGAAACTCGTAGTTTTTTTGAAGCCTGGCAACCCCTTTCCATGAAGTGATTTGCGACAGTCTCTGCTTAGGTCTACATCAATAGGAAACAAACCATAGAGATAGAACTTGGAACTACTTTGTTGTGTCAAGTTACAAAGAGCTAGCCCAAACCGTGTTTGATTTAGAGTTCCAACTACATGTATCCATATAGGAGAAAACAGAGTGAAACCTAAAAATTAAAACTGTTACTGCCAATGAACGGTTTAACCTAGAAGAACGAAATTTGGTGAGCCAAGTGGGATTGGGGTACTGATCATTACCTGAAAGTGCAATCAAGATTGGTTGAAAAAATGTGTGCTGAGATTTCAGGAAACTCGTAGATTTTTGGAAGCTTGGCAACCCCTTTCCATGAAACCGATTTGCGCCAGACTCTGCTTAGGGCTACATCAATAGGAAACAAACCATAGTGATAGAACTTGGAACTACTTGATTGTGTCAAGCTACAAGGAGCTAGCAAAAACGGTGTTTGATTTAGAGTTCCAACTACATGTATCCATATAAGAAAACAGAGTGAATCCTAAAAATTAAAACAGTTACTGCCAACGAACGGTTTAACCTAGAAGAACGAAATTTGGTGAGGCAAGTGGGATTGGGGTACTGATCATTACCTGAAAGTGTCATCAAGATTGGGTGAAAAAATGTGTGCTGAGATTTCAGGAAACTCGTAGTTTTTTGGAAGCTTGGCAACCCCTTTCCATGAAAGTGATTTACGACAGTCTCTGCTTAGGGCTACATCAATAGGAAACACACCATAGTGATAGAACTTGGAACTACTTTATTGTGTCAAGTTACAAAGAGCTAGCCCAAACCGTGTTTGAGTTAGAGTTCCAACTACATGTATCCGTATAGGAGAAAACGTAGTGAAACCTAAAAATTAAAACTGTTACTGCTAACGAACGGTTTAACCTAGAAGAACGAAATTTGGTGAGCCAAGTGGGATTGGGGTAATGATCATTACCTGAAAGTGTCATCAAGATTGGGTGAAAAAAATGTGTGCTGACATTTCTGGAAACTCGTTGTTTTACGGAAGCTTGGCAACCCCTTTCCATGAAAGTGATTTGCGCCAGACACTGCTTAGGGCTACATCAATAGGAAACAAATCATAGAGATAGAACTTGGAACTACTTGATTGTGTCAAGTTTCAAGGAGCTAGCACAAACCGTGTTTGATTTAAAGTTCCAACTACATGTATCCATATAAGAAAACATAGTGAAACCTAAAATTAAAAATGTTACTGCCAACGAACGGTTTAACCTAGAAGAACGAAATTTGGTGAGCTAATTTGGATTGGGGTACTGATCATTACCTGAAAGTGTCATCAAGATTGGGTGAAAAATGTGTGCTGAGATTTCAGGAAACTCGTAGATTTTTGGAAGCTTGGAAACCCCTTTCCATGAAACTGATTTGTGCCAGACTCTGCTTAGGGCTACATCAATAGGAAACAAACCATAGTGATAGAACTTGGAACTACTTGATTCTGTCAAGTTTCAAAGAGCTAGCACAAACCGTGTTTGATTTAGAGTTCCAACTACATGTATCCATATAAGAAAACAGAGTGAAACCTAAAAATTAAAACTGTTACTACCAACGAACGGTTTAACCTACAAGAAGGAAATTTGGTGAGCCAAGTGGGATTGGGGTACTGATCATTACCTGAAAGTGTCATCAAGTTTGGGTGAAAAAATGTGTGCTGAGATTTCAGGAAACTCGTAGTTTTTTGGAAGCTTGGCAACCCCTTTCCATGAAAATGATTTCCGCCAGTGTCTGCTTAGGGCTACATCAAAAGGAAACAAACCATAGAGATAGAACTTGGAAGTACTTTATTGTGTCAAGTTACAAACAGCTAGCCCAAACCGTGTTTGATTTAGAGTTCCAACTACATGTATCCATATAAGAAAACAGAGTGAAACCTAAAAATTAAAACTGTTACTGCCAACGAACGGTTTAACCTACAAGAAGGAAATTTGGTGAGCCAAGTGGGATTGGGGTACTGATCATTACCTGAAAGTGTCATCAAGTTTGGGTGAAAAAATGTGTGCTGAGATTTCAGGAAACTCGTAGTTTTTTGGAAGCTTGGCAACCCCTTTCCATGAAAATGATTTCCGCCAGTCTCTGCTTAGGGCTACATCAAAAGGAAACAAACCATAGAGATAGAACTTGGAACTACTTTATTGTGTCAATTTACAAAGAGCTAGCCCAAACCGTGTTTGATTTACAGTTCCAACTACATGTATCCATATAGGAGAAAACAGAGTGAAACCTAAAAATTAAAAGTGTTACTGCCAACGAACGGTTTAACCTAGAAGAACGAAATTTGGTGAGGCAAGTGGGATTGTGGTACTGATCATTACCTGAAAGTGTCATCAAGATTGGGTGAAAAAATGTGTGCTGAGATTTCAGGAAACTCGTAGTTTTTTGGAAGTTTGGCAACCCCTTTCCATGAAAGTGATTTGCGCCAGTCTCTGCTTAGGACTACATCAATAGAAAAGAAACCATAGAGATAGAACTTGGAACTACTTGATTGTGTCAAGTTTCAAAGAGCTAGCACAAACCGTGTTTGATTTAGAGTTCCAACTACATGTATCCATATAGGAGAAAACAGAGTGAAACCTAAAAATTAAAACAGTTACTGCCAACGTACGGTTTAACCTACAAGAACGAAATTTGGTGAGCCAAGTGGGATTGGGGTACTGATCATTACCTGAAAGTGTCTTCAAGATTGGGTGAAAAAATGTGTTCTGAGATTTCAGGAAACTCATAGTTTTTTGGAAGCTTGGCAACCCCTTTCCATGAAAGTGATTTGCGACAGTCTCTGCTTAGGGCTACATCAATAGGAAACAAACCATAGTGATAGAACTTGTAACTACTTTATTGTGTCAAGCTACAAAGTGCTAGCCCAAACCGTGTTTGATTTAGAGTTCCAACTACATTTATCCATATAGGAGAAAACAGAGTGAAACCTAAAAATTAAAACTGTTACTGCCAACGAACGGTTTAACCTACAAGAACAAAATTTGGTGAGCCAAGTGGGATTGGGGTACTGATCATTACCTGAAAGTGTCATCAAGATTGGTTGAAAAAAATGTGTGCTGGGATTTCAGGAAACTCGTAGTTTTTTGGAAGCTTGGCAACCCCTTTCCATGAAACTGATTTGCGCCAGTCTCTGCTTAGGGCTACATCAATAGGAAACAAGCCATAGAGATAGAACTTGGAACTGCTTGATCGTGTCAAGTTTCAAGGAGCTAGCACAAACCGTGTTTGATTTAGAGTTCCAACTACATGTATCCATATAAGAACACAGAGTGAAACCTAAAAATTAAAACTGTTACTGGCAACGAACGGTTTAACCTACAATAACGAAATTTGTTGAGCCAAGTGGGATTGGGGTACTGATCATTACCTGAAAGTGTCATCAAGTTTGGGTGAAAAAATGTGTGCTGAGATTTCAGGAAACTCGTAGTTTTTTGGAAGCTTGAAACCCCTTTCCATGAAACTGATTTGCGCCAGTCTCTGCTTAGGGGTACATCAATAGGAAACAAACCATAGAGATAGAACTTGGAACTACTTGGTTGGGTCAAGTTTCAAAGAGCTAGCACAAACCGTCTTTGATTTAGAGTTCCAACTACATGTATCCATATACGAGAAAACAGAGTGAAACCTAAAAATTAAAACTGTTACTGCCAACGAACGGTTTAATCTAGAACAACGAAATTTGGTGAGCCAAGTGGGATAGGAGCACTGATCATTACCTGAAAGTGTCATGAAGATTGGGTGAAAAAATGTGTGCTGAGATTTCAGGAAACTCGTAGTTTTTTGGAAGCTTGGCAACCCCTTTCCATGAAAGTGATTTGCGCCAGTCTCTGCTTATGGCTACTTCAATAGGAAACAAACCACAGAGATAGAACTTGGAACTACTGGTTTTGTCAAGTTTCAAAGAGCTAGCACAAACCGTCTTTGATTTAGAGTTCCAAATACATGTATCCATATAGGATAAAACAGAGTGAAACCTAAAAATTAAAACTGTTACTGCCAACGAACAGTTTAACCTAGAAGAATGAAATTTGGTGAGCAAAGTGGGATTGGGGTACTGATTATTACCTGAAAGTGTCATCAAGATTGGGTTAAAAAATGTGTGCTGAAATTTCAGGAAATTCGTAGTTTTTTGGAAGCTTTGCAACCCCTTTCCATGAAAGTGATTTGCGACAGTCTCTGTTTAGTGCTACATCAATAGGAAACAAACCATAGAGATAGAACTTGGAACTGCTTGATCCTGTCAAGTTTCAAGAGCTAGCACAAACCGTGTTTGATTTAGAGTTCCAACTACATGTATCCATATAAGAACACAGAGTGAAACCTAAAAATTAAAACTGTTACTGCCAACGAACGGTTTAACCTACAAGAACAAAATTTGGTGAGCCAAGTGGGATTGGGGTAGTGATCATTACCTGAAAGTGTCATCAAGATTGGGTGAAAAAATGTGTGCTGAGATTTCAGGAAACTCGTAGTATTTTGGAAGCTTGGCAACCCCTTTCCATGAAAATGATTTGCGCCAGTCTCTGCTTAGGGCTACATCAATAGGAAAGAAACCATAGAGATAGAACTTGGAACTACTTGGTTGTGTCAAGTTTCAAAGAGCTAGCACAAACCGTCTTTGATTTAGAGTTCCAACTACATGTATCCATATACGAGAAAACAGAGTGAAACCTAAAAATTAAAACTGTTACTGCCAACGAACGGTTTAACCTAGAACAACGAAATTTGGTGAGCCAAGTGGGATTGGGGTACTGATCATTACCTGAAAGTGTCATGAAGATTGGGTGAAAAAATGTGTGCTGAGATTTCAGGAAACTCGTAGTTTTTTGGAAGCTTGGCAACCCCTTTCCATGAAAGTGATTTGCGCCAGTCTCTGCTTAGGGCTACATCAATAGGAAACAAACCATAGAGATAGAACTTGGAACTTCTTGATTGTGTCAACTTTCAAAGAGCTAGCACAAACCGTCTTTGATTTATAGTTCCAACTACATGTATTTATATAGGAGAAAACAGAGTGAAAACTAAAAATTAAAACTGTTACTGCCAACGAACGGTTTAACCTAGAAGAACAAAATTTGGTGAGCCAAGTGGGATTGGTGTACTGATCATTACATGAAAGTGTCATCAATATTGGGTGAAAAAATGTGTGCTGAGATTTCAGGAAACTCATAGTTTTTTGGAAGCTTGGCAACCCCTTTCCATGAAAGTGATTTGCGACAGTCTCTGCTTAGGGCTACATCAATAGGAAACACACCATAGAGATAGAACTTGGAACTACTTGATTGTGTCAGGCTTCAAAGAGCTAGCACAAATTGTGTTTGATTTAGAGTTCCAACTACATGTATCCATATAGGAGAAAACAGAGTGAAACCTAAAAATTAAAACAGTTACTGCCAACGAACGGTTTAACCTAGAAGAACAAAATTGGGTGAGCCAAGTGGGATTGGGGTACTGATCATTACCTGAAAGTGTCAACAAGTTTGGGTGAAAAAATGTGTGCTGAGATTTCAGGAAACTCATAGTTTTTTGGAAGCTTGGCAACCCCCTTGCATGAAAGTGATTTGTGCCAGTCTCTGCTTAGGGCTACATCAATAGGAAAGAAACCAAAAAGATAGAAATTGGAACTACTTGGTTGTGTCAAGTTTCAAAGAGCTAGCACAAACCATCTTTGATTTAGAGTTCCAACTACATGTATCCATATACGAGAAAACAGAGTGAATCCTAAAAATTAAAACTGTCACTGCCAACGAACGGTTTAACCTAGAAGAACGAAATTCAGGGAGCCAAGTGGGATAGGTGTACTGATCATTACCTGAAAGTGTCATCAAGATTGGGTGAAAAAATGTGTGCTGAGATTTCAGGAAACTCGTAGTTTTTTGGAAGTTTGGCAACCCCTTTCTATGAAAGTGATTTGAGCCAGTCTCTGCTTAGGGCTACATCAATAGGAAACAAACCATAGAGATAGAACTTGGAACTACTTGGTTGTGTCAAGTTTCAAAGAGCTAGCACAAACCGTCTTTGATTCAGAGTTCCAACTACATGTATCCATATAGGAGAAAACAGAGTGAAACCTAAAAATTAAAACAGTTACTGCCAACGAACGGTTTAACCTACAAGAACGAAATTTGGTGAGCCAAGTGGGATTGGGGTACTGATCATTACCTGAAAGTGTCTTCAAGATTGGGTGAAAAAATGTGTTCTGAGATTTCAGGAAACTCGTAGTTTTTTGGAAGCTTGGCAACCCCTTTCCATGAAAGTGATTTGCGACAGTCTCTGCTTAGGGCTACATCAATAGGAAACAAACCATAGAGATAGAACTTCGAACTACTTTGCTGTGTCAAGTTACAAAGAGCTAGCCCAAACCGTGTTTGATTTAGTGTTCCAACTACATGTATCCATATAGGAGAACACAGAGTGAAACCTAAAAATTAAAACTGTTACTGCCAACGAACGGTTTAAACTAGAAGAACGAAATTTGGTGAGCCAAGTTGGATTGGGGTACTGATCATTACCTGAAAGTGTCATCAAGATTGGTTGAAAAAATGTGTGCTGAGATTTCAGGACACTCGTAGTTTTTTGGAAGCTTGGCAACCCCTTTCCATGAAACCGATTTGCGACAGACTCTGCTTAGGGCTACATCAATAGGAAACAAACCATAGTGATAGAACTTGGAACTACTTGATTGTGTCAAGCTTCAAAGAGCTAGCACAAACGGTGTTTGATTTAGAGTTCCAACTACATGTATCCATATAAGAAAACAGAGTGAAACCTAAAAATTAAAACTGTTACTGCCAACGAACTGTTTACCCTAGAAGAACGAAATTTGGTGAGGCAAGTGGGATTGGGGTACTGATCATTACTTGAAAGTGTCATCAAGATTGGGTGAAAATATGTGTGCTGAGATTTCAGGAAACTCGTAGTTTTTTGGAAGCTTGGCAACCCCTTTCCATGAAACTGATTTGCGCCAGTCTCTGCTTAGGGCTACATCAATAGGAAACAAACCATAGAGATAGAACTTGGAACTGCTTGATCGTGTCAAGTTTCAAGGAGCTAGCACAAACCGTGTTTGATTTAGAGTTCCAACTACATGTATCTATATAAGAACACAGAGTGAAACCTAAAAATTAAAACTGTTACTGCCAACGAACGGTTTAACCTACAATAACGAAATTTGTTGAGCCAAGTGGGATTGGGGTACTGATCATTACCTGAAAGTTTCATCAAGATTGGGTGAAAAAATGTGTGCTGAGATTTCAGGAAACTCGTAGTTTTTTGGAAGCTTGAAACCCCTTTCCATGAAACTGATTTGCGCAAGTCTCTGCTTAGGGCTACATCTATAGGAAACAAACCATAGAGATAGAACTTGGAACTACTTGGTTGTGTCAAGTTTCAAAGAGCTAGCAGAAACCGTCTTTGATTTAGAGTTCCAAATACATGTATCCATATACGAGAAAACAGAGTGAAACCTAAAAATTAAAACTGTTACTGCCAACGAACGGTTTAATCTAGAACAACGAAATTTGGTGAGCCAAGTGGGATCGGAGCACTGATCATTTCCTGAAAGTGTCATGAAGATTGGGTGAAAAAATGTGTGCTGAGATTTCAGGAAACTCGTAGTTTTTTGGAAGCTTGGCAACCCCTTTCCATGAAAGTGATTTGCGCCAGTCTCTGCTTAGGGCTACATCAATAGGAAACAAACCATAGAGATAGAACTTGGAACTTCTTGATTGTGTCAACTTTCAAAGAGCTAGCACAAACCGTCTTTTATTTATAGTTCCAACTACATGTATTTATATAGGAGAAAACAGAGTGAAAACTAAAAATTAAAACTGTTACTGCCAACGAACGGTTTAACCTAGAAGAACAAAATTGAGTGAGCCAAGTGGGATTGGGGTACTGATCATTACCTGAAAGTGTCATCAAGTTTGGGTGAAAAAATGTGTGCTGAGATTTCAGGAAACTCATAATTTTTGGAAGCTTGGCAACCCCTTTCCATGAAAGTGATTTGCGACAGTCTCTGCTTAGGGCTACATCAATAGGAAACACACCATAGAGATAGACCTTGGAACTACTTTATTGTGTCAAGTTACAAAGAGCTAGCCCAAACAGTGTTTGATTTAGAATTCCAACTACATGTATCCATATAGGAGAAAACAGAGTGAAACCTAAAAATTAAAACTGTTACTGCCAACGAACGGTTTAACCTAGAACAACGAAATTTGGTGAGCCAAGTGGGATTGGGTTACTGATCATTACCTGAAAGTGTCATCAAGATTGGGTGAAAAAACGTGTGCTGAGATTACAGGAAACTCGTAGTTTTTTGAAAGCTTGGCAACCCCTTTCCATGAAAGTGAAATGTGCCAGTCTCTGCTTAGGGCTACATCAATAGGAAACAAACCATAGAGATAGAACTTGGAACTTCTTGATTGTGTCAAGTTTCAAAGAGCTAGCAAAAACCGTCTTTGATTTAGAGTTCCAACTACATGTATCCATATACGAGAAAACAGAGTGAAACCTAAAAATTAAAACTGTTACATCCAACGAACGGTTTAACCTAGAAGAAGAAAATTTGGTGAGCCAAGTGGGATTGGGGTACTGATCATTACCTGAAAGTGTTATCAAGATTGGGTGAAAAAATATGTGCTGATATTTCAGGAAACTCGTAGTTTTTTGGAAGCTTGGCAACCCCATTCCATGAAAGTGATTTGCGCCACTCTCTGCTTAGGGCTACATCAATAGGAAACAAACCATAGGGATATAACTTGGAACTACTTGTTTGTTTCAAGTTTCAAAGAGCTAGCACACACCGTCTTTGATTTAGAGTTCCAACTATATGTATTTATATAGGAGAAAACAGAGTGAAAAATAAAAATTAAAACTGTTACTGCCAACGAACGGTTTAACTTAGAAGAACAAAATTTGGTGAGCCAAGTGGGATTGGGGTACTGATCATTACCTGAAAGTGTCATCAAGATTGGGTGAAAAAATGTGTGCTGAGATTTCAGGAAACTCGTAGTTTTTTGAAAGCTTGGCAACCCCTTTCCATGAAAGTGATTTGCGACAGTCTCTGCTTAGGGTTACATCAATAGGAAACACACCATAGAGATAGAACTTGGAAGTACTTTATCGTGTCAAGGTACAAAGAGCTAGCCCAAACAGTGTTTGATTTAGAATTCCAACTACATGTATCCGTATATGAGAAAACAGAGTGAAACCTAAAAATTAAAACTGTTACTGCCAACGAACGGTTTAACCTAGAACAACGAAATTTGGTGAGCCAAGTGGGATTGGGGTACTGATCATTACCTGAAAGTGTCATCAAGATTGGGTTAAAAAATGTGTGCTGAGATTTCAGGAAACTCGTAGTTTTTTGAAAGCTTGGCAACCCCTTTCCATGAAAGTGAAATGTGCCAGTCTCTGCTTAGGGCTACATCAATAGGAAACAAACCATAGAGATAGAACTTGGAACTTCTTGATTGTGTCAAGTTTCAAAGAGCTAGCAAAAACTGTCTTTGATTTAGAGTTCCAACTACATGTATCCATATAGGAGAAAACAGAGTGAAACCTAAAAATTAAAACTGTTACTTCCAACGAACGGTTTAACCTAGAAGAAGAAAATTTGGTGAGCCAAGTGGGATTGGGGTACTGATCATTACCTGAAAGTGTTATCAAGATTGGGTGAAAAAATATGTGCTGATATTTCAGGAAACTCGTAGTTTTTTGGAAGCTTGGCAACCCCTTTCCATGAAAGTGATTTGCGCCAGTCTCTGCTTAGGGCTATATCAATAGGAAACAAACCATAGAGATAGAACTTGGAACTACTTGTTTGTTTCAAGTTTCAAAGAGCTAGCACACACCGTCTTGATTTAGAGTTCCAACTATATGTATTTATATAGGAGAAAACAGAGTGAAAACTAAAAATTAAAACTGTTACTGCCAACGAACGGTTTAACTTAGAAGAACAAAATTTGGTGAGCCAAATGGGATTGGGGTACTGATCATTACCTGAAAGTGTCATCAAGATTGGGTGAAAAAATGTGTGCTGAGATTTCAGGAAACTCATAGTTTTTGGAAGCTTGGCTACCCCTTTCCAGGAAAGTGATTTGCGACAGTCTCTGCTTAGGGCTACATCAATAGGAAACACACCATAGAGATAGAACTTGGAACTACTTTATTGTGTCAAGTTACAAAGAGCTAGAACAAACCGTCTTTGATTTAGAGTTCCAACTACATGTATCCATATAGGAGAAAACAGAGTGAAACCTAAAAATTAAAACTGTTACTGCCAACGAACGGTTTAACCTAGAAGAACAAAATTGGGTGAGCCAAGTGGGATTGGGGTACTGATCATTACCTGAAAGTGTCATCAAGTTTGGGTGAAAAAATGTGTGCTGAGATTTCAGGAAACTCATAGTTTTTTGGAAGCTTGGCAACCCCTTTGCATGAAAGTGATTTGTGCCAGTCTCTGCTTAGGGCTACATCAATAGGAAACAAACCACAGAGATAGAACTTGGAACTACTTGGTTTTTTCAAGTTTCAAAGAGCTAGCACAAACCGTCTTTGATTTAGAGTTCCAAATACATGTATCCATATAGGAGAAAACAGAGTGAAACCTAAAAATTAAAACTGTTACTGCCAACGAACGGTTTAACCTAGAAGAACGAAATTTGGTGAGATAAGTGGGATTGAGGTTCTGATGATTACCTGAAAGTGTCATCAAGATTGGGTGAAAAAATGTGTGCTGAGATTTCAGGAAACTCGTAGTTTTTTGGAAGCTTGGCAACCCCTTTCCATGAAACTGATTTGCGCCAGTCTCTGCTTAGTGCTACATCAATAGGAAACAAACCATAGAGATAAAACTTGGAACTACTTGATTGTGTCAAGTTTCAAGGAGCTAGCCCAAACCGTGTTTGATTTACAGTTCCAATTACATGTTTCCATATAGGAGAAAACAGAGTGAAACCTAAAAATTAAAACTGTTACTGCCAATGAACGGTTTAACCTAGAAGAACGAAATTTGGGGTGCCAAGTGGGATTGGGGTACTGATCATTACCTGAAAGTGTCATCAAAATTGGGTGAAAAAATGTGTGCTGAGATTTCAGGAAACTCGTAGTTTTTTGAAAGCCTGGCAACCCCTTTCCATGAAAGTGATTTGTGCCAGTCTCTGCTTAGGGCTACATCAATAGGAAACAAACCATAGAGATAGAACTGAGAACTTCTTGATTGTGTCAAGTTTCAAAGAGCTACCAAAAACCGTGTTTGATTTAGAGTTCCAACTACATGTATCCATATAGGAGAAAACAGAGTGAAACCTAAAAATTAAAACTATTACTACCAACGAACGGTTTAAACTTGGAGAACGAAATTTGTTGAGCCAAGTGGGAGCGGGGTACTGATCATTACCTGAAAGTGTCATCAATGTTGGGTGAAAAAATGTGTGCTGATATTTCAGGAAACTCGTAGTTTTTTGAAAGCTTGGCAAACCCTTTCCATGAAAGTGATTTGTGCCAGTCTCTGCTTAGGGCTACATCAATAGGAAACAAACCATAGAGATAGAACTTGGAACTTCTTGGTGTGTCAAGTTTCAAAGAGCTAGCAATAACCGTGTTTGATTTAGAGTTCCAACTACATGTATCCATATAGGAGAAAACAGAGTGATACCTAAAAATTAAAACTGTTAATGCCAACGAACGGTTTAACCTAGAATGAAATTTGGTGAGCCAAGTGGGATTGGGTACTGATCATTACCTGAAAGTGTCATCAAGTTTGGGTGAAAAAATGTGTGCTGAAATTTCAGGAAATTCGTAGTTTTTTGGAAGCTTTGCAACCCCTTTCCATGAAAGTGATTTGGGACAGTCTCTGTTTAGGGCTACATCAATAGGAAACAAACCATAGAGATAGAACTTGGAACTGCTTGATCGTGTCAAGTTTCAAGGAGCTAGCACAAACCGTGTTTGATTTAGAGTTCCAACTACATGTATCCATATAAAAGAAAACAGAGTGAAACCTAAAAATTAAAACTATTACTACCAACGAACGGTTTAAACTTGGAGAACGAAATTTGTTGAGCCAAGTGGGAGCGGGGTACTGATCATTACCTGAAAGTGTCATCAATGTTGGGTGAAAAAATGTGTGCTGATATTTCAGGAAACTCGTAGTTTTTTGAAAGCTTGGCAACCCCTTTCCATGAAAGTGATTTGTGCCAGTCTCTGCTTAGGGCTACATCAATAGGAAACAAACCATAGAGATAGAACTTGGAACTTCTTGGTTGTGTCAAGTTTCAAAGAGCTAGCACAAACCGTCTTTGATTTAGAGTTCCAACTACATGTATCCATATACGAGAAAACAGAGTGAAACCTAAAAATTAAAACTGTTACTGCCAACGAACGGTTTAACCTAGAACAACGAAATTTGGTGAGCCAAGTGGGATAGGGGCACTGATCATTTTCTGAAAGTGTCATGAAGATTGGGTGAAAAAATGTGTGCTGAGATTTCAGGAAACTCGTATTTTTTTGGAAGCTTGGCAACCCCTTTCCATGAAAGTGATTTGCGCCAGTCTCTGCTTAGGGCTACATCAATAGGAAACAAACCATAGAGATAGAACTTGGAACTTCTTGATTGTGTCAACTTTCAAAGAGCTAGCACAAACCGTCTTTGATTTATAGTTCCAACTACATGTATTTATATAGGAGAAAACAGAGTGAAAACTAAAAATTAAAACTGTTACTGCCAACGAACGGTTTAACCTAGAAGAACAAAATTTGGTGAGCCAAGTGGGATTGGGGTACTGATCATTACCTGAAAGTGTCATCACGATTGGGTGAAAAAATGTGTGCTGAGATTTCAGGAAACTCATAGTTTTTTGGAAGCTTGGCAACCCCTTTCCATGAAAGTGACTTGCGAAAGTCTCTGCTTAGGGCTACATCAATAGGAAACACACCATAGAGAAAGAACGTGGAACTACTTTAATGTGTCAAGTTACAAAAAGCTAGCCCAAACAGTGTTTGATTTAGAATTCCAACTACATGTATCCATATAGGAGAAAACAGAATGAAACCTAAAAATTAAAAGTGTTACTGCCAACGAACGGTTTAACCAAGGAGAACGAAATTTGGTGAGCCAAGTGGGATTGGGGTACTGATCATTACGTGAAAGTATCATCAAGATTGGGTGAAAAAATGTGTGCTGAGATTTCAGGAAACTCGTAGTTTTTTGGAAGCTTTGCAACCCCTTTCCATGAAAGTGATTTGCGCCAGTCTCTGCTTAGGGCTACATCAATAGAAAACAAACCATAGAGATAGAACTTGGAACTTCTTGATTGTGTCAAGTTTCAAGGAGCTAGCACAAACCGTGTTTGATTTAGAGTTCCAAAAACATGTATCCATATAAGAAAACAGAGTGAAACCTAAAAATTAAAACTGTTACTGCCAACGAACGGTTTAACCTACAAGAACGAAATTTGGTGAGCCAAGTTGGATCATTACATGAAAGTGTCATCAAGATTGGGTGAAAAAATGTGTGCTGAGATTTCAGGAAACTCGTAGTTTTTTGAAAGCTTGGCAACCCCTTTCCATGAAAGTGATTTGTGCCAGTCTCTGCTTACGGCTACATCAATAGGAAACAAACCATAGAGATAGAACTTGGAACTTCTTGATTGTGTCAAGTTTCAAAGAGCTAGCAAAAACCGTCTTTGATTTAGAGTTCCAACTACATGTTTCCATATAGGAGAAAACAGAGTGAAACCTAAAAATTAAAACTGTTACTTCCAACGAACGGTTTAACCTAGAAGAAGAATATTTGGTGAGCCTAGTGGGATTGGGGTACTGATCATTACCTGAAAGTGTTATCAAGATTGGGTGAAAAAATATGTGCTGAGATTTCAGGAAACTCGTAGTTTTTTGGAAGCTTGGCAACCCCTTTCCATGAAAGTGATTTGCGCCAGTCTCTGCTTAGGGCTACATCAATAGGAAACAAACCATAGAGATAGAACTTGGAACTACTTTATTGTGTCAAGTTACAAAGAGCTAGAACAAACCGTCTTTGATTTAGAGTTCCAACTACATGTATCCATATAGGAGAAAACAGAGTGAAACCTAAAAATTAAAACTGTTACTGCCAACGAACGGTTTAACCTAGAAGAACAAAATTGGGTGAGCCAAGTGGGATTGGGGTACTGATCATTACCTGAAAGTGTCATCAAGTTTGGGTGAATAAATGTGTGCTGAGATTTCAGGAAACTCATAGTTTTTTGGAAGCTTGGCAACCCCTTTGCATGAAAGTGATTTGTGCCAGTCTCTGCTTAGGGCTACATCAATAGGAAACAAACCACAGAGATAGAACTTGGAACTACTTGGTTTTGTCAAGTTTCAAAGAGCTAGCACAAACCGTCTTTGATTTAGAGTTCCAAATATATGTATCCCTATAGGAGAAAACAGAGTGAAACCTAAAAATTAAAACTGTTACTGCCAACGAACGGTTTAACCTAGAAGAACGAAATTTGGTGAGATAAGTGGGATTGAGGTTCTGATGATTACCTGAAAGTGTCATCAAGATTGGGTGAAAAAATGTGTGCTGACATTTCAGGAAACTCGTAGTTATTTGGAAGCTTGGCAACCCCTTTCCATGAAACTGATTTGCGCCAGTCTCTGCTTAGGGCTACATCAATAGGAAACAAACCATAGAGATAGAACTTGGAACTACTTGATTGTGTCAAGTTTCAAGGAGCTAGCCCAAACCGTGTTTGATTTACAGTTCCAATTACATGTATCCATATAGGAGAAAACAGAGTGAAACCTAAAAATTAAAACTGTTACTGCCAACGAACGGTTTAACCTAGAAGAACGAAATTTGGTGAGCCAAGTGGGATTGGGGTACTGATCATTACCTGAAAGTGTCATCAAAATTGGGTGAAAAAATGTGTGCTGAGATTTCAGGAAACTCGTAGTTTTTTGAAAGCTTGGCAACCCCTTTCCATGAAAGTGATTTGTGCCAGTCTCTGCTTAGGGCTACATCAATAGGAAACAAACCATAGAGATAGAACTGAGAACTTCTTGATTGTGTCAAGTTTCAAAGAGCTAGCAAAAACCGTGTTTGATTTAGAGTTCCAACTACATGTATCCATATAGGAGAAAACATTGTGAAACCTAAAAATTAAAACTGTTAATGCCAACGAACGGTTTAACCTAGAATGAAATTTGGTGAGCCATGTGGGATTGGGTACTGATCATTACCTGAAAGTGTCATCATGTTTGGGTGAAAAAATGTGTGCTGAGATTTCAGGAAACTCGTAGTTTTTTGGAAGCTTGGCAACCCCTTTCCATGAAAGTGATTTGCGCCGGTCTCTGCTTAGGGCTACATCAATAGGAAACAAACCATAGAGATAGAACTTGGAACTTCTTGATTGTGTCAACTTTCAAAGAGCTAGCACAAACCGTCTTTGATTTATAGTTCCAACTACATGTATTTATATAGGAGACAACAGAGTGAAACCTAAAAATTAAAACTGTTACTGCCAACGAACGGTTTAACCTAGAAGAACAAAATTTGGTGAGCCAAGTGGGATTGGGGTACTGATCATTACCTGAAAGTGTCATCACGATTGGGTGAAAAAATGTGTGCTGAGATTTCAGGAAACTCATAGTTTTTTGGAAGCTTGGCAACCCCTTTCCATGAAAGTGATTTGCGACAGTCTCTGCTTAGGGCTACATCAATAGGAAACACACCATAGAGAAAGAACTCGGAACTACTTTAATGTGTCAAGTTACAAAGAGCTAGCCCAAACAGTGTTTGATTTAGAATTCCAAATACATGTATCCATATAGGAGAAAACAGAGTGAAACCTAAAAATTAAAAGTGTTACTGCCAACGAACGGTTTAACCAAGAAGAACGAAATTTGGTGAGCCAAGTGGGATTGGGGTACTGATCATTACCTGAAAGTGTTATCAAGATTGGGTGAAAAAATATGTGCTGAGATTTCAGGAAACTCGTAGTTTTTTGGAAGCTTGGCAACCCCTTTCCATGAAAGTGATTTGCGCCAGTCTCTGCTTAGGGCTACATCAATAGAAAACAAACCATAGAGATAGAACTTGGAACTTCTTGATTGTGTCAAGTTTCAAGGAGCTAGCACAAACCGTGTTTGATTTAGAGTTCCAAAAACATGTATCCATATAAGAAAACAGAGTGAAACCTAAAAATTAAAACTGTTACTGCCAACGAACAGTTTAACCTACAAGAACGAAATTTGGTGAGCCAAGTGGGATCATTACCTGAAAGTGTCATCAAGATTGGGTGTAAAAATGTGTGCTGAGATTTCAGGAAACTCGTAGTTTTTTGAAAGCTTGGCAACCCCTTTCCATGAAAGTGATTTGTGCCAGTCTCTGCTTATGGCTACATCAATAGGAAACAAACCATAGAGATAGAACTTGGAACTACTTGTTTGTATCAAGTTTCAAAGAGCTAGCACACACCGTCTTTGATTTAGAGTTCCAACTACATGTATTTATATAGGAGAAAACAGAGTGAAAACTAAAAATTAAAACTGTTACTGCCAACGAACGGTTTAAACTAGAAGAACAAAATTTGGTGAGCCAAGTGGGATTGGGGTACTGATCATTACCTGAAAGTGTCATCAAGATTGGGTGAAAAAATGTGTGCTGAGATTTCAGGAAACTCATCGTTTTTGGAAGCTTG
The DNA here is from genome assembly GCF_964194105.1 of Spermophilus citellus. NCBI lineage: Eukaryota > Metazoa > Chordata > Mammalia > Rodentia > Sciuridae > Spermophilus > Spermophilus citellus. The sequence continues at coordinate 7,686,161 of NC_138194.1, forward strand.
GCAACCCCTTTCCATGAAAGTGATTTGCGACAGTCTCTGCTTAGGGCTACATCAATAGGAAACACACCATAGAGATAGAACTTGGAACTACTTTATTGTGTCAAGTTACAAAGAGCTAGCCCAAACAGTGTTTGATTTAGAATTCCAACTACATGTATCCATATAGGAGAAAACAGAGTGAAACCTAAAAATTAAAACTGTTACTGCCAACGAACGGTTTAACCTAGAAGAACGGAATTTGGTGAGCCAAGTGGGATTGGGGTACTGATCATTACCTGAAAGTGTCATCAAGATTGGGTGAAAAAATATGTGCTGAGATTTCAGGAAACTCGTAGTTTTTTGGAAGCTTTGCAACCACTTTCCATGAAAGTGATTTGCGCCAGTCTCTGCTTAGGGCTACATCAATAGGAAACAAACCACAGAGATAGAACTTGGAACTACTTGGTTTTGTCAAGTTTCAAAGAGCTAGCACACACCGTCTTTGATTTAGAGTTCCAAATACATGTATCCATATAGGAGAAAACAGAGTGAAACCTAAAAATTAAAAGTGTTACTGCCAACGAACAGTTTAACCTAGAAGAACGAAATATGGTGAGCAAAGTGGGATTGGGGTACTGATTATTACCTGAAAGTGTCATCAAGATTGGGTGAAAAAATGTGTGCTGAGATTTCAGGAAACTAATAGTTTTTTGGAAGCTTGGCAACCCCTTTCCATGAAAGTGATTTGCGACAGTCTCTGCTTAGGGCTACATCAATAGGAATCACACCATAGAGATAGAACGTGGAACTACTTTATTGTGTGAAGTTAGAAAGAGCTAGCCCAAACCGTCTTTGATTTAGAGTTCCAACTACATGTATCCATATATGAGAAAACAGAGTGAAACCTAAAAATTAAAACTGTTACTGCCAACGAACGGTTTAACCTAGAAGAACAAAATTGGGTGAGCCAAGTGGGATTGGGGTACTGATCATTACCTGAAAGTGTCATCAAGTTTGGGTGAAAAAATGTGTGCTGAGATTTTAGGAAACTCATAGTTTTTTGGAAGCTTGGCAACCCCTTTGCATGAAAGTGATTTGTGCCTTCTCTGCTTAGGGCTACATCAATAGGAAACAAACCACAGAGATAGAACTTGGAACTACTTGGTTTTGTCAAGTTTCAAAGAGCTAGCACAAACCGTCTTTGATTTAGAGTTCCAAATACATGTATCCATATAGGAGAAAACAGAGTGAAACCTAAAAATTAAAACTGTTACTGCCAACGAACAGTTTAACCTAGAAGAACGAAATATGGTGAGCAAAGTGGGATTGGGGTACTGATTATTACCTGAAAGTGTCATCAAGATTGGGTGAAAAAATGTGTGCTGAGATTTCAGGAAACTTGTAGTTTTTTGAAAGCTTGTCAACCCCTTTCCATGAAAGTGATTTGCGCCAGTCTCTGCAAAGGGCTACATCAATAGGAAACAAACCATAGAGATAGAACTTGGAACTTCTTGATTGTGTCAACTTTCAAAGAGCTAGCCCAAACCGTCTTTGATTTATAGTTCCAACTACATGTATCCATATAGGAGAAAACAGAGTGAAACCTAAAAATTAAAACTCTTACTGCCAACGAACGGTTTAGACCTAGAAGAACAAAATTTGGTGAGCCAAGGGGGCTTGGGGTACTGATCATTACCTGAAAGTGTCATCATGTTGGGTGAAAAAATGTGTGCAGAGATTTCAGGAAACTCATAGTTTTTTTGAAGCTTGGCAACCCCTTTGCATGAAAGTGATTTGTGCCAGTCTCTGCTTAGGGCTACATCAATAGGAAGCAAACCATAGAGATAGAACTTGGAACGACTTGGTTTTGTCAAGTTTCAAAGAGCTAGCACAAACCGTCTTTGATTTAGAGTTCCAAATACATGTATCCATATAGGAGAAAACAGAGTGAAACCTAAAAATTAAAACTGTTAATGACAACGAACAGTTTAACCTAGAAGAACGAAATTTGGTGAGCAAATTGGGATTGGGGTACTGATCATTACCTGAAAGTGTCATCAAGATTGGGTTAAAAAATGTGAGTGAAATTTCAGGAAACTCATAGTTTTTTGGAAGCTTTGCAACCCCTTTCCATGAAAGTGATTTGCTCCAGTCTCTGTTTAGGGCTACATCAATAGGAAACAAACCATAGAGATAAAACTTGGAACTGCTTGATCGTGACAAGTTTCAAGGAGCTAGCACAAACCGTGTTTGATTTAGAGTTCCAACTACATGTATCCATATAAGAAAAAAAGAGTGAAACCTAAAAATTAAAACAGTTACTGCCAACGAACGGTTTAACCTAGAAGAACAAAATTTGGTGAGCCAAGTGGGATTGGGGTACTGATCATTACCTGAAAGAGTCATCAAGATTGGGTAAAAAATATGTGCTGAGATTTCAGGAAACTCGTAGTTTTTTGGAAGCTTGGCAAATCCTTTCCATGAAATTGATTTGCGCTGGTCTCTTCTTAGGTCTACATCAATAGGAAACAAAGCATAGAGATAGAACTTGGAACTACTTTATTGTGTCAAGTTTCAAAGAGCTAGTACAAACCGTGTTTGATTTAGAGTTCCAACTACATTTATCCATATAGGATAAAATAGAGTGAAACCTAAAAATTAAAACTGTTACTACCAACGAACGGTTTAACCTTGAAGAACGAAATTTGTTGAGCCAAGTGGGATTGGGGTAGTGATCATTACCTGAAAGTGTCATCAAGATTGGTGAAAAAATGTGTGCTGAGATTTCAGGAAACTCGTAGTTTTTTGAAAGCTTGGCAACCCCTTTCCATTAAAGATATTTGTGCCAGTCTCTGCTTAGGGCTACATCAATAGGAGTCAAACCATAGAGATAGGACTTGGAACTACTTGATTGTGTCAAGTTTCAAAGAGCTAGCACAAACCGTCTTTGATTTAGAGTTCCAACTACATGTATCCATAGAGGAGAAAAGAGAGTGAAACCTAAAAATTAAAACAGTTACTGGCAACGAACGGTTTAACCTAGAAGAAGAAAATTTGGTGAGCCAAGTGGGATTGGGGTACTGATCATTACCTGAAAGTGTCATCAAGATTGGGTGAAAAAATGTGTGCTGAGATTTCAGGAAACTCGTAGTTTTTTGGAAGCTTGGCAACCCCTTTTCATGAAAGTGATTTGCGCCTGTCTGTGCGTAGGGCTACATCAGTAGGAAACAAACCATAGAGATAGAACTTGGAACTACATTATTGTGTCAAGTTTCAAAGAACTAGCACAAACCCTGTTTTATTTAGAGTTCCAACTACATGTATCCATATAGGAGAAAACAGTGAAACCTAAAAATTAAAACTGTTATTGCCAACGAACGGTTTAACCTAGAAGAAGGAAATTTGGTGAGCCAAGTGGGATTGGGGTACTGATCATTACCTGAAAGTGTCATCAAGGTTGGGTGAAAAAATGAGTGCTGAGATTTCAGGAAACTCGTAGTTTTTTGATAGCTTGGCAACCCCTTTCCATGAAAGTGATTTTCGCCAGTCTCTGCTTAGGGCTACATCAATAGGAAACAAACCATAGAGATAGAACTTGGAACTACATTATTGTGTCAAGTTTCAAAGAGCTAGCACAAACCCTGTTTGATTTAGAATTCCAACTACATGTATCCATATAGGAGAAAACAGTGAAACCTAAAAATTAAAACTGTTACTGCCAACGAACGGTTTAACCTAGAAGAAGGAAATTTGGTGAGCCAAGTGGGAATAGGGTACTGATCATTACCTGAAAGTGTCATCAAGATTGGGTGAAAAAATGAGTGCTGAGATTTCAGGAAACTCGTAGTGTTTTGGAAGCTTCACAACCCCTTTCCATGAAAGTGATATTTGCCTGTCTCTGCTTAGGGCTACATCAAGAGGAAACAAACCATAGAAATAGAACTTGGAACTTCTTTATTGTGTCAAGTTTCAAAGAGCTAGCACAAACCGTGTTTGATTTAGAGTTCCAACTACATGTATCCATATAGGAGAAAACAGAGTGAAACCTAAAAATTAAAACTGTTACTGCCAATGAACGGTTCAAACTAGAAGAAGGAAATTTGGCGAGCCAAGTGGGATTGGCGTACTGATCATTACCTGAAAGTGTCATCAAGATTGGGAGAAAAAATGTGTGCTGAGATTTCAGGAAACTCGTAGTTTTTTGGAAGCTTGGAAAACCCTTTCCATGAAAGTGATTTGCGCTGGTCTCTGCTTAGGGTTACATCAATAGGAAACAAACCATAGAGATAGAACTTGGAAATACTTTATTGTGTTAAGTGTCAAAGAGCTAGCAAAAACCGTGTTTGATTTAGAGTTCCAACTACATGTATACATATAGGAGAAAACAGTGAAACCTAAAAATTAAAACTCATATTACCAACGAACGGTTTAACCTTGAAGAACCAAATTTGGTGAGCCAAGTGGGATTGGGGTACTGATCATTACCTGAAAGTGTCATCAATATTGGGTGAAAAAATGTGTGCTGAGATTTCAGGAAACTCGTAGTTCTTTGGAAGCTTGGCAACCCCTTTCCATGAAAGAGATTTGCGCCAGTCTCTGCTTAGGGCTACATCAATGGGAAACAAACCATAGAGATAGAACTTGGAACTACTTTATTGTGACAAGTTTCAAAGAGCTAGCAAAAACGATGTTTGATTTAGAGTTCCAACTACATGTATCCATATAGGAGAAAACAGAGTGAAACCTAAAAATTAAAACTGTTACTGCCAACGAACGGTTTAACCTAGAAGAACGAAATTTGGTGAGCCAAGTGGGATTGGGGTACTGATCATCACCTGAAAGTGTCATCAATATTGGGTGAAAAAATGTGTGCTGAGATATCAGGAAACTCGTAGTTTTTTGGAAGCTTGGCAACCCCTTTCCATGAAAGTGATTTGCGCTGGTCTCTGCTTAGGGCTACATCAATAGGAAACAAACCGTAGAGATAGAACCTGGAACTACTTTATTGTGTCAAGTTTCAAAGAGCTAGCACAAACCGTGTTTGATTTAGAGTTCCAACTACATGTATCCATATAGGAGAAAACAGAGTGAAACCTAAAATTTAAAACTGTTACTACCAACGAACGGTTTAATCTTGAAGAACGAAATTTGTTGATCCAAGTGGGATCGGGGTACTGATTATTACCTGAAAGTGTCATCAATATTGGGTGAAAAAATGTGTGCTGAGATTTCAGGAAACTCGTAGTTTTTTGGAAGCTTGACAACTCCTTTCCATGAAAGTGATATGCGCCGGTCTCTGCCTAGGGCTCCATCAATAGGACACAAACCATAGAGATAGAACTTGGAACTACTTTATTGTGTCAAGTTTCAAAGAGCTAGCACAAACCCTGTTTGATTTAGAGTTCCAACTACATGTATCCATATAGGAGAAAACACAGTGAAACATAAAAATTAAAACTGTTAGTACCAACGAACGGTTTAACCTTGAATGAAATTAGGTGAGCCAAGTGGGATTGGGGTACTGATCATTACCTGAAAGTGTCATCAAGATTGGGTGAAAAAATGTGTGCTGAGATTTCAGGAAACTCGTAGTTTTTTGGAAGCTTGGCAACCCCTTTCCATGAAAGTGATTTGCGCCAGTCTCTGCTTAGGGCTACATCAATAGGAAACAAAGAATAGAGATAGAACTTGGAACTACTTGATTGTGTCAAGTATCAAGGAGCTAGCACAAACCGTGTTTGATTTAGAGTTCCAAATACATGTATCCATATAAGAAAACAGAGTGAAACCTAAAAATTAAAACTGTTACTGCCAACGAGCGGTTTAACCTACAAGAACGAAATTTGGTGAGCCAAGTGGGATTGGGGTACTGATCATTACCTGAAAGTGTCATCAAGATTGGGTGAAAAAATGTGTGCTGAGATTTCAGGAAACTCGTAGTTTTTTGGAAGCTTGGCAACCCCTTTCCATGAAAGTGATTTGCGCCAGTCTCTGCTTAGGGCTACATCAATAGGAAACAAACCATAGAGATAGAACTTGGAACTACTTTATTGTGTCAAGTTTCAAAGAGCTAGCACAAACCGTGTTTGATTCAGAGTTCCAAATACATGTATTCATATAGGAGAAAACAGAGTGAAACCTAAAAATTAAAACTGTTACTACCAATGAATGGTTTAACCTAGAAGAACGAAATTTGGTGAGCCAAGTGGGATTGGGGTACTGATCATTACCTGCAAGTGTCATCTAGATTGGGTTAAAAAATGTGTGCTGAGATTTAAGGAAACTCGTAGTTTTTTGGAAGCTTGGCAACTCCTTTCCATGAAAGTGATTTTCGCCAGTCTCTGCTTAGGGCTCCATCAATAGGAAACAAACCATAGAGATAGAACTTGGTACTACTTTATTGTGTCAAGTTTCAAAGAGCTAGCACAAACCGTGTTTGATTTAGAGTTCCAACTACATGTATCCGTATAGGAGAAAACACAGTGAAACATAAAAATTAAAACTGTTAGTACTAACGAACGGTTTAACCTTGAAGAACGAAATTTGGTGAGCCTAGTGGGATTGGGGTACTGATCATTACCTGAAAGTGTCATCAATATTGGGAGAAAAAATGTGTGCTGAGATTTCAGGAAACTCTTAGTTTTTTGGAAGCTTGGCAACCCCTTTCTTTAAAGATATTTGCGCCAGTCTCTGCTTAGGGCTACATCAATAGGAGACAAACCATAGAGATAGGACTTGGAACTACTTTATTGTGTCAAGTTTCAAAGAGCTAGCACAAACCGTGTTTGATTTAGAGTTCCAACTACATGTATAAATACAGGAGAAAACAGAGTGAAACCTAAAAATTAAAACTGTTACTGGCAACGAACGGTTTAACCTAGAAGAACGAAATTCGGTGAGCCAAGTGGGATTGGGGAACTGATCATTACCTGAAAGTGTCATCAAGATTGGGTGAAAAAATGTGTGCTGAGATTTCAGGAAACTCGTAGTTTTTTGGAAGCTTGGCAACCCCTTTCCATGAAAGTGATTTTCGCCAGTCTCTGCTTAGGGCTACATCAATAGGAAACAAAACATAGAAATAGAACTTGGAACTTCATTATTTTGTGAAGTACCAAAGACCTAGCACAAACCGTGTTTGATTTAGAGTTCCAACTCCATGTATCCATATAGGAAAAAACAAAGTAAAACCTAAAAATTAAAACTGTTACTGGCCACAAACGGTTTAACCTAGAAGAACGAAATTTGGTGAGCCAAGTGGGATTGGGGTACTGATCATTACCTGAAAGTGTCATCAAGATTGGGTGAAAAAATGTGTGCTGAGATTTCAGGAAACTCGTAGTTTTTTGGAAGCTTGGCAACCACTTTCCATGAAAGTGATTTTCGCCAGTCTCTGCTTAGGGCTACATCAATAGGAAACAAAACATAGAAATAGATCTTGGAACTTCTTTATTGTGTCAAGTTTCAAAGACCTAGCACAAACCGTGTTTGATTTAGAGTTCCAACTACATGTATCCATATAGTAAAAAACAGAGTAAAACCTAAAAATTAAAACTGTTACTGCTAACGAATGGTTTAACCTAGAAGAACGAAATTCAGGGAGCCAAGTGGGATTGGGGTACTGATCATTACCTGAAAGTGTCATCAAGATTGGGTGAAAAAATGAGTGCTGAGATTTCAGGAAACTCGTAGTTTTTTGGAAGCTTGGCAACCCCTTTCCATGAAAGTGATTTGCGCCAGTCTCTGCTTAGGGCTACATCAATAGGAAACAAAGAATAGAGATAGAACTTGGAACTACTTGATTGTGTCAAGTTTCAAGGAGCTAGCACAAACCGTGTTTGATTTAGAGTTCCAAATACATGTATCCATATAAGAAAACAGAGTGAAACCTAAAAATTAAAACTGTTACTGCCAACGAGCGGTTTAACCTACAAGAACGAAATTTGGTGAGCCAAGTGGGATTGGGGTACTGATCATTACCTGAAAGTGTCATCAAGTTTGGGTGAAAAAATGTGTGCTGAGATTTCAGGAAACTCGTAGTTTTTTGAAAGCTTGTCAACCCCTTTCCATGAAAGTGATTTGCGCCAGTCTCTGCTTAGGATTACATCAATAGGAAACAAACCATAGAGATAGAACTTGGAACTACTTTATTGTGTCAAGTTTCAAAGAGCTAGCACAAACCGTCTTTGATTTAGAGTTCCAACTACATTTATCCATATAGGAGAAAACAGAGTGAAACCTAAAAATTAAAACTGTTACTGCCAATGAACTGTTTAACCTAGAATGAAATTTGGTGAACCAAGTGGGATTGGGGTACTGATCATTACCTGAAAGTGTCATCAAGATTGGGTGAAAAAATGTGTGCTGAGATTTCAGGAAACTCGTAGTTTTTTGGAAGCTTGGCAACCCCTTTCCTTGAAAGTTATTTGCGCCAGTCTCTGCTTAGGGCTACATCAATAGGAAACAAACCATAGAGATAGAACTTAGAACTACTTTATTGTGTCACGTTTCAAAGAGCTAGCACAAACCGTGTTGATTTAGAGTTCCAACTACATGTATTCATATAGGAGAAAACAGAGTGAAACCTAAAAATTAAAACTGTTTCTGCCAATGAACGGTTTCACCTAGAAGAACGAAATTTGGTGAGCCAAGTGGGATTGGCGTACTGATCATTACCTGAAAGTGTCATCAAGATTCGGTGAAAAAATGTGTGCTGAGATTTCAGGAAATTCGTAGATTTTTGGAAGCTTGGCAACCCCTTTCCATGAAAGTGATTTGCGCCACTCTCTGCTTAGGGCTACATCAATAGGAAACAAACCACAGAAATAGAACTTGGAACTACTTTATTGTGTCAAGTTTCAAAGAGCTAGCAAAAACGGTGTTTGATTTAGAGTTCCAACTACATGTATCCATATAGGAGAAAACAGAGTGAAACCTAAATATTAAAACTGTTACTGCCAACGAACGGTTTAACCTAGAAGAAAGAAATTTGGTGAGCCAAGTGGGATTGGGGTACTGATCATCACCTGAAAGTGTCATCAAGATTGGGTGAAAAAATGTGTGCTGAGATTTCAGGAAACTCGTAGTTTTTTGAAAGCTTGGCAACCCCTTTCCTTGAAAGTGATTTGCGCTGGTCTCTACTTAGTGCTACATCAATAGAAAACAAACCATAGAGATAGAACTTGGAACTACTTTATTGTGTCAAGTTTCAAAGAGCTAGCACAAACCGTGTTTGATTTAGAGTTCCAACTACATGTATCCATATAGGAGAAAACAGAGTGAAACCTAAAAATTAAAACTGTTACTGCCAACGAACGGTTTAACCTAGAAGAACGAAATATGGTGAGCCAAGTGGGATTGGGGTACTGATCATCACCTGAATGTGTCATCAAGATTGGGTGAAAAAATATGTGCTGAGATTTCAGGAAACTCGTAGTTTTTTGGAAGCTTGGCAACCCCTTTACATGAAAGTGATTTGCGCTGGTCTCTACTTAGGTCTACATCAATAGGAAACAAACCATAGAGATAGAACTTGGAACTACTTTATTGTGTCAAGTTTCAAAGAGCTAGCACAAACCGTGTTTGATTTAGAGTTCCAACTACATGTATCCATATAGGAGAAAACAGAGTGAAACCAAAAAATTAAAACTGTTACTACCAACGAACGGTTTAATCTTGAAGAACGAAATTTGATGATCCAAGTGGGATCAGGGTACTGATTATTACATGAAAGTGTCATCAATATTGGGTGAAAAAATGTGTGCTGAGATTTCAGGAAACTGGTAGTTTTTTGGAAGCTTGGCAACTCCTTTCCATGAAAGTGATTTGCGCGGGTCTCTGCCTAGGGCTCCATCAATAGGAAACAAACCATAGAGATAGAACTTGGAACTACTTTATTGTGTCATGTTTCAAAGAGCTAGCACAAACCGTGTTTGGTTTAGAGTTCCAACTACATGTATCCGTATAGGAGAAAACACAGTGAAACCTAAAATTTAAAACTCATACTACCAAGGAACGGTTTAACCTTGAAGAACGAAATTTGGTGAGCCAAGTGGGATTGGGGTACCGATCATTACCTGAAAGTGTCATCAAGATTGGGTGAAAAAATGTGTGCTGAGATTTCAGGAAACTCGTAGTTTTTTGGAAGCCTGGCAACCCCTTTCCATGAAAGAGATTTGCGCCAGTCTCTGCTTAGGGCTACATCATTAGGAAACAAACCATAGAGATAGAACTTGGAACTACTTGATTGTGTCAAGTTTCATAGAGCTAGCACAAACCGTGTTTGATTTAGTGTTCCAACTACATGTATCCATAGAGAAGAAAACAGAGTGAACCCTAAAAATTTAAACTGTTACTGCCAACGGACGGTTTAACCTACAAGAACGAAATTTGGTGAGCCAAGTGGGATTGGGGTACTGATCATTACCTGAAAGTGTCATCAAGATTGGGTGAAAAAATGTGTGCTGAGATTTCAGGAAACTCGTAGTTTTTTGGAAGCTTGGCAACCACTTTCCATGAAAGCGATTTGCGCCAGTCTCTGGTTAGGGCTATATCAATAGGAAACAAACCATAGAGATAGAACTTGGAACTACTTTATTGTGTCAAGTTTCAAAGAGCTAGCAAAAACGGTGTTTGATTTAGAGTTCCAACTACATGTATCCATATAGGAGAAAACAGAGTGAAACCTAAAAATTAAAACTGTTACTGCCAACGAACGGTTTAACCTGGAAGAACGAAATTTGGTGAGCCAAGTGGGATTGGGGTACTGATCATTACCTGAAAGTGTCATCAAGATTGGGTAAAAAATTTGTGCTGAAATTTCAGGAAACTCGTAGTTTTTTGGAAGCTTGGCAACCGCTTTCCATTAAAGATATTTGTGCCAGTCTCTGCTTAGGGCTACATCAATAGGAGACAAACCATAGAGATAGGACTTATAACAACTTTATTGTGTCAAGTTTAAAAGAGCTAGCACAAACCGTGTTTGATTTAGAGTTCCAACTACATGTATCCATATAGGAGAAAACAGAGTGAAACCTAAAAATTAAAACTGTTACGGCCAACGAACGGTTTAACCTAGAAGAACGAAATTCAGGAAGCCAAGTGGGATTGGGGTACTGATCATTACCTGAAAGTGTCATCAGGATTGGGTGAAAAAATGTGTGCTGAGATTTCAGGAAACTCGTAGTTTTTTGGAAGCTTGGCAACCCCTTTCAATGAAAGTGATTTGCGCCAGTCTCTGCTTAGGCTACATCAATATGAAACAAACCATAGAGATAGATCTTGGAAATACTTTATTGTGTCAAGTTTCAAAGAGCTAGCACAAACCCTGTTTGATTTAGAGTTCCAACTACATGTATCCATATAGGAGAAAACAGTGAAACCTAAAAATTAAAACTGTTATTGCCAATGAACGGTTTAACCTAGAAGAACGAAATTTGGTGAGCCAAGTGGGATTGGGGTACTGATCATTACCTGCCAGTGTCATCAAGATTGGGTGAAAAAATGTGTGCTGAGATTTCAGGAATCTCGTAGTTTTTTGGAAGCTTGACAACCCCTTTCCATGAAAGTGATTTGCGCCAGTCTCTGCTTAGGGCTACATCAATAGGAGACAAACCATAGAGATAGAACTTGGAACTACTTTATTGTGTCAAGTTTCAAGGAGCTAGCACAAACCGTGTTTGATTTAGAGTTCCAAATACATGTATCCATATAAGAAAACAGAGTGAAACCTAAAAATTAAAACTGTTACTGCCAACGAACGGTTTAACCTACAAGAACGTAATTTGGTGAGCCAAGTGGGAATGGGGTACTGATCATTACCGGAAAGTGTCATCAAGATTGGGTGAAAAAATGTGTGCTGAGATTTCAGGAAACTCGTAGTTTTTTGAAAGCTTGTCAACCCCTTTCCATGAAAGTGATTTGCGCCAGTCTCTGCTTAGGGCTACATCAATAGGAAACAAACCATATAGATAGAACTTGGAACTACTTTATTGTGTCACGTTTCAAAGAGCTAGCACAAACCGTGTTTGATTTAGAGTTCCAACTACATGTATTCATATAGGAGAAAACAGAGTGAAACCTAAAAAATAAAATTGTTACTGCCAATGAACGGTTTAACCTACAAGAACGAAATTTGGTGAGCCAAGTGGGATTGGGGTACTGATCATTACCTGCAAGTGTCATCAAGATTGGGTGAAAAAATGTGTGCTGAGATTTCAGGAAACTCGTAGTATTTTGGAAGCTTGGCAACCCCTTTCCATGAAAGTGATTTTCGCCAGTCTCTGCTTAGGGCTACATCAATAGGAGACAAACCATAGAGATAGGACTTGGAACTACTTTATTGTGTCAAGTTTCAAAGAGCTAGCAAAAACCGTGTTTGATTTACGGTTCCAACTACCTGTATCCATATAGGAGAAAACAGAGTGAAACCTAAAAATTAAAACTGTTACTGCCAACGAACGGTTTAACCTAGAAGAACGAAATATGGTGAGCCAAGTGGGATTGGGGTACTGATCATCACCTGAAAGTGTCATCAAGATTGGGTGAAAAAATGTGTGCTGAGATTTCAGGAAACTCATAGTTTTTTGGAAGCTTGGCAACCCCTTTACATGAAAGTGATTTGCGCTGGTCTCTACTTAGGTCTACATTAATAGGAAACAAACCATAGAGATAGAACTTGGAACTACTTTATTGTTTCAAGTTTCAAAGAGCTAGCACAAACCGTGTTTGATTTAGAGTTCCAACTACATGTATCCATATAGGAGAAAACAGAGTGAAACCAAAAAATTAAAACTGTTACTACCAACGAACGGTTTAATCTTGAAGAACGAAATTTGTTGATCCAAGTGGGATCAGGGTACTGATTATTACCTGAAAGTGTCATCAATATTGGGTGAAAAAATGTGTGCTGAGATTTCAGGAAACTGGTAGTTTTTTGGAAGCTTGGCAACTCCTTTCCATGAAAGTGATTTGCACGGGTCTCTGCCTAGGGCTCCAAAAATAGGAAACAAACCATAGAGATAGAACTTGGAACTACTTGATTGTGTCAAGTTTCATAGAGCTAGCACAAACCGTGTTTGATTTAGTGTTCCAACTACATGTATCCATAGAGAAGAAAACAGAGTGAAACCTAAAAATTTAAACTGTTACTGCCAACGGACGGTTTAACCTACAAGAACAAAATTTGGTGAGCCAAGTGGGATTGGGGTACTGATCATTACCTGAAAGTGTCATCAAGATTGGGTGAAAAAATGTGTGCTGAGATTTCAGGAAACTCGTAGTTTTTTGGAAGCTTGGCAACCACTTTCCATGAAAGCGATTTGCGCCAGTCTCTGGTTAGGGCTATATCAATAGGAAACAAACCATAGAGATAGAACTTGGAACTTCTTTATTGTGTCAAGTTTCAAAGAGCTAGCAAAAACGGTGTTTGATTTAGAGTTCCAACTACATGTATCCATATAGGAGAAAACAGAGTGAAACCTAAAAATTAAAACTGTTACTGCCAACGAACGGTTTAACCTGGAAGAACGAAATTTGGTGAGCCAAGTGGGATTGGGGTACTGATCATTACCTGAAAGTGTCATCAAGATTGGGTAAAAAATTTGTGCTGAAATTTCAGGAAACTCGTAGTTTTTTGGAAGCTTGGCAACCCCTTTCCATTAAAGATATTTGTGCCAGTCTCTGCTTAGGGCTACATCAATAGGAGACAAACCATAGAGATAGGACTTGTAACAACTTTATTGTGTCAAGTTTAAAAGAGCTAGCACAAACCGTGTTTGATTTAGAGTTCCAACTACATGTATCCATATAGGAGAAAACAGAGTGAAACCTAAAAATTAAAACTGTTACTGGCAACCAACGGTTTAACCTAGAAGAAGGAAATTGGGTGAGCCAAGTGGGATTGGGGTACTGATCATTACCTGAAAGTGTCATCAAGATTGGGTGAAAAAAATGAGTGCTGAGATGTCAGGAAACTCGTAGTTTTTTGGAAGCTTGGCAACCCCTTTCCATGAAAGTGATTTTCGCCAGTCTCTGCTTAGGGCTACATCAATAGGAAACAAACCATAGAAATAGAACTTGGAACTTCTTTACTGGGTCAAGTTTCAAAGAGCTAGCACAAACCGTGTTTGATTTAGAGTTCCAACTACATGTATCCATATAGGAGAAAACAGAGTGAAACCTAAAAATTAAAACTGTTACTGCCAACGAACGGTTTAACCTAGAAGAACGAAATTCAGGAAGCCAAGTGGGATTGGGTACTGATCATTACCTGAAAGTGTCATCAGGATTGGGTGAAAAAATGTGTGCTGAGATTTCAGGAAACTCGTAGTTTTTTGGAAGCTTGGCAACCCCTTTCAATGAAAGTGATTTGCGCCAGACTCTGCTTAGGCTACATCAATATGAAACAAACCATAGAGATAGATCTTGGAAATACTTTATTGTGTCAAGTTTCAAAGAGCTAGCACAAACCCTGTTTGATTTAGAGTTCCAACTACATGTATCCATATAGGAGAAAACAGTGAAACCTAAAAATTAAAACTATTATTGCCAATGAACGGTTTAACCTAGAAGAACGAAATTTGGTGAGCCAAGTGGGATTGGGGTACTGATCATTACCTGCCAGTGTCATCAAGATTGGGTGAAAAAATGTGTGCTGAGATTTCAGGAATCTCGTAGTTTTTTGGAAGCTTGGCAACCCCTTTCCATGAAAATGATTTGCGCCAGTCTCTGCTTAGGGCTACATGAATAGGAGACAAACCATAGAGATAGAACTTGGAACTACTTTATTGTGTCAAGTTTCAAGGAGCTAGCACAAACCGTGTTTGATTTAGAGTTCCAAATACATGTATCCATATAAGAAAACAGAGTGAAACCTAAAAATTAAAACTGTTACTGCCAACGAACGGTTTAACCTACAAGAACGTAATTTGGTGAGCCAAGTGGGAATGGGGTACTGATCATTACCGGAAAGTGTCATCAAGATTGGGTGAAAAAATGTGTGCTGAGATTTCAGGAAACTCGTAGTTTTTTGAAAGCTTGTCAACCCCTTTCCATGAAAGTGATTTGCGCCAGTCTCTGCTTAGGGCTACATCAATAGGAAACAAACCATAGAGATAGAACTTGGAACTACTTTATTGTGTCACGTTTCAAAGAGCTAGCACAAACCGTGTTTGAATTAGAGTTCCACCTACATGTATTCATATAGGAGAAAACAGAGTGAAACCTAAAAAATAAAATTGTTACTGCCAATGAACGGTTTAACCTACAAGAACGAAATTTGGTGAGCCAAGTGGGATTGGGGTACTGATCATTACCTGCAAGTGTCATCAAGATTGGGTGAAAAAATGTGTGCTGAGATTTCAGGAAACTCGTAGTATTTTGGAAGCTTGGCAACCCCTTTCCATGAAAGTGATTTTCGCCAGTCTCTGCTTAGGGCTACATCAATAGG
This sequence comes from Spermophilus citellus, assembly GCF_964194105.1. Lineage (NCBI taxonomy): Eukaryota > Metazoa > Chordata > Mammalia > Rodentia > Sciuridae > Spermophilus > Spermophilus citellus. Next base: position 7,701,585 of record NC_138194.1, read on the forward strand.
AGACAAACCATAGAGATAGGACTTGGAACTACTTTATTGTGTCAAGTTTCAAAGAGCTAGCAAAAACCGTGTTTGATTTACGGTTCCAACTACCTGTATCCATATAGGAGAAAACAGAGTGAAACCTAAAAATTAAAACTGTTACTGCCAACGAACGGTTTAACCTAGAAGAACGAAATATGGTGAGCCAAGTGGGATTGGGGTACTGATCATCACCTGAAAGTGTCATCAAGATTGGGTGAAAAAATGTGTGCTGAGATTTCAGGAAACTCGTAGTTTTTTGGAAGCTTGGCAACCCCTTTACATGAAAGTGATTTGCGCTGGTCTCTACTTAGGTCTACATCAATAGGAAACAAACCATAGAGATAGAACTTGGAACTACTTTATTGTGTCAAGTTTCAAAGAGCTAGCACAAACCGTGTTTGATTTAGAGTTCCAACTACATGTATTCATATAGGAGAAAACAGAGTGAAACCAAAAAATTAAAACTGTTACTACCAACGAACGGTTTAATCTTGAAGAACGAAATTTGTTGATCCAAGTGGGATCAGGGTACTGATTATTACCTGAAAGTGTCATCAATATTGGGTGAAAAAATGTGTGCTGAGATTTCAGGAAACTGGTAGTTTTTTGGAAGCTTGGCAACTCCTTTCCATGAAAGTGATTTGCACGGGTCTCTGCCTAGGGCTCCATCAATAGGAAACAAACCATAGAGATAGAACTTGGAACTACTTTATTGTGTCAAGTTTCAAAGAGCTAGCACAAACCGTGTTTGGTTTAGAGTTCCAACTACATGTATCCGTATAGGAGAAAACACAGTGAAACCTAAAAATTAAAACTCATACTACCAAGGAACGGTTTAACCTTGAAGAACGAAATTTGGTGAGCCAAGTGGGATTGGGGTACTGATCATTACCTCAAAGTGTCATCAAGATTGGGTGAAAAAATGTGTGCTGAGATTTCAGGAACCTCGTAGTTTTTTGGAAGCCTGGCAACCCCTTTCCATGAAAGAGATTTGCGCCAGTCTCTGCTTAGGGCTACATCATTAGGAAACAAACCATAGAGATAGAACTTGGAACTACTTGATTGTGTCAAGTTTCATAGAGCTAGCACAAACCGTGTTTGATTTAGTGTTCCAACTACATGTATCCATAGAGAAGAAAACAGAGTGAAACCTAAAAATTTAAACTGTTACTGCCAACGGACGGTTTAACCTACAAGAACGAAATTTGGTGAGCCAAGTGGGATTGGGGTACTGATCATTACCTGAAAGTGTCATCAAGATTGGGTGAAAAAATGTGTGCTGAGATTTCAGGAAACTCGTAGTTTTTTGGAAGCTTGGCAACCACTTTCCATGAAAGCGATTTGCGCCAGTCTCTGGTTAGGGCTATATCAATAGGAAACAAACCATAGAGATAGAACTTGGAACTACTTGATTGTGTCAAGTTTCAAAGGGCTAGCACAAACCATCTTTGATTTAGAGTTCCAACTACATGTATCCATATAGGAGAAAACAGAGTGAAACCTAAAAATTAAAACTGTTACTGCCAATGAACGGTTTAACCTAGAATGAAATTTGGTGAGCCAAGTGGGATTGGGGTTCTGATCATTACCTGAAAGTGTCATCAAGATTGGGTGAAAAAATGTGTGCTGAGTTTTCAGGAAACTCGTAGTTTTTTGGAAGCTTGGCAACCCCTTTCCATGCATGTGATTTGCGCCAGTCTCTGCTTAGAGCTACATCAATAGGAGACAAACCATAGAGATAGGACTTGAAACTATTTTATTGTGCCAAGTTTCAAAGAGCTAGCACCAACCGTGTTTGATTTAGAGTTCCAACGACATGTATCCATATAGGAGAAAACAGAGTGAAACCTAAAAATTAAAACTATTACTACCAACGAACGGTTTAAACTTGGAGAACGAAATTTGTTGAGCCAAGTGGGAGCGGGGTACTGATCATTACCTGAAAGTGTCATCAAGATTGGGTGAAAAAATGTGTGCTGAGTTTTCAGGAAACTCGTAGTTTTTTGGAAGCTTGGCAACCCCTTTCCATGCATGTGATTTGCGCCAGTCTCTGCTTAGAGCTACATCAATAGGAGACAAACCATAGAGATAGGACTTGAAACTATTTTATTGTGCCAAGTTTCAAAGAGCTAGCACAAACCGTGTTTGATTTAGACTTCCAACGACATGTATCCATATAGGAGAAAACAGAGTGAAACCTAAAATTTAAAACTGTTACTGCCAACGAACGGTTTAAACTAGAAGAACGAAATTCGGGGAGCCAAGTGGGATTGGGGTACTGATTATTACCTGAAAGTGTCATCAAGATTGGGTGAAAAAATGTGTGCAGAGATTTCAGGAAACTCGTAGTTTTTTGGAAGCTTGGCCACCCCTTTCCATGAAAGTGATTTGCGCCAGTCTCTGCTTAGGGCTACATCAATAGAAAACAAACCATAGTGATACAACCTGGAACTACTTTATTGTGTCAAGTTTCAAAGAGCTAGCACAAACGATGTTTGATTTAGAGTTCCAACGACATGTATCCATATAGGAGAAAACAGAGTGAAACCTAAAAATTAAAACTGTTACTGCCAACGAACGGTTTAACCTAGAAGAATGAAATTTGGGGAGCCCAGTGGGATTGGGGTACTGATCATTACCTAAAAGTGTCATCAAGATTGGGTGAAAAAATGGGTGCTGAGATTTCCGGAAACTCGTAGTTTTTTGGAAGCTTGGCAACCCCTTTCCATGAAAGTGATTTGCGCCAGTCTCTGCTTAGGGTTACATCAATAGGAGACAAACCATAGAGATAGGACTTGGAACTACTTTATTGTGTCAAGTTTCAAAGAGCTAGCACAAACCATGTTTGATTTAGAGTTCCAACTACATGTATCCATATAGGAGAAAACAGAGTGAAACCGAAAAATAAAAACTGTTACTGCCAACGAACGGTTTAACCTAGAAGAACAAAATTTGGTGAGCCATGTCGGATTGGGGTACTGATCATTACCTGAAAGTGTCATCAAGATTGGTTGAAAAAATGTGTGCTGAGATATCAGGAAACTCGTAGTTTTTTGGAAGCTTGGCAACCCATTTCCATGAAAGTGATTTCCGCTGGTCTATGCTTAGTGCTACATCAATAGAAAACAAGCCATAGTGATACAACCTGGAACTACTTTATTGTGTCAAGTTTCAAAGAGCTAGCACAAACGGTGTTTGATTTAGACTTCCAACGACATGTATCCATATAGGAGAAAACAGAGTGAAACCTAAAAATTAAAACTGTTACTGCCAACGAACGGTTTAACCTAGAAGAATGAAATTTGGGCAGCCCAGTGGGATTGGGGTACTGATCATTACCTAAAAGTGTCATCAAGATTGGGTGAAAAAATGGGTGCTGAGATTTCAGAAACTCGTAGTTTTTTGGAAACTTGGCAAGCCCTTTCCATGAAAGTGATTTGCGCCAGTCTCTGCTTAGGGTTACATCAATAGGAGACAAACCATAGAGATAGGACTTGGAACTACTTTATTGTGTCAAGTTTCAAAGAGCTAGCACAAACGGTGTTTGATTTAGAGTTCCAACGACATGTATCCATATAGGAGAAAACAGAGTGAAACCTAAAAATTAAAACTGTTACTGCCATCGAATGGTTTAACCTAGAAGAATGAAATTTGTTGAGCCAAGTGGGATTGGGGTACTGATCTATATATGAAAATGTCATCAAGATTGGGTGAAAAAATGTGTGCTGAGATTTCAGGAAACTCGTAGTTTTTGGAAACTTGGCAACCCCTTTCCATGAAAGTGATTTGCGCCGGTCTCTGCATAGTGCTACATCAATAGGAAACAAGCCATAGAGATACAACTTGGAACTACTTTATTGTGCCAAGTTTCAAAGTGCTAGCACAAACCGTGATTGATTTAGAGTTCCAACTACATGTATCCATATAGGAGAAAACAGAGTGAAACCTAAAAATTAAAACTGTTACAGCCTACGAACGGATTAACATAGAAGAACAAAATTTGGGGAGCCAAGTGGGATTGGCGTACTGATCATTACCTGAAAGTGTCATCAAGTTTGGGTGAAAAAATGTGTTCTGAGATGTCAGGAAACTTGTAGTTTTTTGAAAGCTTGGCAAAACCTTTCAATGAAAGTGATTTGCGCCGGTCTCTTTTAGGGCTACATCAATAGGAAACAAGCCATAGAGATAAGACATGGAACTACTTTATTGTGTCAAGTTTCATAGTGCTTGCACAAACCTTGTTTGATTTAGAGTTCCAACTACATGTATCCATATAGGAGAAAACAGTGAAACCTAAAAATTAAAACTCTTACTGCCAACGAACGGTTTAACCTACAAGAAGGAAATTCGGGGAGCCAAGTGGGATTGGGATACTGATCATTACCTGTAATTGTCATCAAGATTAGGTGAAAAAATGTGTGCTGAGATATCAGGAAACTCGTAGTTTTTTGGAAGCTTGGCAACCCCTTTCTATGTAAGTGATTTGTGCCAGTCTCTGCATAGGCCTACATCAATAGGAGACAAACCATAGAGATAGGACATGGAACTACTTTATTGTGTCAAGTTTCAAAGAGCTAGCACAAACCGTGTTTGAGTTAGATTTCCAACTACATGAATCCATATAGGAGAAAACAGAGTGAAACCTAAAAATTAAAACTGTTACTGCCAACGAACGGTTTAACCTAGAAGAAGGAAATTTGGTGAGCCAAGTGGGATTGGGGTACAGATCATTACCTAAAAGTGTCATCAAGATTGGGTGAAAAAATGGGTGCTGATATTTCAAGAAACTCGTAGTTTTTTGAAAGCTAGGCAACCCCTTTCCATGAAAGGGTTTTGCGCCAGTCTCTGCTTAGGGTTACATCAATAGGAGACAAACCACAGAGACAGGACTTGGAACTACTTTATTGTGTCAAGTTTCAAAGAGCTAGCACAAACCGTGTTTGATTTAGAGTCCCAAATACATGTATCCACATAGGAGAAAACAGAGTGAAACCTAAAAATTAAAACTGTTACTGCCAACGAACCATTAACCTAGAAGAAGGAAATTTGGTGAGCCAAGTGGTTTGGGGTACTGATCATTACCTGAAAGTGTCATCAAGATAGGGTGAAAAAATGTGTGCTGAGATTTCAGGAAACTCGTATTTTTTTGAAGCTTGGCAACCCCTTTCCATGAAAGTGATTTGCGCAAGTCTCTGCTTAGGGCTACATCAATAGGAGACAAACCATAGAGATAGGACTTGGAACTACATTATTGTGTCAAGTTTCAAAGAGCTAGCACAAACCGTGTTTGATTTAGAGTTCCAACTACATGTATCTATATAGGAGAAAACAGAGTGAAACCTACAAATTTAAACTGTTACTGCCAATGAACGGTTTAACCTAGAAGAGGAAATTTGGTGAGCCAATTGGGATTGGGGTACTGATCATTACCTGAAAGTGTCATCCAGATTGGGTGAAAAAATGTGTGCTGAGATTTCAGGAAACTCATAGTTTTTTGGAAGCTTGGCAACCCCTTTCCATGAATGTGATTTGCGCCAGTCTCTGCTTAGGGCTACATCAATAGGAAACAAACCATAGAGATCGAACTTGGAACTACTTTATTGTGTCAAGTTTCAAAGAGCTAGCAAAAACCGTGTTTGATTTAGAGTTCCAACTACATGTATCCATATAGGAGAAAACAGAGTGAAACCTAAAAATTAAAACTGTTACTGCCAACAAACGGTTTAACCTAGAAGAACGAAATTTGGTGAGCCAAGTGGCACTGGGGTACTGATCATTACCTGTAAGTGTCATCAAGATTGGGTGAAAAAATGTGTGCTGAGATTTCAGGAAACTCGTAGTTTTTTGGAAGCTTGGCAACCCCTTTTCATGAAGGTGATTTGCGCCAGTCTCTGCTTAGGGCTACATCAATAGGACACAAAGCATAGAGATAGAACTTGGAACTACTTGATTGTGTCTAGTTTCAAAGAGCTTGCACAAGCCGTGTTTGATTTACAGTTCCAACTACATGTATCCATATAGGAGAAAACAGAGTGAAACCTAAAAATTAAAACTGTTACTGCCAACGAACGGTTTAACGTAGAAGAACGAAATTTGGGGAGCCAGTGGGATTGGGGTACTGATCATTACCTGTAAGTGTCATCTAGATTAGGTGAAAAAATGTATGCTGAGATTTCAGGAACCTCGTAGTTTTTTGGAAGCTTGGCAACCCCTTTCCATGAAAGTGATTTGTGCCGGTATCTCCTTAGGGCTACTTCAATAGGAAACAAGCATAGAGATAGAACTTGGAACTACTTTATTGTGTCAAGTTTCAAAGAGCTAGCACAAACCGTGTTTGATTTAGAGTTCCAACTACATGAATCCATATAGGAGTAAACAGAGTGAAACCTAATAATTCAAACTGTTATTGCAAACGAACGGTTTAAAGTAGAAGAACGAAATTTGGGGAGCCAAGTGGGATTGTGGTACTGATCATTACCTGAAAGTGTCGTCAAGATTTGGTGAAAAAATGTGTTCTGAGATTTCAGGAAACTCGTGGTTTTTTGGAAGCTTGGCAACCCCTTTCCATTAAAGTGATTTGCGCCAGTCTCTGCTTAGGGCTACTTCAATAAGAAACAAACCATAGAGATAGAACTTGAAACTGCTTTATTGTGTCAAGTTTAAAAGAGCTACCAAAAACCGTGTTTGATTTAGAGTTCCAACTACATTTATCCATATAGGAGAAAACAGAGTGAAACCTAAAAATTAAAACTGTTACTGCCAACGAACGGTTTAACCTAGAAGAACGAAATTTGGTGAGCCAAGTGAGATTGGAGTACTGATCATTACCTGAAAGTGCCATCAAGATTTGTTTGAAAAAATGTGTGCTGAGTTTTCAGGAAACTCGTAGTTGTTTGGAAGCTTGGCAACCCCTTTTCATGAAAGTGATTTGCACCAGTCTCTGCATAGGGCTACATCAATAGGACACAAACCATAGAGATAGAACTTGGAACTACTTTAATGTGTCAAGTTTCAAAGAGCTAGCACAAACCGTGTTTGATTTACAGTTTCAACTACATGTATCCAATAGGAGAAAACAGAGTGAAACCTAAAAATTAAAACTGTTACTGCCAACGAACGGTTTAACCTAGAAGAACTAAATTTGGGGAGCCAAGTGTGATTGGGATACTGATCATTACCTGTAAGTGTCATCTAGATTAGGTGAAAAAATGTGTGCTGAGATTTCAGGAAACTCGTAGTTTTTTGGAAGCTTGGCAAACCCTTTCCATGAAAGTGATTTGCGCCAGTCTCTGCTCAGGGCTACATCAATAGGAAACAAACCATAGAGATAGAACTTGGAACTACTTTATTGTATCAAGGTTCAAAGAGCTAGCAAAAACCGTGATTGATTTAGAGTTCCAACTACATGTATAGATATAGGAGAAAACAGAGAGAAACCTAAAAATTAAAACGGTTACTGCCAACTAACAGTTAAACCTAGAAGAATGAAATTTGGTGAGCCAAGTGGGATTGTGGTACTGATCATTACCTGAAAGTGTCGTGAAGATTGGGTGAAAAAATGGGTGCTGAGATTTCAGGAAACTCGTAGTTTTTTGGAAGCTTGGCAACCCCTTTCCATGAAAGTGATTTTCGCCAGTCTCTGCTTATGGCTACATCAGTAGGAAACAAACCATAGAGATAGAACTTGGAACTACTTTATTGTGTAGTGTTTCAAAGAGCTAGCACAAACAGTGTTTGATTTAGAATTCCAACTACATGTATCCACATAGAAAAAAACAGAGTGAAACCTAAAAATTAAAACTGTTACTGTCAACAAACGGTTTAACCTAGAAGAACGAAATTTGGGGAGCCAAATGGGATTGTGGTCCTGATCATTACCTGAAAGTGTCATCAAGATTGGGTGAAAAAATATGTGCTGAGATTTCAGGAAACTCGTAGATTTGGAAGCTTGGCAACCCCTTTACTTGAAAGTGATTTGCACCAGTCTCTGCTTAGGGCTACATCAATAGGAAACAAACCATAGAGATAGAACTTGGAACTACTTTATTGTGTCAAGTTTCAAAGAGCTAGCACAAACCGTCTTTGATTTAGAGTTCCAACTACTTGTATCCATATAGGAGAAAACAGAGTGAAACCTAAAAATTTAAACTGTTACAGCAAACGAACGGTTTAACACTGAAGAACGAAATTTGGTCAGCCAAGTGGGATTGGGGTACTGATCATTACCTGAAAGTGTTATCCAGATTGGGTGAAAAAATGTGTGCTGAGATTTCAGGAAACTCGTAGGTTTTTGGAAGCTTGGCAAACCATTTCCATGAAAGTGATTTGTTCCAGTCTCTGCTTAGTGCTACATCAATAGGAAACAAACCATAGAGATAGAACTCGGAACTACTTTATTTTGTCAAGTTTCAAAGAGCTAGCACAAACCGTCTTTGATTTAGAGTTCCAACTACATGTATCCATATAGGAGAAAACAGAGTGAAACCCAAATATTAAAACTATTACTGCAAATGAACGTTTTAAACTTGAATAAAGAAATTTTTTGAGCCAAGAGGGATTGGGTTACTGATCATTACCTGTAAGTGTCATCAAGATTTGGTGAAAAAATATGTGCTGAGATTTCAGGAAACACGTAGTTTTTTGGAAGCTTGGCAACCCCTTTCCATGAAACTGATTTCCGCTGGTCTCTGCTTAGGGCTACATAAATACGAAACAAACCATGGAGATAGAACTTGGAACTATTTATTGTGTCAAGTTTCAAAGAGCTAGCACAAACCGTCTTTGATTTAAAGTTCCAACTACATGTATCCATATAGGAGAAAACAGAGGGAAACCTAAAAATTAAAATTGTTACTGCCAACAAACGGTTTAACCTAGAAGAACGAAATTTGTTTAGCCTAGTGGGATTGGGGTACTGATCATTACCTGAAAGTGTCATCAAGATTGGGTGAAAAAATTGGTGCTGAGATTTCAGGAAACTCATAGTTTTTTGGAAGCTTGGCAACCCCTTTCCATGAAAGTGATTTGCGCCAGTCTCTGCTTAGGGCTACATCAATAGGAAACAAACCATAGAGATAGAACTTGGAACTACTTTATTGTGTAGTGTTTCAAAGAGCTAGCACAAACAGTGTTTGATTTAGAATTCCAACTACACGTATCCACATAGAAGAAAACAGAGTGAAACCTAAAAATTAAGACTGTTACTGCCAACAAACGGTTTAACCTAGAAGAACGAAATTTTGGGAGCCAAGTGGGATTGTGGTCCTGATCATTAACTGAAAGTGTCATCAAGATTGGGTGAAAAAATGTGTGCTGAGATTTCAGGAAACTCGTGGTTTTTTGGAAGATTGGCAACCCCTTTCAATTAAAGTGATTTGCGCCAGTCTCTGCTTAGAGCTACATCAATAGGAACCATACCATAGAGATAGAACTTGGAACTGCTTTATTGTGTCAAGTTTCAAAGAGCTAGCACAAACCGTATTTGATTTAGAGTTCCAACTACAAGTATCCATATAGGAGTAAACAGAGTGAAACCTAAAAAATTAAAACTGTTACTGCCAACCAACGGTTTAACCTAGAAGAACGAAATTTGGGGAGCCAAGTGGGATTCGGGTACTGATCATTACCTGAAATTGTCATCAAGATTGGATGAAAAAATGTGTGCTGAGATTTCAGGAAACTCGTAGTTTTTTGGAAGCTTGGCAACCCCTTTCAATGAAAGTGTTATGTGCCAGTCTCTGCTTAGGGCTACATCAATAGGAAACAAACCATAGAGATAGAACTTGGAACTACTTTATTGTGTCAAGTTTCAAAGAGCTAGCACAAACCGTGTTTGATTTAGAGTTCCAACTACATGTATTCATATAGGAGTAAACAGAGTGAAACCTAAAAATTAAAACTGTTACTGCGAACGAACGGTTTAACCTAGAAGAACGAAATTTGGTGAGCCAAGTGTGATTGGGGTACTGATCATTACCTGAAAGTGTCATCAAGATTGGGTGAAAAAATGTGTGCTGAGATTTCAGGAAACTCGTAGTTATTTGGAAGCTTGGCAAACTATTTCCATGAAAGTGATTTACGCCAGTCTCTGCTTAGGGCTACATCAATAGGAAACAAACCATAGAGATATAACCTGGAACTACTTTATTGTGTCAAGTGTCAAAGAGCTAGCACAAACCGTCTTTGATTTAGAGTTCCAACTACTTGTATCCATATAGGATAAAACAGAGTTAAACCTAAAAATTAAAACTGTTACTGCCAATGAACGGTTTAAGCCTGAAGAACAAAATTTGGTGAGCCAAGTGAGATTGGGGTACTGATCATTACCTGAAAGTGTCATCAAGATTGGGGGAAAAATGTGTGCTAATATTTCAGGAAACTCGTAGTATTTTTGAAGCTTGGCAACCCCTTTCCATGAAAGTGATTTGCGCCAGTCTCTGCTTAGGGCTACATCAATAGTAAACAAACCATAGAGATACAACTTGGAACTACATTTTTGTGTCAAGTTTCAAAGAGCTAGCACAAACCGTGTTTGATTTAGAGTTCAAACTACATGTATCCATATAGGCGAAAACAGAGTTAAACCTAAAAATTAAAACTGTTACTGCCAACGAACGGTTTAATCTAGAAGAACGAAATTTGGTCAGCCAAGTGGGATTGGGGTACTGATCATTACCTGTAAGTGTCATCAAGATTGGGTGAAAAAATGTGTGCTGAGATTTCAGCAAACTCGTAGTTTTTTGGAAGCTTGGAAACCCCATTCCATGAAAGTGATTTGCGCCGGTCTCTGCTTAGGTATACATCAATAGGAAACAAACCATAGTGATACAACTTGGAACTACTTTATTGTGTCAAGTTTAAAAGAGCTAGCACAACCCGTCTTTGATTTAGAGTTCAAACTACATGTATCCATATAGGAGAAAATAGAGTGAAACCTAAAAATTAAAACTGTTACTGCCAACAAACGGTTTAACCTAGAAGAACGAAATTTGGTGAGCCAAGTGGAAATGGGGTACTCATCATTACCTGAAAGTGTCATCAAGATTGGGTGAAAAAATGTATGCTGAGATTTCAGGAAACTCGTTGTTTTTTGGAAGCTTGGCAACCCCTTTCCATGAAAGTGATACGCGCCAGTCTCTGCTTAGGGATACATCAATAGGAAACAAAACATAGAGATAGAATTTGGAACTAATTTATTGTGTCAAGTTTCAAAGAGCTAGCACAAACTGTCTTTGATTTAGAGTTGCAACAAATAGTATCCATATAGGAGAAAACAGAGTGAAACCTAAAAATTAAAACTATTACTGCCAACAAACGGTTTAACCTAGAAGAACGAAATTTGGCGAGCCAAGTGGGATTGGGGTACTGATCATTACCTGAAAGTGTCATCAAGATTGGGTGAAAAAATGTGTGCTGAGATTTCAGGAAACTCATAGTTTTATGGAACCTTGGCAACCCCTTCCATGAAAGTGATTTGCGCCAGTCTCTGCTTTGGGCTCCATCAATAGAAAACAAACCATAGAGATAGAACTTGGAACTACTTTACTGTTTCAAGTTTCAAAGAGCTTGCACAAACCGTTTGGATTTAGAGTTCCAGCTACATGTATCCATATAGGAGAAAACAGAGTGAAACCCAAATATTTAAACCATTACTACCAACGAACGGTTTAAACTAGAAGAACGAAATTTGGTGATCCAAGAATGATTGGGGTACTGACCATTACCTGAAAGTGTCATCAAGATTGGGTGAAAAAATGTGTGCTGAGATTTCAGGAAACCCGTAGTTTTTTGGAAGCTTCGCAACCCCATTCCATGAAAGTGATTAGCGCCAGTCACTGCTTAGGGCTACATCAATAGGAAACAAACCATAGAGATAGAACTTGGAACAACTTTATTGTGTAGTGTTTCAAAGAGCTAGCACAAACTGTGTTTGATTTAGAGTTCCAACTACATGTATCGACATAGGAGAAAACAAAGTGAAACCTAAAAATTAAAACTGTTACTGCCAACGAACGGTTTAACCTAGAAGAATGAAATTTGGGGAGCCAATTGGGATTGTGGTCCTGATCATTACCTGAAAGTGTCACCAAGATTGGGTGAAAAATTGTGTGCTGAGATTTCAGGAAACTCGTGGTTTTTTGGAAGATTGGCAACCCCTTTCCATTAAAGTGATTTGCGACAGTCTCTGCTTAGGGCTACATCAATAGGAAACAAACCATAGAGATAGAACTTGGAAGTGCTTTATTGTGTCAAGTTTCAAAGGGCTAGCACAAACCGTGTTTGATTTAGAGTTCCAACTACATGTATCCATATAGGAGAAAACAGAGTGAAACCTAAAAATTAAAACTGTTACTGCCAACGAACGGTTTAACCCTGAAGAATGAAATTTGGTGAGCCAAGTGAAACAGGGGTACTGATCATTACCGGTAAGTGTCATCAAGATTGGGTGAAAAAATGTGTGCTGAGATTTCAGGAAACTCGTAGTGTTTTGGAAGCTTGGCAACCCCTCTCCATGAATGTGATTTGCGCCAGTCTCTGCTTAGGGCTACATCAATAGGAAACAAATCATAGAGATACAACTTGGAACTACATTATTGTGTCAAGTTTCAAAGAGCTAGCACAAACCGTGTTTGATTTAGAGTTCCAACTACATGTATCCATATAGGCGAAAACAGAGTGAAACCCAAAAATTAAAACTGTTACTGCCAACGAACGTTGTAACCTAGAATAACGAACTTTGGTGTGCCAAGAGGGATTGGGTACTGGTCATTACCTGTAAGTGTCATCAAGATTGGGTGAAAAAATGTGTGCTGAGATTTCAGGAAACTCGTAGTTTTTTGGAAGCTTGGCAACCCCTTTCCATGAAAGTGATTTGCCCCGGTTTCTGCTGAGGGCTACATCAATAGTAAACAAACCATAGAGATAGAATTTGGAACTACTTTATTGTGTCTAGTTTCAAAGAGCTAGCACAACCCGTCTTTGATTTAGAGTTCAAACTACATGTATCCATATAGGAGAAAACAGAGTTAAACCTAAAAATTAAAACTGTTACTGCCAACGAACGGTTTAATCTAGAAGAATGAAATTTGGTCAGCCAAGTGGGATTGGGGTACTGATCATTACCTGTAAGTGTCATCAAGATTGGGTGAAAAAATGTGTGCTGAGATTTCAGCAAACTCGTAGTTTTTTGGAAGCTTGGAAACCCCATTCCATGAAAGTGATTTGCGCCGGTCTCTGCTTAGGTCTACATCAATAGGAAACAACCATAGTGATACTACTTGGAACTACTTTATTGTGTCAAGTTTGAAAGAGCTAGCACAACCCGTCTTTGATTTAGAGTTCCAACTACATGTATCCATATAGGAGAAAACAGAGTGAAACCCAAAAATTAAAACTGTTACTTCAAACGAACGGTTTAACCTAGATGAACGAAATTTGGTGAGCCAAGTGGGATTGGGGCACTGATCATTACCTGAAAGTGTCATCAAGATTGGGTGAAAAAATATGTGCTGAGATTTCATGAAACTCATAGTTTTTTGGAAGCTTGGCAACCCTTTCCATAAAAGTGATTTGCGCGAGTATCTGCTTAGGGCAACATGAATAGGAAACAAACCATAGAGATAGAACTTGGAACTACTTTATTGTGTCAAGTTTCAAAGAGCTAGCACAAACCGTGTTTGATTTAGAGTTCCAACTACATGTATCCATATAGGAGCAAACAGAGTGAAACCCAAAAATTAAAACTGTTACTTCCAACGAATGGTTTAACCTAGAAGAATGAAATTTGGTGAGCCAAGTGGGATCGGGGCACTGATAATTACCTGAAAGTGTCCTCAATATTGGGTGAAAAAAAGTGTGCTGAGATTTCAGGAAACTCGTAGATTTTTGGAAGCTTGGCAACCCCCTTCCATGAAAGTGATTTGGGCCAGTCTCTGCTTAGGGCTGCATCAATAGGAAACAAACCATAGAGATTGAACTTGGAACTACTTTATTGTGTCAACTTTCAAAGAGCTAGCACAAACCGTGTTTGATTTAGAGTTCCAACTACATGTATCCATATAGGAGAAAACAGAGTGAAACCCAAATATTAAAACTGTTACTGCCAACGAACGTTGTAACCTAGAATAACGAACTTTGGTGAGCCAAGAGGGATTGGGGTACTGGTCATTACCTGTAAGTGTCATCAAGATTGGGTGACAAAATGTGTGCTGAGATTTCAGGAAACTCGTAGTTTTTTGGAAGCTTGGCAACCCCTTTCCATGAAAGTGATTTGCCCCGGTTTCTGCTGAGGGCTACATCAATAGGAAACAAACCATAGAGATAGAACTTGGAACTACTTTATTGTGTCTAGTTTCAAAGAGCTAGCACAACCCGTCTTTGATTTAGAGTTCAAACTACATGTATCCATATAGGAGAAAACAGAGTTAAACCTAAAAATTAAAACTGTTACTGCCAACGAACGGTTTAATCTAGAAGAATGAAATTTGGTCAGCCAAGTGGGATTGGGGTACTGATCATTACCTGTAAGTGTCATCAAGATTGGGTGAAAAAATGTGTGCTGAGATTTCAGCAAACTCGTAGTTTTTTGGAAGCTTGGAAACCCCATTCAATGAAAGTGATTTGCGCCGGTCTCTGCTTAGGTCTACATCAATAGGAAACAAACCATAGTGATACAACTTGGAACTACTTTATTGTGTCAAGTTTGAAAGAGCTAGCACAACCCGTCTTTGATTTAGAGTTCAAACTACATGTATCCATATAGGAGAAAATAGAGTGAAACCTAAAAATTAAAACTGTTACTGCCAACGAACGGTTTAACCCTGAAGAACGAAATTTGGTGAGCCAAGTGGGATTGGGGTACTGATCATTACCTGAAAGTGTCATCAAGATTGGGTGAAAAAATGTGTGCTGGGATTTCAGGAAACTCGTAGTTTTTTTGGAAGCTTGGCCACCCCTTTCCATGAAAGTGATTCACGCCAGTCTCTGCTTAGGGCTACATCAATAGGAAACAAACCATAGAGATAGAATTTGGAACTTCTATATTGTGTCAAGTTTCAAAGAGCTAGCACAAACCGTCTTTGATTTAGAGTTCCAACTACATGTATCCATATAGGAGAAAACAGAGTGAAACCTAAAAATGAAAACTATTACTGCCAACGAACGGTTTAACCTAGAAGAACGAAATTTGGCGAGCCAAGTGGGATTGGGGTACTGATCATTACCTGAAAGTGTCATCAAGATTGGGTGAAAAAATGTGTGCTGAGATTTCAGGAAACTCATAGTTTTTTGGAAGCTTGGCAACCCCTTTCCATGAAAGTGATTTGCGCCAGTCTCTGCTTAGGGCTCCATCAATAGGAAACAAACTATAGTGATAGAACTTGGAACTACTTTATTGTTTCAAGTTTCAAAGAGCTAGCACAAACCGTGTTTGATTTAGAGTTCCAACTACATGTATTCATATAGGAGAAAACAGAGTGAAACCCAAAAATTTAAACCATTACTACCAACGAACGGTTTAACCTAGAAGAACGAAATTTGGTGAGCCAAGGGGGATTGGGGTACTGACCATAACCTGAAAGTGTCATCAATATTGTGTGAAAAAATGTGTGCTGAGATTTCAGGAAACGTGTAGTTTTTTGGAAGCTTGGCAAACCTTTCCATGAAAGAGATTTGTGCCAGTATCTGCTTAGGGCAACATCAATAGGAAACAAACCATAGAGATAGAACTTGGAACTACTTTATTGTGTCAAGTTTCAAAGAGCTAGCACAAACCATCTTTGATTTAGAGTTCGAACTACATGTATCCATATAAGAGAAAACAGAGTGAAACCTAAAAATTAAAACTGTTACTGCCAATGAATGGTTTAACATAGAAGAACGAAATTTGGTGAGCCAAGGGGGATTGGGGCACTGATCATTACCTGTAAGTATCATCAAGTTTGGGTGAAAAAATGTGTGCTGAGATTTCAGAAAACTCGTACTTTTTTGGAAGCTTGGCAACCCATTTCCATATAAGTGATTTGCGCCAGTCTCTACTTAGGGCTAAATCAATAGGAAACAAACCATAGGGATAGAACATGGAACTACTTTATTGTTTCAAGATTCAAAGAGCTAGCACAAACCGTGTTTGATTTAGAGTTCCAACTACTTGTATCCATATAGGAGAAAACAAAGTGAAACCCAAAAATTAAAACTCTTACTGCCAAGTACGGTTTAACCTAGAAGAACGAAATTTGGTGAGCCAAGTCGGATTGGGGTCCTGATCATTACCTGAAAGTGTCATCAAGATTGGGTGAAAAAATGTGTGCTGAGATTTCAGGAAACTCGTAGTTTTTTGGAAGCTTGGCAACCCCTTTCCATGAAAGTGATTTGCGCCAATCTCTGCTTAGGGATACATCAATAGGAAACAAACCATAGAGATAGTACTTGGAACTACTGTATTGTGTCAAGTTTCAAAGAGCTAGCACAAACCGTGTTTGATTTAGAGTTGCAAATACATGTATCCATATAGGAGAGAACTGAGTGAAAGCTAAAAATTAAAACTGTTACTGCCAACGAACGGTTTAAACTAGAAGAACGAAATTTGGGGAGTCAAGTGGGATTGGCGTACTGATCATTACCTGAAAGTGTCATCAATATTGGGAGAAAAAATATGTGGTGAGATTTCAGGAAACTCGTAGTTTTTTGGAAGCTTGGCAACCCCTTTCCATTAAAGTGATTTGGGCCAGTCTCTGCTTAGGGCTACATCAATAGGAAAGAAACCTTAGAGATAGAACTTGGAACTACTTTTTTGTGTCAAGTTTCAAAGAGCTAGCACAAACCGTGTTTGATTTAGAGTTCCTACTACATGTATCCATATAGGAGAAAACCGAGTGAAAGCTAAAAATTAAAACTGTTACTGCCAACGAACGGTTTAACCTAGAAGAACGAAATTTGGGGAGCCAAGTGGGAATGGGGTACTGATCATTACCTGAAAGTGTCCTCAAGTTTGGGAGAAAAAATATGTGGTGAGATTTCAGGAAACTCGTAGTTTTTTGGAAGCTTGGAAACCCCTTTCCATGAAAGTGATTTGGGCAGTCTCTGCTTAGGGCTACATCAATAGGAAACAAACCATACAGATAGAACTTGGAACTACTTGATTGTGTCAAGTTTCAAAGAGCTAGCACAAACCGTCTTTGATTTAGAGTTCCAACTACATGTATCCATATCGGAGAAAACAGAGTGAAACCTACAAATTAAAACTGTTACTGCCAACGAACGGTTTAACCTAGAAGAACAAAATTTGGTGAGCCAAGGGGGATTGGGGTACTGACCATTACCTGTAAGTGTCATCAAGATTGGGTGAAAAAATGTGTGCTGAGATTTCAGGACACTCGTAGTTTTTTGGAAGCTTGGCAACGCCTTTCCATGAAAGTGATTTGCGCCAGTCTCTGCTTAGGGCTACATCAATAGGAAACAAACCATAGAGATAGAACTTGGAACTACTTTATTGTGTCAAGTATCAAAGAACGAGCACAAACCGTGTTTGATTTAGAGTTCCTACTATATGTATCCATATAGGAGAAAACACAGTGAAACCAAAAAATTAAAACTGTTACTGCCAACGAATGGTTTAACCTAAAAGAACGAAATTTGGGGAGCCAAGTGGTATTGGGGTACTGAACATAACCTGTAAGTGTCATCAAGATTGGCTGAAAAAATGTGTGCTGAGATTTCAGGAAACTCGTAGTTTTTTGGAAGCTTGGCAACCCCTGTACATGAAAGTGATTTGCGCTAGTATCTGCTTAGGGTAACATCAATATTAAACAAACCATAGAGATAGAACTTGGAACTACTTTATTGAGTCAAGTTTCAAAAGGCTAGCACAAACCATCTTGGATTTAGAGTTCCAACTACATGTATTCATATAGGAGAAAACAGAGTGAAACCCAAAAATTAAAACTGTTACTGCCAACGAACGGTTTAACCTAGAAGAACGATATTTGGTGAACCAAGTGGGATTGTGGTACTGATCATTACCTGAAAGTGTCATGAAGATTGGGTGAAAAAATGTGTGCTGAGATTTCAGGAAACTCGTAGTTTTTTGGAAGCTTGGCAACCCCTTTCCATGAAAGTGATTTGCGCCGGTCTCTGTTTAGGGCTACATCAATAGGAAACAAACCATAGAGATAGAACTTGGAACTACTTTATTGTGTCAAGTTTCAAAGAGCTAGCACAAACCGTGTTTGATTTAGAGTTCCAACTACATGTATCCATATAGGAGAAAACAGAGTGAAACCCAAAAATTAAAACTGTTACTTCAAACGAACGGTTTAACCTAGATGAACGAAATTTGGTGAGCCAAGTGGGATTGGGGCACTGATCATTACCTGAAAGTGTCATCAAGATTGGGTGAAAAAGTGTGTGCTGAGATATCAGGAAAACGTAGTTTTTTGGAAGCTTGGCAACCCCTTTCCATGAAAGTGATTTGCGCCAGTCTCTGCTTTGGGCTACATCAATATGAAACAAGCCATAGAGATACAACTTGGAACTACTTTATTTTGTCAAGTTTCAAAGAGCCTGCACAAACCGTGTTTGATTTAGAGTTCCAACTACATGTATCCATATAGGAGAAAACAGAGTGAAACCTAAAAATTAAAACTGTTACTGCCAATGAATGGTTTAACCTAAAAGAACGAAATTCGGGGAGCCAAGTGGGATTGGGGTACTGATCATTACCTGAAACTGTCATCAAGATTGGGTGAAAAAATGGGTGCTGAGATTTCAGGAAACTCGTAGTTTCTTGGAAGCTTGGCAACCCATTTCCATGAAAGTGATTTGCGCCAGTCTCTGCTTTGGGCTACATCAATAGGAAACAAACCATAGAGATAGAACTTGGAACTACTTTATTGTGTCAAGATTCATAGAGCTAGCACAAACCGTGTTTGATTTAGAGTTCCAACTACATGTATCCCTATATTAGAAAACAGTGAAACCTAAAATTAAAACTGTTACTACCAATGTACGGTTTAACCTTTAAGAACGAAATTTGGTGAGCCAAGTGGGATTGGGGTATTGATCATTACCTGAAAGTGTCATATAGATTGGGTGAAAAAATGTGTGCTGAGATTTCAGGAAACTCGTAGTTTTTTGGAAGCTTGGCCACCCCTTTCCATGAAAGTGATTTGCGCCAGTCTCTGCTTAGGGCTACATCAATAGAAAACAAACCATAGTGATACAACCTGGAACTACTTTATTGTGTCAAGTTTCAAAGAGCTAGCACAAACGATGTTTGATTTAGAGTTCCAACTACATTTATCCATATAGGAGAAAACAGAGTGAAACCTAAAAATTAAAACTGTTACTGCCAACGAACGGTTTAACCTAGAAGAACGAAATTTGGTGAGCCAAGTGAGATTGGAGTACTGATCATTACCTGAAAGTGCCATCAAGATTTGTTTGAAAAAATGTGTGCTGAGTTTTCAGGAAACTCGTAGTTGTTTGGAAGCTTGGCAACCCCTTTTCATGAAAGTGATTTGCACCAGTCTCTGCATAGGGCTACATCAATAGGACACAAACCATAGAGATAGAACTTGGAACTACTTTAATGTGTCAAGTTTCAAAGAGCTAGCACAAACCGTGTTTGATTTACAGTTTCAACTACATGTATCCAATAGGAGAAAACAGAGTGAAACCTAAAAATTAAAACTGTTACTGCCAACGAACGGTTTAACCTAGAAGAACTAAATTTGGGGAGCCAAGTGTGATTGGGATACTGATCATTACCTGTAAGTGTCATCTAGATTAGGTGAAAAAATGTGTGCTGAGATTTCAGGAAACTCGTAGTTTTTTGGAAGCTTGGCAAACCCTTTCCATGAAAGTGATTTGCGCCAGTCTCTGCTCAGGGCTACATCAATAGGAAACAAACCATAGAGATAGAACTTGGAACTACTTTATTGTATCAAGGTTCAAAGAGCTAGCAAAAACCGTGATTGATTTAGAGTTCCAACTACATGTATAGATATAGGAGAAAACAGAGAGAAACCTAAAAATTAAAACGGTTACTGCCAACTAACAGTTAAACCTAGAAGAATGAAATTTGGTGAGCCAAGTGGGATTGTGGTACTGATCATTACCTGAAAGTGTCGTGAAGATTGGGTGAAAAAATGGGTGCTGAGATTTCAGGAAACTCGAAGTTTTTTGGAAGCTTGGCAACCCCTTTCCATGAAAGTGATTTTCGCCAGTCTCTGCTTATGGCTACATCAGTAGGAAACAAACCATAGAGATAGAACTTGGAACTACTTTATTGTGTAGTGTTTCAAAGAGCTAGCACAAACAGTGTTTGATTTAGAATTCCAACTACATGTATCCACATAGAAAAAAACAGAGTGAAACCTAAAAATTAAAACTGTTACTGTCAACAAACGGTTTAACCTAGAAGAACGAAATTTGGGGAGCCAAATGGGATTGTGGTCCTGATCATTACCTGAAAGTGTCATCAAGATTGGGTGAAAAAATATGTGCTGAGATTTCAGGAAACTCGTAGATTTGGAAGCTTGGCAACCCCTTTACTTGAAAGTGATTTGCACCAGTCTGTGCTTAGGGCTACATCAATAGGAAACAAACCATAGAGATAGAACTTGGAACTACTTTATTGTGTCAAGTTTCAAAGAGCTAGCACAAACCGTCTTTGATTTAGAGTTCCAACTACTTGTATCCATATAGGAGAAAACAGAGTGAAACCTAAAAATTTAAACTGTTACAGCAAACGAACGGTTTAACACTGAAGAACGAAATTTGGTCAGCCAAGTGGGATTGGGGTACTGATCATTACCTGAAAGTGTTATCCAGATTGGGTGAAAAAATGTGTGCTGAGATTTCAGGAAACTCGTAGGTTTTTGGAAGCTTGGCAACCCATTTCCATGAAAGTGATTTGTTCCAGTCTCTGCTTAGTGCTACATCAATAGGAAACAAACCATAGAGATAGAACTCGGAACTACTTTATTTTGTCAAGTTTCAAAGAGCTAGCACAAACCGTCTTTGATTTAGAGTTCCAACTACATGTATCCATATAGGAGAAAACAGAGTGAAACCCAAATATTAAAACTATTACTGCAAATGAACGTTTTAAACTTGAATAAAGAAATTTTTTGAGCCAAGAGGGATTGGGTTACTGATCATTACCTGTAAGTGTCATCAAGATTTGGTGAAAAAATATGTGCTGAGATTTCAGGAAACACGTAGTTTTTTGGAAGCTTGGCAACCCCTTTCCATGAAACTGATTTCCGCTGGTCTCTGCTTAGGGCTACATCAATACGAAACAAACCATGGAGATAGAACTTGGAACTATTTATTGTGTCAAGTTTCAAAGAGCTAGCACAAACCGTCTTTGATTTAGAGTTCCAACTACATGTATCCATATAGGAGAAAACAGAGGGAAACCTAAAAATTAAAATTGTTACTGCCAACAAACGGTTTAACCTAGAAGAACGAAATTTGTTTAGCCTAGTGGGATTGGGGTACTGATCATTACCTGAAAGTGTCATCAAGATTGGGTGAAAAAATGTGTGCTGAGATTTCAGGAAACTCATAGTTTTTTGGAAGCTTGGCAACCCCTTTCCATGAAAGTGATTTGCGCCAGTCTCTGCTTAGGGCTACATCAATAGGAAACAAACCATAGAGATAGAACTTGGAACTACTTTATTGTGTAGTGTTTCAAAGAGCTAGCACAAACAGTGTTTGATTTAGAATTCCAACTACACGTATCCACATAGAAGAAAACAGAGTGAAACCTAAAAATTAAGACTGTTACTGCCAACAAACGGTTTAACCTAGAAGAACGAAATTTTGGGAGCCAAGTGGGATTGTGGTCCTGATCATTAACTGAAAGTGTCATCAAGATTGGGTGAAAAAATGTGTGCTGAGATTTCAGGAAACTCGTGGTTTTTTGGAAGATTGGCAACCCCTTTCAATTAAAGTGATTTGCGCCAGTCTCTGCTTAGAGCTACATCAATAGGAACCATACCATAGAGATAGAACTTGGAACTGCTTTATTGTGTCAAGTTTCAAAGAGCTAGCACAAACCGTATTTGATTTAGAGTTCCAACTACAAGTATCCATATAGGAGTAAACAGAGTGAAACCTAAAAAATTAAAACTGTTACTGCCAACCAACGGTTTAACCTAGAAGAACGAAATTTGGGGAGCCAAGTGGGATTCGGGTACTGATCATTACCTGAAATTGTCATCAAGATTGGATGAAAAAATGTGTGCTGAGATTTCAGGAAACTCGTAGTTTTTTGGAAGCTTGGCAACCCCTTTCAATGAAAGTGTTATGTGCCAGTCTCTGCTTAGGGCTACATCAATAGGAAACAAACCATAGAGATAGAACTTGGAACTACTTTATTGTGTCAAGTTTCAAAGAGCTAGCACAAACCGTGTTTGATTTAGAGTTCCAACTACATGTATTCATATAGGAGAAAACAGAGTGAAACCTAAAAATTAAAACTGTTACTGCGAACGAACGGTTTAACCTAGAAGAACGAAATTTGGTGAGCCAAGTGTGATTGGGGTACTGATCATTACCTGAAAGTGTCATCAAGATTGGGTGAAAAAATGTGTGCTGAGATTTCAGGAAACTCGTAGTTATTTGGAAGCTTGGCAAACTATTTCCATGAAAGTGATTTACGCCAGTCTCTGCTTAGGGCTACATCAATAGGAAACAAACCATAGAGATATAACCTGGAACTACTTTATTGTGTCAAGTGTCAAAG
The DNA here is from genome assembly GCF_964194105.1 of Spermophilus citellus. Taxonomy (NCBI): domain Eukaryota; kingdom Metazoa; phylum Chordata; class Mammalia; order Rodentia; family Sciuridae; genus Spermophilus; species Spermophilus citellus. The sequence goes on from NC_138194.1 coordinate 7,724,359, forward strand.
AGCTAGCACAAACCGTCTTTGATTTAGAGTTCCAACTACTTGTATCCATATAGGATAAAACAGAGTTAAACCTAAAAATTAAAACTGTTACTGCCAATGAACGGTTTAAGCCTGAAGAACAAAATTTGGTGAGCCAAGTGAGATTGGGGTACTGATCATTACCTGAAAGTGTCATCAAGATTGGGGGAAAAATGTGTGCTAATATTTCAGGAAACTCGTAGTATTTTTGAAGCTTGGCAACCCCTTTCCATGAAAGTGATTTGCGCCAGTCTCTGCTTAGGGCTACATCAATAGTAAACAAACCATAGAGATACAACTTGGAACTACATTTTTGTGTCAAGTTTCAAAGAGCTAGCACAAACCGTGTTTGATTTAGAGTTCAAACTACATGTATCCATATAGGCGAAAACAGAGTTAAACCTAAAAATTAAAACTGTTACTGCCAACGAACGGTTTAATCTAGAAGAACGAAATTTGGTCAGCCAAGTGGGATTGGGGTACTGATCATTACCTGTAAGTGTCATCAAGATTGGGTGAAAAAATGTGTGCTGAGATTTCAGCAAACTCGTAGTTTTTTGGAAGCTTGGAAACCCCATTCCATGAAAGTGATTTGCGCCGGTCTCTGCTTAGGTATACATCAATAGGAAACAAACCATTGTGATACAACTTGGAACTACTTTATTGTGTCAAGTTTAAAAGAGCTAGCACAATTCCGTCTTTGATTTAGAGTTCAAACTACATGTATCCATATAGGAGAAAATAGAGTGAAACCTAAAAATTAAAAATGTTACTGCCAACAAACGGTTTAACCTAGAAGAACGAAATTTGGTGAGCCAAGTGGAAATGGGGTACTCATCATTACCTGAAAGTGTCATCAAGATTGGGTGAAAAAATGTATGCTGAGATTTCAGGAAACTCGTTGTTTTTTGGAAGCTTGGCAACCCCTTTCCATGAAAGTGATACGCGCCAGTCTCTGCTTAGGGATACATCAATAGGAAACAAAACATAGAGATAGAATTTGGAACTAATTTATTGTGTCAAGTTTCAAAGAGCTAGCACAAACTGTCTTTGATTTAGAGTTGCAACAAATAGTATCCATATAGGAGAAAACAGAGTGAAACCTAAAAATTAAAACTATTACTGCCAACAAACGGTTTAACCTAGAAGAACGAAATTTGGCGAGCCAAGTGGGATTGGGGTACTGATCATTACCTGAAAGTGTCATCAAGATTGGGTGAAAAAATGTGTGCTGAGATTTCAGGAAACTCATAGTTTTATGGAACCTTGGCAACCCCTTCCATGAAAGTGATTTGCGCCAGTCTCTGCTTTGGGCTCCATCAATAGAAAACAAACCATAGAGATAGAACTTGGAACTACTTTACTGTTTCAAGTTTCAAAGAGCTTGCACAAACCATTTGGATTTAGAGTTCCAGCTACATGTATCCATATAGGAGAAAACAGAGTGAAACCCAAATATTTAAACCATTACTACCAACGAACGGTTTAAACTAGAAGAACGAAATTTGGTGATCCAAGAATGATTGGGGTACTGACCATTACCTGAAAGTGTCATCAAGATTGGGTGAAAAAATGTGTGCTGAGATTTCAGGAAACCCGTAGTTTTTTGGAAGCTTCGCAACCCCATTCCATGAAAGTGATTAGCGCCAGTCACTGCTTAGGGCTACATCAATAGGAAACAAACCATAGAGATAGAACTTGGAACAACTTTATTGTGTAGTGTTTCAAAGAGCTTGCACAAACTGTGTTTGATTTAGAGTTCCAACTACATGTATCGACATAGGAGAAAACAAAGTGAAACCTAAAAATTAAAACTGTTACTGCCAACGAACGGTTTAACCTAGAAGAACGAAATTTGGGGAGCCAATTGGGATTGTGTTCCTGATCATTACCTGAAAGTGTCACCAAGATTGGGTGAAAAATTGTGTGCTGAGATTTCAGGAAACTCGTGGTTTTTTGGAAGATTGGCAACCCCTTTCCATTAAAGTGATTTGCGACAGTCTCTGCTTAGGGCTACATCAATAGGAAACAAACCATAGAGATAGAACTTGGAAGTGCTTTATTGTGTCAAGTTTCAAAGGGCTAGCACAAACCGTGTTTGATTTAGAGTTCCAACTACATGTATCCATATAGGAGAAAACAGAGTGAAACCTAAAAATTAAAACTGTTACTGCCAACGAACGGTTTAACCCTGAAGAATGAAATTTGGTGAGCCAAGTGAAACAGGGGTACTGATCATTACCGGTAAGTGTCATCAAGATTGGGTGAAAAAATGTGTGCTGAGATTTCAGGAAACTCGTAGTGTTTTGGAAGCTTGGCAACCCCTCTCCATGAATGTGATTTGCGCCAGTCTCTGCTTAGGGCTACATCAATAGGAAACAAATCATAGAGATACAACTTGGAACTACATTATTGTGTCAAGTTTCAAAGAGCTAGCACAAACCGTGTTTGATTTAGAGTTCCAACTACATGTATCCATATAGGCGAAAACAGAGTGAAACACAAAAATTAAAACTGTTACTGCCAACGAACGTTGTAACCTAGAATAACGAACTTTGGTGTGCCAAGAGGGATTGGGTACTGGTCATTACCTGTAAGTGTCATCAAGATTGGGTGAAAAAATGTGTGCTGAGATTTCAGGAAACTCGTAGTTTTTTGGAAGCTTGGCAACCCCTTTCCATGAAAGTGATTTGCCCCGGTTTCTGCTGAGGGCTACATCAATAGTAAACAAACCATAGAGATAGAATTTGGAACTACTTTATTGTGTCTAGTTTCAAAGAGCTAGCACAACCCGTCTTTGATTTAGAGTTCAAACTACATGTATCCATATAGGAGAAAACAGAGTTAAACCTAAAAATTAAAACTGTTACTGCCAACGAACGGTTTAATCTAGAAGAATGAAATTTGGTCAGCCAAGTGGGATTGGGGTACTGATCATTACCTGTAAGTGTCATCAAGATTGGGTGAAAAAATGTGTGCTGAGATTTCAGCAAACTCGTAGTTTTTTGGAAGCTTGGAAACCCCATTCCATGAAAGTGATTTGCGCCGGTCTCTGCTTAGGTCTACATCAATAGGAAACAACCATAGTGATACTACTTGGAACTACTTTATTGTGTCAAGTTTGAAAGAGCTAGCACAACCCGTCTTTGATTTAGAGTTCCAACTACATGTATCCATATAGGAGAAAACAGAGTGAAACCCAAAAATTAAAACTGTTACTTCAAACGAACGGTTTAACCTAGATGAACGAAATTTGGTGAGCCAAGTGGGATTGGGGCACTGATCATTACCTGAAAGTGTCATCAAGATTGGGTGAAAAAATATGTGCTGAGATTTCATGAAACTCATAGTTTTTTGGAAGCTTGGCAACCCTTTCCATAAAAGTGATTTGTGCGAGTATCTGCTTAGGGCAACATGAATAGGAAACAAACCATAGAGATAGAACTTGGAACTACTTTATTGTGTCAAGTTTCAAAGAGCTAGCACAAACCGTGTTTGATTTAGAGTTCCAACTACATGTATCCATATAGGAGCAAACAGAGTGAAACCCAAAAATTAAAACTGTTACTTCCAACGAATGGTTTAACCTAGAAGAATGAAATTTGGTGAGCCAAGTGGGATCGGGGCACTGATAATTACCTGAAAGTGTCCTCAATATTGGGTGAAAAAAAGTGTGCTGAGATTTCAGGAAACTCGTAGATTTTTGGAAGCTTGGCAACCCCCTTCCATGAAAGTGATTTGGGCCAGTCTCTGCTTAGGGCTGCATCAATAGGAAACAAACCATAGAGATTGAACTTGGAACTACTTTATTGTGTCAACTTTCAAAGAGCTAGCACAAACCGTGTTTGATTTAGAGTTCCAACTACATGTATCCATATAGGAGAAAACAGAGTGAAACCCAAATATTAAAACTGTTACTGCCAACGAACGTTGTAACCTAGAATAACGAACTTTGGTGAGCCAAGAGGGATTGGGGTACTGGTCATTACCTGTAAGTGTCATCAAGATTGGGTGACAAAATGTGTGCTGAGATTTCAGGAAACTCGTAGTTTTTTGGAAGCTTGGCAACCCCTTTCCATGAAAGTGATTTGCCCCGGTTTCTGCTGAGGGCTACATCAATAGGAAACAAACCATAGAGATAGAACTTGGAACTACTTTATTGTGTCTAGTTTCAAAGAGCTAGCACAACCCGTCTTTGATTTAGAGTTCAAACTACATGTATCCATATAGGAGAAAACAGAGTTAAACCTAAAAATTAAAACTGTTACTGCCAACGAACGGTTTAATCTAGAAGAATGAAATTTGGTCAGCCAAGTGGGATTGTGGTACTGATCATTACCTGTAAGTGTCATCAAGATTGGGTGAAAAAATGTGTGCTGAGATTTCAGCAAACTCGTAGTTTTTTGGAAGCTTGGAAACCCCATTCAATGAAAGTGATTTGCGCCGGTCTCTGCTTAGGTCTACATCAATAGGAAACAAACCATAGTGATACAACTTGGAACTACTTTATTGTGTCAAGTTTGAAAGAGCTAGCACAACCCGTCTTTGATTTAGAGTTCAAACTACATGTATCCATATAGGAGAAAATAGAGTGAAACCTAAAAATTAAAACTGTTACTGCCAACGAACGGTTTAACCCTGAAGAACGAAATTTGGTGAGCCAAGTGGGATTGGGGTACTGATCATTACCTGAAAGTGTCATCAAGATTGGGTGAAAAAATGTGTGCTGGGATTTCAGGAAACTCGTAGTTTTTTTGGAAGCTTGGCCACCCCTTTCCATGAAAGTGATTCACGCCAGTCTCTGCTTAGGGCTACATCAATAGGAAACAAACCATAGAGATAGAATTTGGAACTTCTATATTGTGTCAAGTTTCAAAGAGCTAGCACAAACCGTCTTTGATTTAGAGTTCCAACTACATGTATCCATATAGGAGAAAACAGAGTGAAACCTAAAAATGAAAACTATTACTGCCAACGAACGGTTTAACCTAGAAGAACGAAATTTGGCGAGCCAAGTGGGATTGGGGTACTGATCAATACCTGAAAGTGTCATCAAGATTGGGTGAAAAAATGTGTCCTGAGATTTCAGGAAACTCATAGTTTTTTGGAAGCTTGGCAACCCCTTTCCATGAAAGTGATTTGCGCCAGTCTCTGCTTAGGGCTCCATCAATAGGAAACAAACTATAGTGATAGAACTTGGAACTACTTTATTGTTTCAAGTTTCAAAGAGCTAGAACAAACCGTCTTTGATTTAGAGTTCCAACTACATGTATCCATATAGGAGAAAACAGAGTGAAACCCAAAAATTTAAACCATTACTACCAACGAACGGTTTAACCTAGAAGAACGAAATTTGGTGAGCCAAGGGGGATTGGGGTACTGACCATAACCTGAAAGTGTCATCAATATTGTGTGAAAAAATGTGTGCTGAGATTTCAGGAAACGTGTAGTTTTTTGGAAGCTTGGCAAACCTTTCCATGAAAGAGATTTGTGCCAGTATCTGCTTAGGGCAACATCAATAGGAAACAAACAATAGAGATAGAACTTGGAACTACTTTATTGTGTCAAGTTTCAAAGAGCTAGCACAAACCATCTTTGATTTAGAGTTCGAACTACATGTATCCATATAAGAGAAAACAGAGTGAAACCTAAAAATTAAAACTGTTACTGCCAATGAATGGTTTAACATAGAAGAACGAAATTTGGTGAGCCAAGGGGGATTGGGGCACTGATCATTACCTGTAAGTATCATCAAGTTTGGGTGAAAAAATGTGTGCTGAGATTTCAGAAAACTCGTACTTTTTTGGAAGCTTGGCAACCCATTTCCATATAAGTGATTTGCGCCAGTCTCTACTTAGGGCTAAATCAATAGGAAACAAACCATAGGGATAGAACATGGAACTACTTTATTGTTTCAAGATTCAAAGAGCTAGCACAAACCGTGTTTGATTTAGAGTTCCAACTACTTGTATCCATATAGGAGAAAACAAAGTGAAACCCAAAAATTAAAACTCTTACTGCCAAAGTACGGTTTAACCTAGAAGAACGAAATTTGGTGAGCCAAGTCGGATTGGGGTCCTGATCATTACCTGAAAGTGTCATCAAGATTGGGTGAAAAAATGTGTGCTGAGATTTCAGGAAACTCGTAGTTTTTTGGAAGCTTGGCAACCCCTTTCCATGAAAGTGATTTGCGCCAATCTCTGCTTAGGGATACATCAATAGGAAACAAACCATAGAGATAGTACTTGGAACTACTTTATTGTGTCAAGTTTCAAAGAGCTAGCACAAACCGTGTTTGATTTAGAGTTGCAAATACATGTATCCATATAGGAGAGAACTGAGTGAAAGCTAAAAATTAAAACTGTTACTGCCAACGAACGGTTTAAACTAGAAGAACGAAATTTGGGGAGTCAAGTGGGATTGGCGTACTGATCATTACCTGAAAGTGTCATCAAGATTGGGAGAAAAAATATGTGGTGAGATTTCAGGAAACTCGTAGTTTTTTGGAAGCTTGGCAACCCCTTTCCATTAAAGTGATTTGGGCCAGTCTCTGCTTAGGGCTACATCAATAGGAAAGAAACCATAGAGATAGAACTTGGAACTACTTTTTTGTGTCAAGTTTCAAAGAGCTAGCACAAACCGTGTTTGATTTAGAGTTCCTACTACATGTATCCATATAGGAGAAAACAGAGTGAAAGCTAAAAATTAAAACTGTTACTGCCAACGAACGGTTTAACCTAGAAGAACGAAATTTGGGGAGCCAAGTGGGAATGGGGTACTGATCATTACCTGAAAGTGTCCTCAAGTTTGGGAGAAAAAATATGTGGTGAGATTTCAGGAAACTCGTAGTTTTTTGGAAGCTTGGAAACCCCTTTCCATGAAAGTGATTTGGGCAGTCTCTGCTTAGGGCTACATCAATAGGAAACAAACCATACAGATAGAACTTGGAACTACTTGATTGTGTCAAGTTTCAAAGAGCTAGCACAAACCGTCTTTGATTTAGAGTTCCAACTACATGTATCCATATCGGAGAAAACAGAGTGAAACCTAAAAATTAAAACTGTTACTGCCAACGAACGGTTTAACCTAGAAGAACAAAATTTGGTGAGCCAAGGGGGATTGGGGTACTGACCATTACCTGTAAGTGTCATCAAGATTGGGTGAAAAAATGTGTGCTGAGCTTTCAGGACACTCGTAGTTTTTTGGAAGCTTGGCAACGCCTTTCCATGAAAGTGATTTGCGCCAGTCTCTGCTTAGGGCTACATCAATAGGAAACAAACCATAGAGATAGAACTTGGAACTACTTTATTGTGTCAAGTATCAAAGAACGAGCACAAACCGTGTTTGATTTAGAGTTCCTACTATATGTATCCATATAGGAGAAAACACAGTGAAACCAAAAAATTAAAACTGTTACTGCCAACGAATGGTTTAACCTAAAAGAACGAAATTTGGGGAGCCAAGTGGTATTGGGGTACTGAACATAACCTGTAAGTGTCATCAAGATTGGGTGAAAAAATGTGTGCTGAGATTTCAGGAAACTCGTAGTTTTTTGGAAGCTTGGCAACCCCTGTACATGAAAGTGATTTGCGCTAGTATCTGCTTAGGGTAACATCAATAGGAAACAAACCATAGAGATAGAACTTGGAACTACTTTATTGAGTCAAGTTTCAAAAGGCTAGCACAAACCATCTTGGATTTAGAGTTCCAACTACATGTATTCATATAGGAGAAAACAGAGTGAAACCCAAAAATTAAAACTGTTACTGCCAACGAACGGTTTAACCTAGAAGAACGATATTTGGTGAACCAAGTGGGATTGTGGTACTGATCATTACCTGAAAGTGTCATGAAGATTGGGTGAAAAAATGTGTGCTGAGATTTCAGGAAACTCGTAGTTTTTTGGAAGCTTGGCAACCCCTTTCCATGAAAGTGATTTGCGCCGGTCTCTGTTTAGGGCTACATCAATAGGAAACAAACCATAGAGATAGAACTTGGAACTACTTTATTGTGTCAAGTTTCAAAGAGCTAGCACAAACCGTGTTTGATTTAGAGTTCCAACTATATGTATCCATATAGGAGAAAACAGAGTGAAACCCAAAAATTAAAACTGTTACTTCAAACGAACGGTTTAACCTAGATGAACGAAATTTGGTGAGCCAAGTGGGATTGGGGCACTGATCATTACCTGAAAGTGTCATCAAGATTGGGTGAAAAAATATGTGCTGAGATTTCATGAAACTCGTAGTTTTTTGGAAGCTTGGCAACCCTTTCCATGAAAGTGATTTGCGCCAGTATCTGCTTATGGCAACATGAATAGGAAACAAACCATAGAGATAGAACTTGGAACTACATTATTGTGTCAAGTTTCAAAGAGCTAGCACAAACTGTGTTTTATTTAGAGTTCCAACTACATTTATCCATATAGGAGCAAACAGAGTGAAACCCAAAAATTAAAACTGTTACTTCCAACGAATGGTTTAACCTAGAAGAACGAAATTCGGTGAGCCAAGTGGGATCGGGGCACTGATAATTACCTGAAAGTGTCCTCAATATTGGGTGAAAAAATGTGTGCTGAGATTTCAGGAAACTCGTAGATTTTTGGAAGCTTGGCAACCCCCTTCCATGAAAGTGATTTGGGCCAGTCTCTGCTTAGGGCTACAACAATAGGAAACAAACCATAGAGATTGAACTTGGAACTACTTTATTGTGTCAAGTTTCAAAGAGCTAGCACAAACCGTGTTTGATTTAGAGTTCCAGCTACATGCATCCATATAGGAGAAAACAGAGTGAAACCTATAAATTAAAACTGTTACTGCCAACGAACGGTTTAACCTAGAAGAACAAAATTTGGTGAGCCAAGGGGGATTGGGGTACTGACCATTACCTGTAAGTGTCATCAAGATTGGGTGAAAACATGTGTGCTGAGATTTCAGGAAACTCGTAGTTTTTTGGAAGCTTGGCAACCCCTTTCCATGAAAGTGATTTGCGCCAGTCTCTGCTTAGGGCTACATAAATAGGAAACAAACCATAGATTAGAACATGGAACTGCTTTATTGTGTCAAGTTTCAAAGAGCTAGCACAAACCGTGTTTGATTTAGTGTTCCAACTACATGTATCCACATAGGAGAAAACAGAGTGAAACCCAAAATTTAAAACTGTTACTGCCAACGAAGGGTTTAACCTAAAAGAACGAAATTTGGAGATCCAAGAGGGATTGGGGTACTGACCATTACCTGAAAGTGTCATCAAGATTGGGTGAAAAAATGTGTGCTGAGATTTCAGGAAACTCGTAGTTTAAGAAGCTTGGCAACCCCTTTCCATGAAAGTGATTTGCGCCGGTCTCTGCTTAGGGCTACATCAATAGGAAACAAACCATAGAGATAGAACTTGGTACTACTTTATTTTGTCAAGTTTCAAAGAGCTAGCACAAACCGACTTTGATTTAGAGTTTCAACTACATGTATCCATATAGGAGAAAACAGAGTGAAACCCAAAATTAAAACTGTTACTGCCAACGAATGGTTTAACCTACAAGAACGAAATTTGGAGATCCAAGGGGGATTGGGGTACTGACCATTACCTGAAAGTGTCATCAAGATTGGGTGAAAAAATGTGTGCTGAGATTTCAGGAAACTCGTAGTTTTTTGGAAGCTTGGCAACCCCTTTCCATGAAAGTTTTTTGCGCCAGTATCTGCTTAGGGCTACATCAATAGGAAAAAAACCATAGAGATAGAACTTGGAACTAGTTTATTGTGTCAAGTTTCAAAGAGCTAGCACAAACCGTGTTTGATTTAGAGTTCCAACTACATGTATCCATATAGGAGAAAACAGAGTGAAACCTAAATATTAAAACTGTTACTGCCAACGAACGGTTTAACCTAGAAGAACGAAATTTGGTGAGCCAAGGGGGATTGGGGTACTGACCATTACCTGTAAGTGTCATCAAGACTGGGTGAAAACATGTGTGCTGAGATTTCAGGAAACTCGTAGTTTTTTGGAAGCTTGGCAACCCCTTTCCATGAAAGTGATTTGCGCCAGTCTCTGCTTAGGGCTACATCAATAGGAAACAAACCATAGATTAGAACATGGAACTGCTTTATTGTGTCAAGTTTCAAAGAGCAAGCACAAACCGTGTTTGATTTAGAATTCCAACTATATATATCCATATAGGAGAAAACAGAGTGAAACCCAAAAATTAAAACTCTTACTGCCAAAGTACGGTTTAACCTAGAAGAACGAAATTTGGTGAGCCAAGTGGGATTGGGGTCCTGATCATTACCTGAAAGTGTCATCAAGATTGGGTGAAAAAATGTGTGCTGAGATTTCAGGAAACTCGTAGTTTTTTGGAAGCTTGGCAACCCCTTTCCATGAAAGTGATTTGCGCCAGTCTCTGCTTAGGGATACATCAATAGGAAACAAACCATAGAGATAGTACTTGGAACTACTTTATTGTATCAATTTCAAAGAGCTAGCACAAACCGTGTTTGATTTAGAGTTGCAAATACATGTATCCATATAGGAGAGAACAGAGTGAAAGCTAAAAATTAAAACTGTTACTGCCAACGAACGGTTTAAACTAGAAGAACGAAAATTGGGGAGCCTAGTGGGATTGGGGTACTGATCATTACCTGAAAGTGTCATCAAGATTGGGAGAAAAAATATGTGGTGAGATTTCAGGAAACTCGTAGTTTTTTGGAAGCTTGGCAACCCCTTTCCATGAAAGTGATTTGGGCCAGTCTCTGCTTAGGGCTACATCAATAGGAAAGAAACCATAGAGATAGAACTTGGAACTACTTTTTTGTGTCAAGTTTCAAAGAGCTAGCACAAACCGTGTTTGATTTAGAGTTCCTACTACATGTATCCATATAGGAGAAAACAGAGTGAAAGCTAAAAATTAAAACTGTTACTGCCAACGAACGGTTTAACCTAGAAGAACGAAATTTGGGGAGCCAAGTGGGAATGGTGTACTGATCATTACCTGAAAGTGTCCTCAAGTTTGGGAGAAAAAATATGTGGTGAGATTTCAGGAAACTCGTAGTTTTTTGGAATCTTGGCAACCCCTTTCCATGAAAGTGATTTGGGCAGTCTCTGCTTAGGGCAACATCAATAGGAAACAAACCATAGAGATAGAACTTGGAACTACTTTATTGTGTCAAGTTTCAAAGAGCTAGCACAAACCGTGTTTGATTTAGAGTTCAAACTACATGTATCCATATAGGAGAAAAAAGAGTGAAACCTAAAAATTAAAACTGTTACTGCCAACGAACGGTTTAACCTAGAAGAACGAAATTTGGTGAGCCAAGGGGGATTGGGGTACTGACCATTACCTGTAAGTGTCATCAAGATTGGGTGAAAAAATGTGTGTTGAGATTTCAGGAAACTCGTAGTTTTTTGGAAGCTAGGCAACCCCTTTCCATGAAAGTGATTTGCGCCAGTCTCTGCTTAGGGCTACATCAATAGGAAACAAACCATAGAGATAGAACATGGAACTACTTTATTGTGTCAAGTTTCAAAGAGCTAGCACAAACCGTGTTTGATTTAGAGTTCCTACTACATGTATCCATATAGGAGAAAACAGAGTGAAACCTAAAAATTAAAACTGTTACTGCCAACGAATGGTTTAACCTAAAAGAACGAAATTTGGGGAGCCAAGTGGGATTGGGGTACTGAACATAACCTGTAAGTGTCATCAAGATTGGGTGAAAAAATGTGTGCTGAGATTTCAGGAAACTCGTAGTTTTTTGGAAGCTTGGCAACCCCTTTACATGAAAGTGATTTGCGCTAGTATCTGCTTAGGGTAACATCAATAGGAAACAAACCATAGAGATAGAACTTGGAACTACTTTATTGAGTCAAGTTTCAAAAGGCTAGCACAAACCATCTTGGATTTAGAGTTCCAAATACATGTATCCATATAGGAGAAAACAGAGTGAAACCCAAAAATTAAAACTGTTACTGCCAACGAACGGTTTAACCTAGAAGAACGATATTTGGTGAACCAAGTGGGATTGGGGTACTGATCATTACCTGAAAGGGTCATCAAGATTGGATGAAAAAATCTGTGCTGATATTTCAGGAAACTCGTAGTTTTTTGGAAGCTTGGCAACCCCTTTCCATGAAAGTTTTTTGCGCCAGTATCTGCTTAGGGCTACATCAATAGGAAAAAAACCATAGAGATAGAACTTGGAACTAGTTTATTGTGTCAAGTTTCAAAGAGTTAGCACAAACCGTGTTTGATTTAGAGTTACAACTACATGTATCCATATAGGAGCAAACAGAGTGAAATCCAAAAATTAAAACATTTACTTCCAACGAATGGTTTAACCTAGAAGAACGAAATTTGGTGAGCCAAGTTGGATTGGGGCACTGATCATTACCTGAAAGTGTCCTCAAGATTGGGTGAAAAAATGTGTGCTGTGATTTCAGGAAACTCGTAGATTTTTGGAAGCTTGGCAACCCCCTTCCATGAAAGTGATTTGGGCCAGTCTCTGCTTAGGGCTACATCAATAGTAAACAAACCATAGAGATTGAAGTTGGAACTACTTTATTGTGTCAAGTGTCAAAGAGCTAGCACAAACCGTGTTTGATTTAGAGTTCCAACTACATGTATCCATATTGGAGAAAACAGAGTGAAACCTCAAAATTAAAACTGTTACTGCCAACGAACGGTTTAACCTAGAAAAACGAAATTTGGTGAGCCAAGGGGGATTGGGGTACTGACCATTACCTGTAAGTGTCATCAAGACTGGGTGAAAACATGTGTGCTGAGATTTCAGGAAACTCGTAGTTTTTTGGAAGCTTGGCAACCCCTTTCCATGAAAGTGATTTGCGCCAGTCTCTGCTTAGCGCTACATCAATAGGAAACAAACCATAGATTAGAACATGGAACTGCTTTATTGTGTCAAGTTTCAAAGAGCTAGCACAAACCGTGTTTGATTTAGAGTTCCAACTACATGTATCCACATAGGAGAAAACAGAGTGAAACCCAAAATTTAAAACTGTTACTGCCAACGAACGGTTTAACCTAAAAGAACGAAATTTGGAGATCCAAGGGGGATTGGGGTACTGACCATTACCTGAAAGTGTCATCAAGATTAGGTGAAAACATGTGTGCTGAGATTTCAGGAAACTCATAGTTTTAGAAGCTTGGCAACCCCTTTCCATGAAAGTGATTTGCGCCGGTCTCTGCTTAGGGCGACATCAATAGGAAACAAACCATAGAGATAGAACGTGGAACTACTTTATTGTGTCAAGTTTCAAAGAGCAAGCACAAACCGTGTTTGATTTAGAGTTCCAACTACATGTATCCATATAGGAGAAAACAGAGTGAAACCTAAAAATTAAAACTGTTACTGCCAACGAACGGTTTAACCTAGAAGAACGAAATTTGCTGAGCCAAGGGGGATTGGGGTACTGACCATTACCTGTAAGTGTCATCAAGACTGGGTGAAAACATGTGTGCTGAGATTTCAGGAAACTCGTAGTTTTTTGGAAGCTTGGCAACCCCTTTCCATGAAAGTGATTTGCGCCAGTCTCTGCTTAGGGCTACATCAATAGGAAACAAACCATAGATTAGAACATGGAACTGCTTTATTGTGTCAAGTTTCAAAGAGCTAGCACAAACCGTGTTTGATTTAGAGTTCCAACTACATGTATCCACATAGGAGAAAACAGAGTGAAACCCAAAATTTAAAACTGTTACTGCCAACGAATGGTTTAACCTAAAAAACGAAATTTGGAGATCCAAGGGGGATTGGGGTACTGACCATTACCTGAAAGTGTCATCAAGATTGGGTGAAAACATGTGTGCTGAGATTTCAGGAAACTCGTAGTTTTAGAAGCTTGGCAACCCCTTTCCATGAAAGTGATTTGCGCCAGTCTCTGGTTAGGGCGATATCAATAGGAAACAAACCATAGAGATAGAAAGTGGAACTACTTTATTGTGTCAAGTTTCAAAGAGCAAGCACAAACCGTGTTTGATTTAGAATTCCAACTATATATATCCATATAGGAGAAAACAGAGTGAAACCCAAAAATTAAAACTCTTACTGCCAAAGTACGGTTTAACCTAGAAGAACGAAAATTGGTGAGCCAAGTGGGATTGGGGTCCTGATCATTACCTGAAAGTGTCATCAAGATTGGGTGAAAAAATGTGTGCTGAGATTTCAGGAAACTCGTAGTTTTTTGGAAGCTTGGCAACCCCTTTCCATGAAAGTGATTTGCGCCAGTCTCTGCTTAGGGATACATCAATAGGAAACAAACCATAGAGATAGTACTAGGAACTACTTTATTGTGTCAAGTTTCAAAGAGCTAGCACAAACCGTGTTTGATTTAGAGTTGCAAATACATGTATCCATATAGGAGAGAACAGAGTGAAAGCTAAAAATTAAAACTGTTACTGCCAACGAACGGTTTAAACTAGAAGAACGAAATTTGGGGAGCCAAGTGGGATTGGGGTACTGATCATTACCTGAAAGTGTCATCAAGATTGGGGAAAAAATATGTGGTGAGATTTCAGGAAACTCGTAGTTTTTTGGAAGCTTGGCAACCCCTTTCCATGAAAGTGATTTGGGCCAGTCTCTGCTTAGGGCTACATCAATAGGAAAGAAACCATAGAGATAGAACTTGGAACTACTTTTTTGTGTCAAGTTTCAAAGAGCTAGCACAAACCGTGTTTGATTTAGAGTTCCAGCTACATGCATCCATATAGGAGAAAACAGAGTGAAACCTAAAAATTAAAACTGTTACTTCCAACGAATGGTTTAACCTAGAAGAACAAATTTTGGTGAGCCAAGTTGGATTGGGGCACTGATCATTACCTGAAAGTGTCCTCAAGATTGGGTGAAAAAATGTGTGCTGAGATTTCAGGAAACTCGTAGATTTTTGGAGCTTGGCAACCGCCTTCCATGAAAGTGATTTGGGCCAGTCTCTGCTTAGGGCTATATCAATAGGAAACAAACCATAGAGATTGAACATGGAACTACTTTATTGTGTCAAGATTCAAAGAGCTAGCACAAACCGTGTTTGATTTAGAGTTCCAACTACATTTATCCATATAGGAGAAAACAGAGTGAAACCTAAAAATTAAAACTGTTACAGCCAACGAACGGTTTAACCTAGAAGAACGAAATTTGGTGAGCCAAGGGGGATTGGGGTACTGACCATTACCTGTAAGTGTCATCAAGACTGGGTGAAAACATGTGTGCTGAGATTTCAGGAAACTCGTAGTTTTTTGGAAGCTTGGCAACCCCTTTCCATGAAAGTGATTTGCGCCAGTCTCTGCTTAGGGCTACATCAATAGGAAACAAACCATAGATTAGAACATGGAACTGCTTTATTGTGTCAAGTTTCAAAGAGCTAACACAAACCGTGTTTGATTTAGAGTTCCAACTATATGTATCCACATAGGAGAAAACAGAGTGAAACCCAAAATTTAAAGCTGTTACTGCCAACGAACGGTTTAACCTAAAAGAACGAAATTTGGAGATCCAAGGGGGATTGGGGTACTGACCATTACCTGAAAGTGTCATCAAGATTGGGTGAAAAAATGTGTGCTGAGATTTCAGGAAACTCGTAGTTTTAGAAGCTTGGCAACCCCTTTCCATGAAAGTGATTTGCGCCGGTCTCTGCTTAGGGCGACATCAATAGGAAACAAACCATAGAGATAGAACGTGGAACTACTTTATTGTGTCAAGTTTCAAAGAGCTAGCACAAACCGTGTTTGATTTAGAGTTCCAAATACATGTATCCATATAGGAGAAAACAGAGTGAAACCTAAATATTAAAACTGTTACTGCCAACGAACGGTTTAACCTAGAAGAACGAAATTTGGTGAGCCAAGGGGGATTGGGGTACTGACCATTACCTGTAAGTGTCATCAAGACTGGGTGAAAACATGTGTGCTGAGATTTCAGGAAACTCGTAGTTTTTTGGAAGCTTGGCAACCCCTTTCCATGAATGTGATTTGCGCCAGTCTCTGCTTAGGGCTACATCAATAGGAAACAAACCATAGATTAGAACATGGAACTGCTTTATTGTGTCAAGTTTCAAAGAGCAAGCACAAACCGTGTTTGATTTAGAATTCCAACTATATATATCCATATAGGAGAAAACGGAGTGAAACCCAAAAATTAAAACTCTTACTGCCAAAGTACGGTTTAACCTAGAAGAACGAAATTTGGTGAGCCAAGTGGGATTGGGGTCCTGATCATTACCTGAAAGTGTCATCAAGATTGGGTGAAAAAATGTGTGCTGAGATTTCAGGAAACTCGTAGTTTTTTGGAAGCTTGGCAACCCCTTTCCATGAAAGTGATTTGCGCCAGTCTCTGCTTAGGGATACATCAATAGGAAACAAACCATAGAGATAGTACTTGGAACTACTTTATTGTATCAATTTCAAAGAGCTAGAACAAACCGTGTTTGATTTAGAGTTGCAAATACATGTATCCATATAGGAGAGAACAGAGTGAAAGCTAAAAATTAAAACTGTTACTGCCAACGAACGGTTTAAACTAGAAGAACGAAATTTGGGGAGCCAAGTGGGATTGGGGTACTGATCATTACCTGAAAGTGTCATCAAGATTGGGAGAAAAAATATGTGGTGAGATTTCAGGAAACTCGTAGTTTTTTGGAAGCTTGGCAACCCCTTTCCATGAAAGTGATTTGGGCCAGTCTCTGCTTAGGGCTACATCAATAGGAAGGAAACCATAGAGATAGAACTTGGAACTACTTTTTTGTGTCAAGTTTCAAAGAGCTAGCACAAACCGTGTTTGATTTAGAGTTCCTACTACATGTATCCATATAGGAGAAAACAGAGTGAAAGCTAAAAATTAAAACTGTTACTGCCAACGAACGGTTTAACCTAGAAGAACGAAATTTGGTGAGCCAAGGGGGATTGGGGTACTGACCATTACCTGTAAGTGTCATCAAGATTGGGTGAAAAAATGTGTGTTGAGATTTCAGGAAACTCGTAGTTTTTTGGAAGCTTGGCAACCCCTTTCCATGAAAGTGATTTGCGCAAGTCTCTGCTTAGGGCTACATCAATAGGAAACAAACCATAGAGATAGAACGTGGAACTACTTTATTGTGTCAAGTTTCAAAGAGCTAGCACAAACCGTGTTTGATTTAGAGTTCCTACTACATGTATCCATATAGGAGAAAACAGAGTGAAACCTAAAAATTAAAACTGTTACTGCCAACGAATGGTTTAACCTAAAAGAACGAAATTTGGGGAGCCAAGTGGGATTGGGGTACTGAACATAACCTGTAAGTGTCATCAAGATTGGGTGAAAAAATGTGTGCTGAGATTTCAGGAAACTCGTAGTTTTTTGGAAGCTTGGCAACCCCTTTGCATGAAAGTGATTTGCGCTAGTATCTGCTTAGGGTAACATCAATAGGAAACAAACCATAGAGATAGAACTTGGAACTACTTTATTGAGTCAAGTTTCAAAAGGCTAGCACAAACCATCTTGGATTTAGAGTTCCAAATACATGTATCCATATAGGAGAAAACAGAGTGAAACCCAAAAATTAAAACTGTTACTGCCAACGAACGGTTTAACCTAGAAGAACGATATTTGGTGAACCAAGTGGGATTGGGGTACTGATCATTACCTGAAAGGGTCATCAAGATTGGATGAAAAAATCTGTGCTGATATTTCAGGAAACTCGTAGTTTTTTGGAAGCTTGGCAACCCCTTTCCATGAAAGTTTTTTGCGCCAGTATCTGCTTAGGGCTACATCAATAGGAAAAAAACCATAGAGATAGAACTTGGAACTAGTTTATTGTGTCAAGTTTCAAAGAGTTAGCACAAACCGTGTTTGATTTAGAGTTACAACTACATGTATCCATATAGGAGCAAACAGAGTGAAACCCAAAAATTAAAACAGTTACTTCCAACGAATGGTTTAACCTAGAAGAACGAAATTTGGTGAGCCAAGTTGGATTGGGGCACTGATCATTACCTGAAAGTGTCCTCAAGATTGGGTGAAAAAATGTGTGCTGTGATTTCAGGAAACTCGTAGATTTTTGGAAGCTTGGCAACCCCCTTCCATGAAAGTGATTTGGGCCAGTCTCTGCTTAGGGCTACATCAATAGTAAACAAACCATAGAGATTGAAGTTGGAACTACTTTATTGTGTCAAGTGTCAAAGAGCTAGCACAAACCGTGTTTGATTTAGAGTTCCAACTACATGTATCCATATTGGAGAAAACAGAGTGAAACCTCAAAATTAAAACTGTTACTGCCAACGAACGGTTTAACCTAGAAAAACGAAATTTGGTGAGCCAAGGGGGATTGGGGTACTGACCATTACCTGTAAGTGTCATCAAGACTGGGTGAAAACATGTGTGCTGAGATTTCAGGAAACTCGTAGTTTTTTGGAAGCTTGGCAACCCCTTTCCATGAAAGTGATTTGCGCCAGTCTCTGCTTAGCGCTACATCAATAGGAAACAAACCATAGATTAGAACATGGAACTGCTTTATTGTGTCAAGTTTCAAAGAGCTAGCACAAACCGTGTTTGATTTAGAGTTCCAACTACATGTATCCACATAGGAGAAAACTGAGTGAAACCCAAAATTTAAAACTGTTACTGCCAACGAACGGTTTAACCTAGAAGAACGAAGTTTGGTGAGCAAAGTGGGAATGGGGTACTGATCATTACCTGAAAGTCTCATCAAGATTGGTTGAAAAAATGTGTGCTGAGATTTCAGGAAACTCGTAGTTTTTTGGAAGCTTGGCAACCCCTTTCCATGAAAGTGATTTGCGCCAGTCTCTGCTTAGGGCTACATCAATAAGAAAAAAACCATAGATTAGAACATGGAACTGCTTTATTGTGTCAAGTTTCAAAGAGCCAGCACAAACCATTTTGTTTTAGCGTTCCAACTACATGTATCCATTTAGGAGAAAACAGAGTGAAACCCAAGAATTAAAACTGTTACTGCCAACAAACGGTTTAACCTAGAAGAACGAAATTTGGTGAGCCAAGTGGTATTGGGGTACTGATCATTACCTGAAAGTGTCATCAAGATTGGATGAAAAAATGTGTGCTGAGATTTCAGGAAACTCGTAGTTTTAGAAGCTTGGCAACCCCTTTCCATGAAAGTGATTTGCGCTGGTCTCTGCTTAGGGCTACATCAATAGGAAACAAACCACAGAGATAGAACTTGGAACTACTTTATTGTGTCAAGTTTCAAAGAGCTAGCACAAACCATCTTGGATTTAGAGTTCCAACTACATGTATCCATATTGGAGAAAACAGAGTGAAACCTACAAATTAAAACTGTTACTGCCAACGAATGGTTTAACCTAGAAGAACGAAATTTGGTGAGCCAAGTGGCATTGCAGTACAGATCTTTACCTAAAAGTGTCATCAAGATTGGGTGAAAGAATGTGTGCTGAGATTTCAGGAAACTCGTAGTTTTTTGGAAGCTTGGCAACCCCTTTCCATGAAAGTGATTTGGGCCAGTCCCTGCTTAGGGCTACATCAATAGGAAACAAACCATAGAGATAGAACTTGGAACTACTTTATTGTGTCAAGATTCAAAGAGCTAGCACAAACCGTGTTTGATTTAGAGTTCCAACTACTTGTATCCATATAGGAGAAAACAAAGTGAAACCTAAAAATTAAAACACTTACTGCCAACGAACGGTTTAACCTAGAAGAACGAAATTTGGGGAGCCAAGTGGGATTGGGGTACTGATCATTACCTGTAAGTGTCATCAAGATTGGGTGAAAAAATGTGTGCTGAGATTTCAGGAAACTCGTAGTTTTTTGGAAGCTTGGCAACCCCTTTCCATGAAAGTGATTTGCGCCAGTATCTGCTTAGGGCAACATCAATACGAAACAAACCATAGAGATAGAACTTGGAACTACTTTATTGTGTCAAGTTTCAAAGAGCTAGCACAAACCGTGTTTGATTTAGAGTTCCAAATATATGTATCCATATAGGAGAAAACAGAGTGAAACCTAAAAATTAAAACTGTTACTGCCAACGAACGGTTTAACCTAGAAGAACGAAGTTTGGTGAGCAAAGTGGGATTGGGGTACTGATCATTACCTGAAAGTGTCATCAAGATAGGTTGAAAAAATGTGTGCTGAGATTTCAGGAAACTCGTAGTTTTTTGGAAGCTTGGCAACCCCTTTCCATGAAAGTGATTTGCGCCAGTCTCTCTTTAGGGCTACATCAATAGGAAACAAACCATAGATTAGAACATGGGACTGCTTTATTGTGTCAAGTTTCAAAGAGCCAGCACAAACCATCTTCGTTTTAGAGTTCCAACTACATGTATCCATTTAGGAGAAAACAGAGTGAAACCCAAGAATTAAAACTGTTACTGCCAACAAACGGTTTAACCTAGAAGAACAAAATTTGGTGAGCCACGTGGCATTGGGGTACTGATCATTACATGTAAGTGTCATCAAGATTGGATGAAAAAATGTGTGCTGAGATTTCAGGAAACTCGTAGTTTTAGAAGCTTGGCAACCCCTTTCCATGAAAGTGATTTGCGCTGGTCTCTGCTTAGGGCTACATCAATAGGAAACAAACCATAGAGATAGAACTTGGAACTACTTTATTGTGTCAAGTTTCAAAGAGCTAGCACAAACCATCTTGGATTTAGAGTTCCAACTACATGTATCCATATTGGAGAAAACAGAGTGAAACCTACAAATTAAAACTGTTACTGCCAACGAACGGTTTAACCTAGAAGAACGAAATTTGGTGAGCCAAGTGGCATTGCGGTACTGATCATTACCTGAAAGTGCCTTCAAGATTGGGTGAAAAAATGTGTGCTGAGATTTCAGGATACTGGTAGTTATTTGGAAGCTTGGCAACCCCTTTCAATGAAAGTGATTTGCGCCAGTCTCTGCTTAGGGCTACATCAATAGGAAACAAACCATAGAGATAGAACGTGGAACTACTTTATTGTGTCACGTTTCAAAGAGCAAGCACAAACCGTGTTTGATTTAGAGTTCCAACTACATGTATCCACATAGGAGAAAACAGAGTGAAACCAAAAAATTAAAACTGTTACTGCCAATGAATGGTTTAACCTAGAAGAACGAAATTTGGGAAGCCAAGTGGGTTTGGGGTACTGAACATTACCTGTAAGTGTCATCAAGATTGGTGAAAAAATGTGTGCTGAGATTTCAGGAAACTCGTAGTTTTTTGGAAGCTTGGCAACCCCTTTCCATGAAAGTGATTTGCGCCAGTATCTGCTTAGGGCAACATCAATAGGAAACAAACCATAGAGATAGAACTTGGAACTACTTTATTGTGTCAAGTTTCCAAAGCCTAGCACAAACCATCTTGGATTTAGAGTTCCAACTACATGAATCCATATAGGAGAAAACAGAGTGAAACCCAAAAATTAAAACTGTTACTGCCAACGAACGGTTTAACCTAGAAGAACGATATTTGGTGAGCCAAGTGGGATTGGGGTACTGATCATTACCTGAAAGTGTCCTCAAGATTGGGTGAAAAAATGTGTGCTGAGATTTCAAGAAACACGTAGTTTTTTGGAAGCTTGGTAACCCCTTTCCATGAAAGTGATTTCCGCCGGTCTCTGCTTAGGGCTTCATCAATAGGAAACAAACCATAGAGATAGAACTTGGAACTACTTTATTGTGTCAAGTTTCAAAGAGCTAGCACAAACCGACTTTGATTTAGATTTCCAATTACATGTATCCATATTGGAGAAAACAGAGTGAAACATACAAATTAAAACTGTTACTGCCAACGAACGGTTTAACCTAGAAGAAGGAAATTTGGTGAGCCAAGTGGCATTGCGGTACAGATCTTTACCTAAAAGTGTCATCAAGTTTGGGTGAAAGAATGTGTGCTGAGATTTCAGGAAACTCGTAGTTTTATGGAAGCTTGGCAACCCCTTTCCATGAAAGTGATTTGGGCAAGTTTCTGCTTAGGGCTACATCAATAGGTAACAAACCATAGAGATAGAACTTGGAACTACTTTATTGTGTCAAGATTCAAAGAGCTAGCACAAACCGGGTTTGATTTAGAGTTCCAACTACTTGTATCCATACAGGAGAAACCAAAGTGAAACCTAAAAATTAAAACAGTTACTGCCAACGAACGGTTTAACATAGAAGAACGAAATTTGGGGAGCCAAGTGGGATTGGGGTACTGATCATTACCTGTAAGTGTCATCAAGATTGGGTGAAAAAATGTGTGCTGAGATTTCAGGAAACTCTTAGTTTTTTGGAAGCTTGGCAACCCTTTTCCATGAAAGTCATTTGCGAAAAGTATCTGCTTAGGGCAACATCAATAGGAAACAAACCATAGAGATAGAACTTGGAACTACTTTATTGTGTCAAGTTTCAAAGAGCTAGCACAAACCGTGTTTGATTTAGAGGTCCAACTATATGTATCCATATAGGAGAAAACAGAGTGAAACCCACAAATTAAAACTGTTACTGCCAACGAACGGTTTAAACTAGAAGAACGATATTTGGTGAGCCAAGTGGGAATGGGGTACTGATCATTACCTGTAAGTGTCATCAAGATTGGGTGAAAAAATGTGTGCTGAGATTTCAGGAAACTCGTATTATTTTGGAAGCTTGGCAACCCCTTTCCATATAAGTGTTTTGCGCCAGTCTCAACTTAGGGCTACATTAATAGGAAACAAACCATAGAGATAAAACTTGGAACTACTTTATTGTGTCAAGATTCAAAGAGCTAGCACAAACCGTTTTTGATTTAGAGTTCCAACTACTTGTATCCATATAGGAGAAAACAAACTGAAACCTAAAAATTAAAACTCTTACTGCCAACAAACGGTTTAACCTAGAAGAACGAAATTTGGGAAGCCAAGTGGGATTGGGTTACTGATCATTACCTGTAAGTGTCATCAACATTGGGTGAAAAAATGTGTGCTGAGATTTCAGGAAACTCGTAGATTTTGGAAGCTTGGCAACCCCTTTCCATGAAAGTGATTTGCGCCAGTATCTCTTTAGGGCAACATCAATAGGAAACAAACCATAGAGATAGAACTTGGAACTACGTTATTGTGCCAAGTTTCAAAAGGCTAGCACAAACCATCTTGGATTTAGAGATCCAACTACATGTATCCATATAGGAGAAAACAGAGTGAAACCCAAAAATTAAAACTGTTACTGCCAACGAACTGTTTAACCTAGAAGAACGATATTTGGTGAGCCAAGTGGGATTGGGGTACTGATCATTACCTGAAAGTGTCATCAAGATTGGGTGAAAAAATGTGTGCTGAGATTTCAGGAAACTCGTAGTTTTTTTGGAAGCTTGGCAACCCCTTTCCATGAAAGTGATTTGCGCAAGTCTCTGCTTAGGGCTACATCAATAGGAAACAAACCATAGAGATAGAACGTGGAACTACTTTATTGTGTCAAGTTTCAAAGAGCAAGCACAAACCGTGTTTGATTTAGAGTTCCAACTACATGTATCCGTATAGGAGAAAACAGAGTGAAACCTAAATATTAAAACTGTTACTGCCAACGAACGGTTTAACCTAGAAGAACGAAGTTTGGTGAGCCAAGTGGGATTGGTGTACTGATCATTACCTGAAAGTGTCATCAAGATTGGTTGAAAAAATGTGGGCTGAGATTTCAGGAAACTCGTAGTTTTTTGGAAGCTTGGCAACCCCTTTCCATGAAAGTGGTTTGCGCCGTTCTCTGCTTAGGTCTACATCAATAAGAAACAAACCATACAGATAGAACTTGGAACTACTTTATTGTGTCAAGTTTCAAAGAGCTAGCAGAAACCGACTTTGATTTAGAGTTCCAACTACATGTATCCATATTGGAGAAAACTGAGTGAAACCTACAAATTAAAACTGTTTCTGCCAATGAACGGTTTAACCTAGAAGAACGAAATTTGGTGAGCCAAGTGGCAGTGCGGTACAGATCCTTACCTTAAAGTGTCATCAAGATTGGGTGAAAAAATGTGTGCTGAGATTTCAGGAAACTCGTAGTTTTTTGGAAGCTTGGCAACCCCTTTCCATGAAAGTGATTTGGGCCAGTCTCTGCTTAGGGCTACATCTATAGGAAACAAACCATAGAGATAGAACCTTGAACTACTTTATTGTGTCAAGTTTCAAAGAGCTAGCACAAACCATGTTTGATTTAGAGTTGCAAATACATGTATCCATATAGGAGAGAACAGAGTGAAAGCTAAAAATTAAAACTGTTACTGCCACCGAACGGTTTAAACTGGAAGAACGAAATTTGGGGAGCCAAGTGGGATTGGGGTACTGATCATTACCTGAAAGTGTCATCAAGATTGGGAGAAAAAATATGTGGTGAGATTTCAGGAAACTCGTAGTTTTTTGGAAGCTTGGCAACCCCTTTCCATGAAAGTGATTTGGGCCAGTCTCTGCTTAGGGCTACATCAATAGGAAAGAAACCATAGAGATAGAACTTGGAACTGCTTTTTTGTGTCAAGTTTCAAAGAGCTAGCACAAACCGTGTTTGATTGAGAGTTCCAACTACATGTATCCATATAGGAGAAAACAGAGTGAAAGCTAAAAATTAAAACTGTTACTGCCAACGAACTGTTTAACCTAGAAGAACGAAATTTGGGGAGCCAAGTGGGATTGGGGTACTGAACATAACCTGTAAGTGTCATCAAGATTGGGTGAAAAAATGTGTGCTGAGATTTCAGGAAACTCGTAGTTTTTTGGAAGCTTGGCAACCCCTTTCCATGAAAGTGATTTGGGCCAGTCTCTGCTTAGGGCTACATCTATAGGAAACAAACCATAGAGATAGAACCTTGAACTACTTTATTGTGTCAAGTTTCAAAGAGCTAGCACAAACCGTGTTTGATTTAGAGTTGCAAATACATGTATCCATATAGGAGAGAACAGAGTGAAACCTAAAAATTAAAACTGTTACTGCCAACGAACGGTTTAAACTGGAAGAACGAAATTTGGGGAGCCAAGTGGGATTGGGGTACTGATCATTACCTGAAAGTGTCATCAAGATTGGGAGAAAAAATATGTGGTGAGATTTCAGAAAACTCGTAGTTTTTTGGAAGCTTGGCAACCCCTTTCCATGAAAGTGATTTGGGCCAGTCTCTGCTTAGGGCTACATCAATAGGAAAGAAACCATAGAGATAGAACTTGGAACTCCTTTTTTGTGTCAAGTTTCAAAGAGCTAGCACAAACCGTGTTTGATTGAGAGTTCCAACTACATGTGTCCATATAGGAGAAAACAGAGTGAAAGCTAAAAATTTAAACTGTTACTGCCAACGAACGGTTTAACCCAGAAGAACGAAATTTGTGGAGCCAAGTGGGATTGGGGTACTGAACATAACCTGTAAGTGTCATCAAGATTGGGTGAAAAAATGTGTGCTGAGATTTCAGGAAACTCGTAGTTTTTTGGAAGCTTGGCAACCCCTTTCCATGAAAGTGATTTGCGCTAGTATCTGCTTAGGGTAACATCAATAGGAAACAAACCATAGAGATAGAACTTGGAACTACTTTATTGTGTCAAGTTTCAAAGAGCTAGCACAAACCGTGTTTGATTTAGAGTTCCAACTACATGTATCCTTATAGGAGAAAACAGAGTGAAACCCAAAAATTAAAACTGTTACTTCCAACGAACGGTTTAACCTAGATGAACGAAATTTGGTGAGCCAAGGGGGATTGGGGCACTGATCATTACCTGAAAGTGTCATCAAGATTGGGTGAAAAAATATGTGCTGAGATTTCATGAAACTCGTAGTTTTTTGGAAGCTTTGCAACCCTTTCCATGAAAGTGATTTGCGCCAGTATCTGCTTAGGGCTACATCAATAGGAAACAAACCATAGAGAGAGAACTTGGAACTACTTTATTGTGTCAAGTTTCAAAGAGCTAGCACAAACCGTGTTTGATTTAGAGTTCCAACTACATGTATCCATATAGGAGAAAACAGAGTGAAGCCTAAAAATTAAAACTGTTACTGCCAACGAACGGTTTAACCTAGAAGAACGAAATTTGGTGACCCAAGGGGGATTTGGGTACTGACCATTACCTGTAAGTGTCATCAAGACTGGGTGAAAACATGTGTGCTGAGATTTCAGGAAACTCGTAGTTTTTTGGAAGCTTGGCAACCCCTTTCAATGAGAGTGATTTGCGCCAGTCTCTGCTTAGGGCTACATCAATAGGAAAAAAACCATAGCTTAGAACATGGAACTGCTTTATTGTGTCAAGTTTTAAAAAGCTAGCACAAACCGTGTTTGATTTAGAGTTCCAACTACATGTATCCAAATAGGAGAAAACAGAGTGAAACCCAAAATTTAAAACTGTTACTGCCAACGAACGGTTTAACCTAAAAGAACGAAATTTGGAGATCCAAGGGGGATTGGGGTACTGACCATTACCTGAAAGTGTCATCAAGATTGCGTGAAAAAATGTGTGCTGAGATTTCAGGAAACTCGTAGTTTTAGAAGCTGGGCAACCCCTTTCCATGAAAGTGATTTGCGCCGATCTCTGCTTAGGGCTACATCAATAGGAAACAAACCATAGAGATAGAACTTGGAACTACTTTATTGTGTCAAGTTTCAAAGAGCTAGCACAAACCGACTTTGATTTAGAGTTTCAACTACATGTATCCATATAGGAGAAAACAGAGTGAAACCCAAAATTAAAACTGTTACTGCCAACGAAGGGTTTAACCTACAAGAACGTAATTTGGAGATCCAAGGGGGATTGGGGTATTGACCATTACCTGAAAGTGTCATCAAGATTGGGTGAAAAAATATGTGCTGAGGTTTCAGGAAACTGGGAGTTTTTTGGAAGCTTGGCAACCCCTTTCCATGAAAGTTTTTTGCGCCAGTATCTGCTTAGGGCTACATCAATAGGAAACAAACCATAGAGATAGAACTTGGAACTAGTTTATTGTGTCAAGTTTCAAAGAGCTAGCACAAACGGTGTTTGATTTAGAGTTACAACTACATGTATCCATACAGGAGCAAACAGAGTGAAACCCAAAAATTAAAACTGTTACTTCCAACGAATGGTTTAACCTAGAAGAACGAAATTTGGTGAGCCAAGTGGGATTGGGTTACTGATCATTACCTGAAAGTGTCCTCAAGATTGGGTGAAAAAATGTGTGCTGAGATTTCAGGAAACTCTTAGCTTTTTGGAAGCTTGGCAACCCCCTTCCATGAAAGTGATTTGGGCCAGTCTCTGCTTAGGGCTACATCAATAGGAAACAAACCATAGAGATTGAACTTGGAACTACTTTATTGTGTCAAGTTTCAAAGAGCTAGCACAAACCGTGTTTGATTTAGAGTTCCAACTACATGTATCCATATAGGAGAAAACAGAGTGAAACCTAAATATTAAAACTGTTACTGCCAACGAACGGTTTAACCTAGAAGAACGAAGTTTGGTGAGCCAAGTGGGATTGGTGTACTGATCATTACCTGAAAGTGTCATCAAGATTGGTTGAAAAAATGTGGGCTGAGATTTCAGGAAACTCGTAGTTTTTTGGAAGCTTGGCAACCCCTTTCCATGAAAGTGGTTTGCGCCGGTCTCTGCTTAGGGCTACATCAATAGGAAACAAACCATAGAGATAGAACTTGGAACTAGTTTATTGTGTAGTGTTTCAAAGAGCTAGCACAAACCGTGTTTGATTTAGAGTTCCAACTACATGTATCCATATAGGAGAAAACAGAGTGAAACCCAAAATTAAAACTGTTACTGCCAACGAACGGTTTAACTTACAAGAATGAAATTTGGAGATCCAAGGTGGATTGGGGTACTGACCATTACCTGAAAGTGTCATCAAGATTGGGTGAAAAAATGTGTGCTGAGATTTCAGGAAACTCGTAGTTTTTTGGAAGCTTGGCAACCCCTTTCCATGAAAGTAATTTGCGCAAGTCTCTGCTTAGGGCTTCATCAATAGGAAACAAACCGTAGAGATAGAACTTGGAACTACTTTATTGTGTCAAGTTTCAAAGAGCTAGCACAAACCATCTTGGATTTCGAGTTCCAACTACATGTATCCATATAGTAGAAAACAGAGTGAAACCCAAAAATGAAACCTGTTACTGCCAACGAACGGTTTAACCTAGAAGAACGAAATTTGGTGAGCCAAGTGGAATTGGGGTACTGATCATTACCTGAAAGTGTCTTCAAGATTGGGTGAAAAAATGTGTGCTGAGATTTCAGGATACTCGTAGTTTTTTGGAAGCTTGGCAACCCCTTTCCATGAAAGTGATTTGCGCCAGTCTCTGCTTAGGGCTACATCAATAGGAAACAAACCATAGAGATAGAACGTGGAACTACTTTATTGTGTCAAGTTTCAAAGAGCAAGCACAAACCGTGTTTGATTTAGAGTTCCAACTACATGTATCCATATATGAGAAAACAGAGTGAAACCTAAAAATTAAAACTGTTACTGCCAATGAATGGTTTAACCTAGAAGAACGAAATTTGGGGAGCCAAGTGGGATTGGGGTACTGAACATTACCTGTAAGTGTCATCAAGATTGGTGAAAAAATTTGGGCTGAGATTTCAGGAAACTCGTAGTTTTTTGGAAGCTTGGCAACCCCTTTCCATGAAAGTGATTTGCGCCAGTATCTGCTTAGGGCCACATCAATAGGAAACAAACCGTAGAGATAGAACTTGGAACTACTTTATTGTGTCAAGTTTCAGAAGGGTAGCACAAACCATCTTGGATTTAGAGTTCCAACTACATGTATCCATATAGGAGAAAACAGAGTGAAACCCAAAAATTAAAACTGTTACTGCCAATGAACGGTTTAACCTAGAAGAACGATATTTGGTGAGCCAAGTGGGATTGGGGTACTGATCATTACCTGAAAGTGTCATCAAGATTGGGTGAAAAAATGTGTGCTGAGATTTCAGGAAACTCGTAGTTTTTTGGAAGCTTGGCAACCCCTTTCCATGAAAGTGATTTGCGCCGGTCTCTGCTTAGGGCTTCATCAATAGGAAACAAACCATAGAGATAGAACTTGGAACTACTTTATTGTGTCAAGTTTCAAAGAGCTAGCACAAACCGACTTTGATTTAGATTTCCAACTACATGTATCCATATTGGAGAAAACAGAGTGAAACCTACAAATTAAAACTGTTACTGCCAACGAACGGTTTAACCTAGAAGAACGAAATTTGGTGAGCCAAGTGGCATTGCAGTACAGATCTTTACCTAAAAGTGTCATCAAGATTGGGTGAAAGAATGTGTGCTGAGATTTCAGGAAACTCGTAGTTTTTTGGAAGCTTGGCAACCCCTTTCCCTGAAAGTGATTTGGGCCAGTTTCTGCTTAGGGCTACATCAATAGGAAACAAACCATAGAGATAGAACTTGGAACTACTTTATTGTGTCAAGATTCAAAGAGCTAGCACAAACCGGGTTTGATTTAGAGTTCCAACTACTTGTATCCATATAGGAGAAAACAAAGTGAAACCTAAAAATTAAAACAGTTACTGCCTACGAACGGTTTAACATAGAAGAACGAAATTTGGGGAGCCAAGTGGGATTGGGGTACTGATCATTACCTGTAAGTGTCATCAAGATTGGGTGAAAAAATGTGTGCTGAGATTTCAGGAAACTCGTAGTTTTTTGGAAGCTTGGCAACCCCTTTCCATGAAAGTGATTTGCGCCAGTATCTGCTTAGGGCAACATCAATAGGAAACAAACCATAGAGATAGAACTTGGAACTACTTTATTGTGTCAAGTTTCAAAGAGCTAGCACAAACCGTGTTTGATTTAGAGGTCCAACTATATGTATCCATATAGGAGAAAACAGAGTGAAACACAAAAATTAAAACTGTTACTTCCAACGAACGGTTTAACCTAGAAAAACGAAATTTGGTGAGCCAAGTGGGATTCGGGTAGTGATCATTACCTGTAAGTGTCATCAAGATTGGGTGAAAAAATGAGTGCTGAGATTTCAGGAAACTCGTATTTTTTTGGAAGCTTGGCAACCCCTTTCCATATAAGGGATTTGCGCCAGTCTCTGCTTAGGGCTATATCAATAGGAAACAAACCATAGAGATAGAACTTGGAACTACTTTATTTCGTCAAGTTTCAAGAAGCTAGCACAAACCGTGTTGAACTTAGAGTTCCAAATACATGTATCAAAATAGGAGAAAACAGAGTGAAACCTAAAAATTCAAACTGTTACTGGAAACGAACGCTTCAACATAGAAGAACGAAATTTGGGGAACCAAGTCGCCTTAGTGTACTGATCATTACCTGAAAGTATCATCCAGTTTGGGTGAAAAAATATTTGCTGAGATTTCTGGAGATTCGTAATTTTTGGAAGCTTGGCAACCCCTTTCCATGAAAGTGTTTCTCGCCAGTCAGCGCTTAAGGCTACATCAAGAGGAAACAAAACATAGAGATAGAACGTAAAGCTACTTTACAGTGTCAAGTTTCAAGAAGCTAGCACAAACCGTGTTGGATTTAGAGTTCCAAATACATCTATCAATATAGGAGAAAACAGAGTGAAACCTAAAAATTCAAACTCTTACTGCCAACGAACGATTTAACCTAGAAGAACGAAATTTGGTGAGCCAAGGGGGATTGGGGTACTGACTATTACCTGTAAGTGTCATCAAGATTTGGTGAAAAAATGTGTGCTGAGATTTCAGGAATCTCGTAGTTTTTTGGAAGCTTGGCAACCCCTTTCCATGAAAGTGATTTGCGCCAGTCTCTGCTTAGGGCTACATCAATTGGAAACAAACCATAGAGTTAGAGCATGGAACTTCTTTATTGTGTCAAGTTTAAAAGAGCTAGCACAAACCGTGTTTGATTTAGATTTCCAACTACATGATTCCACATAGGAGAAAACAGAGTGAAACCCCAAATTTAAAACTGTTACTGCCAACGAACGGTTTAATCTAGAAGAACGAAATTTGGAGATCCAAGGGGGATTGGGGTACTGACCATTACCTGAAAGGGTCATCAAGATTGGGTGAAAAACTCTGTGCTGAGATTTCAGGAAACTCGCAGTTTTGGAAGCTTGGCAACCCCTTTCCATGAAAGTGATTTGCGCCAGTCTCTTCTTAGGGCTACATCAATAGGAAACAAACCATAGAGATAGAACTTGGAACTACGTTTTTGTGTCAAGTTTCAAAGAGCTAGCACAAACCGTGTTTGATTTTAAGTTCCAACTACATGTATTCATATAGGAGAAAACAGAGTGAAACCTCAAAATTAAAACTGTTACTGCCAACGAACGGTTTAACCTAGAAGAACAAAATTTGGTGAGCCAAGTGGGATTGGGGTACTGATCATTACCGGTAAGTGTCATCAAGATTGGGTGAAAAAATGTGTGCTGAGATTTCAGGAAACTCGCAGTTTTTTGGAAGCTTGGCAACCCCTTTCCATGAAAGTGTTTCTCGCAAGTCACTGCTTAGGGCTACATCAAGAGGAAACAAAACATAGAGATAGAACGTGAAACTACTTTATTGTGTCAAGTTTCAAGAAGCTAGCACAAACCGTGATGGATTTAGAGTTCCAAATACATCTATCAATATAGGAGAAAAAAGAGTGAAACCTAAAATTTCAAACTGTTACTGGAAACGAATGCTTCAACATAGAAGAACGAAATTTGGGGAACGAAGTCACCTTAGTGTACTGATCATTACCTGAAATTATCATCCATTTTGAGTGAAAAAATATTTGCTGAGATTTCTGGAGATTCGTAATTTTGGGAAGCTTGGCAACCCCTTTCCATGAAAGTGTTTCTCGCCAGTCAGTGCTTAGGGCTACATCAAGAGGAAACAAAACATAGAGATAGAACGTGAAACTACTTTATTGTGTCAAGTTTCAAGAAGCTAGCACAAACCGTGTTGGATTTAGAGTTCCAAACACATCTATCAATATAGGAAAAAACAGAGTGAAAGCTAAAAATTCAAACTGTTACTGGAAACGAACGCTTCAACATAGAAGAACGAAATTTGGGGAACCAAGTCACCTCAGTGTACTGATCATTACCTGAAAGTATCATCCAGTTTGGGTGAAAAAATATTTGCTGAGATTTCTGGAGATTCGTAATTTTGGGAAGCTTGGCAACCCCTTTCCATGAAAGTGTTTCTCGCCAGTCACTGCTTAGGGCTACATCAAGAGGAAACAAAACATAGAGATAGAACGTGAAACTACTTTATTGTGTCAAGTTTTAAGAAGGTAGCATAAACCGTGTTGGATTTAGAGTTCCAAAAACATCTATGAATATAGGAGAAGACAGAGTGAAACCTGAAAATTCAAACTGTTACTGCCAACGAACGATTTAACCTAGAAGAACGAAATTTGGTGAGCCAAGGGGGATTGGGGTACTGACTATTACATGTAAGTGTCATCAAGATTTGGTGAAAAAATGTGTGCTGAGATTTCAGGAAATTCGTAGTTTTTTGGAAGCTTGGCAACCCCTTTCCATGAAAGTGATTTGCGCCAGTCTCTGCTTAGGGCTACATCAATAGGAAACAAACCATAGAGTTAGATCATGGAACTTCTTTATTGTGTCAAGTTTCAAAGAGCTATCACAAACCGTGTTTGATTTAGATTTCCAACTACATGTTTCCACATAGGAGAAAACAGAGTGAAACCCCAAATTTAAAACTGTTACTGCCAACGAACAGTTTAATCTAGAAGAACGAAATTTGGAGATCCAAGGGGGATTGGGGTACTGACCATTACCTGAAAGGGTCATCAAGATTGGGTGAAAAAATCTGTGCTGAGATTTCAGGAAACTCGCAGTTTTTGGAAGCTTGGCAACCCCTTTCCAAGAAAGTGATTGGCGCCAGTCTCTTCTTAGCGCTACATCAATAGGAAACAAACCATAGAGATAGAACTTGGAACTACGTTTTTGTGTCAAGTTTCAAAGAGCTAGCACAAACCGTGTTTGATTTTGAGTTCCAACTACATGTATTCATATAGGAGAAAACAGAGTGAAACCTCAAAATTAAAACTGTTACTGCCAATGAACGCTTTAACCTAGAAGAACAAAATTTGGTGAGCCAAGTGGGATTGGGGTACTGATCATTACCTGTAAGTGTCATCAAGATTGGGTGAAAAAATGTGTGCTGAGATTTCAGGAAACTCGTAGTTTTTTGGAAGCTTGGCAACCCCTTTCCATGAAAGTGTTTCTCGCAAGTCACTGCTTAGGGCTACATCAAGAGGAAACAAAACATAGAGAGAGAACGTGAAACTACTTTATTGTGTCAAGTTTCAAGAAGCTAGCACAAACCGTGTTGTATTTAGAGTTCCAAATACATCTATCAATATAGGAGAAAAAAGAGTGAAACCTAAAAATTCAAACTGTTACTGGAAACGAACGCTTCAACATAGAAGAACGAAATTTGGGGAACCAAGTCACCTTAGTGTACTGATCATTACCTGAAAGTATCATCCAGTTTGAGTGAAAAAATATTTGCTGAGATTTCTGGAGATTCGTAATTTTGGGAAGCTTGGCAACCCCTTTCCATGAAAGTGTTTCTCGCCAGTCAGTGCTTAGGGCTACATCAAGAGGAAACAAAACATAGAGATAGAACGTGAAACTACTTTATTGTGTCAAGTTTCAAGAAGCTAGCACAAACCGTGTTGGATTTAGAGTTCCAAACACATCTATCAATATAGGAAAAAACAGAGTGAAAGCTAAAAATTCAAACTGTTACTGGAAACGAACGCTTCAACATAGAAGAATGAAATTTGGGGAACCAAGTCGCCTTAGTGTACTGATCATTACCTGAAAGTATCATCCAGTTTGGTTGAAAAAACATTTGCTGAGATTTCTGGAGATTCATAATTTTGGGAAGCCTGGCAACCCCTTTCCATGAAAGGGTTTCTCGCCAGTCACTGCTTAGGGCTACATCAAGAGGAAACAAAACATAGAGATAGAACGTGAAACTACTTTATTGTGTCAGTTCAAAGAAGCTAGCAGAAACCGTGTTGGATTTAGAGTTCCAAATACATCTATCAATATAGGAGAAAACAGAGTGAAACCTAAAAATTCAAACTGTTACTGGAAACGAACGCTTCAACATAGAAGAACGAAATTTGGGGAACCAAGTCGCCTTAGTGTACTGGTCATTACCTGAAAGTATCATCCAGTTTGGGTGAAAAAAATATTTGCTTAGATTTCTGGAGATTCGTAATTTTGGGAAGACTGGCAAGCCCTTTCCATGAAAGTGTTTCTCGCCAGTCACTGCTTAGGGCTACATCAAGAGGAAACAATACATAGAGACAGAAATTGAAACTACTTTATTGTGTCAAGTTTCAAGAATCTAGCACAAACCGTGTTGGATGTAGAGTTCCAAATACATCTATCAATATAGGAGAAAACAGAGTGAAACCTAAAAATTCAAACTGTTCCTGGAAACGAACGCTTCAACATAGAAGAACGAAATTTGGGGAACCAAGTCGCCTTAGTGTACTGATCATTACCTGAAAGTATCATCCAGTTTGGGTGAAAAAAATTTGCTGAGATTTCTGTAGATTCGTAATTTTGGGAAGCCTGGCAACCCCTTTCCATGAAAGTGTTTCTCGCCAGTCACTGCTTAGGGCTACATCAAGAGGAAACAAAACATAGAGAGAGAACGTGAAACTACTTTATTGTGTCAAGTTTCAAGAAGCTAGCACAAACCGTGTTGGATTTAGAGTTCCACATAGGAGAAAACAGTGTGAAACCCCAAATTTAAAACTGTTACTGCCAACGAACGGTTTAACCTAGAAGAACGAAATTTGGAGATATAAGGGGGATTGGGGTACTGACCATTACCTGAAAGGGTCATCAAGATTGGGTGAAAAAATCTGTGCTGATATTTCAGGAAACTCGTAGTTTTTTGGAAGCTTGGCAACCCCTTTCTATGAAAGTGATTTGCGCCAGTCTCTTCTTAGGGCTACATCAATAGGAAACAAACCATAGAGATAGAACTTGGAACTACTTTATTGTGTCAAGTTTCAAAGAGCTAGCACAAACCGTGTTTGATTTTGAGTTCCAACTACATGTATTTATATAGGAGAAAACAGAGTGAAACCTCAAAATTAAAACTGTTACTGCCAACGAACGGTTTAACCTAGAAGAACGAAATTTGGTGAGCCAAGTGGGATTCGGGTACTGATCATTACCTGTAAGTGTCATCAAGATTCGGTGAAAAAATGTGTGCTGAGATTTCAGGAAACTCGTAGTTTTTTGGAAGCTTGGCAACCCCTTTCCATGAAAGTGATTTGCGCCAGTCTCTGCTTAGGGCTACATCAATAGGAAACAAAACTTAGAGATAGAACTTGGAACTACTTTATTTCGTCAAGTCTCAAGAAGCTAGCACAAACCGTGTTGAACTTAGAGTTCCAAATACATGTATCAAAATAGGAGAAAACAGAGTGAAACCTAAAAATTCAAACTGTTACTGGAAACGAACGCTTCAACATAGAAGAACGAAATTTGGGGAACCAAGTCGCCTTAGTGTACTGATCATTACCTGAAAGTATCATCCAGTTTGGGTGAAAAAATATTTGCTGAGATTTCTGGAGATTCGTAATTTTTGGAAGCTTGGCAACCCCTTTCCATGAAAGTGTTTCTCGCCAGTCAGCGCTTAAGGCTACATCAAGAGGAAACAAAACATAGAGATAGAACGTAAAGCTACTTTACAGTGTCAAGTTTCAAGAAGCTAGCACAAACCGTGTTGGATTTAGAGTTCCAAATACATCTATCAATATAGGAGAAAACAGAGTGAAACCTAAAAATTCAAACTCTTACTGCCAACGAACGATTTAACCTAGAAGAACGAAATTTGGTGAGCCAAGGGGGATTGGGGTACTGACTATTACCTGTAAGTGTCATCAAGATTTGGTGAAAAAATGTGTGCTGAGATTTCAGGAATCTCGTAGTTTTTTGGAAGCTTGGCAACCCCTTTCCATGAAAGTGATTTGCGCCAGTCTCTGCTTAGGGCTACATCAATTGGAAACAAACCATAGAGTTAGAGCATGGAACTTCTTTATTGTGTCAAGTTTAAAAGAGCTAGCACAAACCGTGTTTGATTTAGATTTCCAACTACATGATTCCACATAGGAGAAAACAGAGTGAAACCCCAAATTTAAAACTGTTACTGCCAACGAACGGTTTAATCTAGAAGAACGAAATTTGGAGATCCAAGGGGGATTGGGGTACTGACCATTACCTGAAAGGGTCATCAAGATTGGGTGAAAAACTCTGTGCTGAGATTTCAGGAAACTCGCAGTTTTGGAAGCTTGGCAACCCCTTTCCATGAAAGTGATTTGCGCCAGTCTCTTCTTAGGGCTACATCAATAGGAAACAAACCATAGAGATAGAACTTGGAACTACGTTTTTGTGTCAAGTTTCAAAGAGCTAGCACAAACCGTGTTTGATTTTAAGTTCCAACTACATGTATTCATATAGGAGAAAACAGAGTGAAACCTCAAAATTAAAACTGTTACTGCCAACGAACGGTTTAACCTAGAAGAACAAAATTTGGTGAGCCAAGTGGGATTGGGGTACTGATCATTACCGGTAAGTGTCATCAAGATTGGGTGAAAAAATGTGTGCTGAGATTTCAGGAAACTCGCAGTTTTTTGGAAGCTTGGCAACCCCTTTCCATGAAAGTGTTTCTCGCAAGTCACTGCTTAGGGCTACATCAAGAGGAAACAAAACATAGAGATAGAACGTGAAACTACTTTATTGCGTCAAGTTTCAAGAAGCTAGCACAAACCGTGATGGATTTAGAGTTCCAAATACATCTATCAATATAGGAGAAAAAAGAGTGAAACCTAAAATTTCAAACTGTTACTGGAAACGAATGCTTCAACATAGAAGAACGAAATTTGGGGAACGAAGTCACCTTAGTGTACTGATCATTACCTGAAATTATCATCCATTTTGAGTGAAAAAATATTTGCTGAGATTTCTGGAGATTCGTAATTTTGGGAAGCTTGGCAACCCCTTTCCATGAAAGTGTTTCTCGCCAGTCAGTGCTTAGGGCTACATCAAGAGGAAACAAAACATAGAGATAGAACGTGAAACTACTTTATTGTGTCAAGTTTCAAGAAGCTACCACAAACCGTGTTGGATTTAGAGTTCCAAACACATCTATCAATATAGGAAAAAACAGAGTGAAAGCTAAAAATTCAAACTGTTACTGGAAACGAACGCTTCAACATAGAAGAACGAAATTTGGGGAACCAAGTCACCTTAGTGTACTGATCGTTACCTGAAAGTATCATCCAGTTTGGTTGAAAAAACATTTGCTGAGATTTCTGGAGATTCGTAATTTTGGGAAGCCTGGCAACCCCTTTCCATGAAAGTGTTTCTCGCCAGTCACTGCTTAGGGCTACATCAAGAGGAAACAAAACATAGAGATAGAACGTGAAACTACTTTATTGTGTCAGTTCAAAGAAGCTAGCAGAAACCGTGTTGGATTTAGAGTTCCAAATACATCTATCAATATAGGAGAAAACAGAGTGAAACCTAAAAATTCAAACTGTTACTGGAAACAAACGCTTCAACATAGAAGAACGAAATTTGGGGAACCAAGTCGCATAGTGTACTGATCATTACCTGAAAGTATCATCCAGTTTGGGTGAAAAAATATTTGCTGAGATCTCTGGAGATTCGTAATTTTGGGAAGCCTGGCAACCCCTTTTAATTAAAGTGTTTCTCTCCAGTCACTGCTTAGGGCTACATCAAGAGGAAACAAAACATAGAGATAGAACGTGAAACTACTTTATTGTGTCAAGTTTCAAGAAGCTAGCACAAACCGTGTTGGATTTAGAGTTCCAAATACATCTATGAATATAGGAGAAAACAGAGTGTAACCTAAAAATTCAAACTCTTACTGCCAATGAACGATTTAACGTAGAAGAACGAAATTTGGTGAGCCAAGAGGGATTGGGGTACTGACTATTACCTGTAAGTGTCATCAAGATTTGGTGAAAAAATGTGTGCTGAGATTTCAGGAAACTCGTAGTTTTTTGGAAGCTTGGCAACCCCTTTCCATGAAAGTGATTTGCGCCAGTCTCTGCTTAGGGCTACATCAATTGGAAACAAACCATAGAGTTAGAGCATGGAACTTCTTTATTGTGTCAAGTTTCAAAGAGCTAGCACAAACCGTGTTTGATTTAGATTTCCAACTACATGTTTCCACATAGGAGAAAACAGAGTGAAACCCCAAATTTAAAACTGTTACTGCCAACGAACAGTTTAATCTAGAAGAACGAAATTTGGAGATCCAAGGGGGATTGGGGTACTGACCATTACCTGTAAGTGTCGTCACGATTTGGTGAAAAAATGTGTGCTGAGATTTCAGGAAACTCGTGGTTTTTTGAAAGCTTGGCAACCCCTTTCCATTAAAGTGATTTGTGCCAGTCTCTGCATAGGGCTACATCAATAGGACACAAACCATAGAGATAGAACTTGGAACTACATTAATGTGTCAAGTTTCAAAGAGCTAGCCCAAACCGTGTTTGATTTACAGTTCCAACTACATGTATCCATATAGGAGAAAACAGAGTGAAACCTAAAAATTAAAACTGTTACTGCCAACGAACGGTTTAAACTAGAAGAACGAAATTTGGGGAGCCAAGTGGGATTGGGATACTGATCATTACCTGTAAGTGTCATCTAGATTAGGTGAAAAAATGTGTGCTGAGATTTCAGGAAACTCGTAGTTTTTTGGAAGCTTGGCAAACCCTTTCCATGAAAGTGATTTGCGCCAGTCTCTGCTCAGGGCTACATCAATAGGAAACAAACCATAGAGATAGAACTTGGAACTACTTTATTGTATCAAGGTTCAAAGAGCTAGCAAAAACCGTGATTGATTTAGAGTTCCAACTACATGTATAGATATAGGAGAAAACAGAGAGAAACCTAAAAATTAAAACGGTTACTGCCAACTAACAGTTAAACCTAGAAGAATGAAATTTGGTGAGCCAAGTGGGATTGGGGTACTGATCATTACCTGAAAGTGTCATCAAGATTGGGTGAAAAAATGTGTGCTGAGATTTCAGGAAACTCGTAGTTTTTTGGATGCTTGGCAACCCCTTTCCATGAAAGTGATTTCCTCCGGTCTCTGTTTAGGGCTGCATCAATAGGAAACAACCATAGAGATAGAACTTGGAACTACTTTATTGTGTCAAGTTTCAAAGAGCTAGCACAAACCGTTTTTGATTTAGAGTTCCAACTGAATGTATCCATATTGGAGAAAAGAGAGTGTAACCCGAAAATTAAAACCATTACTGCCAACGAACGGTTTAACGAGAAGAACGAAATTTGGTGATCCAATTGGGATTGGTGTACTGATCATTACCTGAAAGTGTCGTAAAGATTTGGTGAAAAAATGTGTGCTGAGATATCAGGAAACTTGTGGTTTTTTGGAAGCTTGGCAACCCCTTTCCATTAAAGTGATTTGGGCCAGTCTCTGCTTAGGGCTACTTCAATAGCAAACAAACCATAGAGGTAGAACTTGGAACTGCTTTATTGTGTCAACTTTAAAAGAGCTAGCAAAAACCGTGTTTGATTTAGAGTTCCAAGTACATTTATCCATAATGGAGAAAACAGAGTGAAACCTAAAAATTAAAACTGTTACTGCCAACGAACAGTTTAACCTAGAAGAACGAAATTTGGTGAGCCAAGTGAGATTTTAGTACTGATCATTATCTGAAAGTGTCATCAAGATTTGTTCGAAAAAATGTGTGCTGAGTTTTCAGGAAACTCGTAGTTTTTTGGAAGCTTGCCAACCCCTTTCCATGAAAGTGATTTGCGCCAGTCTCTGCTTAGGGCTACATCAATAGGAGACAAACCATAGAGATAGAACTTGGAACTACTTTAATGTGTCAAGTTTCAAAGAGCTAGCACAAACCGTGTTTGATTTACAGTTCCAACTACATGTATCCATATAGGAGAAAACAGAGTGAAACCTAAAAATTAAAACTGTTACTGTCAACAAACGGTTTAACCTAGAAGAAAGATATTTGGTGAGCCAAGTGGGATTGGGGTACTGATCATTACCTGAAAGTGTCATCAAGATTGGGCGAAAAAATGTGTGCTGAGATTTCAGGAAACTCGTAGTTTTTTGGAAGATTGTCAACCCCTTTCCATGAAAGTGATTTGCGCCAGTCTCTGCTTAGGGCTACATCAATAGGAGACAAACCATAGATATCGAACTTGGAACTACATTAATGTGTCAAGTTTCAAAGAGCTAGCACAAACCGTGTTTGATTTAGAGTTCCAACTACATGTATCCATACAGGAGTAAACAGAGTGAAACCTAAGAATTCAAACTGTTATTGCCAACGAACGGTTTAAAGTAGAAGAACGAAATTTGGGGAGCCAAGTGGGATTGTGGTACTGATCATTACCTCAAATTGTCGTCAAGATTTGGTGAAAAAATGTGTTCTGAGAATTCAGGAAACTCGTGGTTTTTTGGAAGCTTGGCAACCCCTTTTCATGAAAGTGATTTGGGCCAGTCTCTGCATAGGGCTACATCAATAGGACACAAACCATAGAGATAGAACTTGGAACTACATTAATGTGTCAAGTTTCAAAGAGCTAGCACAAACCGTGTTTGATTTACAGTTCCAACTACATGTATCCATATAGGAGAAAACAGAGTGAAACCAAAAAATTAAAACTGTTACTGCCAACGAACGGTTTAACCTAGAAGAACGAAATACGGGGAGCCAAGTGGGATTGGGATACTGATCATTACCTGTAAGTGTCATCTAGATTAGGTGAAAAAATGTGTGCTGAGATTTCAGAAAACTCGTAGTTTTTTGGATGCTTGGCAACCCCTTTCCATGAAAGTGATTTCCTCCGGTCTCTGTTTAGGGCTGCATCAATAGGAAACAAACCATAGAGATAGAACTTGGAACTACTTTATTGTGTCAAGTTTCAAAGAGCTAGCACAAACCGTGTTTGATTTAGAGTTCCAACTGCATGTATTTATATAGGAGAAAAGAGAGTGAAACCCGAAAATTAAAACCAGTATTGCCAACGAACGGTTTAACGAGAAGAACGAAATTTGGTGATCCAATTGGGATTGGTGTACTGATCATTTCCTGAAAGTGTCACCAAGATTGGGTGAAAAAATATGTGCTGAGATTTCAGGAAACTCGTAGTTTTTTGGAAGCTTGGAAACCCCTTTCCATGAAAGTGATTTGCGCCAGTCTCTGCTTAGGGCTACATCAATAGGAAACAAACCATAGAGATAGAACTTGGAACTACTTTATTGTGTCAAGTTTCAAAGAGCTAGCACAAACCGTGTTTGATTTAGAGTTCCAACTACATGTATCCATATAGGAGAAAACAGAGTGAAACCTAAAAATTAAAACTGTTACTGTCAAAAAACGGTTTAACCTAGAAGAATGATATTTGGTGAGCCAAGTGGGATTGGGGTACTGATCATTACCTGAAAGTGTCATCAAGATTGGGTGAAAAAATGTGTGCTGAGATTTTAGGAAACTCGTAGTTTTTAGGAAGATTGGCAACCCCTTTCCATGAAAGTGATTTGCGCCAGTCTCTGCTTAGGGCTACATCAATAGGAGACAAACCATAGAGATAGGACTTGGAACTACATTATTGTGTCAAGTTTCAAAGAGCTAGCACAAACCGTGTTTGATTTACAGTTCCAACTACATGTATCCATATAGGAGAAAACAGAGTGAAACCTACAAATTTAAACTGTTACTGCCAATGAACGGTTTAACCTAGAAGAGGAAATTTGGTGGAGCCAATTGAGATTGGGGTACTGATCATTACCTGAAAGTGTCATCCAGATTGGCTGAAAAAATGTGTGCTGAGATTTCAGGAAACTCGTAATTTTTTTGAAGCTTGGCAACCCCTTTCCATGAAAGGGATTTGCGCTGGTCTCTGCTTAGGGCTACATCAATAGGAAACAAACCATAGAGATCGTACTTGGAACTACTTTATTGTGTCAAGTTTCAAAGAGCTAGCACAAACCGTGTTTGATTTAGAGTTCCAACTACATGTATCCATATAGGAGAAAACAGAGTGAAACCTAAAAATTAAAACTGTTGCTGCCAACAAACGGTTTAACCTAGAAGAACAAAATTTGGTGAGCCAAGTGGCACTGGGGTAGTGATCATTACCTGTAAGTGTCATCAAGATTGGGTGAAAAAATGTGTGCTGAGATTTCAGGAAACTCATAGTTGTTTGGAAGCTTGGCAACCCCTTTTCATGAAGGTGATTTGCGCCAGTCTCTGCTTAGGGCTACATCAATAGGACACAAAGCATAGAGATAGAACTTGGAACTACTTGATTGTGTCAAGTTTCAAAGAGCTAGCACAAACCGTGTTTGATTTACAGTTCCAACTGCATGTATCCATATAGGAGAAAACAGAGTGAAACCTAAAAATTAAAACTGTTACTGCCAACGAACGGTTTAACCTAGAAGAACGAAATTTTGGGAGCCAGTGGGATTGGGGTACTGATCATTACCTGTAAGTGTCATCTAGATTAGGTGAAAAAATGTGTGCTGAGATTTCAGGAAACTCGTAGTTTTTTGGAAGCTTGGCAACCCCTTTCCATGAAAGTGATCTGTGCCGGTATCTCCTTAGGGCTACTTCAATACGAAACAAACCATAGAGATAGAACTTGGAACTACTTTATTGTGTCAAGTTTCAAAGAGCTAGAACAAACCGTGTTTGATTTAGAGTTCAAACTACATGTATCCATATAGGAGTAAACAGAGTGAAACCTAAGATTTCAAACTGTTATTGCCAACGAACGGTTTAAAGAAGAAGAACGAAATTTGGGGAGCCAAGTGGGATTGTGGTACTGATCATTACCTGAAAGTGTCGTCAAGATTTGGTGAAAAAATGTGTGCTGAGATTTCAGGAAACTCGTAGTTTTTTGGAAGCTTGGCAACCCCTTTCCATGAAAGTGATCTGTGCCGGTATCTCCTTAGGGCTACTTCAATACGAAACAAACCATAGAGATAGAACTTGGAACTACTTTATTGTGTCAAGTTTCAAAGAGCTAGAACAAACCGTGTTTGATTTAGAGTTCAAACTACATGTATCCATATAGGAGTAAACAGAGTGAAACCTAAGATTTCAAACTGTTATTGCCAACGAACGGTTTAAAGAAGAAGAACGAAATTTGGGGAGCCAAGTGGGATTGTGGTACTGATCATTACCTGAAAGTGTCGTCAAGATTTGGTGAAAAAATGTGTGCTGAGATTTCAGGAAACTCGTGGTTTTTTGGAAGCTTGGCAACCCCTTTCCATTAAAGTGATTTGCGCCAGTCTCTGCTTAGGGCTACTTCAATAGGAAACAAACCATAGAGATAGAACTTGGAACTGCTTTATTGTGTCAAGTTTAAAAGAGCTAGCAAAAACCGTGTTTGATTTAGAGTTCCAACTACATTTATCCATATAGGAGAAAACAGAGTGAAACCTAAAAATTAAAACTGTTACTGCCAACGAACGGTTTAACCTAGAGGAACGAAATTTGGTGAGCCAAGTGGGATTGGAGTACTGATCATTACCTGAAAGTGTCATCAAGATTTGTTTGAAAATATATGTGC
Source organism: Spermophilus citellus (assembly GCF_964194105.1). Lineage (NCBI taxonomy): Eukaryota > Metazoa > Chordata > Mammalia > Rodentia > Sciuridae > Spermophilus > Spermophilus citellus. The sequence continues at coordinate 7,767,881 of NC_138194.1, forward strand.
TGAGTTTTCAGGAAACTCGTAGTTGTTTGGAAGCTTGGCAACCCCATTTCATGAAAGTGATTTGCGCCAGTCTCTGCATAGGGCTACATCAATAGGACACAAACCATGAAGATAGAACTTGGAACTACTTTATTGTATCAAGGTACAAAGAGCTAGCAAAAACCGTGTTTGATTTAGAGTTCCAAATACATGTATGGATATAGGAGAAAACAGAGTGAAACCTAAAAATTAAAACTGTTACTGCCAACGAACAGTTAAACCTAGAAGAATGAAATTTGGTGAGCCAAGTGGGATTGGGGTACTGATCATTACCTGAAAGTGTCATCAAGATTGGGTGAAAAAATGTGTGCTGAGATTTCAGGAAACTCGTAGTTTTTTGGATGCTTGGCAACCCTTTTCCATGAAAGTGATTACCTCCGGTCTCTGTTTAGGGCTGCATCAATAGCAAACAAACCATAGAGATAGAACTTGGAACTACTTTATTGTGTCAAGTTTCAAACAGCTAGAACAAACCGTGTTTGATTTAGAGTTCCAACTACATGTATCCACATAGGAGAAAACAGAGTGAAATTTAAAAATTAAAACTGTTACTGCCAACGAACGGTTTAAACTAGAAGAACAAAATTTGGTGAGCCAAGTGGGATTGGAGTACTGATCATTACCTGAAAGTGTCATCAAGACTTGGTGAAAAATTGTGTGCTGAGTTTTCAGGAAACTCGTAGTTTTTTGGAAGCTTGGCAACCCCTTTCCATGAAAGTGATTTGCGCCAATCTCTGCTTAGGGCTACATCAATAGGAAACAAACCATAGAGATAGAACTTGGAACTACTTTATTGTGTCAAGTTTCAAAGAGCTTGCACAAACCGTGTTTGATTTAGAGTTACAACTATATGTATCCATATAGTAGAAAACAGAGTGAAACCTAAAAATTAAAACTGTTACTGCCAATGAACGGTTTAACCTGGAAGAACGAAATTTGGGGAGCCAAGTGGGATTGGGGTAGTGATCATTACCTGAAAGTGTCATGAAGATTGGGTGAAAAAATGTGTGCTGAGATTTCAGGAAACTCGTAGTTTTTGGAAGCTTGGCAACCCCTTTCAATGAAAGTGATTTGCGCCAGTCTCTGCTTAGGGCTACATCAATAGGAAACAAACAATAGAGATAGAACTTGGAACTACATTATTGTGTCAAGTTTCAAAGAGCTAGCACAAACCGTGTTTGATTTAGAGTTCCAACTGCATGTATCCATATAGGAGAAAATAGAGTGAAACCCAAAAATTAAAACTGTTATTGCCAACAAACGGTTTAACCTAGAAGAACGAAATTTGGGGAGCCAAGTGGGATTGGGGTACTGATCATTACCTGAGAGTGTCATCAATATTGGATGAAAAAATGTGTGCTGAGATTTCAGGAAACTCGTAGTTTTTTGGAAGCTTGGCAACCTTTTTCAATGAAAGTGTTATGTGCCAGTCTCTGCTTAGGGCTACATCAATAGGAAACAAACCATAGAGATAGAACTAGGAACTACTTTATTCTGTCAAGTTTCAAAGAGCTAGCACAAACCGTCTTTATTTAGTGTTCCAACTACATGTATCCGTATAGGAGAAAACAGAGTGAAACCCAAAAATTAAAACTATTACTGCCAATGAATGTTTTAACATAGAATAACGAAATTTGGTGAGCCAAGAGGGACTGGATTACTGATCATTACCTGTAAGTGTCATCAAGATTTGGTGAACAAATATGTGCTGTGATTTCAGGAAACTCGTAGTTTTTTGGAAGCTTGGCAACCCCTTTCCATGAAAATGATTTCCGCTGGTCTCTGCTTAGGGCTACATCAATAGGAAACAAACCATGGAGATAGAACTTGGAACTATTTATTGTGTCACGTTTCAAAGTACTAGCACAAACCGTCTTTGATTTAGAGTTCCAAATACATGTATCCATATAGGAGAAAACAGAGTGAAACCTAAAAATTAAAACTGTTACTGCCAACAAATGGTTTAACTTAGAAGAACGAAATTTGGTGAGCCAAGTGGGATTCGTGTAGTGATCATTATCTGAAAGTGTCATCAAGAGTGGGTGAAAAAATGTGTGCTGAGATTTCAGGAAACTCGTAGTTTTTTGGAAGCTTGGCAACCCCTTTCCATGAAAGTGATTTGCGCCAGTCTCTGCTTAGGTCTACATCAATAGGAAACAAACCATAGAGATAGAACTTGGAACTCCTTTATTTTGTCAAGTTTCAAAGAGCTAGCAAAAACCGTGTTTGATTTAGGGTTCCAAATACATGTATCCATATAGGAGAAAACAGAGTGAAACCTAAAAATTAAAACTGTTGCTGCCAACAAACGGTTTAACCTAGAAGAACAAAATTTGGTGAGCCAAGTGGCACTGGGGTAGTGATCATTACCTGTAAGTGTCATCAAGATTGGGTGAAAAAATGTGTGCTGAGATTTCAGGAAACTCATAGTTGTTTGGAAGCTTGGCAACCCCTTTTCATGAAGGTGATTTGCGCCAGTCTCTGCTTAGGGCTACATCAATAGGACACAAAGCATAGAGATAGAACATGGAACTACTTGATTGTGTCAAGTTTCAAAGAGCTAGCACAAACCGTGTTTGATTTACAGTTCCAACTGCATGTATCCATATAGGAGAAAACAGAGTGAAACCTAAAAATTAAACCTGTTACTGCCAACGAACGGTTTAACCTAGAAGAACGAAATTTTGGGAGCCAGTGGGATTGGGGTACTGATCATTACCTGTAAGTGTCATCTAGATTAGGTGAAAAAATGTGTGCTGAGATTTCAGGAAACTCGTAGTTTTTTGGAAGCTTGGCAACCCCTTTCCATGAAAGTGATCTGTGCCGGTATCTCCTTAGGGCTACTTCAATACGAAACAAACCATAGAGATAGAACTTGGAACTACTTTATTGTGTCAAGTTTCAAAGAGCTAGAACAAACCGTGTTTGATTTAGAGTTCAAACTACATGTATCCATATAGGAGTAAACAGAGTGAAACCTAAGATTTCAAACTGTTATTGCCAACGAACGGTTTAAAGAAGAAGAACGAAATTTGGGGAGCCAAGTGGGATTGTGGTACTGATCATTACCTGAAAGTGTCGTCAAGATTTGGTGAAAAAATGTGTGCTGAGATTTCAGGAAACTCGTGGTTTTTTGGAAGCTTGGCAACCCCTTTCCATTAAAGTGATTTGCGCCAGTCTCTGCTTAGGGCTACTTCAATAGGAAACAAACCATAGAGATAGAACTTGGAACTGCTTTATTGTGTCAAGTTTAAAAGAGCTAGCAAAAACCGTGTTTGATTTAGAGTTCCAACTATATTTATCCATATAGGAGAAAACAGAGTGAAACCTAAAAATTAAAACTGTTACTGCCAACGAACGGTTTAACCTAGAGGAACGAAATTTGGTGAGCCAAGTGGGATTGGAGTACTGATCATTACCTGAAAGTGTCATCAAGATTTGTTTGAAAATATATGTGCTGAGTTTTCAGGAAACTCGTAGTTGTTTGGAAGCTTGGCAACCCCATTTCATGAAAGTGATTTGCGCCAGTCTCTGCATAGGGCTACATCAATAGGACACAAACCATGAAGATAGAACTTGGAACTACTTTATTGTATCAAGGTACAAAGAGCTAGCAAAAACCGTGTTTGATTTAGAGTTCCAAATACATGTATGGATATAGGAGAAAACAGAGTGAAACCTAAAAATTAAAACTGTTACTGCCAACGAACAGTTAAACCTAGAAGAATGAAATTTGGTGAGCCAAGTGGGATTGGGGTACTGATCATTACCTGAAAGTGTCATCAAGATTGGGTGAAAAAATGTGTGCTGAGATTTCAGGAAACTCGTAGTTTTTTGGATGCTTGGCAACCCTTTTCCATGAAAGTGATTACCTCCGGTCTCTGTTTAGGGCTGCATCAATAGCAAACAAACCATAGAGATAGAACTTGGAACTACTTTATTGTGTCAAGTTTCAAACAGCTAGAACAAACCGTGTTTGATTTAGAGTTCCAACTACATGTATCCACATAGGAGAAAACAGAGTGAAATTTAAAAATTAAAACTGTTACTGCCAACGAACGGTTTAAACTAGAAGAACAAAATTTGGTGAGCCAAGTGGGATTGGAGTACTGATCATTACCTGAAAGTGTCATCAAGACTTGGTGAAAAATTGTGTGCTGAGTTTTCAGGAAACTCGTAGTTTTTTGGAAGCTTGGCAACCCCTTTCCATGAAAGTGATTTGCGCCAATCTCTGCTTAGGGCTACATCAATAGGAAACAAACCATAGAGATAGAACTTGGAACTACTTTATTGTGTCAAGTTTCAAAGAGCTTGCACAAACCGTGTTTGATTTAGAGTTACAACCAAATGTATCCATATAGTAGAAAACAGAGTGAAACCTAAAAATTAAAACTGTTACTGCCAATGAACGGTTTAACCTGGAAGAACGAAATTTGGGGAGCCAAGTGGGATTGGGGTAGTGATCATTACCTGAAAGTGTCATGAAGATTGGGTGAAAAAATGTGTGCTGAGATTTCAGGAAACTCGTAGTTTTTGGAAGCTTGGCAACCCCTTTCAATGAAAGTGATTTGCGCCAGTCTCTGCTTAGGGCTACATCAATAGGAAACAAACAATAGAGATAGAACTTGGAACTACATTATTGTGTCAAGTTTCAAAGAGCTAGCACAAACCGTGTTTGATTTAGAGTTCCAACTGCATGTATCCATATAGGAGAAAATAGAGTGAAACCCAAAAATTAAAACTGTTATTGCCAACAAACGGTTTAACCTAGAAGAACGAAATTTGGGGAGCCAAGTGGGATTGGGGTACTGATCATTACCTGAGAGTGTCATCAATATTGGATGAAAAAATGTGTGCTGAGATTTCAGGAAACTCGTAGTTTTTTGGAAGCTTGGCAACCTTTTTCAATGAAAGTGTTATGTGCCAGTCTCTGCTTAGGGCTACATCAATAGGAAACAAACCATAGAGATAGAACTAGGAACTACTTTATTCTGTCAAGTTTCAAAGAGCTAGCACAAACCGTCTTTCATTTAGTGTTCCAACTACATGTATCCGTATAGGAGAAAACAGAGTGAAACCCAAAAATTAAAACTATTACTGCCAATGAATGTTTTAACATAGAATAACGAAATTTGGTGAGCCAAGAGGGACTGGATTACTGATCATTACCTGTAAGTGTCATCAAGATTTGGTGAACAAATATGTGCTGTGATTTCAGGAAACTCGTAGTTTTTTGGAAGCTTGGCAACCCCTTTCCATGAAAATGATTTCCGCTGGTCTCTGCTTAGGGCTACATCAATAGGAAACAAACCATGGAGATAGAACTTGGAACTATTTATTGTGTCACGTTTCAAAGTACTAGCACAAACCGTCTTTGATTTAGAGTTCCAAATACATGTATCCATATAGGAGAAAACAGAGTGAAACCTAAAAATTAAAACTGTTACTGCCAACAAATGGTTTAACTTAGAAGAACGAAATTTGGTGAGCCAAGTGGGATTCGTGTAGTGATCATTATCTGAAAGTGTCATCAAGAGTGGGTGAAAAAATGTGTGCTGAGATTTCAGGAAACTCGTAGTTTTTTGGAAGCTTGGCAACCCCTTTCCATGAAAGTGATTTGCGCCAGTCTCTGCTTAGGTCTACATCAATAGGAAAGAAACCATAGAGATAGAACTTGGAACTCCTTTATTTTGTCAAGTTTCAAAGAGCTAGCAAAAACCGTGTTTGATTTAGAGTTCCAAATACATGTATCCATATAGGAGTAAACAGAGTGAAACCTAAAAAATTAAAACTGTTACTGCCAACGAACGGTTTAACCTAGAAGAACGAAATTTGGGGAGCCAAGTGGGATTCAGGTACTGATCTTTACCTGAAAGTGTCATCAAGATTGGATGAAAAAATGTGTGCTGAGATTTCAGGAAACTCGTAGTTTTTTGGAAGCTTGGCAACCCCTTTCCATGAAAGTGATTTGCGCCAGTCTCTGCTTAGGTCTACATCAATAGGAAACAAACCATAGAGATAGAACTTGGAACTCTTTATTTTTTCAAGTTTCAAAGAGCTAGCACAAACCGTGTTTGATTTAGAGTTCCAAATACATGTATCCATATAGGAGTAAACAGAGTGAAACCTAAAAAATTAAAACTGTTACTGCCAACGAACGGTTTAACCTAGAAGAACGAAATTTGGGGAGCCAAGTGGGATTCAGGTACTGATCTTTACCTGAAAGTGTCATCAAGATTGGATGAAAAAATGTGTGCTGAGATTTCAGGAAACTCGTAGTTTTTTGGAAGCTTGGAAACCCCATTCAATGAAAGTGTTATGTGCCAGTCTCTGCTTAGGGCTACATCAATAGGAAACAAACCATAGAGATAGAACTTGGAACTACTTTATTGTGTCAAGTTTCAAAGAGCTACCACAAACCATCTTTGATTTACAGTTCCAACTACATGTATCCATATAGGAGAAAACAGAGTGAAACCTAAAAATTAAAACTGTTACTGCCAACAAACGGTTTAACCTAGAAGAAGGAAATTTGGTGAGCCAAGTGGGATTGGGGTACTGATCATTACCTGAAAGTGTCATCAAGATTGGGTGAAAAAATGGGTGCTGAGATTTCAGGAAACTCGTAGTTTTTTGGAATCTTGGCAACCGCTTTCCATAAAAGTTTTTTGCGCCAGTATCTGCTTAGGGCTACATCAATAGGAAACAAACCATGGAACTATTGGAACTATTTATTGTGTCAAGTTTCAAAGAGCTAGCACAAACCGTCTTTGATTTAGAGTTCCAACTACATGTATCCATACAGGAGAAAACAGAGTGAAACCTAAAAATTAAAACTGTTACTGCCAACGAACGGTTTAACCTAGAAGAACGAAATTTGGGGAGCCAAGTGGGATTCGGGTACTGATCATTACCTGAAAGTGTCATCAAGATTGGGTGAAAAAACTTGTGCTGAGATTTCAGGAAACTCGTAGTTTTTTGGAAGCTTGGCAAGCCCTTTCAATGAAAGTTTTTTGTGCCAGTCACTGCTTAGGGCTACATCAATAGGAAACAAACCATAGAGATAGAACTTGGAACTACTTAATTGTGTCAAGTTTCAAAGAGCTAGAACACAACGTGTTTGATTTAGAGTTCCAACTACATGTATCCATATAGGAGAATACAGAGTGAAACCCGAAAATTTAAACCGTTACTGCCAACGAACGGTTTAACCTAGAAGAACGAAATTTAGTGAGCCAAGTGGGATTGGGGTACTGATCATTAACTGAAAGTGTCATCAAGATTGGGTGAAAAAATGTGTGCTGAGATTTCAGGAATTGTAGTTTTTTGGAAACTTCGCAACCCCTTTCCATGAAAGTTTTTTGCGCCAGTATCTGCTTAGGGCTACATCAATAGGAAACAAACCATAGAGGTAGAACTTGGAACTACTTTATTGTGTCAAGTTTCATAGAGCTAGCACAAACTGTGTTTGATTTAGAGTTACAACTACCTGTATCCATATAGGAGAAAACAGAGTGAAATCTAAAAATTAAAACTGTTACTGCAAACGAACGGTTTAAACTAGAAGAACAAAATTTGGTGAGCCAAGTGGGATTGGAGTACTGATCATTACCTGAAAGTGTCATCAAGACTTGGTTAAAAAATGTGTGCTGAGTTTTCAGGAAACTCGTAGTTTTTTGGAAGCTTGGCAACCCCTTTCCATGAAAGTGATTTGCGCCAGTCTCTGCTTAGGGCTACATCAATAGGAAAGAAACCATAGAGATAGAACTTGGAACTACTTCCTTGTGTCAAGTTTCAAAGATCTAGCACAAACCCTGTTTGATTTAGAGTTCCAACTACATGTATCCATATAGTAGAAAACAGATTGAAACCTAAAAATTAAAACTGTTACTGCCAATGAACGGTTTAACCTAGAAGAACGAAATTTGGTGAGCCAAGTGGGATTGGGTTACTGATCATTACCTGTAAGTGTCATCAAGATTGTGTGGAAAAATGTGTGCTGAGATTTCAGGAATCGTAGTTTTTTGGAAGCTTCGCAACCCCTTTCCATGAACGTGATTTGAGCCAGTCTCTGCTTAGGGCTACATAAATAGGAAACAAACAATAGGATAGAACTTGGAACTACTTTATTTTGTCAACTTTCAAAGAGCTAGCACAAACCCTCTTTGATTTAGAATTCCAACTACATGTATCCATATAAGAGAAAACAGATGAAACCTAAAGATTTAAACTGTTACTGCCAATGAACAGTTTAACCTGGAAGAACGATATTTGGGGAGCCAAGTGGGATTGGGGTAGTGATCATTACCTGAAAGTATCATCAAGATTGGGTGAAAAAATGTGTGCTGAGATTTCAGGAAACTTGTAGTTTTTTGGAAGCTTGGCAACCCCTTTCCATGGAAGTGATTTGCGCCAGTCTCTGCTTAGGGCTACATCAATAGGAAACAAACCATAGAGATAGAACTTGGAACTACTTTATTGTGTCAAGTTTCAAAGAGCTAGCACAAACCGTGTTGGATTTAGAGTTCCAAATACATCTATCAATATAGGAGAAAACAGAGTGAAACCTAAAAATTCAAACTGTTACTGGAAACGAATGCTTGAACATACAAGAACTAAATTTGGGGAACCAAGTCGCCTTAGTGTACTGATCATTACCTGAAAGTATCATCCAGTTTCGGTGAAAAAATATTTGCTGAGATTTCTGGAGATTCGTAATTTTTGGAAGCTTGGCAACCCCTTTCCATGAAAGTGTTTCTCGCCATTCTCTGCTTAGGGCTACATCAAGAGGAACAAAACCTAGAGATAGAACGTGAAACTACTTTATTGTGTCAAGTTTCAAGAAGCTAGCACAAACCGTGTTGGATTTAGAGTTCCAAATACATCTATGAATATAGGAGAAAACAGAGTGAAACCTAAAAATTTAAACTGTTACTGCCAACGAACGATTTAACCTAGAAGAACGAAATGTGGTGAGCCAAGGGGGATTGGGGTACTGACTATTACCTGTAAGTGTCATCAAGATTTGGTGAAAAAATGTGTGCTGAGATTTCAGGAAACTCGTAGTTTTTTGGAAGCTTGGCAACCCCTTTCCATGAAAGTGATTTGCGCCAGTCTCTGCTTAGGGCTACATCAATTGGAAAAAAACCATAGAGTTAGAGCATGGAACTTCTTTATTGTGTCAAGTTTCAAAGAGCTAGCACAAACCGTGTTTGATTTAGATTTCCAACTACATGTTTCCACATAGGAGAAAACCGAGTGAAACCCCAAATTTAAAACTGTTACTGCCAACGAACGGTTTAACCTAGAAGAACGAAATTTGGAGATCCAAGGTGGAGGGGGTACTGACCATTACCTGAAATATTCATCAAGATAGGGTGAAAAAATGTGTGCTGAGATTTCAGGAAACTCGTAGTTTTTGGAAGCTTGGCAACCCCTTTCCATTAAAGTGATTTGCGCAAGTCTCTTCTTAGGGCTACATCAATAGGAAACAAACCATAGAGATAGAACTTGGAACTACTTTATTGTGTCAAGTTTCAAAGAGCTAGCACAAACCGTGTTTGATTTAGAGTTCCAACTACATGTATTCATATAGGAGAAAACAGAGTGAAACCTCAAAATTAAAACTGTTACTGCCAACGAACGCTTCAACATAGAAGAACGAAATTTGGGGAACCAAGTCGCCTTAGTGTACTGATCATCACCTGAAAGTATCATCCAGTTTGGGTGAAAAAACATTTGCTGAGATTTCTGGAGATTCGTAATTTTGGGAAGCTTGGCAACCCCTTCCCATGAAAGTGTTTCTCGCCAGGCAGCGCTTAAGGCTACATCAAGAGGAAACAAAACATAGAGATAGAACGTAAAACTACTTTATAGTGTCAAGTTTCAAGAAGCTAGCACAAACCGTGTTGGATTTAGAGTTCCAAATACATCTATCAATATAGGAGAAAACAGAGTGAAACCTAAAAATTCAAACTGTTACTGGAAACGAACGCTTCAACATAGAAGAACGAAATTTGGGGAACCAAGTCGCCTTAGTGTACTGATCATTACCTGAAATTATCATCCAGTTTGGGTGAAAAAATATTTGCTGAGATTTCTGGAGTTTCGTAATTTTGGGAAGCTTGTCAACCCCTTTCCATGAAAGTGTTTCTCGCCAGTCACTGCTTAGGGCTACATCAAGAGGAAACAAAACCTAGAGATAGAACATGAAACTACTTTATTGTGTCAAGTTTCAAGAAGCTAGCACAAACCGTGTTGGATTTAGAGTTCCAAATACATCTATCTATATAGGAGAAAACAGAGTGAAACCTAAAAATTCAAACTGTTACTGGAAACGAACGCTTCAACATAGAAGAACGAAATTTGGGGAACCAAGTCGCCTCAGTGTACTGATCATTACCTGAAAGTATCATCCAGTTTGGGTGAAAAAATATTTGCTGAGATTTCTGGAGATTCGTAATTTTGCAAAGCCTGGCAACCCCTTTCCATGAAAGTGTTTCTCGCCAGTCACTGCTTAGGGCTACATCAAGAGGAAACAAAACATAGAGATAGAAGGTGAAACTACTTTATTGTGTCAAGTTTCAAAGAGCTAGCACAAACCGTGTTTGATTTAGAGTTCCAACTACATGTATCCATATAGGAGAAAACAGAGTGAAACCAAAAAATTAAAACTGTTACTACCAACGAACGGTTTAATCTTGAAGAACGAAATTTGTTGATCCAAGTGGGATCAGGGTACTGATTATTACCTGAAAGTGTCATCAATATTGGGTGAAAAAATGTGTGCTGAGATTTCAGGAAACTGGTAGTTTTTTGGAAGCTTGGCAACCCCTTTCCATGAAAGTGTTTCTCGCCAGGCAGCGCTTAAGGCTACATCAAGAGGAAACAAAACATAGAGATAGAACGTAAAACTACTTTATAGTGTCAAGTTTCAAGAAGCTAGCACAAACCGTGTTGGATTTAGAGTTCCAAATACATCTATCAATAGAGGAGAAAACAGAGTGAAACCTAAAAATTCAAACTGTTACTGGAAACGAACGCTTCAACATAGAAGAACGAAATTTGGGGAACCAAGTCGCCTTAGTGTACTGATCATTACCTGAAAGTATCATCCAGTTTGGGTGAAAAAATATTTGCTGAGATTTCTGGAGATTCGTAATTTTGGGAAGCTTGCCAACCCCTTTCCATGAAAGTGTTTCTCGCCAGTCACTGCTTAGGACTACATCAAGAGGAAACAAAACATAGAGATAGAAGGTGAAACTACTTTATTGTGTCAAGTTTCAAGAACCTAGCACAAACCGTGTTGGATTTAGAGTTCCAAATACATCTATCAATATAGGAGAAAACAGAGTGAAACCTACAAATTCAAACTGTTACTGGAAACGAACGCTTCAACATAGAAGAACGAAATCTGGGGAACCAAGTCGCCTTAGTGTACTGATCATTACCTGAAAGTATCATCCAGTTTGGGTGAAAAAATATTTGCTGAGATTTCTGGAGATTCGTAATTTTGGGAAGCCTGGCAACCCCTTTCCATGAAAGTGTTTCTCGCCAGTCACTGCTTAGGGCTACATCAAGAGGAAACAAAACATAGAGATAGAAGGTGAAACTACTTTATTGTGTCAAGTTTCAAGAAGCTAGCACAAACCGTGTTGGATTTAGAGTTCCAAATACATCTATGAATATAGGAGAAAACAGAGTGAAACCTAAAAATTCAAACTGTTACTGGAAACGAACGCTTCAACATAGAAGAACGAAATTTGGGGAACCAAGTCGCCTTAGTGTACTGATCATTACCTGAAAGTATCATCCAGTTTGGGTGAAAAAATATTTGCTGAGATTTCTGGAGATTCGTAATTTTGGGAAGCTTGGCAACCCCTTTCCATGAAAGTGTTTCTCGCCAGTCACTGCTTAGGGCTACATCAAGAGGAAACAAAACATAGAGACAGAACGTGAAACTACTTTATTGTGTCAAGTTTCAAGAAGCTAGCACAAACCGTGTTGGATTTAGAGTTCCAAATACATCTATCAATATAGGAGAAAACAGAGTGAAACCTAAAAATTCATACTGTTACTGGAAACGAACGCTTCAACATAGAAGAACGAAATTTGGGGAACCAAGTCGCCTTAGTGTACTGATCATTACCTGAAAGTATCATCCAGTTTGGGTGAAAAAATATTTGCTGATATTTCTGGAGATTCGTAATTTTGGGAAGCTTGCCAACCCCTTTCCATGAAAGTGTTTCTCGCCAGTCACTGCTTAGGACTACATCAAGAGGAAACAAAACATAGAGATAGAACGTGAAACTACTTTATTGTGTCAAGTTTCAAGAACCTAGCACAAACTGTGTTGGATTTAGAGTTCCAAATACATCTATCAATATAGGAGAAAACAGAGTGAAACCTAAAAATTCAAACTGTTACTGGAAACGAACGCTTCAACATAGAAGAACGAAATCTGGGGAACCAAGTCGCCTTAGTGTACTGATCATTACCTGAAAGTATCATCCAGTTTGGGTGAAAAAATATTTGCTGAGATTTCTGGAGATTCGTAATTTTGGGAAGCCTGGCAACCCCTTTCCATGAAAGTGTTTCTCGCCAGTCACTGCTTAGGGCTACATCAAGAGGAAACAAAACATAGAGATAGAAGGTGAAACTACTTTATTGTGTCAAGTTTCAAGAAGCTAGCAAAAACCGTGTTGGATTTAGAGTTCCAAATACATCTATGAATATAGGAGAAAACAGAGTGAAACCTAAAAATTCAAACTGTTACTGGAAACGAACGCTTCAACATAGAAGAACGAAATTTGGGGAACCAAGTCGCCTTAGTGTACTGATCATTACCTGAAAGTATCAACCAGTTTGGGTGAAAAAATATTTGCTGAGATTTCTGGAGATTCGTAATTTTGGGAAGCTTGGCAACCCCTTTCCATGAAAGTGTTTCTCGCCAGTCACTGCTTAGGGCTACATCAAGAGGAAACAAAACATAGAGACAGAACGTGAAACTACTTTATTGTGTCAAGTTTCAAGAAGCTAGCACAAACCGTGTTGGATTTAGACTTCCAAATACATCTATCAATATAGGAGAAAACAGAGTGAAACCTAAAAATTCATACTGTTACTGGAAACGAACGCTTCAACATAGAAGAACGAAATTTGGGGAACCAAGTCGCCTTAGTGTACTGATCATTACCTGAAAGTATCATCCAGTTTGGGTGAAAAAATATTTGCTGAGATTTCTGGAGATTCGTAATTTTGGGAAGCTTGCCAACCCCTTTCCATGAAAGTGTTTCTCGCCAGTCACTGCTTAGGACTACATCAAGAGGAAACAAAACATAGAGATAGAAGGTGAAACTACTTTATTGTGTCAAGTTTCAAGAACCTAGCACAAACCGTGTTGGATTTAGAGTTCCAAATACATCTATCAATATAGGAGAAAACAGAGTGAAACCTAAAAATTCAAACTGTTACTGGAAACGAACGCTTCAACATAGAAGAACGAAATTTGGGGAACCAAGTCGCCTTAGTGTACTGATCATGACCTGAAAGTATCATCCAGTTTGGGTGAAAAAATATTTGCTGAGATTTCTGGAGATTCGTAATTTTGGGAAGCCTGGCAACCCCTTTCCATGAAAGTGTTTCTCGCCAGTCACTGCTTAGGGCTACATCAAGAGGAAACAAAACATAGAGATAGAACGTGAAACTACTTTATTGTGTCAAGTTTCAAGAAGCTAGCACAAACCGTGTTGGATTTAGAGTTCCAAACACATCTATCAATATAGGAAAAAACAGAGTGAAAGCTAAAAATTCAAACTGTTACTGGAAACGAACGCTTCAACATAGAAGAACGAAATTTGGGGAACCAAGTCACCTTAGTGTACTGATCATTACCTGAAAGTATCATCCAGTTTGGTTGAAAAAACATTTGCTGAGATTTCTGGAGATTCGTAATTTTGGGAAGCCTGGCAACCCCTTTCCATGAAAGTGTTTCTCGCCAGTCACTGCTTAGGGCTACATCAAGAGGAAACAAAACATAGAGATAGAACGTGAAACTACTTTATTGTGTCAGTTCAATGAAGCTAGCAGAAACCGTGTTGGATTTAGAGTTCCAAATACATCTATCAATATATGAGAAAACAGAGTGAAACCTAAAAATTCAAACTGTTACTGGAAACAAACGCTTCAACATAGAAGAACGAAATTTGGGGAACCAAGTCGCATAGTGTACTGATCATTACCTGAAAGTATCATCCAGTTTGGGTGAAAAAATATTTGCTGAGATCTCTGGAGATTCGTAATTTTGGGAAGCCTGGCAACCCCTTTTAATGAAAGTGTTTCTCTCCAGTCACTGCTTAGGGCTACATCAAGAGGAAACAAATATAGAGATAGAACGTGAAACTACTTTATTGTGTCAAGTTTCAAGAAGCTAGCACAAACCGTGTTAAATTTAGAGTTCCAAATACATCTATGAATATAGGAGAAAACAGAGTGTAACCTAAAAATTCAAACGCTTACTGCCAACGAACGACTTAACGTAGAAGAACGAAATTTGGTGAGCCAAGAGGGATTGGGGTACTGACTATTACCTGTAAGTGTCATCAAGATTTGGTGAAAAAATGTGTGCTGAGATTTCAGGAAACTCGTAGTTTTTTGGAAGCTTGGCAACCCCTTTCCATGAAAGTGATTTGCGCCAGTCTCTGCTTAGGGCTACATCAATTGGAAACAAACCATAGAGTTAGAGCATGGAACTTCTTTATTGTGTCAAGTTTCAAAGAGCTAGCACAAACCGTGTTTGATTTAGATTTCCAACTACATGTTTCCACATAGGAGAAAACAGAGTGAAACCCCAAATTTAAAACTGTTACTGCCAACGAACAGTTTAATCTAGAAGAACGAAATTTGGAGATCCAAGGGGGATTGGGGTACTGACCATTACCTGAAAGGGTCATCAAGATTGGGTGAAAAAATCTGTGCTGAGATTTCAGGAAACTCGCAGTTTTTGGAAGCTTGGCAACCCCTTTCCAAGAAAGTGATTGGAGCCAGTCTCTTCTTAGCGCTACATCAATAGGAAACAAACCATAGAGATAGAACTTGGAACTACGTTTTTGTGTCAAGTTTCAAAGAGCTAGCACAAACCGTGTTTGATTTTGAGTTCCAACTACATGTATTCATATAGGAGAAAACAGAGTGAAACCTCAAAATTAAAACTGTTACTGCCAATGAACGCTTTAACCTAGAAGAACAAAATTTGGTGAGCCAAGTGGGATTGGGGTACTGATCATTACCTGTAAGTGTCATCAAGATTGGGTGAAAAAATGTGTGCTGAGATTTCAGGAAACTCGTAGTTTTTTGGAAGCTTGGCAACCCCTTTCCATGAAAGTGTTTCTCGCAAGTCACTGCTTAGGGCTACATCAAGAGGAAACAAAACATAGAGATAGAACGTGAAACTACTTTATTGTGTCAAGTTTCAAGAAGCTAGCACAAACCGTGTTGGATTTAGAGTTCCAAATACATCTATCAATTTAGGAGAAAACAGAGTGAAACCAAAAAATTCAAACTGTTACTGGAAACGAACGCTTCAACATAGAAGAACAAAATCTGGGGAACCAAGTCGCCTTAGTGTACTGATCATTACCTGAAAGTATCATCCAGTTTGGGTGAAAAAATATTTGCTGAGATTTCTGGAGATTCGTAATTTTTGGAAGCTTGGCAACCCCTTTCCATGAAAGTGTTTCTCGCCAGTCACTGCTTAGGGCTACATCAAGAGGAAACAAAACATAGAGATAGAACGTGAAACTACTTTATTGTGTCGTTTCAAGAAGCTTGCACAAACCGTGTTGGATTTAGAGTTCCAAATACATCTATCAATATAGGAAAAAACAGAGTGAAACCTAAAAATTCAAACTGTTACTGGAAACGAACGCTTCAACATAGAAGAACGAAATTTGGGGAACCAAGTCACCTTAGTGTACTGATCATTACCTGAAAGTATCATCCAGTTTGGGTGAAAAAATATTTGCTGAGATTTCTGGAGATTCGTAATTTTGGGAAGCCTGTCAACCCCTTTCCATGAAAGTGTTTCTCGCCAGTCACTGCTTAGGGCTACATCAAGAGGAAACAAAACATAGAGATAGAACATGAAACTACTTTATTGTGTCAAGTTTCAAGAAGCTAGAACAAACCGTGTTGGATTTAGAGTTCCAAATACATCTATCAATATAGGAGAAAACAGAGTGAAAGCTAAAAATTCAAACTGTTACTGGAAACGAACGCTTCAACATAGAAGAACGAAATTTGGGGAACCAAGTCGCCTTAGTGTACTGATCATTACCTGAAAGTATCATCCAGTTTGGGTGAAAAAATATTTGCTGAGATTTCTGGAGATTCGTAAATTTGGGAAGCTAGGCAACCCCTTTCCATGAAAGTGTTTCTCGCCAGTCACTGCTTAGGGCTACATCAAGAGGAAACAAAACATAGAGATAGAACGTGAAACTACTTTATTGTGTCAAGTTTCAAGAACCTAGCACAAACTGTGTTGGATTTAGAGTTCCAAATACATCTATCAATATAGGAGAAAACAGAGTGAAACCTAAAAATTCAAACTGTTACTGGAAACGAACGCTTCAACATAGAAGAACGAAATCTGGGGAACCAAGTCGCCTTAGTGTACTGATCATTACCTGAAAGTATCATCCAGTTTGGGTGAAAAAATATTTGCTGAGATTTCTGGAGATTCGTAATTTTGGGAAGCCTGGCAACCCCTTTCCATGAAAGTGTTTCTCGCCAGTCACTGCTTAGGGCTACATCAAGAGGAAACAAAACATAGAGATAGAAGGTGAAACTACTTTATTGTGTCAAGTTTCAAGAAGCTAGCAAAAACCGTGTTGGATTTAGAGTTCCAAATACATCTATGAATATAGGAGAAAACAGAGTGAAACCTAAAAATTCAAACTGTTACTGGAAACGAACGCTTCAACATAGAAGAACGAAATTTGGGGAACCAAGTCGCCTTAGTGTACTGATCATTACCTGAAAGTATCAACCAGTTTGGGTGAAAAAATATTTGCTGAGATTTCTGGAGATTCGTAATTTTGGGAAGCTTGGCAACCCCTTTCCATGAAAGTGTTTCTCGCCAGTCACTGCTTAGGGCTACATCAAGAGGAAACAAAACATAGAGACAGAACGTGAAACTACTTTATTGTGTCAAGTTTCAAGAAGCTAGCACAAACCGTGTTGGATTTAGACTTCCAAATACATCTATCAATATAGGAGAAAACAGAGTGAAACCTAAAAATTCATACTGTTACTGGAAACGAACGCTTCAACATAGAAGAACGAAATTTGGGGAACCAAGTCGCCTTAGTGTACTGATCATTACCTGAAAGTATCATCCAGTTTGGGTGAAAAAATATTTGCTGAGATTTCTGGAGATTCGTAATTTTGGGAAGCTTGCCAACCCCTTTCCATGAAAGTGTTTCTCGCCAGTCACTGCTTAGGACTACATCAAGAGGAAACAAAACATAGAGATAGAAGGTGAAACTACTTTATTGTGTCAAGTTTCAAGAACCTAGCACAAACCGTGTTGGATTTAGAGTTCCAAATACATCTATCAATATAGGAGAAAACAGAGTGAAACCTAAAAATTCAAACTGTTACTGGAAACGAACGCTTCAACATAGAAGAACGAAATTTGGGGAACCAAGTCGCCTTAGTGTACTGATCATGACCTGAAAGTATCATCCAGTTTGGGTGAAAAAATATTTGCTGAGATTTCTGGAGATTCGTAATTTTGGGAAGCCTGGCAACCCCTTTCCATGAAAGTGTTTCTCGCCAGTCACTGCTTAGGGCTACATCAAGAGGAAACAAAACATAGAGATAGAACGTGAAACTACTTTATTGTGTCAAGTTTCAAGAAGCTAGCACAAACCGTGTTGGATTTAGAGTTCCAAACACATCTATCAATATAGGAAAAAACAGAGTGAAAGCTAAAAATTCAAACTGTTACTGGAAACGAACGCTTCAACATAGAAGAACGAAATTTGGGGAACCAAGTCACCTTAGTGTACTGATCATTACCTGAAAGTATCATCCAGTTTGGTTGAAAAAACATTTGCTGAGATTTCTGGAGATTCGTAATTTTGGGAAGCCTGGCAACCCCTTTCCATGAAAGTGTTTCTCGCCAGTCACTGCTTAGGGCTACATCAAGGGGAAACAAAACATAGAGATAGAACGTGAAACTACTTTATTGTGTCAGTTCAATGAAGCTAGCAGAAACCGTGTTGGATTTAGAGTTCCAAATACATCTATCAATATATGAGAAAACAGAGTGAAACCTAAAAATTCAAACTGTTACTGGAAACAAACGCTTCAACATAGAAGAACGAAATTTGGGGAACCAAGTCGCATAGTGTACTGATCATTACCTGAAAGTATCATCCAGTTTGGGTGAAAAAATATTTGCTGAGATCTCTGGAGATTCGTAATTTTGGGAAGCCTGGCAACCCCTTTTAATGAAAGTGTTTCTCTCCAGTCACTGCTTAGGGCTACATCAAGAGGAAACAAATATAGAGATAGAACGTGAAACTACTTTATTGTGTCAAGTTTCAAGAAGCTAGCACAAACCGTGTTAAATTTAGAGTTCCAAATACATCTATGAATATAGGAGAAAACAGAGTGTAACCTAAAAATTCAAACGCTTACTGCCAACGAACGACTTAACGTAGAAGAACGAAATTTGGTGAGCCAAGAGGGATTGGGGTACTGACTATTACCTGTAAGTGTCATCAAGATTTGGTGAAAAAATGTGTGCTGAGATTTCAGGAAACTCGTAGTTTTTTGGAAGCTTGGCAACCCCTTTCCATGAAAGTGATTTGCGCCAGTCTCTGCTTAGGGCTACATCAATTGGAAACAAACCATAGAGTTAGAGCATGGAACTTCTTTATTGTGTCAAGTTTCAAAGAGCTAGCACAAACCGTGTTTGATTTAGATTTCCAACTACATGTTTCCACATAGGAGAAAACAGAGTGAAACCCCAAATTTAAAACTGTTACTGCCAACGAACAGTTTAATCTAGAAGAACGAAATTTGGAGATCCAAGGGGGATTGGGGTACTGACCATTACCTGAAAGGGTCATCAAGATTGGGTGAAAAAATCTGTGCTGAGATTTCAGGAAACTCGCAGTTTTTGGAAGCTTGGCAACCCCTTTCCAAGAAAGTGATTGGAGCCAGTCTCTTCTTAGCGCTACATCAATAGGAAACAAACCATAGAGATAGAACTTGGAACTACGTTTTTGTGTCAAGTTTCAAAGAGCTAGCACAAACCGTGTTTGATTTTGAGTTCCAACTACATGTATTCATATAGGAGAAAACAGAGTGAAACCTCAAAATTAAAACTGTTACTGCCAATGAACGCTTTAACCTAGAAGAACAAAATTTGGTGAGCCAAGTGGGATTGGGGTACTGATCATTACCTGTAAGTGTCATCAAGATTGGGTGAAAAAATGTGTGCTGAGATTTCAGGAAACTCGTAGTTTTTTGGAAGCTTGGCAACCCCTTTCCATGAAAGTGTTTCTCGCAAGTCACTGCTTAGGGCTACATCAAGAGGAAACAAAACATAGAGATAGAACGTGAAACTACTTTATTGTGTCAAGTTTCAAGAAGCTAGCACAAACCGTGTTGGATTTAGAGTTCCAAATACATCTATCAATTTAGGAGAAAACAGAGTGAAACCAAAAAATTCAAACTGTTACTGGAAACGAACGCTTCAACATAGAAGAACAAAATCTGGGGAACCAAGTCGCCTTAGTGTACTGATCATTACCTGAAAGTATCATCCAGTTTGGGTGAAAAAATATTTGCTGAGATTTCTGGAGATTCGTAATTTTTGGAAGCTTGGCAACCCCTTTCCATGAAAGTGTTTCTCGCCAGTCACTGCTTAGGGCTACATCAAGAGGAAACAAAACATAGAGATAGAACGTGAAACTACTTTATTGTGTCGTTTCAAGAAGCTTGCACAAACCGTGTTGGATTTAGAGTTCCAAATACATCTATCAATATAGGAAAAAACAGAGTGAAACCTAAAAATTCAAACTGTTACTGGAAACGAACGCTTCAACATAGAAGAACGAAATTTGGGGAACCAAGTCACCTTAGTGTACTGATCATTACCTGAAAGTATCATCCAGTTTGGGTGAAAAAATATTTGCTGAGATTTCTGGAGATTCGTAATTTTGGGAAGCCTGTCAACCCCTTTCCATGAAAGTGTTTCTCGCCAGTCACTGCTTAGGGCTACATCAAGAGGAAACAAAACA
The DNA here is from genome assembly GCF_964194105.1 of Spermophilus citellus. Taxonomy (NCBI): domain Eukaryota; kingdom Metazoa; phylum Chordata; class Mammalia; order Rodentia; family Sciuridae; genus Spermophilus; species Spermophilus citellus. Next base: position 7,788,232 of record NC_138194.1, read on the forward strand.
TAGAGATAGAACATGAAACTACTTTATTGTGTCAAGTTTCAAGAAGCTAGAACAAACCGTGTTGGATTTAGAGTTCCAAATACATCTATCAATATAGGAGAAAACAGAGTGAAAGCTAAAAATTCAAACTGTTACTGGAAACGAACGCTTCAACATAGAAGAACGAAATTTGGGGAACCAAGTCGCCTTAGTGTACTGATCATTACCTGAAAGTATCATCCAGTTTGGGTGAAAAAATATTTGCTGAGATTTCTGGAGATTCGTAAATTTGGGAAGCTAGGCAACCCCTTTCCATGAAAGTGTTTCTCGCCAGTCACTGCTTAGGGCTACATCAAGAGGAAACAAAACATAGAGATAGAACGTGAAACTACTTATTGTGTCAAGTTTCAAGAAGCTAGCACAAACCGTGTTGGATTTAGAGTTCCAATTACATCTATCAATATAGGAGAAAACAGAGTGAAACCTAAAAATTCAAACTGTTACTGGAAACGAACGCTTCAACATAGAAGAACGAAATTTGGGGAACCAAGTCGCCTTAGTGTACTGATCATTACCTGAAAGTATCATCCAGTTTGGGTGAAAAAATATTTGCTGAGATTTCTGGAGATTCGTAATTTTGGGAAGCCTGGCAACCCCTTTCCATGAAAGTGTTTCTCGCCAGTCACTGCTTAGGGCTACATCAAGAGGAAACAAAACATAGAGATAGAACGTGAAACTACTTTATTGTGTCAAGTTTCAAGAAGCTAGCACAAACCGTGTTGGATTTAGAGTTCCAAATACATCTATCAATATAGGAGAAAACAGAGTGAAACCTAAAAATTCAAACTGTTACTGGAAACGAATGCTTGAACATACAAGAACTAAATTTGGGGAACCAAGTCGCCTTAGTGTACTGATCATTACCTGAAAGTATCATCCAGTTTCGGTGAAAAAATATTTGCTGAGATTTCTGGAGATTCGTAATTTTTGGAAGCTTGGCAACCCCTTTCCATGAAAGTGTTTCTCGCCATTCTCTGCTTAGGGCTACATCAAGAGGAACAAAACCTAGAGATAGAACGTGAAACTACTTTATTGTGTCAAGTTTCAAGAAGCTAGCACAAACCGTGTTGGATTTAGAGTTCCAAATACATCTATGAATATAGGAGAAAACAGAGTGAAACCTAAAAATAAACTGTTACTGCCAACGAACGATTTAACCTAGAAGAACGAAATGTGGTGAGCCAAGGGGGATTGGGGTACTGACTATTACCTGTAAGTGTCATCAAGATTTGGTGAAAAAATGTGTGCTGAGATTTCAGGAAACTCATAGTTTTTTGGAAGCTTGGCAACCCCTTTCCATGAAAGTGATTTGCGCCAGTCTCTGCTTAGGGCTACATCAATTGGAAAAAAACCATAGAGTTAGAGCATGGAACTTCTTTATTGTGTCAAGTTTCAAAGAGCTAGCACAAACCGTGTTTGATTTAGATTTCCAACTACATGTTTCCACATAGGAGAAAACCGAGTGAAACCCCAAATTTAAAACTGTTACTGCCAACGAACGGTTTAACCTAGAAGAACGAAATTTGGAGATCCAAGGGGGAGGGGGTACTGACCATTACCTGAAATATTCATCAAGATAGGGTGAAAAAATGTGTGCTGAGATTTCAGGAAACTCGTAGTTTTTGGAAGCTTGGCAACCCCTTTCCATTAAAGTGATTTGCGCAAGTCTCTTCTTAGGGCTACATCAATAGGAAACAAACCATAGAGATAGAACTTGGAACTACTTTATTGTGTCAAGTTTCAAAGAGCTAGCACAAACCGTGTTTGATTTAGAGTTCCAACTACATGTATTCATATAGGAGGACACAGAGTGAAACCTCAAAATTAAAACTGTTACTGCCAACGAACGCTTCAACATAGAAGAACGAAATTTGGGGAACCAAGTCGCCTTAGTGTACTGATCATCACCTGAAAGTATCATCCAGTTTGGGTGAAAAAACATTTGCTGAGATTTCTGGAGATTCGTAATTTTGGGAAGCTTGGCAACCCCTTCCCATGAAAGTGTTTCTCGCCAGGCAGCGCTTAAGGCTACATCAAGAGGAAACAAAACATAGAGATAGAACGTAAAACTACTTTATAGTGTCAAGTTTCAAGAAGCTAGCACAAACCGTGTTGGATTTAGAGTTCCAAATACATCTATCAATATAGGAGAAAACAGAGTGAAACCTAAAAATTCAAACTGTTACTGGAAACGAATGCTTCAACATAGAAGAACGAAATTTGGGGAACCAAGTCGCCTTAGTGTACTGATCATTACCTGAAAGTATCATCCAGTTTGGGTGAAAAAATATTTGCTGAGATTTCTGGAGTTTCGTAATTTTGGGAAGCTTGTCAACCCCTTTCCATGAAAGTGTTTCTCGCCAGTCACTGCTTAGGGCTACATCAAGAGGAAACAAAACATAGAGATAGAACATGAAACTACTTTATTGTGTCAAGTTTCAAGAAGCTAGCACAAACCGTGTTGGATTTAGAGTTCCAAATACATCTATCTATATAGGAGAAAACAGAGTGAAACCTAAAAATTCAAACTGTTACTGGAAACGAACGCTTCAACATAGAAGAACGAAATTTGGGGAACCAAGTCGCCTCAGTGTACTGATCATTACCTGAAAGTATCATCCAGTTTGGGTGAAAAAATATTTGCTGAGATTTCTGGAGATTCGTAATTTTGCAAAGCCTGGCAACCCCTTTCCATGAAAGTGTTTCTCGCCAGTCACTGCTTAGGGCTACATCAAGAGGAAACAAAACATAGAGATAGAAGGTGAAACTAGTTTATTGTGTCAAGTTTCAAAGAGCTAGCACAAACCGTGTTTGATTTAGAGTTCCAACTACATGTATCCATATAGGAGAAAACAGAGTGAAACCAAAAAATTAAAACTGTTACTACCAACGAACGGTTTAATCTTGAAGAACGAAATTTGTTGATCCAAGTGGGATCAGGGTACTGATTATTACCTGAAAGTGTCATCAATATTGGGTGAAAAAATGTGTGCTGAGATTTCAGGAAACTGGTAGTTTTTTGGAAGCTTGGCAACCCCTTTCCATGAAAGTGTTTCTCGCCAGGCAGCGCTTAAGGCTACATCAAGAGGAAACAAAACATAGAGATAGAACGTAAAACTACTTTATAGTGTCAAGTTTCAAGAAGCTAGCACAAACCGTGTTGGATTTAGAGTTCCAAATACATCTATCAATATAGGAGAAAACAGAGTGAAACCTAAAAATTCAAACTGTTACTGGAAACGAACGCTTCAACATAGAAGAACGAAATTTGGGGAACCAAGTCGCCTTAGTGTACTGATCATTACCTGAAAGTATCATCCAGTTTGGGTGAAAAAATATTTGCTGAGATTTCTGGAGATTCGTAATTTTGGGAAGCTTGCCAACCCCTTTCCATGAAAGTGTTTCTCGCCAGTCACTGCTTAGGACTACATCAAGAGGAAACAAAACATAGAGATAGAAGGTGAAACTACTTTATTGTGTCAAGTTTCAAGAACCTAGCACAAACCGTGTTGGATTTAGAGTTCCAAATACATCTATCAATATAGGAGAAAACAGAGTGAAACCTACAAATTCAAACTGTTACTGGAAACGAACGCTTCAACATAGAAGAACGAAATCTGGGGAACCAAGTCGCCTTAGTGTACTGATCATTACCTGAAAGTATCATCCAGTTTGGGTGAAAAAATATTTGCTGAGATTTCTGGAGATTCGTAATTTTGGGAAGCCTGGCAACCCCTTTCCATGAAAGTGTTTCTCGCCAGTCACTGCTTAGGGCTACATCAAGAGGAAACAAAACATAGAGATAGAACGTGAAACTACTTTATTGTGTCAAGTTTCAAGAAGCTAGCACAAACCGTGTTGGATTTAGAGTTCCAAATACATCTATGAATATAGGAGAAAACAGAGTGAAACCTAAAAATTCAAACTGTTACTGGAAACGAACGCTTCAACATAGAAGAACGAAATTTGGGGAACCAAGTCGCCTTAGTGTACTGATCATTACCTGAAAGTATCATCCAGTTTGGGTGAAAAAATATTTGCTGAGATTTCTGGAGATTCGTAATTTTGGGAAGCTTGGCAACCCCTTTCCATGAAAGTGTTTCTCGCCAGTCACTGCTTAGGGCTACATCAAGAGGAAACAAAACATAGAGACAGAACGTGAAACTACTTTATTGTGTCAAGTTTCAAGAAGCTAGCACAAACCGTGTTGGATTTAGAGTTCCAAATACATCTATCAATATAGGAGAAAACAGAGTGAAACCTAAAAATTCATACTGTTACTGGAAACGAACGCTTCAACATAGAAGAACGAAATTTGGGGAACCAAGTCGCCTTAGTGTACTGATCATTACCTGAAAGTATCATCCAGTTTGGGTGAAAAAATATTTGCTGAGATTTCTGGAGATTCGTAATTTTGGGAAGCTTGCCAACCCCTTTCCATGAAAGTGTTTCTCGCCAGTCACTGCTTAGGACTACATCAAGAGGAAACAAAACATAGAGATAGAACGTGAAACTACTTTATTGTGTCAAGTTTCAAGAAGCTAGCACAAACCGTGTTGGATTTAGAGTTCCAAATACATCTATCAATATAGGAGAAAACAGAGTGAAACCTAAAAATTCAAACTGTTACTGGAAACGAACGCTTCAACATAGAAGAACGAAATGTGGGGAACCAAGTCGCCTTAGGGTACTGATCATTACCTGAAAGTATCATCCAGTTTGGGTGAAAAAATATTTGCTGAGATTTCTGGAGATTCGTAATTTTTGGAAGCTTGGCAACCCCTTTCCATGAAAGTGTTTCTTGCCAGTCACTGCTTAGGGCTACATCAAGAGGAAACAAAACATAGAGATAGAACATGAAACTACTTTATTGTGTCAAGTTTCAAGAAGCTAGAACAAACCGTGTTGGATTTAGAGTTCCAAATACATCTATCAATATAGGAGAAAACAGAGTGAAAGCTAAAAATTCAAACTGTTACTGGAAACGAACGCTTCAACATAGAAGAACGAAATTTGGGGAACCAAGTCGCCTCAGTGTACTGATCATTACCTGAAAGTATCATCCAGTTTGGGTGAAAAAATATTTGCTGAGATTTCTGGAGATTCGTAAATTTGGGAAGCTAGGCAACCCCTTTCCATGAAAGTGTTTCTCGCCAGTCACTGCTTAGGGCTACATCAAGAGGAAACAAAACATAGAGATAGAACGTGAAACTACTTATTGTGTCAAGTTTCAAGAAGCTAGCACAAACCGTGTTGGATTTAGAGTTCCAAATACATCTATCAATATAGGAGAAAACAGAGTGAAACCTAAAAATTCAAACTGTTACTGGAAACGAACGCTTCAACATAGAAGAACGAAATTTGGGGAACCAAGTCGCCTTAGTGTACTGATCATTACCTGAAAGTATCATCCAGTTTGGGTGAAAAAATATTTGCTGAGATTTCTGGAGATTCGTAATTTTTGGAAGCTTGGCAACCCCTTTCCATGAAAGTGTTTCTCGCCATTCACTGCTTAGGGCTACATCAAGAGGAAACAAAACATAGAGATACAACCTGAAACTACTTTATTGTGTCAAGTTTCAAGAAGCTAGCACAAACCGTGTTGGATTTAGAGTTCCAATACATCTATCAATATAGGAGAAAACAGAGTGAAACCTAAAAATTCAAACTGTTCCTGGAAACGAACGCTTCAACATAGAAGAACGAAATTTTGGGAACCAAGTCGCCATAGTGTACTGATCATTACCTGAAAGTATCATCCAGTTTGGGTGTAAAAATATTTGCTGAGATTTCTAGAGATTCGTAATTTTTGGAAGCTAGGCAACCTTTTCCATGAAAGTGTTTCTCGCCAGTCACTGCTTAGGGCTACATCAAGAGGAAACAAAACATAGAGATAGAACGTGAAACTACTTTATTGTGTCAAGTTTCAAGAAGCTAGCACAAACCGTGTTGGATTTAGAGTTCCAAATACATCTATCAATATAGGAGAAAACAGAGTGAAACCTAAAAATTCAAACTTTTACTGGAAACGAACACTTCAACATAGAAGAACGAAATCTGGGGAACCAAGTCGCCTTAGTGTACTGATCATTACTTGAAAGTATCATCCAGTTTGGGTGAAAAAATATTTGCTGAGATTTCTGGAGATTCGTAATTTTGGGAAGCCTGGCAACCCCTTTCCATGAAAGTGTTTCTCTCCAGTCACTGCTTAGGGCTACATGAAGAGGAAACAAAACATAGAGATAGAACATGAAACTACTTTATTGTGTCAAGTTTCAAGAAGCTAGCACAAACCGTGTTGGATTTAGAGTTCCAAATACATCTATCAATTTAGGAGAAAACAGAGTGAAACCAAAAAATTCAAACTGTTACTGGAAACGAACGCTTCAACATAGAAGAACAAAATCTGGGGAACCAAGTCGCCTTAGTGTACTGATCATTACCTGAAAGTATCATCCAGTTTGGGTGAAAAAATATTTGCTGAGATTTCTGGAGATTCGTAATTTTTGGAAGCTTGGCAACCCCTTTCCATGAAAGTGTTTCTCGCCAGTCACTGCTTAGGGCTACATCAAGAGGAAACAAAACATAGAGATAGAACTTGAAACTACTTTATTGTGTCGTTTCAAGAAGCTTGCACAAACCGTGTTGGATTTAGAGTTCCAAATACATCTATCAATATAGGAAAAAACAGAGTGAAACCTAAAAATTCAAACTGTTACTGGAAACGAACGCTTCAACATAGAAGAACGAAATTTGGGGAACCAAGTCGCCTTGGTGTACTTATCATTACCTGAAAGTATCATCCAGTTTGGGTGAAAAAATATTTGCTGAGATTTCTGGAGATTCGTAATTTTGGGAAGCCTGTCAACCCCTTTCCATGAAAGTGTTTCTCGCCAGTCACTGCTTAGGGCTACATCAAGAGGAAACAAAACATAGAGATAGAACATGAAACTACTTTATTGTGTCAAGTTTCAAGAAGCTAGAACAAACCGTGTTGGATTTAGAGTTCCAAATACATCTATCAATATAGGAGAAAACAGAGTGAAAGCTAAAAATTCAAACTGTTACTGGAAACGAACGCTTCAACATAGAAGAACGAAATTTGGGGAACCAAGTCGCCTTAGTGTACTGATCATTACCTGAAAGTATCATCCAGTTTGGGTGAAAAAATATTTGCTGAGATTTCTGGAGATTCGTAAATTTGGGAAGCTAGGCAACCCCTTTCCATGAAAGTGTTTCTCGCCAGTCACTGCTTAGGGCTACATCAAGAGGAAACAAAACATAGAGATAGAACGTGAAACTACTTATTGTGTCAAGTTTCAAGAAGCTAGCACAAACCGTGTTGGATTTAGAGTTCCAATTACATCTATCAATATAGGAGAAAACAGAGTGAAACCTAAAAATTCAAACTGTTACTGGAAACGAACGCTTCAACATAGAAGAACGAAATTTGGGGAACCAAGTCGCCTTAGTGTACTGATCATTACTTGAAAGTATCATCCAGTTTGGGTGAAAAAATATTTGCTGAGATTTCTGGAGATTCGTAATTTTGGGAAGCCTGGCAACCCCTTTCCATGAAAGTGTTTCTCGCCAGTCACTGCTTAGGGCTACATCAAGAGGAAACAAAACATAGAGATAGAACGTGAAACTACTTTATTGTGTCAAGTTTCAAGAAGCTAGCACAAACCGTGTTGGATTTAGAGTTCCAAATACATCTATCAATATAGGAGAAAACAGAGTGAAACCTAAAAATTCAAACTGTTACTGGAAACGAATGCTTGAACATACAAGAACTAAATTTGGGGAACCAAGTCGCCTTAGTGTACTGATCATTACCTGAAAGTATCATCCAGTTTCGGTGAAAAAATATTTGCTGAGATTTCTGGAGATTCGTAATTTTGGGAAGCTTGCCAACCCCTTTCCATGAAAGTGTTTCTCGCCAGTCACTGCTTAGGACTACATCAAGAGGAAACAAAACATAGAGATAGAAAGTGAAACTACTTTATTGTGTCAAGTTTCAAGAACCTAGCACAAACCGTGTTGGATTTAGAGTTCCAAATACATCTATCAATATAGGAGAAAACAGAGTGAAACCTAAAAATTCAAACTGTTACTGGAAACGAACACTTCAACATAGAAGAACGAAATCTGGGGAACCAAGTCGCCTTAGTGTACTGATCATTACTTGAAAGTATCATCCAGTTTGGGTGAAAAAATATTTGCTGAGATTTCTGGAGATTCGTAATTTTGGGAAGCCTGGCAACCCCTTTCCATGAAAGTGTTTCTCTCCAGTCACTGCTTAGGGCTACATGAAGAGGAAACAAAACATAGAGATAGAACATGAAACTACTTTATTGTGTCAAGTTTCAAGAAGCTAGCACAAACCGTGTTGGATTTAGAGTTCCAAATACATCTATCAATTTAGGAGAAAACAGAGTGAAACCAAAAAATTCAAACTGTTACTGGAAACGAACGCTTCAACATAGAAGAACAAAATCTGGGAACCAAGTCGCCTTAGTGTACTGATCATTACCTGAAAGTATCATCCAGTTTGGGTGAAAAAATATTTGCTGAGATTTCTGGAGATTCGTAATTTTTGGAAGCTTGGCAACCCCTTTCCATGAAAGTGTTTCTCGCCAGTCACTGCTTAGGGCTACATCAAGAGGAAACAAAACATAGAGATAGAACGTGAAACTACTTTATTGTGTCGTTTCAAGAAGCTTGCACAAACCGTGTTGGATTTAGAGTTCCAAATACATCTATCAATATAGGAAAAAACAGAGTGAAACCTAAAAATTCAAACTGTTACTGGAAACGAACGCTTCAACATAGAAGAACGAAATTTGGGGAACCAAGTCGCCTTAGTGTACTGATCATTACCTGAAAGTATCATCCAGTTTGGGTGAAAAAATATTTGCTGAGATTTCTGGAGATTCGTAATTTTGGGAAGCCTGTCAACCCCTTTCCATGAAAGTGTTTCTCGCCAGTCACTGCTTAGGGCTACATCAAGAGGAAACAATACATAGAGATAGAACATGAAACTACTTTATTGTGTCAAGTTTCAAGAAGCTAGAACAAACCGTGTTGGATTTAGAGTTCCAAATACATCTATCAATATAGGAGAAAACAGAGTGAAAGCTAAAAATTCAAACTGTTACTGGAAACGAACGCTTCAACATAGAAGAACGAAATTTGGGGAACCAAGTCGCCTTAGTGTACTGATCATTACCTGAAAGTATCATCCAGTTTGGGTGAAAAAATATTTGCTGAGATTTCTGGAGATTCGTAAATTTGGGAAGCTAGGCAACCCCTTTCCATGAAAGTGTTTCTCGCCAGTCACTGCTTAGGGCTACATCAAGAGGAAACAAAACATAGAGATAGAACGTGAAACTACTTATTGTGTCAAGTTTCAAGAAGCTAGCACAAACCGTGTTGGATTTAGAGTTCCAATAACATCTATCAATATAGGAGAAAACAGAGTGAAACCTAAAAATTCAAACTGTTACTGGAAACGAACGCTTCAACATAGAAGAACGAAATTTGGGGAACCAAGTCGCCTTAGTGTACTGATCATTACCTGAAAGTATCATCCAGTTTGGGTGAAAAAATATTTGCTGAGATTTCTGGAGATTCGTAATTTTGGGAAGCCTGGCAACCCCTTTCCATGAAAGTGTTTCTCGCCAGTCACTGCTTAGGGCTACATCAAGAGGAAACAAAACATAGAGATAGAACGTGAAACTACTTTATTGTGTCAAGTTTCAAGAAGCTAGCACAAACCGTGTTGGATTTAGAGTTCCAAATACATCTATCAATATAGGAGAAAACAGAGTGAAACCTAAAAATTCAAACTGTTACTGGAAACGAATGCTTGAACATACAAGAACTAAATTTGGGGAACCAAGTCGCCTTAGTATACTGATCATTACCTGAAAGTATCATCCAGTTTCGGTGAAAAAATATTTGCTGAGATTTCTGGAGATTCGTAATTTTTGGAAGCTTGGCAACCCCTTTCCATGAAAGTGTTTCTCGCCATTCTCTGCTTAGGGCTACATCAAGAGGAACAAAACCTAGAGATAGAACGTGAAACTACTTTATTGTGTCAAGTTTCAAGAAGCTAGCACAAACCGTGTTGGATTTAGAGTTCCAAATACATCTATGAATATAGGAGAAAACAGAGTGAAACCTAAAAATTTAAACTGTTACTGCCAACGAACGATTTAACCTAGAAGAACGAAATGTGGTGAGCCAAGGGGGATTGGGGTACTGACTATTACCTGTAAGTGTCATCAAGATTTGGTGAAAAAATGTGTGCTGAGATTTCAGGAAACTCGTAGTTTTTTGGAAGCTTGGCAACCCCTTTCCATGAAAGTGATTTGCGCCAGTCTCTGCTTAGGGCTACATCAATTGGAAAAAAACCATAGAGTTAGAGCATGGAACTTCTTTATTGTGTCAAGTTTCAAAGAGCTAGCACAAACCGTGTTTGATTTAGATTTCCAACTACATGTTTCCACATAGGAGAAAACCGAGTGAAACCCCAAATTTAAAACTGTTACTGCCAACGAACGGTTTAACCTAGAAGAACGAAATTTGGAGATCCAAGGGGGAGGGGGTACTGACCATTACCTGAAATATTCATCAAGATAGGGTGAAAAAATGTGTGCTGAGATTTCAGGAAACTCGTAGTTTTTGGAAGCTTGGCAACCCCTTTCCATTAAAGTGATTTGCGCAAGTCTCTTCTTAGGGCTACATCAATAGGAAACAAACCATAGAGATAGAACTTGGAACTACTTTATTGTGTCAAGTTTCAAAGAGCTAGCACAAACCGTGTTTGATTTAGAGTTCCAACTACATGTATTCATATAGGAGAAAACAGAGTGAAACCTCAAAATTAAAACTGTTACTGCCAACGAACGCTTCAACATAGAAGAACGAAATTTGGGGAACCAAGTCGCCTTAGTGTACTGATCATCACCTGAAAGTATCATCCAGTTTGGGTGAAAAAACATTTGCTGAGATTTCTGGAGATTCGTAATTTTGGGAAGCTTGGCAACCCCTTCCCATGAAAGTGTTTCTCGCCAGGCAGCGCTTAAGGCTACATCAAGAGGAAACAAAACATAGAGATAGAACGTAAAACTACTTTATAGTGTCAAGTTTCAAGAAGCTAGCACAAACCGTGTTGGATTTAGAGTTCCAAATACATCTATCAATATAGGAGAAAACAGAGTGAAACCTAAAAATTCAAACTGTTACTGGAAACGAACGCTTCAACATAGAAGAACGAAATTTGGGGAACCAAGTCGCCTTAGTGTACTGATCATTACCTGAAAGTATCATCCAGTTTGGGTGAAAAAATATTTGCTGAGATTTCTGGAGTTTCGTAATTTTGGGAAGCTTGTCAACCCCTTTCCATGAAAGTGTTTCTCGCCAGTCACTGCTTAGGGCTACATCAAGAGGAAACAAAACATAGAGATAGAACATGAAACTACTTTATTGTGTCAAGTTTCAAGAAGCTAGCACAAACCGTGTTGGATTTAGAGTTCCAAATACATCTATCTATATAGGAGAAAACAGAGTGAAACCTAAAAATTCAAACTGTTACTGGAAACGAACGCTTCAACATAGAAGAACGAAATTTGGGGAACCAAGTCGCCTCAGTGTACTGATCATTACCTGAAAGTATCATCCAGTTTGGGTGAAAAAATATTTGCTGAGATTTCTGGAGATTCGTAATTTTGCAAAGCCTGGCAACCCCTTTCCATGAAAGTGTTTCTCGCCAGTCACTGCTTAGGGCTACATCAAGAGGAAACAAAACATAGAGATAGAAGGTGAAACTACTTTATTGTGTCAAGTTTCAAAGAGCTAGCACAAACCGTGTTTGATTTAGAGTTCCAACTACATGTATCCATATAGGAGAAAACAGAGTGAAACCAAAAAATTAAAACTGTTACTACCAACGAACGGTTTAATCTTGAAGAACGAAATTTGTTGATCCAAGTGGGATCAGGGTACTGATTATTACCTGAAAGTGTCATCAATATTGGGTGAAAAAATGTGTGCTGAGATTTCAGGAAACTGGTAGTTTTTTGGAAGCTTGGCAACCCCTTTCCATGAAAGTGTTTCTCGCCAGGCAGCGCTTAAGGCTACATCAAGAGGAAACAAAACATAGAGATAGAACGTAAAACTACTTTATAGTGTCAAGTTTCAAGAAGCTAGCACAAACCGTGTTGGATTTAGAGTTCCAAATACATCTATCAATATAGGAGAAAACAGAGTGAAACCTAAAAATTCAAACTGTTACTGGAAACGAACGCTTCAAAATAGAATAACGAAATCTGGGGAACCAAGTCGCCTTAGTGTACTGATCATTACCTGAAAGTATCATCCAGTTTGGGTGAAAAAATATTTGCTGAGATTTCTGGAGATTCGTAATTTTGGGAAGCTTGGCAACCCCTTTCCTTGAAAGTGTTCCTCGCCAGTCACTGCTTAGGGCTACATCAAGAGGAAACAAAACCTAGAGATAGAACGTGAAACTACTTTATTGTGTCAAGTTTCAAGAAGCTAGCACAAACCGTGTTGAATTTAGAGTTCCAAATACATCTATCAATATAGGAGAAAACAGAGTGAAACCTAAAAATTCAAACTGTTACTGGAAACGAACGCTTCAACATAGAAGAACGAAATTTGGGGAACCAAGTCGCCTTAGTGTACTGATCATTACCTGAAAGTATCATCCAGTTTGGGTGAAAAAATATTTGCTGAGATTTCTGGAGATTCGTAATTTTGGGAAGCTTGGCAACCCCTTTCCATGAAAGTGTTTCTCGCCAGTCACTGCTTAGGACTACATCAAGAGGAAACAAAACATAGAGATAGAAGGTGAAACTACTTTATTGTGTCAAGTTTCAAGAACCTAGCACAAACCGTGTTGGATTTAGAGTTCCAAATACATCTATCAATATAGGAGAAAACAGAGTGAAACCTAAAAATTCAAACTGTTACTGGAAACGAACGCTTCAACATAGAATAACGAAATTTGGGGAACCAAGTCGCCTTAGTGTACTGATCATGACCTGAAAGTATCATCCAGTTTGGGTGAAAAAATATTTGCTGAGATTTCTGGAGATTCGTAATTTTGGGAAGCCTGGCAACCCCTTTCCATGAAAGTGTTTCTCGCCAGTCACTGCTTAGGGCTACATCAAGAGGAAACAAAACATAGAGAGAGAACGTGAAACTACTTTATTGTGTCAAGTTTCAAGAAGCTAGCACAAACCGTGTTGGATTTAGAGTTCCAAATACATCTATCAATACAGGAGAAAACAGAGTGAAACCTAAAAATTCAAACAGTTACTGGAAACGAACGCTTCAACATAGAAGAATGAAATTTGGGGAACCAAGTCGCCTTCGTGTACTGATCATTACCTGAAAGTATCATCCAGTTTTGGTGAAAAAATATTTGCTGAGATTTCTGGAGATTCATAATTTTTGGAAGCTTGGCAACCCCTTTCCATGAAAGTGTTTCTCGCCAGTCACTGCTTAGGGCTACATCAAGAGGAAACAAAACATAGAGATAGAACGTGAAACTACTTTATTGTGTCAAGTTACAAGAAGCTAGCACAAACCGTGTTGGATTTAGAGTTCCAAAGACATCTACGAATATAGGAGAAAACAGAGTGAAACCTAAAAATTCAAACTGTTACTGGAAACGAACGCTTCAACATAGAAGAACGAAATCTGGGGAACCAAGTCGCCTTAGTGTACTGATCATTACCTGAAAGTATCATCCACTTTGGGTGAAAAAATATTTGCTGAGATTTCTGGAGATTCGTAATTTTGGGAAGCCTGGCAACCCCTTTCCATGAAAGTGTTTCTCGCCAGTCACTGCTTAGGGCTACATCAAGAGGAAATAAAACATAGAGATAGAAGGTGAAACTACTTTATTGTGTCAAGTTTCAAGAAGCTAGCACAAACCGTGTTGGATTTAGAGTTCCAAATACATCTATCAATATAGGAGAAAACAGAGTGAAACCTAAAAATTCAAACTGTTACTGGAAACGAACGCTTCAACATAGAATAACGAAATTTGGGGAACCAAGTCGCCTTAGTGTACTGATCATTACCTGAAAGTATCATCCAGTTTGGGTGAAAAAATATTTGCTGAGATTTCTGGAGATTAGTAATTTTGCAAAGCCTGGCAACCCCTTTCCATGAAAGTGTTTCTCGCCAGTCACTGCTTAGGGCTACATCAAGAGGAAAAAAAACATAGAGATAGAAGGTGAAACTACTTTATTGCGTCAAGTTTCAAGAAGCTAGCACAAACCGTGTTGGATTTAGAATTCCAAATACATCTATGAATATAGGAGAAAACAGAGTGAAACCTAAAAATTCAAACTGTTACTGGAAACGAACGCTTCAAAATAGAATAACGAAATCTGGGGAACCAAGTCGCCTTAGTGTACTGATCATTACCTGAAAGTATCATCCAGTTTGGGTGAAAAAATATTTGCTGAGATTTCTGGAGATTCATAATTTTTGGAAGCTTGGCAACCCCTTTCCATGAAAGTGTTTCTCGCCAGTCACTGCTTAGGGCTACATCAAGAGGAAACAAAACATAGAGATAGAACGTGAAACTACTTTATTGTGTCAAGTTTCAAGAAGCTAGCACAAACCGTGTTGGATTTAGAGTTCCAAATACATCTATGAATATAGGAGAAAACAGAGTGAAACCTAAAAATTCAAACTGTTACTGGAAACGAACGCTTCAACATAGAAGAACGAAATCTGGGGAACCAAGTCGCCTTAGTGTACTGATCATTACCTGAAAGTATCATCCAGTTTGGGTGAAAAAATATTTGCTGAGATTTCTGGAGATTCGTAATTTTGGGAAGCCTGGCAACCCCTTTCCATGAAAGTGTTTCTCGCCAGTCACTGCTTAGGGCTACATCAAGAGGAAACAAAACATAGAGATAGAAGGTGAAACTACTTTATTGTGTCAAGTTTCAAGAAGCTAGCACAAACCGTGTTGGATTTAGAGTTCCAAATACATCTATCAATATAGGAGAAAACAGAGTGAAACCTAAAAATTCAAACTGTTACTGGAAACGAATGCTTCAACATAGAATAACGAAATTTGGGGAACCAAGTCGCCTTAGTGTACTGATCATTACCTGAAAGTATCATCCAGTTTGGGTGAAAAAATATTTGCTGAGATTTCTGGAGATTAGTAATTTTGCAAAGCCTGGCAACCCCTTTCCATGAAAGTGTTTCTCGCCAGTCACTGCTTAGGGCTACATCAAGAGGAAACAAAACATAGAGATAGAAGGTGAAACTACTTTATTGCGTCAAGTTTCAAGAAGCTAGCACAAACCGTGTTGGATTTAGAGTTCCAAATACATCTATGAATATAGGAGAAAACAGAGTGAAACCTAAAAATTCAAACTGTTACTGGAAACGAACGCTTCAACATAGAATAACGAAATTTGGGGAACCAAGTCGCCTTAGTGTACTGATCATTACCTGAAAGTATCATCCAGTTTGGGTGAAAAAATA
This sequence comes from Spermophilus citellus, assembly GCF_964194105.1. Taxonomy (NCBI): domain Eukaryota; kingdom Metazoa; phylum Chordata; class Mammalia; order Rodentia; family Sciuridae; genus Spermophilus; species Spermophilus citellus. Next base: position 7,803,814 of record NC_138194.1, read on the forward strand.
TTTGCTGAGATTTCTGGAGATTAGTAATTTTGCAAACCTGGCAACCCCTTTCCATGAAAGTGTTTCTCGCCAGTCACTGCTTAGGGCTACATCAAGAGGAAACAAAACATAGAGATATAAGATGAAACTACTTTATTGTGTCAAGTTTCAAGAAGCTAGCACAAACCGTGTTGGATTTAGAGTTCCAAATACATCTATCAATATAGGAGAAAACAGAGTGAAACCTAAAAATTCAAACTGTTACTGGAAACGAACGCTTCAACATAGAAGAACGAAATTTGGGGAACCAAGTCGCCTTAGTGTACTGATCATGACCTGAAAGTATCATCCAGTTTGGGTGAAAAAATATTTGCTGAGATTTCTGGAGATTCGTAATTTTTGGAAGCTTGGCAACCCCTTTCCATGAAAGTGTTTCTCGCCAGTCACTGCTTAGTGCTACATCAAGAGGAAACAAAACATAGAGATAGAACGTGAAACTACTTTATTGTGTCAAGTTTCAAGAAGCTAGCACAAACCGTGTTGGATTTAGAGTTCCAAATACATCTATGAATATAGGAGAAAACAGAGTGAAACCTAAAAATTCAAACTGTTACTGGAAACGAACGCTTCAACATAGAAGAACGAAATTTGGGGAACCAAGTCGCCTTAGTATACTGATCATTACCTGAAAGTATCATCCAGTTTGGGTGAAAAAATATTTTCTGAGATTTCTGGAGATTCGTAATTTTGGGAAGCTTGGCAACCCCTTTCCATGAAAGTGTTTCTCGCCAGTCACTGCTTAGGGCTACATCAAGAGGAAACAAAACATAGAGATAGAACGTGAAACTACTTTATTGTGTCATGTTTCAAGAAGCTAGCACAAACCGTGTTGGATTTAGAGTTCCAAATACATCTATCAATATAGGAGAAAACAGAGTGAAACCTAAAAATTCAAACTATTACTGGAAACGAACACTTCAACATAGAAGAACGAAATCTGGGGAACCAAGTTGCCTTAGTGTACTAATCATTACCTGAAAGTATCATCCATTTTGGGTGAAAAAATATTTGCTGAGATTTCTGGAGATTCATAATTTTTGGAAGCTTGGCAACCCCTTTCCATGAAAGTGTTTCTTGCCAGTCACTGCTTAGGGCTACATCATGAGGAAACAAAACGTAGAGATAGAACGTGAAACTACTTTATTGTGTCAAGTTTCAAGAAGCTAGCACAAACCGTGTTGGATTTAGAGTTCCAAATACATCTATCAATATAGGAGAAAACAGAGTGAAACCTAAAAATTCAAACTGTACTGGAAACGAACGCTTCAACATAGAACGAAATTTGGGGAACCAAGTCGCCTTAGTCTACTGATCATTACCTGAAAGTATCATCCAGTTTGGGTGAAAAAATATTTGCTGAGATTTCTGGAGATTCGTAATTTTTGGAAGCTTGGCAACCCCTTTCCATGAAAGTGTTTCTCGCCAGTCACTGCTTAGGGCTACATCAAGAGGAAACAAAACATAGAGATAGAACGTGAAACTACTTTATTGTGTCAAGTTTCAAGAAGCTAGCACAAACCGTGTTGGATTTAGAGTTCCAAATACATCTATCTATATAGGAGAAAACAGAGTGAAACCTAAAAATTCAAACTGTTACTGGAAACGAACGCTTCATCATAGAAGAACGAAATTTGGGGAACCAAGTCACCTTAGTGTACTGATCATTACCTGAAAGTATCATCCAGTTTGGGTGAAAATATATTTGCTGAGATTTCTGGAGATTAGTAATTTTGCAAAGCCTGGCAACCCCTTTCCATGAAAGTGTTTCTCGCCAGTCACTGCTTAGGGCTACATCATCAGGAAACAAAACATAGAGATAGAACGTGAAACTACTTTATTGTGTCAAGTTTCAAGAAGCTAGCAAAAACCGTGTTGGATTTAGAGTTCCAAATACATCTATCAATATAGGAGAAAACAGAGTGAAACCTAAAAATTCAAACTGTTACTGGAAACGAACGCTTCAACATAGAATAACGAAATTTGGGGAACCAAGTCGCCTTAGTGTACTGATCATTACCTGAAAGTATCATCCAGTTTGGGTGAAAAAATATTTGCTGAGATTTCTGGAGATTAGTAATTTTGCAAAGCCTGGCAACCCCTTTCCATGAAAGTGTTTCTCGCCAGTCACTGCTTAGGGCTACATCAAGAGGAAACAAAACATAGAGATAGAAGGTGAAACTACTTTATTGCGTCAAGTTTCAAGAAGCTAGCACAAACCGTGTTGGATTTAGAGTTCCAAATACATCTATGAATATAGGAGAAAACAGAGTGAAACCTAAAAATTCAAACTGTTACTGGAAACGAACGCTTCAACATAGAATAACGAAATTTGGGGAACCAAGTCGCCTTAGTGTACTGATCATTACCTGAAAGTATCATCCAGTTTGGGTGAAAAAATATTTGCTGAGATTTCTGGAGATTAGTAATTTTGCAAAGCCTGGCAACCCCTTTCCATGAAAGTGTTTCTCGCCAGTCACTGCTTAGGGCTACATCAAGAGGAAACAAAACATAGAGATATAAGATGAAACTACTTTATTGTGTCAAGTTTCAAGAAGCTAGCACAAACCGTGTTGGATTTAGAGTTCCAAATACATCTATCAATATAGGAGAAAACAGAGTGAAACCTAAAAATTCAAACTGTTACTGGAAACGAACGCTTCAACATAGAAGAACGAAATTTGGGGAACCAAGTCGCCTTAGTGTACTGATCATGACCTGAAAGTATCATCCAGTTTGGGTGAAAAAATATTTGCTGAGATTTCTGGAGATTCGTAATTTTTGGAAGCTTGGCAACCCCTTTCCATGAAAGTGTTTCTCGCCAGTCACTGCTTAGTGCTACATCAAGAGGAAACAAAACATAGAGATAGAACGTGAAACTACTTTATTGTGTCAAGTTTCAAGAAGCTAGCACAAACCGTGTTGGATTTAGAGTTCCAAATACATCTATGAATATAGGAGAAAACAGAGTGAAACCTAAAAATTCAAACTGTTACTGGAAACGAACGCTTCAACATAGAAGAACGAAATTTGGGGAACCAAGTCGCCTTAGTATACTGATCATTACCTGAAAGTATCATCCAGTTTGGGTGAAAAAATATTTTCTGAGATTTCTGGAGATTCGTAATTTTGGGAAGCTTGGCAACCCCTTTCCATGAAAGTGTTTCTCGCCAGTCACTGCTTAGGGCTACATCAAGAGGAAACAAAACATAGAGATAGAACGTGAAACTACTTTATTGTGTCATGTTTCAAGAAGCTAGCACAAACCGTGTTGGATTTAGAGTTCCAAATACATCTATCAATATAGGAGAAAACAGAGTGAAACCTAAAAATTCAAACTATTACTGGAAACGAACACTTCAACATAGAAGAACGAAATCTGGGGAACCAAGTTGCCTTAGTGTACTAATCATTACCTGAAAGTATCATCCATTTTGGGTGAAAAAATATTTGCTGAGATTTCTGGAGATTCGTAATTTTTGGAAGCTTGGCAACCCCTTTCCATGAAAGTGTTTCTTGCCAGTCACTGCTTAGGGCTACATCATGAGGAAACAAAACGTAGAGATAGAACGTGAAACTACTTTATTGTTTCAAGTTTCAAGAAGCTAGCACAAACCGTGTTGGATTTAGAGTTCCAAATACATCTATCAATATAGGAGAAAACAGAGTGAAACCTAAAAATTCAAACTGTACTGGAAACGAACGCTTCAACATAGAACGAAATTTGGGGAACCAAGTCGCCTTAGTCTACTGATCATTACCTGAAAGTATCATCCAGTTTGGGTGAAAAAATATTTGCTGAGATTTCTGGAGATTCGTAATTTTTGGAAGCTTGGCAACCCCTTTCCATGAAAGTGTTTCTCGCCAGTCACTGCTTAGGGCTACATCAAGAGGAAACAAAACATAGAGATAGAACGTGAAACTACTTTATTGTGTCAAGTTTCAAGAAGCTAGCACAAACCGTGTTGGATTTAGAGTTCCAAATACATCTATCTATATAGGAGAAAACAGAGTGAAACCTAAAAATTCAAACTGTTACTGGAAACGAACGCTTCATCATAGAAGAACGAAATTTGGGGAACCAAGTCACCTTAGTGTACTGATCATTACCTGAAAGTATCATCCAGTTTGGGTGAAAATATATTTGCTGAGATTTCTGGAGATTAGTAATTTTGCAAAGCCTGGCAACCCCTTTCCATGAAAGTGTTTCTCGCCAGTCACTGCTTAGGGCTACATCATCAGGAAACAAAACATAGAGATAGAACGTGAAACTACTTTATTGTGTCAAGTTTCAAGAAGCTAGCAAAAACCGTGTTGGATTTAGAGTTCCAAATACATCTATCAATATAGGAGAAAACAGAGTGAAACCTAAAAATTCATACTGTTACTGGAAACGAACGCTTCAACATAGAAGAACGAAATTTGGGGAACCAAGTCGCCTTAGTGTTCTGATCATTACCTGAAAGTATCATCCAGTTTGGGTGAAAAAATATTTGCTGAGATTTCTGTAGATTCGTAATTTTGGAAGCTTGGCAACCCCTTTCCATGAAAGTGTTTCTCGCCAGTCACTGCTTAGGGCTACATCATCAGGAAACAAAACATAGAGATAGAACTTGAAACTACTTTATTGTGTCAAGTTTCAAGAAGCTAGCACAAACCGTGTTGGATTTAGAGTTCCAAATACATCTATCAATATAGGAGAAAACAGAGTGAAACCTAAAAATTCAAACTGTTACTGGAAACGAACGCTTCAACATAGAAGAAGGAAATCTGGGGAACCAAGTCGCCTTAGTGTACTGATCATTACCTGAAAGTATCATCCAGTTTGGGTGAAAAAAATATTTGCTGAGATTTCTGGAGATTCGTAATTTTGGGAAGCCTGGCAACCCCTTTCCATGTAAGTGTTTCTCGCCAGTCACTGCTTAGGGCTACATCAAGAGGAAACAAAACATAGAGATAGAACGTGAAACTACTTTATTGTGTCAAGTTTCAAGAAGCTAGCACAAACCGTGTTGGATTTAGAGTTCCAAATACATCTATCAATATAGGAGAAAACAGAGTGAAACCTAAAAATTCAAACTGTACTGGAAACGAACGCTTCAACATAGAACGAAATTTGGGGAACCAAGTCGCCTTCGTGTACTGATCATTACCTGAAATTATCATCCAGTTTGGGTGAAAAAATATTTGCTGAGATTTCTGGAGATTCGTAATTTTTGGAAGCTTGGCAACCCCTTTCCATGAAAGTGTTTCTCGCCAGTCACTGCTTAGGGCTACATCAAGAGGAAACAAAACATAGAGATAGAACGTGAAACTACTTTATTGTGTCAAGTTTCAAGAAGCTAGCACAAACCGTGTTGGATTTAGAGTTCCAAATACATCTATGAATATAGGAGAAAACAGAGTGAAACCCAAAAATTCAAACTGTTACTGGAAACGAACGCTTCATCATAGAAGAACGAAATTTGGGGAACCAAGTCGCCTTAGTGTACTGATCATTACCTGAAAGTATCATCCAGTTTGGGTGAAAAAATATTTGCTGAGATTTCTGGAGATTCGTAATTTTGGGAAGCTTGGCAATCCCTTTCCATGAAAGTGTTTCTCGCCAGTCACTGCTTAGGGCTACATCATCAGGAAACAAAACATAGAGATAGAACGTGAAACTACTTTATTGTGTCAAGTTTCAAGAAGCTAGCACAAACCGTGTTGGATTTAGAGTTCCAAATACATCTATCAATATAGGAGAAAACAGAGTGAAACCTAAAAATTCAAACTGTTACTGGAAACGAACGCTTCAACATAGAAGAACGAAATCTGGGGAACCAAGTCGCCTTAGTGTACTGATCATTACCTGAAAGTTTCATCCAGTTTGGGTGAAAAAATATTTGCTGAGATTTCTGGAGATTCGTAATTTTGGGAAGCCTGGCAACCCCTTTCCATGAAAGTGTTTCTCGCCAGTCACTGCTTAGGGCTACATCAAGAGGAAACAAAACATAGAGATAGAAGGTGAAACTACTTTATAGTGTCAAGTTTCAAGAAGCTAGCACAAACCGTGTTGGATTTAGAGTTCCAAATACATCTATCAATATAGGAGAAAACAGAGTGAAACCTAAAAATTCAAACTGTTACTGGAAACGAACGCTTCATCATAGAAGAAAGAAATTTGGGGAACCAAGTCGCCTTAGTGTACTGATCATTACCTGAAAGTATCATCCAGTTTGGGTGAAAAAATATTTGCTGAGATTTCTGGAGATTCGTAATTTTGGGAATCTTGGCAACCCCTTTCCATGAAAGTGTTTCTCGCCAGTCACTGCTTAGGGCTACATCATCATAAAACAAAACATAGAGATAGAACGTGAAACTACTTTATTGTGTCAAGTTTCAAGAAGCTAGCACAAACCGTGTTGGATTTAGAGTTCCAAATACATCTATCAATATAGGAAAAAACAGAGTGAAACCTAAAAATTCAAACTGTTACTGGAAACGAACGCTTCAACATAGAAGAACGAAATCTGGGGAACCAAGTAGCCTTAGTGTACTGATCATTACCTGAAAGTATCATCCAGTTTGGGTGAAAAAATATTTGCTGAGATTTCTGGAGATTCGTAATTTTGGGAAGCCTGGCAACACCTTTCCATGAAAGTGTTTCTCGCCAGTCACTGCTTAGGGCTACATCAAGAAGAAACAAAACATAGAGATAGAACGTGAAACTACTTTATTGTGTCAAGTTTCAAGAAGCTAGCACAAACCGTGTTGGATTTAGAGTTCCAAATACATCTATCAATATAGGAGAAAACAGAGTGAAACCTAAAAATTCAAACTGTTACTGGAAACGAACGCTTCAACGTAGAAGAACGAAATTTGGGGAACCAAGTCGCCTTAGTGTACTGATCATTACCTGAAAGTATCATCCAGTTTGGGTGAAAAAATATTTGCTGAGATTTCTGGAGATTCGTAATTTTTGGAAGCTTGGCAACCCCTTTCCATGAGTGTTTCTCGCCAGTCACTGCTTAGTGCTACATCAAGAGGAAACAAAACATAGAGATAGAACGTGAAACTACTTTATTGTGTCACGTTTCAAGAAGCTAGCACAAACCGTGTTGGATTTAGAGTTCCAAATACATCTATGAATATAGGAGAAAACAGAGTGAAACCTAAAAATTCAAACTGTTACTGGAAACGAACGCTTCAACATAGAAGAACGAAATTTGGGGAACCAAGTCGCCTTAGTATACTGTTCATTACCTGAAAGTATCATCCAGTTTGGGTGAAAAAATATTTTCTGAGATTTCTGGAGATTCGTAATTTTGGGAAGCTTGGCAACCCCTTTCCATGAAAGTGTTTCTCGCCAGTCACTGCTTAGGGCTACATCAAGAGGAAATAAAACATAGAGATAGAACTTGAAACTACTTTATTGTGTCAAGTTTCAAGAAGCTAGCACAAACCGTGTTGGATTTAGAGTTCCAAATACATCTATCAATATAGGAGAAAACAGAGTGAAACCTAAAAATTCAAACTGTTACTGGAAACGAACGCTTCAACATAGAAGAACGAAATCTGGGGAACCAAGTCGCCTTAGTGTACTGATCATTACCTGAAAGTATCATCCAGCTTGGGTGAAAAAATATTTGCTGGCATTTCTGGAGATTCGTAATTTTGGGAAGCCTGGCAACCCCTTTCCATGAAAGTGTTTCTCGCCAGTCACTGCTTAGGGCTACATCAAGAGGAAACAAAACATAGAGATAGAACGTGAAACTACTTTATTGTGTCAAGTTTCAAGAAGCTAGCACAATCCGTGTTGGATTTAGAGTTCCAAATACATCTATCAATATAGGAGAAAACAGAGTGAAACCTAAAAATTCAAACTGTTACTGGAAACGAACGCTTCAACATAGAACGAAATTTGGGGAACCAAGTCGACTTAGTGTACTGATCATTACCTGAAAGTATCATGCAGTTTGGGTGAAAAAATATTTGCTGAGATTTCTGGAGATTCGTAATTTTTGGAAGCTTGGCAACCCCTTTCCATGAAAGTGTTTCTCGCCAGTCACTGCTTAGGGCTACATCAAGAGGAAACAAAACATAGAGATAGAACGTGAAACTACTTTATTGTGTCAAGTTTCAAGAATCTAGCACAAACCGTGTTGGATTTAGAGTTCCAAATACATCTATCAATACAGGAGAAAACAGAGTGAAACCTAAAAATTCAAACTGTTACTGGAAACGAACGCTTCAACATAGAAGAACGAAATTTGGGGAACCAAGTCGACTTAGTGTACTGATCATTACCTGAAAGTATCATCCAGTTTGGGTGAAAAATTATTTGCTGAGATTTCTGGAGATTCGTAATTTTTGGAAGCTTGGCAACCCCTTTCCATGAAAGTGTTTCTCGCCAGTCACTGCTTAGGGCTACATCAAGAGGAAACAAAACATAGAGATAGAACCTGAAACTACTTTATTGTGTCAAGTTTCAAGAAGCTAGCACAAACCGTGTTGGATTTAGAGTTCCAAATACATCTATCAATATAGGAGAAAACAGAGTGAAACCTAAAAATTCAAACTGTTACTGGAAACGAACGCTTCAACATAGAAGAACGAAATTTGGGGAACCAAGTCGCCTTAGTGTACTGATCATTACCTGAAAGTATCATCCAGTTTGGGTGAAAAAATATTTGCTGAGATTTCTGGAGATTCGTAATTTTTGGAAGCTTGTCAACCCCTTTCCATGAAAGTGTTTCTCGCCAGTCACTGCTTAGGGCTACATCATCAGGAAACAAAACATAGAGATAGAACGTGAAACTACTTTATTGTGTCAAGTTTCAAGAAGCTAGCACAAACCGTGTTGGATTTAGAGTTCCAAATACATCTATCAATATAGGAGAAAACAGAGTGAAACCTAAAAATTCAAACTGTTACTGGAAACGAACGCTTCAACATAGAAGAACGAAATTTGGGGAACCAAGTCGCCTTAGTGTACTGATCATTACCTGAAAGTATCATCCAGTTTGGGTGAAAAAATATTTGCTGAGATTTCTGTAGATTCGTAATTTTGGAAGCTTGGCAACCCCTTTCCATGAAAGTGTTTCTCGCCAGTCTCTGCTTAGGGCTACATCATCAGGAAACAAAACATAGAGATAGAACGTGAAACTACTTTATTGTGTCAAGTTTCAAGAAGCTAGCACAAACCGTGTTGGATTTAGTGTTCCAAATACATCTATCAATATAGGAGAAAACAGAGTGAAACCTAAAAATTCAAACTGTTACTGGAAACGAACGCTTCAACATAGAAGAAGGAAATCTGGGGAACCAAGTCGCCTTAGTGTACTGATCATTACCTGAAAGTATCATCCAGTTTGGGTGAAAAAAATATTTGCTGAGATTTCTGGAGATTCGTAATTTTGGGAAGCCTGGCAACCCCTTTCCATGAAAGTGTTTCTCGCCAGTCACTGCTTAGGGCTACATGAAGAGGAAACAAAACATAGAGATAGAACGTGAAACTACTTTATTGTGTCAAGTTTCAAGAAGCTAGCACAAACCGTGTTGGATTTAGAGTTCCAAATACATCTATCAATATAGGAGAAAACAGAGTGAAACCTAAAAATTCAAACTGTACTGGAAACGAACGCTTCAACATAGAATGAAATTTGGGGAACCAAGTCGCCTTAGTGTACTGATCATTACCTGAAAGTATCATCCAGTTTGGGTGAAAAAATATTTGCTGAGATTTCTGGAGATTCGTAATTTTTGGAAGCTTGGCAACCCCTTTCCATGAAAGTGTTTCTCGCCAGTCACTGCTTAGGGCTACATCATCAGGAAACAAAACATAGAGATAGAACGTGAAACTACTTTATTGTGTCAAGTTTCAAGAAGCTAGCACAAACCGTGTTGGATTTAGAGTTCCAAATACATCTATCAATATAGGAGAAAACAGAGTGAAACCTAAAAATTCAAACTGTTACTGGAAACGAACGCTTCAACATAGAAGAACGAAATTTGGGGAACCAAGTCGCCTTAGTGTACTGATCATTACCTGAAAGTATCATCCAGTTTGGGTGAAAAAATATTTGCTGAGATTTCTGTAGATTCGTAATTTTGGAAGCTTGGCAACCCCTTTCCATGAAAGTGTTTCTCGCCAGTCTCTGCTTAGGGCTACATCATCAGGAAACAAAACATAGAGATAGAACGTGAAACTACTTTATTGTGTCAAGTTTCAAGAAGCTAGCACAAACCGTGTTGGATTTAGTGTTCCAAATACATCTATCAATATAGGAGAAAACAGAGTGAAACCTAAAAATTCAAACTGTTACTGGAAACGAACGCTTCAACATAGAAGAAGGAAATCTGGGGAACCAAGTCGCCTTAGTGTACTGATCATTACCTGAAAGTATCATCCAGTTTGGGTGAAAAAAATATTTGCTGAGATTTCTGGAGATTCGTAATTTTGGGAAGCCTGGCAACCCCTTTCCATGAAAGTGTTTCTCGCCAGTCACTGCTTAGGGCTACATGAAGAGGAAACAAAACATAGAGATAGAACGTGAAACTACTTTATTGTGTCAAGTTTCAAGAAGCTAGCACAAACCGTGTTGGATTTAGAGTTCCAAATACATCTATCAATATAGGAGAAAACAGAGTGAAACCTAAAAATTCAAACTGTACTGGAAACGAACGCTTCAACATAGAATGAAATTTGGGGAACCAAGTCGCCTTAGTGTACTGATCATTACCTGAAAGTATCATCCAGTTTGGGTGAAAAAATATTTGCTGAGATTTCTGGAGATTCGTAATTTTTGGAAGCTTGGCAACCCCTTTCCATGAAAGTGTTTCTCGCCAGTCACTGCTTAGGGCTACATCATCAGGAAACAAAACATAGAGATAGAACGTGAAACTACTTTATTGTGTCAAGTTTCAAGAAGCTAGCACAAACCGTGTTGGATTTAGAGTTCCAAATACATCTATCAATATAGGAGAAAACAGAGTGAAACCTAAAAATTCAAACTGTTACTGGAAACGAACGCTTCAACATAGAAGAACGAAATTTGGGGAACCAAGTCGCCTTAGTGTACTGATCATTACCTGAAAGTATCATCCAGTTTGGGTGAAAAAATATTTGCTGAGATTTCTGTAGATTCGTAATTTTGGAAGCTTGGCAACCCCTTTCCATGAAAGTGTTTCTCGCCAGTCTCTGCTTAGGGCTACATCATCAGGAAACAAAACATAGAGATAGAACGTGAAACTACTTTATTGTGTCAAGTTTCAAGAAGCTAGCACAAACCGTGTTGGATTTAGTGTTCCAAATACATCTATCAATATAGGAGAAAACAGAGTGAAACCTAAAAATTCAAACTGTTACTGGAAACGAACGCTTCAACATAGAAGAAGGAAATCTGGGGAACCAAGTCGCCTTAGTGTACTGATCATTACCTGAAAGTATCATCCAGTTTGGGTGAAAAAAATATTTGCTGAGATTTCTGGAGATTCGTAATTTTGGGAAGCCTGGCAACCCCTTTCCATGAAAGTGTTTCTCGCCAGTCACTGCTTAGGGCTACATGAAGAGGAAACAAAACATAGAGATAGAACGTGAAACTACTTTATTGTGTCAAGTTTCAAGAAGCTAGCACAAACCGTGTTGGATTTAGAGTTCCAAATACATCTATCAATATAGGAGAAAACAGAGTGAAACCTAAAAATTCAAACTGTACTGGAAACGAACGCTTCAACATAGAATGAAATTTGGGGAACCAAGTCGCCTTAGTGTACTGATCATTACCTGAAAGTATCATCCAGTTTGGGTGAAAAAATATTTGCTGAGATTTCTGGAGATTCGTAATTTTTGGAAGCTTGGCAACCCCTTTCCATGAAAGTGTTTCTCGCCAGTCACTGCTTAGGGCTACATCAAGAGGAAACAAAACATAGAGATAGAACGTGAAACTACTTTATTGTGTCAAGTTTCAAGAAGCTAGCACAAACCGTGTTGGATTTAGAGTTCCAAATACATCTATGAATATAGGAGAAAACAGAGTGAAACCTAAAAATTCAAACTGTTACTGGAAACGAACGCTTCATCATAGAAGAACGAAATTTGGGGAACCAAGTTGCCTTAGTGTACTGATCATTACCTGAAAGTATCATCCAGTTTGGGTGAAAAAATATTTGCTGAGATTTCTGGAGATTCGTAATTTTGGGAAGCTTGGCAATCCCTTTCCATGAAAGTGTTTCTCGCCAGTCACTGCTTAGGGCTACATCATCAGGAAACAAAACATAGAGATAGAACGTGAAACTACTTTATTGCGTCAAGTTTCAAGAAGCTAGCACAAACCGTGTTGGATTTAGAGTTCCAAATACATCTATCAATATAGGAGAAAACAGAGTGAAACCTAAAAATTCAAACTGTTACTGGAAACGAACGCTTCAACATAGAAGAACGAAATCTGGGGAACCAAGTCGCCTTAGTGTACTGATCATTACCTGAAAGTATCATCCAGTTTGGGTGAAAAAATATTTGCTGAGATTTCTGGAGATTCGTCATTTTGGGAAGCCTGGCAACCCCTTTCCATGAAAGTGTTTCTCGCCAGTCACTGCTTAGGGCTACATCAAGAAGAAACAAAACATAGAGATAGAACGTGAAACTACTTTATTGTGTCAAGTTTCAAGAAGCTAGCACAAACCGTGTTGGATTCAGAGTTCCAAATACATCTATCAATATAGGAGAAAACAGAGTGAAACCTAAAAATTCAAACTGTTACTGGAAACGAACGCTTCAACATAGAAGAACGAAATCTGGGGAACCAAGTCGACTTAGTGTACTGATCATTACCTGAAAGTATCATCCAGTTTGGGTGAAAAAATATTTGCTGAGATTTCTGGAGATTCGTCATTTTGGGAAGCCTGGCAACCCCTTTCCATGAAAGTGTTTCTCGCCAGTCACTGCTTAGGGCTACATCAAGAAGAAACAAAACATAGAGATAGAACGTGAAACTACTTTATTGTGTCAAGTTTCAAGAAGCTAGCACAAACCATGTTGGATTTAGAGTTCCAAATACATCTATCAATATAGGAGAAAACAGAGTGAAACCTAAAAATTCAAACTGTTACTGGAAACGAACGCTTCAACATAGAAGAACGAAATTTGGGGAACCAAGTCGCCTTAGTGTACTGATCATTACCTGAAAGTATCATCCAGTTTGGGTGAAAAAATATTTGCTGAGATTTCTGTAGATTCGTAATTTTGGAAGCTTGGCAACCCCTTTCCATGAAAGTGTTTCTCGCCAGTCTCTGCTTAGGGCTACATCATCAGGAAACAAAACATAGAGATAGAACGTGAAACTACTTTATTGTGTCAAGTTTCAAGAAGCTAGCACAAACCGTGTTGGATTTAGTGTTCCAAATACATCTATCAATATAGGAGAAAACAGAGTGAAACCTAAAAATTCAAACTGTTACTGGAAACGAACGCTTCAACATAGAAGAAGGAAATCTGGGGAACCAAGTCGCCTTAGTGTACTGATCATTACCTGAAAGTATCATCCAGTTTGGGTGAAAAAAATATTTGCTGAGATTTCTGGAGATTCGTAATTTTGGGAAGCCTGGCAACCCCTTTCCATGAAAGTGTTTCTCGCCAGTCACTGCTTAGGGCTACATGAAGAGGAAACAAAACATAGAGATAGAACGTGAAACTACTTTATTGTGTCAAGTTTCAAGAAGCTAGCACAAACCGTGTTGGATTTAGAGTTCCAAATACATCTATCAATATAGGAGAAAACAGAGTGAAACCTAAAAATTCAAACTGTACTGGAAACGAACGCTTCAACATAGAATGAAATTTGGGGAACCAAGTCGCCTTAGTGTACTGATCATTACCTGAAAGTATCATCCAGTTTGGGTGAAAAAATATTTGCTGAGATTTCTGGAGATTCGTAATTTTTGGAAGCTTGGCAACCCCTTTCCATGAAAGTGTTTCTCGCCAGTCACTGCTTAGGGCTACATCATCAGGAAACAAAACATAGAGATAGAACGTGAAACTACTTTATTGTGTCAAGTTTCAAGAAGCTAGCACAAACCGTGTTGGATTTAGAGTTCCAAATACATCTATCAATATAGGAGAAAACAGAGTGAAACCTAAAAATTCAAACTGTTACTGGAAACGAACGCTTCAACATAGAAGAACGAAATTTGGGGAACCAAGTCGCCTTAGTGTACTGATCATTACCTGAAAGTATCATCCAGTTTGGGTGAAAAAATATTTGCTGAGATTTCTGTAGATTCGTAATTTTGGAAGCTTGGCAACCCCTTTCCATGAAAGTGTTTCTCGCCAGTCTCTGCTTAGGGCTACATCATCAGGAAACAAAACATAGAGATAGAACGTGAAACTACTTTATTGTGTCAAGTTTCAAGAAGCTAGCACAAACCGTGTTGGATTTAGTGTTCCAAATACATCTATCAATATAGGAGAAAACAGAGTGAAACCTAAAAATTCAAACTGTTACTGGAAACGAACGCTTCAACATAGAAGAAGGAAATCTGGGGAACCAAGTCGCCTTAGTGTACTGATCATTACCTGAAAGTATCATCCAGTTTGGGTGAAAAAAATATTTGCTGAGATTTCTGGAGATTCGTAATTTTGGGAAGCCTGGCAACCCCTTTCCATGAAAGTGTTTCTCGCCAGTCACTGCTTAGGGCTACATGAAGAGGAAACAAAACATAGAGATAGAACGTGAAACTACTTTATTGTGTCAAGTTTCAAGAAGCTAGCACAAACCGTGTTGGATTTAGAGTTCCAAATACATCTATCAATATAGGAGAAAACAGAGTGAAACCTAAAAATTCAAACTGTACTGGAAACGAACGCTTCAACATAGAATGAAATTTGGGGAACCAAGTCGCCTTAGTGTACTGATCATTACCTGAAAGTATCATCCAGTTTGGGTGAAAAAATATTTGCTGAGATTTCTGGAGATTCGTAATTTTTGGAAGCTTGGCAACCCCTTTCCATGAAAGTGTTTCTCGCCAGTCACTGCTTAGGGCTACATCAAGAGGAAACAAAACATAGAGATAGAACGTGAAACTACTTTATTGTGTCAAGTTTCAAGAAGCTAGCACAAACCGTGTTGGATTTAGAGTTCCAAATACATCTATGAATATAGGAGAAAACAGAGTGAAACCTAAAAATTCAAACTGTTACTGGAAACGAACGCTTCATCATAGAAGAACGAAATTTGGGGAACCAAGTTGCCTTAGTGTACTGATCATTACCTGAAAGTATCATCCAGTTTGGGTGAAAAAATATTTGCTGAGATTTCTGGAGATTCGTAATTTTGGGAAGCTTGGCAATCCCTTTCCATGAAAGTGTTTCTCGCCAGTCACTGCTTAGGGCTACATCATCAGGAAACAAAACATAGAGATAGAACGTGAAACTACTTTATTGCGTCAAGTTTCAAGAAGCTAGCACAAACCGTGTTGGATTTAGAGTTCCAAATACATCTATCAATATAGGAGAAAACAGAGTGAAACCTAAAAATTCAAACTGTTACTGGAAACGAACGCTTCAACATAGAAGAACGAAATCTGGGGAACCAAGTCGCCTTAGTGTACTGATCATTACCTGAAAGTATCATCCAGTTTGGGTGAAAAAATATTTGCTGAGATTTCTGGAGATTCGTCATTTTGGGAAGCCTGGCAACCCCTTTCCATGAAAGTGTTTCTCGCCAGTCACTGCTTAGGGCTACATCAAGAAGAAACAAAACATAGAGATAGAACGTGAAACTACTTTATTGTGTCAAGTTTCAAGAAGCTAGCACAAACCGTGTTGGATTCAGAGTTCCAAATACATCTATCAATATAGGAGAAAACAGAGTGAAACCTAAAAATTCAAACTGTTACTGGAAACGAACGCTTCAACATAGAAGAACGAAATCTGGGGAACCAAGTCGACTTAGTGTACTGATCATTACCTGAAAGTATCATCCAGTTTGGGTGAAAAAATATTTGCTGAGATTTCTGGAGATTCGTCATTTTGGGAAGCCTGGCAACCCCTTTCCATGAAAGTGTTTCTCGCCAGTCACTGCTTAGGGCTACATCAAGAAGAAACAAAACATAGAGATAGAACGTGAAACTACTTTATTGTGTCAAGTTTCAAGAAGCTAGCACAAACCATGTTGGATTTAGAGTTCCAAATACATCTATCAATATAGGAGAAAACAGAGTGAAACCTAAAAATTCAAACTGTTACTGGAAACGAACGCTTCAACATAGAAGAACGAAATTTGGGGAACCAAGTCGACTTAGTGTACTGATCATTACCTGAAAGTATCATCCAGTTTGGGTGAAAAAATATTTGCTGAGATTTCTGGAGATTCGTAATTTTTGGAAGCTTGGCAACCCCTTTCCATGAAAGTGTTTCTCGCCAGTCACTGCTTAGGGCTACATCAAGAGGAAACAAAACATAGAGATAGAACGTGAAACTACTTTATTGTGTCAAGTTTCAAGAATCTAGCACAAACCGTGTTGGATTTAGAGTTCCAAATACATCTATCAATATAGCAGAAAACAGAGTGAAACCTAAAAATTCAAACTGTTACTGGAAACGAACGCTTCAACATAGAAGAACGAAATTTGGGGAACCAAGTCGCCTTAGTGTACTGATCATTACCTGAAAGTATCATCCAGTTTGGGTGAAAAAATATTTGCTGAGATTTCTGGAGATTCGTAATTTTTGGAAGCTTGGCAACCCCTTTCCATGAAAGTGTTTCTCGCCAGTCACTGCTTAGGGCTACATCAAGAGGAAACAAAACATAGAGATAGAACGTGAAACTACTTTATTGTGTCAAGTTTCAAGAATCTAGCACAAACCGTGTTGGATTTAGAGTTCCAAATACATCTATCAATATAGGAGAAAACAGAGTGAACCTAAAAATTCAAACTGTTACTGGAAACGAACGCTTCAACATAGAAGAACGAAATTTGGGGAACCAAGTTGCCTTAGTGTACTGATCATTACCTGAAAGTATCATCCAGTTTGGGTGAAAAAATATTTGCTGAGATTTCTGGAGATTCGTAATTTTTGGAAGCTTGGCAACCCCTTTCCATGAAAGTGTTTCTCGCCAGTCACTGCTTAGGGCTACATCATCAGGAAACAAAACATAGAGATAGAACGTGAAACTACTTTATTGTGTCAAGTTTCAAGAAGCTAGCACAAACCGTGTTGGATTTAGAGTTCCAAATACATCTATCAATATAGGAGAAAACAGAGTGAAACCTAAAAATTCAAACTGTTACTGGAAACGAACGCTTCAACATAGAAGAACGAAATTTGGGGAACCAAGTCGCCTTAGTGTACTGATCATTACCTGAAAGTATCATCCAGTTTGGGTGAAAAAATATTTGCTGAGATTTCTGTAGATTCGTAATTTTGGAAGCTTGGCAACCCCTTTCCATGAAAGTTTTTCTCGCCAGTCTCTGCTTAGGGCTACATCATCAGGAAACAAAACATAGAGATAGAACGTGAAACTACTTTATTGTGTCAAGTTTCAAGAAGCTAGCACAAACCGTGTTGGATTTATGTTCCAAATACATCTATCAATATAGGAGAAAACAGAGTGAAACCTAAAAATTCAAACTGTTACTGGAAACGAACGCTTCAACATAGAAGAAGGAAATCTGGGGAACCAAGTCGCCTTAGTGTACTGATCATTACCTGAAAGTATCATCCAGTTTGGGTGAAAAAAATATTTGCTGAGATTTCTGGAGATTCGTAATTTTGGGAAGCCTGGCAACCCCTTTCCATGAAAGTGTTTCTCGCCAGTCACTGCTTAGGGCTACATGAAGAGGAAACAAAACATAGAGATAGAACGTGAAACTACTTTATTGTGTCAAGTTTCAAGAAGCTAGCACAAACCGTGTTGGATTTAGAGTTCCAAATACATCTATCAATATAGGAGAAAACAGAGTGAAACCTAAAAATTCAAACTGTACTGGAAACGAACGCTTCAACATAGAATGAAATTTGGGGAACCAAGTCGCCTTAGTGTACTGATCATTACCTGAAAGTATCATCCAGTTTGGGTGAAAAAATATTTGCTGAGATTTCTGGAGATTCGTAATTTTTGGAAGCTTGGCAACCCCTTTCCATGAAAGTGTTTCTCGCCAGTCACTGCTTAGGGCTACATCAAGAGGAAACAAAACATAGAGATAGAACGTGAAACTACTTTATTGTGTCAAGTTTCAAGAAGCTAGCACAAACCGTGTTGGATTTAGAGTTCCAAATACATCTATGAATATAGGAGAAAACAGAGTGAAACCTAAAAATTCAAACTGTTACTGGAAACGAACGCTTCATCATAGAAGAACGAAATTTGGGGAACCAAGTTGCCTTAGTGTACTGATCATTACCTGAAAGTATCATCCAGTTTGGGTGAAAAAATATTTGCTGAGATTTCTGGAGATTCGTAATTTTGGGAAGCTTGGCAATCCCTTTCCATGAAAGTGTTTCTCGCCAGTCACTGCTTAGGGCTACATCATCAGGAAACAAAACATAGAGATAGAACGTGAAACTACTTTATTGCGTCAAGTTTCAAGAAGCTAGCACAAACCGTGTTGGATTTAGAGTTCCAAATACATCTATCAAAATAGGAGAAAACAGAGTGAAACCTAAAAATTCAAACTGTTACTGGAAACGAACGCTTCAACATAGAAGAACGAAATCTGGGGAACCAAGTCGCCTTAGTGTACTGATCATTACCTGAAAGTATCATCCAGTTTGGGTGAAAAAATATTTGCTGATATTTCTGGAGATTCGTAATTTTGGGAAGCCTGGCAACCCCTTTCCATGAAAGTGTTTCTCGCCAGTCACTGCTTAGGGCTACATCAAGAGGAAACAAAACATAGAGATAGAAGGTGAAACTACTTTATTGTGTCAAGTTTCAAGAAGCTAGCACAAACCGTGTTGGATTTAGTGTTCCAAATACATCTATCAATATAGGAGAAAACAGAGTGAAACCTAAAAATTCAAACTGTTACTGGAAATGAACGCTTCAACATAGAAGAAGGAAATCTGGGGAACCAAGTCGCCTTAGTGTACTGATCATTACCTGAAAGTATCATCCAGTTTGGGTGAAAAAAATATTTGCTGAGATTTCTGGAGATTCGTAATTTTGGGAAGCCTGGCAACCCCTTTCCATGAAAGTGTTTCTCGCCAGTCACTGCTTAGGGCTACATGAAGAGGAAACAAAACATAGAGATAGAACGTGAAACTACTTTATTGTGTCAAGTTTCAAGAAGCTAGCACAAACCGTGTTGGATTTAGAGTTCCAAATACATCTATCAATATAGGAGAAAACAGAGTGAAACCTAAAAATTCAAACTGTACTGGAAACGAACGCTTCAACATAGAATGAAATTTGGGGAACCAAGTCGCCTTAGTGTACTGATCATTATCTGAAAGTATCATCCAGTTTGGGTGAAAAAATATTTGCTGAGATTTCTGGAGATTCGTAATTTTTGGAAGCTTGGCAACCCCTTTCCATGAAAGTGTTTCTCGCCAGTCACTGCTTAGGGCTACATCAAGAGGAAACAAAACATAGAGATAGAACGTGAAACTACTTTATTGTGTCAAGTTTCAAGAAGCTAGCACAAACCGTGTTGGATTTAGAGTTCCAAATACATCTATGAATATAGGGGAAAACAGAGTGAAACCTAAAAATTCAAACTGTTACTGGAAACGAACGCTTCATCATAGAAGAACGAAATTTGGGGAACCAAGTCGCCTTAGTGTACTGATCATTACCTGAAAGTATCATCCAGTTTGGGTGAAAAAATATTTGCTGAGATTTCTGGAGATTCGTAATTTTGGGAAGCTTGGCAATCCCTTTCCATGAAAGTGTTTCTCGCCAGTCACTGCTTAGGGCTACATCATCAGGAAACAAAACATAGAGATAGAACGTGAAACTACTTTATTGTGTCAAGTTTCAAGAAGCTAGCACAAACCGTGTTGGATTTAGAGTTCCAAATACATCTATCAAAATAGGAGAAAACAGAGTGAAACCTAAAAATTCAAACTGTTACTGGAAACGAACGCTTCAACATAGAAGAACGAAATCTGGGGAACCAAGTCGCCTTAGTGTACTGATCATTACCTGAAAGTATCATCCAGTTTGGGTGAAAAAATATTTGCTGAGATTTCTGGAGATTCGTAATTTTGGGAAGCCTGGCAACCCCTTTCCATGAAAGTGTTTCTCGCCAGTCACTGCTTAGGGCTACATCAAGAGGAAACAAAACATAGAGATAGAAGGTGAAACTACTTTATTGTGTCAAGTTTCAAGAAGCTAGCACAAACCGTGTTGGATTTAGTGTTCCAAATACATCTATCAATATAGGAGAAAACAGAGTGAAACCTAAAAATTCAAACTGTTACTGGAAATGAACGCTTCAACATAGAAGAAGGAAATCTGGGGAACCAAGTCGCCTTAGTGTACTGATCATTACCTGAAAGTATCATCCAGTTTGGGTGAAAAAAATATTTGCTGAGATTTCTGGAGATTCGTAATTTTGGGAAGCCTGGCAACCCCTTTCCATGAAAGTGTTTCTCGCCAGTCACTGCTTAGGGCTACATGAAGAGGAAACAAAACATAGAGATAGAACGTGAAACTACTTTATTGTGTCAAGTTTCAAGAAGCTAGCACAAACCGTGTTGGATTTAGAGTTCCAAATACATCTATCAATATAGGAGAAAACAGAGTGAAACCTAAAAATTCAAACTGTACTGGAAACGAACGCTTCAACATAGAATGAAATTTGGGGAACCAAGTCGCCTTAGTGTACTGATCATTATCTGAAAGTATCATCCAGTTTGGGTGAAAAAATATTTGCTGAGATTTCTGGAGATTCGTAATTTTTGGAAGCTTGGCAACCCCTTTCCATGAAAGTGTTTCTCGCCAGTCACTGCTTAGGGGTACATCAAGAGGAAACAAAACATAGAGATAGAACGTGAAACTACTTTATTGTGTCAAGTTTCAAGAAGCTAGCACAAACCGTGTTGGATTTAGAGTTCCAAATACATCTATGAATATAGGAGAAAACAGAGTGAAACCTAAAAATTCAAACTGTTACTGGAAACGAACGCTTCATCATAGAAGAACGAAATTTGGGGAACCAAGTCGCCTTAGTGTACTGATCATTACCTGAAAGTATCATCCAGTTTGGGTGAACAAATATTTGCTGAGATTTCTGGAGATTCGTAATTTTGGGAAGCTTGGCAATCCCTTTCCATGCAAGTGTTTCTCGCCAGTCACTGCTTAGGGCTACATCAAGAGGAAACAAAACATAGAGATAGAACGTGAAACTACTTTATTGTGTCAAGTTTCAAGAAGCTAGCACAAACCGTGTTGGATTTAGAGTTCCAAATACATCTATCAATATAGGAGAAAACAGAGTGAAACCTAAAAATTCAAACTGTTACTGGAAACGAACGCTTCAACATAGAAGAACGAAATCTGGGGAACCAAGTCGCCTTAGTGTACTGATCATTACCTGAAAGTATCATCCAGTTTGGGTGAAAAAATATTTGCTGAGATTTCTGGAGATTCGTAATTTTGGGAAGCCTGGCAACCCCTTTCCATGAAAGTGTTTCTCGCCAGTCACTGCTTAGGGCTACATCAAGAGGAAACAAAACATAGAGATAGAAGGTGAAACTACTTTATTGTGTCAAGTTTCAAGAAGCTAGCACAAACCGTGTTGGATTTAGAGTTCCAAATACATCTATGAATATAGGAGAAAACAGAGTGAAACCTAAAAATTCAAACTGTTACTGGAAACGAACGCTTCATCATAGAAGAACGAAATTTGGGGAACCAAGTTGCCTTAGTGTACTGATCATTACCTGAAAGTATCATCCAGTTTGGGTGAAAAAATATTTGCTGAGATTTCTGGAGATTCGTAATTTTGGGAAGCTTGGCAATCCCTTTCCATGAAAGTGTTTCTCGCCAGTCACTGCTTAGGGCTACATCATCAGGAAACAAAACATAGAGATAGAACGTGAAACTACTTTATTGCGTCAAGTTTCAAGAAGCTAGCACAAACCGTGTTGGATTTAGAGTTCCAAATACATCTATCAATATAGGAGAAAACAGAGTGAAACCTAAAAATTCAAACTGTTACTGGAAACGAACGCTTCAACATAGAAGAACGAAATCTGGGGAACCAAGTCGCCTTAGTGTACTGATCATTACCTGAAAGTATCATCCAGTTTGGGTGAAAAAATATTTGCTGAGATTTCTGGAGATTCGTCATTTTGGGAAGCCTGGCAACCCCTTTCCATGAAAGTGTTTCTCGCCAGTCACTGCTTAGGGCTACATCAAGAAGAAACAAAACATAGAGATAGAACGTGAAACTACTTTATTGTGTCAAGTTTCAAGAAGCTAGCACAAACCGTGTTGGATTCAGAGTTCCAAATACATCTATCAATATAGGAGAAAACAGAGTGAAACCTAAAAATTCAAACTGTTACTGGAAACGAACGCTTCAACATAGAAGAACGAAATCTGGGGAACCAAGTCGACTTAGTGTACTGATCATTACCTGAAAGTATCATCCAGTTTGGGTGAAAAAATATTTGCTGAGATTTCTGGAGATTCGTCATTTTGGGAAGCCTGGCAACCCCTTTCCATGAAAGTGTTTCTCGCCAGTCACTGCTTAGGGCTACATCAAGAAGAAACAAAACATAGAGATAGAACGTGAAACTACTTTATTGTGTCAAGTTTCAAGAAGCTAGCACAAACCATGTTGGATTTAGAGTTCCAAATACATCTATCAATATAGGAGAAAACAGAGTGAAACCTAAAAATTCAAACTGTTACTGGAAACGAACGCTTCAACATAGAAGAACGAAATTTGGGGAACCAAGTCGACTTAGTGTACTGATCATTACCTGAAAGTATCATCCAGTTTGGGTGAAAAAATATTTGCTGAGATTTCTGGAGATTCGTAATTTTTGGAAGCTTGGCAACCCCTTTCCATGAAAGTGTTTCTCGCCAGTCACTGCTTAGGGCTACATCAAGAGGAAACAAAACATAGAGATAGAACGTGAAACTACTTTATTGTGTCAAGTTTCAAGAATCTAGCACAAACCGTGTTGGATTTAGAGTTCCAAATACATCTATCAATATAGCAGAAAACAGAGTGAAACCTAAAAATTCAAACTGTTACTGGAAACGAACGCTTCAACATAGAAGAACGAAATTTGGGGAACCAAGTCGCCTTAGTGTACTGATCATTACCTGAAAGTATCATCCAGTTTGGGTGAAAAAATATTTGCTGAGATTTCTGGAGATTCGTAATTTTTGGAAGCTTGGCAACCCCTTTCCATGAAAGTGTTTCTCGCCAGTCACTGCTTAGGGCTACATCAAGAGGAAACAAAACATAGAGATAGAACGTGAAACTACTTTATTGTGTCAAGTTTCAAGAATCTAGCACAAACCGTGTTGGATTTAGAGTTCCAAATACATCTATCAATATAGGAGAAAACAGAGTGAACCTAAAAATTCAAACTGTTACTGGAAACGAACGCTTCAACATAGAAGAACGAAATTTGGGGAACCAAGTTGCCTTAGTGTACTGATCATTACCTGAAAGTATCATCCAGTTTGGGTGAAAAAATATTTGCTGAGATTTCTGGAGATTCGTAATTTTTGGAAGCTTGGCAACCCCTTTCCATGAAAGTGTTTCTCGCCAGTCACTGCTTAGGGCTACATCATCAGGAAACAAAACATAGAGATAGAACGTGAAACTACTTTATTGTGTCAAGTTTCAAGAAGCTAGCACAAACCGTGTTGGATTTAGAGTTCCAAATACATCTATCAATATAGGAGAAAACAGAGTGAAACCTAAAAATTCAAACTGTTACTGGAAACGAACGCTTCAACATAGAAGAACGAAATTTGGGGAACCAAGTCGCCTTAGTGTACTGATCATTACCTGAAAGTATCATCCAGTTTGGGTGAAAAAATATTTGCTGAGATTTCTGTAGATTCGTAATTTTGGAAGCTTGGCAACCCCTTTCCATGAAAGTTTTTCTCGCCAGTCTCTGCTTAGGGCTACATCATCAGGAAACAAAACATAGAGATAGAACGTGAAACTACTTTATTGTGTCAAGTTTCAAGAAGCTAGCACAAACCGTGTTGGATTTATGTTCCAAATACATCTATCAATATAGGAGAAAACAGAGTGAAACCTAAAAATTCAAACTGTTACTGGAAACGAACGCTTCAACATAGAAGAAGGAAATCTGGGGAACCAAGTCGCCTTAGTGTACTGATCATTACCTGAAAGTATCATCCAGTTTGGGTGAAAAAAATATTTGCTGAGATTTCTGGAGATTCGTAATTTTGGGAAGCCTGGCAACCCCTTTCCATGAAAGTGTTTCTCGCCAGTCACTGCTTAGGGCTACATGAAGAGGAAACAAAACATAGAGATAGAACGTGAAACTACTTTATTGTGTCAAGTTTCAAGAAGCTAGCACAAACCGTGTTGGATTTAGAGTTCCAAATACATCTATCAATATAGGAGAAAACAGAGTGAAACCTAAAAATTCAAACTGTACTGGAAACGAACGCTTCAACATAGAATGAAATTTGGGGAACCAAGTCGCCTTAGTGTACTGATCATTACCTGAAAGTATCATCCAGTTTGGGTGAAAAAATATTTGCTGAGATTTCTGGAGATTCGTAATTTTTGGAAGCTTGGCAACCCCTTTCCATGAAAGTGTTTCTCGCCAGTCACTGCTTAGGGCTACATCAAGAGGAAACAAAACATAGAGATAGAACGTGAAACTACTTTATTGTGTCAAGTTTCAAGAAGCTAGCACAAACCGTGTTGGATTTAGAGTTCCAAATACATCTATGAATATAGGAGAAAACAGAGTGAAACCTAAAAATTCAAACTGTTACTGGAAACGAACGCTTCATCATAGAAGAACGAAATTTGGGGAACCAAGTTGCCTTAGTGTACTGATCATTACCTGAAAGTATCATCCAGTTTGGGTGAAAAAATATTTGCTGAGATTTCTGGAGATTCGTAATTTTGGGAAGCTTGGCAATCCCTTTCCATGAAAGTGTTTCTCGCCAGTCACTGCTTAGGGCTACATCATCAGGAAACAAAACATAGAGATAGAACGTGAAACTACTTTATTGCGTCAAGTTTCAAGAAGCTAGCACAAACCGTGTTGGATTTAGAGTTCCAAATACATCTATCAATATAGGAGAAAACAGAGTGAAACCTAAAAATTCAAACTGTTACTGGAAACGAACGCTTCAACATAGAAGAACGAAATCTGGGGAACCAAGTCGCCTTAGTGTACTGATCATTACCTGAAAGTATCATCCAGTTTGGGTGAAAAAATATTTGCTGAGATTTCTGGAGATTCGTCATTTTGGGAAGCCTGGCAACCCCTTTCCATGAAAGTGTTTCTCGCCAGTCACTGCTTAGGGCTACATCAAGAAGAAACAAAACATAGAGATAGAACGTGAAACTACTTTATTGTGTCAAGTTTCAAGAAGCTAGCACAAACCGTGTTGGATTCAGAGTTCCAAATACATCTATCAATATAGGAGAAAACAGAGTGAAACCTAAAAATTCAAACTGTTACTGGAAACGAACGCTTCAACATAGAAGAACGAAATCTGGGGAACCAAGTCGACTTAGTGTACTGATCATTACCTGAAAGTATCATCCAGTTTGGGTGAAAAAATATTTGCTGAGATTTCTGGAGATTCGTCATTTTGGGAAGCCTGGCAACCCCTTTCCATGAAAGTGTTTCTCGCCAGTCACTGCTTAGGGCTACATCAAGAAGAAACAAAACATAGAGATAGAACGTGAAACTACTTTATTGTGTCAAGTTTCAAGAAGCTAGCACAAACCATGTTGGATTTAGAGTTCCAAATACATCTATCAATATAGGAGAAAACAGAGTGAAACCTAAAAATTCAAACTGTTACTGGAAACGAACGCTTCAACATAGAAGAACGAAATTTGGGGAACCAAGTCGACTTAGTGTACTGATCATTACCTGAAAGTATCATCCAGTTTGGGTGAAAAAATATTTGCTGAGATTTCTGGAGATTCGTAATTTTTGGAAGCTTGGCAACCCCTTTCCATGAAAGTGTTTCTCGCCAGTCACTGCTTAGGGCTACATCAAGAGGAAACAAAACATAGAGATAGAACGTGAAACTACTTTATTGTGTCAAGTTTCAAGAATCTAGCACAAACCGTGTTGGATTTAGAGTTCCAAATACATCTATCAATATAGCAGAAAACAGAGTGAAACCTAAAAATTCAAACTGTTACTGGAAACGAACGCTTCAACATAGAAGAACGAAATTTGGGGAACCAAGTCGCCTTAGTGTACTGATCATTACCTGAAAGTATCATCCAGTTTGGGTGAAAAAATATTTGCTGAGATTTCTGGAGATTCGTAATTTTTGGAAGCTTGGCAACCCCTTTCCATGAAAGTGTTTCTCGCCAGTCACTGCTTAGGGCTACATCAAGAGGAAACAAAACATAGAGATAGAACGTGAAACTACTTTATTGTGTCAAGTTTCAAGAATCTAGCACAAACCGTGTTGGATTTAGAGTTCCAAATACATCTATCAATATAGGAGAAAACAGAGTGAACCTAAAAATTCAAACTGTTACTGGAAACGAACGCTTCAACATAGAAGAACGAAATTTGGGGAACCAAGTTGCCTTAGTGTACTGATCATTACCTGAAAGTATCATCCAGTTTGGGTGAAAAAATATTTGCTGAGATTTCTGGAGATTCGTAATTTTTGGAAGCTTGGCAACCCCTTTCCATGAAAGTGTTTCTCGCCAGTCACTGCTTAGGGCTACATCATCAGGAAACAAAACATAGAGATAGAACGTGAAACTACTTTATTGTGTCAAGTTTCAAGAAGCTAGCACAAACCGTGTTGGATTTAGAGTTCCAAATACATCTATCAATATAGGAGAAAACAGAGTGAAACCTAAAAATTCAAACTGTTACTGGAAACGAACGCTTCAACATAGAAGAACGAAATTTGGGGAACCAAGTCGCCTTAGTGTACTGATCATTACCTGAAAGTATCATCCAGTTTGGGTGAAAAAATATTTGCTGAGATTTCTGTAGATTCGTAATTTTGGAAGCTTGGCAACCCCTTTCCATGAAAGTTTTTCTCGCCAGTCTCTGCTTAGGGCTACATCATCAGGAAACAAAACATAGAGATAGAACGTGAAACTACTTTATTGTGTCAAGTTTCAAGAAGCTAGCACAAACCGTGTTGGATTTATGTTCCAAATACATCTATCAATATAGGAGAAAACAGAGTGAAACCTAAAAATTCAAACTGTTACTGGAAACGAATGCTTCAACATAGAAGAAGGAAATCTGGGGAACCAAGTCGCCTTAGTGTACTGATCATTACCTGAAAGTATCATCCAGTTTGGGTGAAAAAAATATTTGCTGAGATTTCTGGAGATTCGTAATTTTGGGAAGCCTGGCAACCCCTTTCCATGAAAGTGTTTCTCGCCAGTCACTGCTTAGGGCTACATGAAGAGGAAACAAAACATAGAGATAGAACGTGAAACTACTTTATTGTGTCAAGTTTCAAGAAGCTAGCACAAACCGTGTTGGATTTAGAGTTCCAAATACATCTATCAATATAGGAGAAAACAGAGTGAAACCTAAAAATTCAAACTGTACTGGAAACGAACGCTTCAACATAGAATGAAATTTGGGGAACCAAGTCGCCTTAGTGTACTGATCATTACCTGAAAGTATCATCCAGTTTGGGTGAAAAAATATTTGCTGAGATTTCTGGAGATTCGTAATTTTTGGAAGCTTGGCAACCCCTTTCCATGAAAGTGTTTCTCGCCAGTCACTGCTTAGGGCTACATCAAGAGGAAACAAAACATAGAGATAGAACGTGAAACTACTTTATTGTGTCAAGTTTCAAGAAGCTAGCACAAACCGTGTTGGATTTAGAGTTCCAAATACATCTATGAATATAGGGGAAAACAGAGTGAAACCTAAAAATTCAAACTGTTACTGGAAACGAACGCTTCATCATAGAAGAACGAAATTTGGGGAACCAAGTCGCCTTAGTGTACTGATCATTACCTGAAAGTATCATCCAGTTTGGGTGAAAAAATATTTGCTGAGATTTCTGGAGATTCGTAATTTTGGGAAGCTTGGCAATCCCTTTCCATGAAAGTGTTTCTCGCCAGTCACTGCTTAGGGCTACATCATCAGGAAACAAAACATAGAGATAGAACGTGAAACTACTTTATTGTGTCAAGTTTCAAGAAGCTAGCACAAACCGTGTTGGATTTAGAGTTCCAAATACATCTATCAAAATAGGAGAAAACAGAGTGAAACCTAAAAATTCAAACTGTTACTGGAAACGAACGCTTCAACATAGAAGAACGAAATCTGGGGAACCAAGTCGCCTTAGTGTACTGATCATTACCTGAAAGTATCATCCAGTTTGGGTGAAAAAATATTTGCTGAGATTTCTGGAGATTCGTAATTTTGGGAAGCCTGGCAACCCCTTTCCATGAAAGTGTTTCTCGCCAGTCACTGCTTAGGGCTACATCAAGAGGAAACAAAACATAGAGATAGAAGGTGAAACTACTTTATTGTGTCAAGTTTCAAGAAGCTAGCACAAACCGTGTTGGATTTAGTGTTCCAAATACATCTATCAATATAGGAGAAAACAGAGTGAAACCTAAAAATTCAAACTGTTACTGGAAATGAACGCTTCAACATAGAAGAAGGAAATCTGGGGAACCAAGTCGCCTTAGTGTACTGATCATTACCTGAAAGTATCATCCAGTTTGGGTGAAAAAAATATTTGCTGAGATTTCTGGAGATTCGTAATTTTGGGAAGCCTGGCAACCCCTTTCCATGAAAGTGTTTCTCGCCAGTCACTGCTTAGGGCTACATGAAGAGGAAACAAAACATAGAGATAGAACGTGAAACTACTTTATTGTGTCAAGTTTCAAGAAGCTAGCACAAACCGTGTTGGATTTAGAGTTCCAAATACATCTATCAATATAGGAGAAAACAGAGTGAAACCTAAAAATTCAAACTGTACTGGAAACGAACGCTTCAACATAGAATGAAATTTGGGGAACCAAGTCGCCTTA
The DNA here is from genome assembly GCF_964194105.1 of Spermophilus citellus. NCBI lineage: Eukaryota > Metazoa > Chordata > Mammalia > Rodentia > Sciuridae > Spermophilus > Spermophilus citellus. The sequence continues at coordinate 7,833,016 of NC_138194.1, forward strand.
GTGTACTGATCATTATCTGAAAGTATCATCCAGTTTGGGTGAAAAAATATTTGCTGAGATTTCTGGAGATTCGTAATTTTTGGAAGCTTGGCAACCCCTTTCCATGAAAGTGTTTCTCGCCAGTCACTGCTTAGGGGTACATCAAGAGGAAACAAAACATAGAGATAGAACGTGAAACTACTTTATTGTGTCAAGTTTCAAGAAGCTAGCACAAACCGTGTTGGATTTAGAGTTCCAAATACATCTATGAATATAGGAGAAAACAGAGTGAAACCTAAAAATTCAAACTGTTACTGGAAACGAACGCTTCATCATAGAAGAACGAAATTTGGGGAACCAAGTCGCCTTAGTGTACTGATCATTACCTGAAAGTATCATCCAGTTTGGGTGAACAAATATTTGCTGAGATTTCTGGAGATTCGTAATTTTGGGAAGCTTGGCAATCCCTTTCCATGCAAGTGTTTCTCGCCAGTCACTGCTTAGGGCTACATCAAGAGGAAACAAAACATAGAGATAGAACGTGAAACTACTTTATTGTGTCAAGTTTCAAGAAGCTAGCACAAACCGTGTTGGATTTAGAGTTCCAAATACATCTATCAATATAGGAGAAAACAGAGTGAAACCTAAAAATTCAAACTGTTACTGGAAACGAACGCTTCAACATAGAAGAACGAAATCTGGGGAACCAAGTCGCCTTAGTGTACTGATCATTACCTGAAAGTATCATCCAGTTTGGGTGAAAAAATATTTGCTGAGATTTCTGGAGATTCGTAATTTTGGGAAGCCTGGCAACCCCTTTCCATGAAAGTGTTTCTCGCCAGTCACTGCTTAGGGCTACATCAAGAGGAAACAAAACATAGAGATAGAAGGTGAAACTACTTTATTGTGTCAAGTTTCAAGAAGCTAGCACAAACCGTGTTGGATTTAGAGTTCCAAATACATCTATCAATATAGGAGAAAACAGAGTGAAACCTAAAAATTCAAACTGTTACTGGAAACGAACGCTTCAACATAGAAAAACAAAATTTGGGGAACCAAGTCGCCTTAGTGTACTGATCATTACCTGAAAGTATCATCCAGTTTGGGTGAAAAAATATTTGCTGAGATTTCTGGAGATTCGTAATTTTTGGAAGCTTGGCAACCCCTTTCCATGAGTGTTTCTCGCCAGTCACTGCTTAGGGCTACATCAAGAGGAAACAAAACATAGAGATAGAACGTGAAACTACTTTATTGTGTCAAGTTTCAAGAAGCTAGCACAAACCGTGTTGGATTTAGAGTTCCAAATACATCTATGAATATAGGAGAAAACAGAGTGAAACCTAAAAATTCAAACTGTTACTGGAAACGAACGCTTCAACATAGAAGAACGAAATTTGGGGAACCAAGTCGCCTTAGTATACTGATCATTACCTGAAAGTATCATCCAGTTTGGGTGAAAAAATATTTGCTGAGATTTCTGGAGATTCGTAATTTTGGGAAGCTTGGCAACCCCTTTCCATGAAAGTGTTTCTCGCCAGTCACTGCTTAGGGCTACATCAAGAGGAAACAAAACATAGAGATAGAACGTGAAACTACTTTATTGTGTCAAATTTCAAGAAGCTAGCACAAACCGTGTTGGATTTAGAGTTCCAAATACATCTATCAATATAGGAGAAAACAGAGTGAAACCTAAAAATTCAAACTGTTACTGGAAACGAACGCTTCAACATAGAAGAACGAAATTTGGGGAACCAAGTCGCCTTAGTGTACTGATCATTACCTGAAAGTATCATCCAGTTTGGGTGAAAAAAATATTTGCTGAGATTTCTGTAGATTCGTAATTTTTGGAAGCTTGGCAACCCCTTTCCATGAAAGTGTTTCTCGCCAGTCACTGCTTAGGGCTACATCATCAGGAAACAAAACATAGAGATAGAACGTGAAACTACTTTATTGTGTCAAGTTTCAAGAAGCTAGCACAAACCGTGTTGGATTTAGAGTTCCAAATACATCTATCAATATAGGAGAAAACAGAGTGAAACCTAAAAATTCAAACTGTTACTGGAAACGAACGCTTCATCATAGAAGAACGAAATTTGGGGAACCAAGTCGCCTTAGTGTACTGATCATTACCTGAAAGTATCATCCAGTTTGGGTGAAAAAATATTTGCTGAGATTTCTGGAGATTCGTAATTTTGGGAAGCTTGGCAATCCCTTTCCATGAAAGTGTTTCTCGCCAGTCACTGCTTAGGGCTACATCATCAGGAAACAAAACATAGAGATAGAACGTGAAACTACTTTATTGTGTCAAGTTTCAAGAAGCTAGCACAAACCGTGTTGGATTTAGAGTTCCAAATACATCTATCAAAATAGGAGAAAACAGAGTGAAACCTAAAAATTCAAACTGTTACTGGAAACGAACGCTTCAACATAGAAGAACGAAATCTGGGGAACCAAGTCGCCTTAGTGTACTGATCATTACCTGAAAGTATCATCCAGTTTGGGTGAAAAAATATTTGCTGAGATTTCTGGAGATTCGTAATTTTGGGAAGCCTGGCAACCCCTTTCCATGAAAGTGTTTCTCGCCAGTCACTGCTTAGGGCTACATCAAGAGGAAACAAAACATAGAGATAGAAGGTGAAACTACTTTATTGTGTCAAGTTTCAAGAAGCTAGCACAAACCGTGTTGGATTTAGTGTTCCAAATACATCTATCAATATAGGAGAAAACAGAGTGAAACCTAAAAATTCAAACTGTTACTGGAAATGAACGCTTCAACATAGAAGAAGGAAATCTGGGGAACCAAGTCGCCTTAGTGTACTGATCATTACCTGAAAGTATCATCCAGTTTGGGTGAAAAAAATATTTGCTGAGATTTCTGGAGATTCGTAATTTTGGGAAGCCTGGCAACCCCTTTCCATGAAAGTGTTTCTCGCCAGTCACTGCTTAGGGCTACATGAAGAGGAAACAAAACATAGAGATAGAACGTGAAACTACTTTATTGTGTCAAGTTTCAAGAAGCTAGCACAAACCGTGTTGGATTTAGAGTTCCAAATACATCTATCAATATAGGAGAAAACAGAGTGAAACCTAAAAATTCAAACTGTACTGGAAACGAACGCTTCAACATAGAATGAAATTTGGGGAACCAAGTCGCCTTAGTGTACTGATCATTATCTGAAAGTATCATCCAGTTTGGGTGAAAAAATATTTGCTGAGATTTCTGGAGATTCGTAATTTTTGGAAGCTTGGCAACCCCTTTCCATGAAAGTGTTTCTCGCCAGTCACTGCTTAGGGGTACATCAAGAGGAAACAAAACATAGAGATAGAACGTGAAACTACTTTATTGTGTCAAGTTTCAAGAAGCTAGCACAAACCGTGTTGGATTTAGAGTTCCAAATACATCTATGAATATAGGAGAAAACAGAGTGAAACCTAAAAATTCAAACTGTTACTGGAAACGAACGCTTCATCATAGAAGAACGAAATTTGGGGAACCAAGTCGCCTTAGTGTACTGATCATTACCTGAAAGTATCATCCAGTTTGGGTGAACAAATATTTGCTGAGATTTCTGGAGATTCGTAATTTTGGGAAGCTTGGCAATCCCTTTCCATGCAAGTGTTTCTCGCCAGTCACTGCTTAGGGCTACATCAAGAGGAAACAAAACATAGAGATAGAACGTGAAACTACTTTATTGTGTCAAGTTTCAAGAAGCTAGCACAAACCGTGTTGGATTTAGAGTTCCAAATACATCTATCAATATAGGAGAAAACAGAGTGAAACCTAAAAATTCAAACTGTTACTGGAAACGAACGCTTCAACATAGAAGAACGAAATCTGGGGAACCAAGTCGCCTTAGTGTACTGATCATTACCTGAAAGTATCATCCAGTTTGGGTGAAAAAATATTTGCTGAGATTTCTGGAGATTCGTAATTTTGGGAAGCCTGGCAACCCCTTTCCATGAAAGTGTTTCTCGCCAGTCACTGCTTAGGGCTACATCAAGAGGAAACAAAACATAGAGATAGAAGGTGAAACTACTTTATTGTGTCAAGTTTCAAGAAGCTAGCACAAACCGTGTTGGATTTAGAGTTCCAAATACATCTATCAATATAGGAGAAAACAGAGTGAAACCTAAAAATTCAAACTGTTACTGGAAACGAACGCTTCAACATAGAAAAACAAAATTTGGGGAACCAAGTCGCCTTAGTGTACTGATCATTACCTGAAAGTATCATCCAGTTTGGGTGAAAAAATATTTGCTGAGATTTCTGGAGATTCGTAATTTTTGGAAGCTTGGCAACCCCTTTCCATGAGTGTTTCTCGCCAGTCACTGCTTAGGGCTACATCAAGAGGAAACAAAACATAGAGATAGAACGTGAAACTACTTTATTGTGTCAAGTTTCAAGAAGCTAGCACAAACCGTGTTGGATTTAGAGTTCCAAATACATCTATGAATATAGGAGAAAACAGAGTGAAACCTAAAAATTCAAACTGTTACTGGAAACGAACGCTTCAACATAGAAGAACGAAATTTGGGGAACCAAGTCGCCTTAGTATACTGATCATTACCTGAAAGTATCATCCAGTTTGGGTGAAAAAATATTTGCTGAGATTTCTGGAGATTCGTAATTTTGGGAAGCTTGGCAACCCCTTTCCATGAAAGTGTTTCTCGCCAGTCACTGCTTAGGGCTACATCAAGAGGAAACAAAACATAGAGATAGAACGTGAAACTACTTTATTGTGTCAAATTTCAAGAAGCTAGCACAAACCGTGTTGGATTTAGAGTTCCAAATACATCTATCAATATAGGAGAAAACAGAGTGAAACCTAAAAATTCAAACTGTTACTGGAAACGAACGCTTCAACATAGAAGAACGAAATTTGGGGAACCAAGTCGCCTTAGTGTACTGATCATTACCTGAAAGTATCATCCAGTTTGGGTGAAAAAAATATTTGCTGAGATTTCTGTAGATTCGTAATTTTTGGAAGCTTGGCAACCCCTTTCCATGAAAGTGTTTCTTGCCAGTCACTGCTTAGGGCTACATCATCAGGAAACAAAACATAGAGATAGAACGTGAAACTACTTTATTGTGTCAAGTTTCAAGAAGCTAGCACAAACCGTGTTGGATTTAGAGTTCCAAATACATCTATCAATATAGGAGAAAACAGAGTGAAACCTAAAAATTCAAACTGTTACTGGAAACGAACGCTTCAACATAGAAGAAGGAAATCTGGGGAACCAAGTCGCCTTAGTGTACTGATCATTACCTGAAAGTATCATCCAGTTTGGTGAAAAAAATATTTGCTGAGATTTCTGGAGATTCGTAATTTTGGGAAGCCTGGCAACCCCTTTCCATGAAAGTGTTTCTCGCCAGTCACTGCTTAGGGCTACATCAAGAGGAAACAAAACATAGAGATAGAACGTGAAACTACTTTATTGTGTCAAGTTTCAAGAAGCTAGCACAAACCGTGTTGGATTTAGAGTTCCAAATACATCTATCAATATAGGAGAAAACAGAGTGAAACCTAAAAATTCAAATTGTACTGGAAACGAACGCTTCAACATAGAACGAAATTTGGGGAACCAAGTCGCCTTAGTGTACTGATCATTACCTGAAAGTATCATCCAGTTTGGGTGAAAAAATATTTGCTGAGATTTCTGTAGATTCGTAATTTTTGGAAGCTTGGCAACCCCTTTCCATGAAAGTGTTTCTCGCCAGTCACTACTTAGGGCTACATCAAGAGGAAACAAAACATAGAGATAGAACGTGAAACTACTTTATTGTGTCAAGTTTCAAGAAGCTAGCACAAACCGTGTTGGATTTAGAGTTCCAAATACATCTATCAATATAGGAGAAAACAGAGTGAAACCTAAAAATTCAAACTGTTACTGGAAACGAACGCTTCAACATAGAAGAACGAAATTTGGGGAACCAAGTCGCCTTAGTGTACTGATCATTACCTGAAAGTATCATCCAGTTTGGGTGAAAAAATATTTGCTGAGATTTCTGGAGATTCGTAATTTTGGGAAGCTTGGCAATCCCTTTCCATGAAAGTGTTTCTCGCCAGTCACTGCTTAGGGCTACATCATCAGGAAACAAAACATAGAGATAGAACGTGAAACTACTTTATTGTGTCAAGTTTCAAGAAGCTAGCACAAACCGTGTTGGATTTAGAGTTCCAAATACATCTATCAATATAGGAGAAAACAGAGTGAAACCTAAAAATTCAAACTGTTACTGGAAACGAACGCTTCAACATAGAAGAACGAAATCTGGGGAACCAAGTCGCCTTAGTGTACTGATCATTACCTGAAAGTATCATCCAGTTTGGGTGAAAAAATATTTGCTGAGATTTCTGGAGATTCGTAATTTTGGGAAGCCTGGCAACCCCTTTCCATGAAAGTGTTTCTCGCCAGTCACTGCTTAGGGCTATATCAAGAGGAAACAAAACATAGAGATAGAAGGTGAAACTACTTTATTGTGTCAAGTTTCAAGAAGCTAGCACAAACCGTGTTGGATTTAGAGTTCCAAATACATCTATCAATATAGGAGAAAACAGAGTGAAACCTAAAAATTCAAACTGTTACTGGAAACGAACGCTTCAACATAGAAGAACAAAATTTGGGGAACCAAGTCGCCTTAGTGTACTGATCATTACCTGAAAGTATCATCCAGTTTGGGTGAAAAAAATATTTGCTGAGATTTCTGGAGATTCGTAATTTTGCAAAGCCTGGCAACCCCTTTCCATGAAAGTGTTTCTCGCCAGTCACTGCTTAGGGCTACATCAAGAGGAAACAAAACATAGAGATATAACGTGAAACTACTTTATTGTTTCAAGTTTCAAGAAGCTAGCACAAACAGTGTTGGATTTACAGTTCCAAATACATCTATCAATATAGGAGAAAAGAGAGTGAAACCTAAAAATTCAAACTGTTACTGGAAACGAACGCTTCAACATAGAAGAACGAAATCTGGGGAACCAAGTCGCCTTAGTGTACTGATCATTACCTGAAAGTATCATCCAGCTTGGGTGAAAAAATATTTGCTGGGATTTCTGGAGATTCGTAATTTTGGGAAGCCTGGCAACCCCTTTCCATGAAAGTGTTTCTCGCCAGTCACTGCTTAGGGCTACATCAAGAGGAAACAAAACATAGAGATAGAACGTGAAACTACTTTATTGTGTCAAGTTTCAAGAAGCTAGCACAATCCGTGTTGGATTTAGAGTTCCAAATACATCTATCAATATAGGAGAAAACAGAGTGAAACCTAAAAATTCAAACTGTTACTGGAAAAAAACGCTTCAACATAGAACGAAATTTGGGGAACCAAGTCGCCTTAGTGTACTGATCATTACCTGAAAGTATCATCCAGTTTGGGTGAAAAAATATTTGCTGAGATTTCTGGAGATTCGTAATTTTTGGAAGCTTGGCAACCCCTTTCCATGAAAGTGTTTCTCGCCAGTCACTGCTTAGGGCTACATCAAGAGGAAACAAAACATAGAGATAGAACGTGAAACTACTTTATTGTGTCAAGTTTCAAGAATCTAGCACAAACCGTGTTGGATTTAGAGTTCCAAATACATCTATCAATATAGGAGAAAACAGAGTGAAACCTAAAAATTCAAACTGTTACTGGAAACGAACGCTTCAACATAGAAGAACGAAATTTGGGGAACCAAGTCGCCTTAGTGTACTGATCATTACCTGAAAGTATCATCCAGTTTGGGTGAAAAAAATATTTGCTGAGATTTCTGGAGATTCGTAATTTTTGGAAGCTTGGCAACCCCTTTCCATGAAAGTGTTTCTCGCCAGTCACTGCTTAGGGCTACATCATCAGGAAACAAAACATAGAGATAGAACGTGAAACTACTTTATTGTGTCAAGTTTCAAGAAGCTAGCACAAACCGTGTTGGATTTAGAGTTCCAAATACATCTATCAATATAGGAGAAAACAGAGTGAAACCTAAAAATTCAAACTGTTACTGGAAACGAACGCTTCAACATAGAAGAAGGAAATCTGGGGAACCAAGTCGCCTTAGTGTACTGATCATTACCTGAAAGTATCATCCAGTTTGGTGAAAAAAATATTTGCTGAGATTTCTGGAGATTCGTAATTTTGGGAAGCCTGGCAACCCCTTTCCATGAAAGTGTTTCTCGCCAGTCACTGCTTAGGGCTACATCAAGAGGAAACAAAACATAGAGATAGAACGTGAAACTACTTTATTGTGTCAAGTTTCAAGAAGCTAGCACAAACCGTGTTGGATTTAGAGTTCCAAATACATCTATCAATATAGGAGAAAACAGAGTGAAACCTAAAAATTCAAATTGTACTGGAAACGAACGCTTCAACATAGAACGAAATTTGGGGAACCAAGTCGCCTTAGTGTACTGATCATTACCTGAAAGTATCATCCATTTTGGGTGAAAAAATATTTGCTGAGATTTCTGTAGATTCGTAATTTTTGGAAGCTTGGCAACCCCTTTCCATGAAAGTGTTTCTCGCCAGTCACTACTTAGGGCTACATCAAGAGGAAACAAAACATAGAGATAGAACGTGAAACTACTTTATTGTGTCAAGTTTCAAGAAGCTAGCACAAACCGTGTTGGATTTAGAGTTCCAAATACATCTATCAATATAGGAGAAAACAGAGTGAAACCTAAAAATTCAAACTGTTACTGGAAACGAACGCTTCAACATAGAAGAACGAAATTTGGGGAACCAAGTCGCCTTAGTGTACTGATCATTACCTGAAAGTATCATCCAGTTTGGGTGAAAAAATATTTGCTGAGATTTCTGGAGATTCGTAATTTTGGGAAGCTTGGCAATCCCTTTCCATGAAAGTGTTTCTCGCCAGTCACTGCTTAGGGCTACATCATCAGGAAACAAAACATAGAGATAGAACGTGAAACTACTTTATTGTGTCAAGTTTCAAGAAGCTAGCACAAACCGTGTTGGATTTAGAGTTCCAAATACATCTATCAATATAGGAGAAAACAGAGTGAAACCTAAAAATTCAAACTGTTACTGGAAACGAACGCTTCAACATAGAAGAACGAAATCTGGGGAACCAAGTCGCCTTAGTGTACTGATCATTACCTGAAAGTATCATCCAGTTTGGGTGAAAAAATATTTGCTGAGATTTCTGGAGATTCGTAATTTTGGGAAGCCTGGCAACCCCTTTCCATGAAAGTGTTTCTCGCCAGTCACTGCTTAGGGCTACATCAAGAGGAAACAAAACATAGAGATAGAAGGTGAAACTACTTTATTGTGTCAAGTTTCAAGAAGCTAGCACAAACCGTGTTGGATTTAGAGTTCCAAATACATCTATCAATATAGGAGAAAACAGAGTGAAACCTAAAAATTCAAACTGTTACTGGAAACGAACGCTTCAACATAGAAGAACAAAATTTGGGGAACCAAGTCGCCTTAGTGTACTGATCATTACCTGAAAGTATCATCCAGTTTGGGTGAAAAAAATATTTGCTGAGATTTCTGGAGATTCGTAATTTTGCAAAGCCTGGCAACCCCTTTCCATGAAAGTGTTTCTCGCCAGTCACTGCTTAGGGCTACATCAAGAGGAAACAAAACATAGAGATATAACGTGAAACTACTTTATTGTTTCAAGTTTCAAGAAGCTAGCACAAACAGTGTTGGATTTACAGTTCCAAATACATCTATCAATATAGGAGAAAAGAGAGTGAAACCTAAAAATTCAAACTGTTACTGGAAACGAACGCTTCAACATAGAAGAACGAAATCTGGGGAACCAAGTCGCCTTAGTGTACTGATCATTACCTGAAAGTATCATCCAGCTTGGGTGAAAAAATATTTGCTGGGATTTCTGGAGATTCGTAATTTTGGGAAGCCTGGCAACCCCTTTCCATGAAAGTGTTTCTCGCCAGTCACTGCTTAGGGCTACATCAAGAGGAAACAAAACATAGAGATAGAACGTGAAACTACTTTATTGTGTCAAGTTTCAAGAAGCTAGCACAATCCGTGTTGGATTTAGAGTTCCAAATACATCTATCAATATAGGAGAAAACAGAGTGAAACCTAAAAATTCAAACTGTTACTGGAAAAAAACGCTTCAACATAGAACGAAATTTGGGGAACCAAGTCGCCTTAGTGTACTGATCATTACCTGAAAGTATCATCCAGTTTGGGTGAAAAAATATTTGCTGAGATTTCTGGAGATTCGTAATTTTTGGAAGCTTGGCAACCCCTTTCCATGAAAGTGTTTCTCGCCAGTCACTGCTTAGGGCTACATCAAGAGGAAACAAAACATAGAGATAGAACGTGAAACTACTTTATTGTGTCAAGTTTCAAGAATCTAGCACAAACCGTGTTGGATTTAGAGTTCCAAATACATCTATCAATATAGGAGAAAACAGAGTGAAACCTAAAAATTCAAACTGTTACTGGAAACGAACGCTTCAACATAGAAGAACGAAATTTGGGGAACCAAGTCGCCTTAGTGTACTGATCATTACCTGAAAGTATCATCCAGTTTGGGTGAAAAAATATTTGCTGAGATTTCTGGAGATTCGTAATTTTTGGAAGCTTGGCAACCCCTTTCCATGAAAGTGTTTCTCGCCAGTCACTGCTTAGGGCTACATCAAGAGGAAACAAAACATAGAGATAGAACGTGAAACTACTTTATTGTGTCAAGTTTCAAGAAGCTAGCACAAACCGTGTTGGATTTAGAGTTCCAAATACATCTATCAATATAGGAGAAAACAGAGTGAAACCTAAAAATTCAAACTGTTACTGGAAACGAACGCTTCAACATAGAAGAACGAAATTTGGGGAACCAAGTCGCCTTAGTGTACTGATCATTACCTGAAAGTATCATCCAGTTTGGGTGAAAAAATATTTGCTGAGATTTCTGGAGATTCGTAATTTTTGGAAGCTTGGCAACCCCTTTCCATGAAAGTGTTTCTCGCCAGTCACTGCTTAGGGCTACATCATCAGGAAACAAAACATAGAGATAGAACGTGAAACTACTTTATTGTGTCAAGTTTCAAGAAGCTAGCACAAACCGTGTTGGATTTAGAGTTCCAAATACATCTATCAATATAGGAGAAAACAGAGTGAAACCTAAAAATTCAAACTGTTACTGGAAACGAACGCTTCAACATAGAAGAACGAAATTTGGGGAACCAAGTCGCCTTAGTGTTCTGATCATTACCTGAAAGTATCATCCAGTTTGGGTGAAAAAATATTTGCTGAGATTTCTGTAGATTCGTAATTTTGGAAGCTTGGCAACCCCTTTCCATCAAAGTGTTTCTCGCCAGTCTCTGCTTAGGGCTACATCATCAGGAAACAAAACATAGAGATAGAACGTGAAACTACTTTATTGTGTCAAGTTTCAAGAAGCTAGCACAAACCGTGTTGGATTTAGTGTTCCAAATACATCTATCAATATAGGAGAAAACAGAGTGAAACCTAAAAATTCAAACTGTTACTGGAAATGAACGCTTCAACATAGAAGAAGGAAATCTGGGGAACCAAGTCGCCTTAGTGTACTGATCATTACCTGAAAGTATCATCCAGTTTGGGTGAAAAAAATATTTGCTGAGATTTCTGGAGATTCGTAATTTTGGGAAGCCTGGCAACCGCTTTCCATGAAAGTGTTTCTCGCCAGTCACTGCTTAGGGCTACATGAAGAGGAAACAAAACATAGAGATAGAACGTGAAACTACTTTATTGTGTCAAGTTTCAAGAAGCTAGCACAAACCGTGTTGGATTTAGAGTTCCAAATACATCTATCAATATAGGAGAAAACAGAGTGAAACCTAAAAATTCAAACTGTACTGGAAACGAACGCTTCAACATAGAATGAAATTTGGGGAACCAAGTCGCCTTAGTGTACTGATCATTACCTGAAAGTATCATCCAGTTTGTGTGAAAAAATATTTGCTGAGATTTCTGGAGATTCGTAATTTTTGGAAGCTTGGCAACCCCTTTCCATGAAAGTGTTTCTCGCCAGTCACTGCTTAGGGCTACATCAAGAGGAAACAAAACATAGAGATAGAACGTGAAACTACTTTATTGTGTCAAGTTTCAAGAAGCTAGCACAAACCGTGTTGGATTTAGAGTTCCAAATACATCTATCAATATAGGAGAAAACAGAGTGAAACCTAAAAATTCAAACTGTTACTGGAAACGAACGCTTCAACATAGAAGAACGAAATCTGGGGAACCAAGTCGCCTTAGTGTACTGATCATTACCTGAAAGTATCATCCAGTTTGGGTGAAAAAATATTTGCTGAGATTTCTGGAGATTCGTAATTTTGGGAAGCCTGGCAACCCCTTTCCATGAAAGTGTTTCTCGCCAGTCACTGCTTAGGGCTACATCAAGAGGAAACAAAACATAGAGATAGAAGGTGAAACTACTTTATTGTGTCAAGTTTCAAGAAGCTAGCACAAACCGTGTTGGATTTAGAGTTCCAAATACATCTATCAATATAGGAGAAAACAGAGTGAAACCTAAAAATTCAAACTGTTACTGGAAACGAACGCTTCAACATAGAAGAACAAAATTTGGGGAACCAAGTCGCCTTAGTGTACTGATCATTACCTGAAAGTATCATCCAGTTTGGGTGAAAAAAATATTTGCTGAGATTTCTGGAGATTCGTAATTTTGCAAAGCCTGGCAACCCCTTTCCATGAAAGTGTTTCTCGCCAGTCACTGCTTAGGGCTACATCAAGAGGAAACAAAACATAGAGATATAACGTGAAACTACTTTATTGTTTCAAGTTTCAAGAAGCTAGCACAAACAGTGTTGGATTTACAGTTCCAAATACATCTATCAATATAGGAGAAAAGAGAGTGAAACCTAAAAATTCAAACTGTTACTGGAAACGAACGCTTCAACATAGAAGAACGAAATCTGGGGAACCAAGTCGCCTTAGTGTACTGATCATTACCTGAAAGTATCATCCAGCTTGGGTGAAAAAATATTTGCTGGGATTTCTGGAGATTCGTAATTTTGGGAAGCCTGGCAACCCCTTTCCATGAAAGTGTTTCTCGCCAGTCACTGCTTAGGGCTACATCAAGAGGAAACAAAACATAGAGATAGAACGTGAAACTACTTTATTGTGTCAAGTTTCAAGAAGCTAGCACAATCCGTGTTGGATTTAGAGTTCCAAATACATCTATCAATATAGGAGAAAACAGAGTGAAACCTAAAAATTCAAACTGTTACTGGAAAAAAACGCTTCAACATAGAACGAAATTTGGGGAACCAAGTCGCCTTAGTGTACTGATCATTACCTGAAAGTATCATCCAGTTTGGGTGAAAAAATATTTGCTGAGATTTCTGGAGATTCGTAATTTTTGGAAGCTTGGCAACCCCTTTCCATGAAAGTGTTTCTCGCCAGTCACTGCTTAGGGCTACATCAAGAGGAAACAAAACATAGAGATAGAACGTGAAACTACTTTATTGTGTCAAGTTTCAAGAATCTAGCACAAACCGTGTTGGATTTAGAGTTCCAAATACATCTATCAATATAGGAGAAAACAGAGTGAAACCTAAAAATTCAAACTGTTACTGGAAACGAACGCTTCAACATAGAAGAACGAAATTTGGGGAACCAAGTCGCCTTAGTGTACTGATCATTACCTGAAAGTATCATCCAGTTTGGGTGAAAAAATATTTGCTGAGATTTCTGGAGATTCGTAATTTTTGGAAGCTTGGCAACCCCTTTCCATGAAAGTGTTTCTCGCCAGTCACTGCTTAGGGCTACATCAAGAGGAAACAAAACATAGAGATAGAACGTGAAACTACTTTATTGTGTCAAGTTTCAAGAAGCTAGCACAAACCGTGTTGGATTTAGAGTTCCAAATACATCTATCAATATAGGAGAAAACAGAGTGAAACCTAAAAATTCAAACTGTTACTGGAAACGAACGCTTCAACATAGAAGAACGAAATTTGGGGAACCAAGTCGCCTTAGTGTACTGATCATTACCTGAAAGTATCATCCAGTTTGGGTGAAAAAATATTTGCTGAGATTTCTGGAGATTCGTAATTTTTGGAAGCTTGGCAACCCCTTTCCATGAAAGTGTTTCTCGCCAGTCACTGCTTAGGGCTACATCATCAGTAAACAAAACATAGAGATAGAACGTGAAACTACTTTATTGTGTCAAGTTTCAAGAAGCTAGCACAAACCGTGTTGGATTTAGAGTTCCAAATACATCTATCAATATAGGAGAAAACAGAGTGAAACCTAAAAATTCAAACTGTTACTGGAAACGAACGCTTCAACATAGAAGAACGAAATTTGGGGAACCAAGTCGCCTTAGTGTACTGATCATTACCTGAAAGTATCATCCAGTTTGGGTGAAAAAATATTTGCTGAGATTTCTGTAGATTCGTAATTTTGGAAGCTTGGCAACCCCTTTCCATGAAAGTGTTTCTCGCCAGTCTCTGCTTAGGGCTACATCATCAGGAAACAAAACATAGAGATAGAACGTGAAACTACTTTATTGTGTCAAGTTTCAAGAAGCTAGCACAAACCGTGTTGGATTTAGTGTTCCAAATACATCTATCAATATAGGAGAAAACAGAGTGAAACCTAAAAATTCAAACTGTTACTGGAAATGAACGCTTCAACATAGAAGAAGGAAATCTGGGGAACCAAGTCGCCTTAGTGTACTGATCATTACCTGAAAGTATCATCCAGTTTGGGTGAAAAAAATATTTGCTGAGATTTCTGGAGATTCGTAATTTTGGGAAGCCTGGCAACCGCTTTCCATGAAAGTGTTTCTCGCCAGTCACTGCTTAGGGCTACATGAAGAGGAAACAAAACATAGAGATAGAACGTGAAACTACTTTATTGTGTCAAGTTTCAAGAAGCTAGCACAAACCGTGTTGGATTTAGAGTTCCAAATACATCTATCAATATAGGAGAAAACAGAGTGAAACCTAAAAATTCAAACTGTACTGGAAACGAACGCTTCAACATAGAATGAAATTTGGGGAACCAAGTCGCCTTAGTGTACTGATCATTACCTGAAAGTATCATCCAGTTTGTGTGAAAAAATATTTGCTGAGATTTCTGGAGATTCGTAATTTTTGGAAGCTTGGCAACCCCTTTCCATGAAAGTGTTTCTCGCCAGTCACTGCTTAGGGCTACATCAAGAGGAAACAAAACATAGAGATAGAACGTGAAACTACTTTATTGTGTCAAGTTTCAAGAAGCTAGCACAAACCGTGTTGGATTTAGAGTTCCAAATACATCTATGAATATAGGAGAAAACAGAGTGAAACCTAAAAATTCAAACTGTTACTGGAAACGAACGCTTCATCATAGAAGAACGAAATTTGGGGAACCAAGTCGCCTTAGTGTACTGATCATTACCTGAAAGTATCATCCAGTTTGGGTGAACAAATATTTGCTGAGATTTCTGGAGATTCGTAATTTTTGGAAGCTTGGCAACCCCTTTCCATGAAAGTGTTTCTCGCCAGTCACTACTTAGGGCTACATCAAGAGGAAACAAAACATAGAGATAGAACGTGAAACTACTTTATTGTGTCAAGTTTCAAGAAGCTAGCACAAACCGTGTTGGATTTAGAGTTCCAAATACATCTATCAATATAGGAGAAAACAGAGTGAAACCTAAAAATTCAAACTGTTACTGGAAACGAACGCTTCAACATAGAAGAACAAAATTTGGGGAACCAAGTCGCCTTAGTGTACTGATCATTACCTGAAAGTATCATCCAGTTTGGGTGAAAAAATATTTGCTGAGATTTCTGGAGATTCGTAATTTTTGGAAGCTTGGCAATCCCTTTCCATGAAAGTGTTTCTCGCCAGTCACTGCTTAGGGCTACATCAAGAGGAAACAAAACATAGAGATAGAACGTGAAACTACTTTATTGTGTCAAGTTTCAAGAAGCTAGCACAAACCGTGTTGGATTTAGAGTTCCAAATACATCTATCAATATAGGAAAAAACAGAGTGAAACCTAAAAATTCAAACTGTTACTGGAAACGAACGCTTCAACATAGAAGAACGAAATCTGGGGAACCAAGTCGCCTTAGTGTACTGATCATTACCTGAAAGTATCATCCAGTTTGGGTGAAAAAAATATTTGCTGAGATTTCTGGAGATTCGTAATTTTGGGAAGCCTGGCAACCCCTTTCCATGAAAGTGTTTCTCGCCAGTCACTGCTTAGGGCTACATGAAGAGGAAACAAAACATAGAGAAAGAACGTGAAACTACTTTATTGTGTCAAGTTTCAAGAAGCTAGCACAAACCGTGTTGGATTTAGAGTTCTAAATATATCTATCAATATAGGAGAAAACAGAGTGAAACCTAAAAATTCAAACTGTTACTGGAAACGAACACTTCAACATAGAAAAACAAAATTTGGGGAACCAAGTCGCCTTAGTGTACTGATCATTACCTGAAAGTATCATCCAGTTTGGGTGAAAAAATATTTGCTGAGATTTCTGGAGATTCGTAATTTTTGGAAGCTTGGCAACCCCTTTCCATGAGTGTTTCTCGCCAGTCACTGCTTAGGGCTACATCAAGAGGAAACAAAACATAGAGATAGAACGTGAAACTACTTTATTGTGTCAAGTTTCAAGAAGCTAGCACAAACCGTGTTGGATTTAGAGTTCCAAATACATCTATCAATATAGGAGAAAACAGAGTGAAACCTAAAAATTCAAACTGTTACTGGAAACGAACGCTTCAACATAGAAGAACGAAATCTGGGGAACCAAGTCGCCTTAGTGTACTGATCATTACCTGAAAGTATCATCCAGTTTGGGTGAAAAAATATTTGCTGAGATTTCTGGAGATTCGTAATTTTGGGAAGCCTGGCAACCCCTTTCCATGAAAGTGTTTCTCGCCAGTCACTGCTTAGGGCTACATCAAGAGGAAACAAAACATAGAGATAGAACGTGAAACTACTTTATTGTGTCAAATTTCAAGAAGCTAGCACAAACCGTGTTGGATTTAGAGTTCCAAATACATCTATCAATATAGGAGAAAACAGAGTGAAACCTAAAAATTCAAACTGTTACTGGAAACGAACGCTTCAACATAGAAGAACGAAATTTGGGGAACCAAGTCGCCTTAGTGTACTGATCATTACCTGAAGGTATCATCCAGTTTGGGTGAAAAAAATATTTGCTGAGATTTCTGTAGATTCGTAATTTTTGGAAGCTTGGCAACCCCTTTCCATGAAAGTGTTTCTCGCCAGTCACTGCTTAGGGCTACATCATCAGGAAACAAAACATAGAGATAGAACGTGAAACTACTTTATTGTGTCAAGTTTCAAGAAGCTAGCACAAACCGTGTTGGATTTAGAGTTCCAAATACATCTATCAATATAGGAGAAAACAGAGTGAAACCTAAAAATTCAAACTGTTACTGGAAACGAACGCTTCAACATAGAAGAAGGAAATCTGGGGAACCAAGTCGCCTTAGTGTACTGATCATTACCTGAAAGTATCATCCAGTTTGGTGAAAAAAATATTTGCTGAGATTTCTGGAGATTCGTAATTTTGGGAAGCCTGGCAACCCCTTTCCATGAAAGTGTTTCTCGCCTGTCACTGCTTAGGGCTACATCAAGAGGAAACAAAACATAGAGATAGAACGTGAAACTACTTTATTGTGTCAAGTTTCAAGAAGCTAGCACAAACCGTGTTGGATTTAGAGTTCCAAATACATCTATCAATATAGGAGAAAACAGAGTGAAACCTAAAAATTCAAACTGTACTGGAAACGAACGCTTCAACATAGAACGAAATTTGGGGAACCAAGTCGCCTTAGTGTACTGATCATTACCTGAAAGTATCATCCAGTTTGGGTGAAAAAATATTTGCTGAGATTTCTGTAG
The DNA here is from genome assembly GCF_964194105.1 of Spermophilus citellus. Lineage (NCBI taxonomy): Eukaryota > Metazoa > Chordata > Mammalia > Rodentia > Sciuridae > Spermophilus > Spermophilus citellus. Next base: position 7,850,853 of record NC_138194.1, read on the forward strand.
ATTCGTAATTTTTGGAAGCTTGGCAACCCCTTTCCATGAAAGTGTTTCTCGCCAGTCACTACTTAGGGCTACATCAAGAGGAAACAAAACATAGAGATAGAACGTGAAACTACTTTATTGTGTCAAGTTTCAAGAAGCTAGCACAAACCGTGTTGGATTTAGAGTTCCAAATACATCTATCAATATAGGAGAAAACAGAGTGAAACCTAAAAATTCAAACTGTTACTGGAAACGAACGCTTCAACATAGAAGAACAAAATTTGGGGAACCAAGTCGCCTTAGTGTACTGATCATTACCTGAAAGTATCATCCAGTTTGGGTGAAAAAATATTTGCTGAGATTTCTGGAGATTCGTAATTTTTGGAAGCTTGGCAATCCCTTTCCATGAAAGTGTTTCTCGCCAGTCACTGCTTAGGGCTACATCAAGAGGAAACAAAACATAGAGATAGAACGTGAAACTACTTTATTGTGTCAAGTTTCAAGAAGCTAGCACAAACCGTGTTGGATTTAGAGTTCCAAATACATCTATCAATATAGGAAAAAACAGAGTGAAACCTAAAAATTCAAACTGTTACTGGAAACGAACGCTTCAACATAGAAGAACGAAATCTGGGGAACCAAGTCGCCTTAGTGTACTGATCATTACCTGAAAGTATCATCCAGTTTGGGTGAAAAAAATATTTGCTGAGATTTCTGGAGATTCGTAATTTTGGGAAGCCTGGCAACCCCTTTCCATGAAAGTGTTTCTCGCCAGTCACTGCTTAGGGCTACATGAAGAGGAAACAAAACATAGAGAAAGAACGTGAAACTACTTTATTGTGTCAAGTTTCAAGAAGCTAGCACAAACCGTGTTGGATTTAGAGTTCTAAATATATCTATCAATATAGGAGAAAACAGAGTGAAACCTAAAAATTCAAACTGTTACTGGAAACGAACACTTCAACATAGAAAAACAAAATTTGGGGAACCAAGTCGCCTTAGTGTACTGATCATTACCTGAAAGTATCATCCAGTTTGGGTGAAAAAATATTTGCTGAGATTTCTGGAGATTCGTAATTTTTGGAAGCTTGGCAACCCCTTTCCATGAGTGTTTCTCGCCAGTCACTGCTTAGGGCTACATCAAGAGGAAACAAAACATAGAGATAGAACGTGAAACTACTTTATTGTGTCAAGTTTCAAGAAGCTAGCACAAACCGTGTTGGATTTAGAGTTCCAAATACATCTATGAATATAGGAGAAAACAGAGTGAAACCTAAAAATTCAAACTGTTACTGGAAACGAACGCTTCAACATAGAAGAACGAAATTTGGGGAACCAAGTCGCCTTAGTATACTGATCATTACCTGAAAGTATCATCCAGTTTGGGTGAAAAAATATTTGCTGAGATTTCTGGAGATTCGTAATTTTGGGAAGCTTGGCAACCCCTTTCCATGAAAGTGTTTCTCGCCAGTCACTGCTTAGGGCTACATCAAGAGGAAACAAAACATAGAGATAGAACGTGAAACTACTTTATTGTGTCAAATTTCAAGAAGCTAGCACAAACCGTGTTGGATTTAGAGTTCCAAATACATCTATCAATATAGGAGAAAACAGAGTGAAACCTAAAAATTCAAACTGTTACTGGAAACGAACGCTTCAACATAGAAGAACGAAATTTGGGGAACCAAGTCGCCTTAGTGTACTGATCATTACCTGAAGGTATCATCCAGTTTGGGTGAAAAAAATATTTGCTGAGATTTCTGTAGATTCGTAATTTTTGGAAGCTTGGCAACCCCTTTCCATGAAAGTGTTTCTCGCCAGTCACTGCTTAGGGCTACATCATCAGGAAACAAAACATAGAGATAGAACGTGAAACTACTTTATTGTGTCAAGTTTCAAGAAGCTAGCACAAACCGTGTTGGATTTAGAGTTCCAAATACATCTATCAATATAGGAGAAAACAGAGTGAAACCTAAAAATTCAAACTGTTACTGGAAACGAACGCTTCAACATAGAAGAAGGAAATCTGGGGAACCAAGTCGCCTTAGTGTACTGATCATTACCTGAAAGTATCATCCAGTTTGGTGAAAAAAATATTTGCTGAGATTTCTGGAGATTCGTAATTTTGGGAAGCCTGGCAACCCCTTTCCATGAAAGTGTTTCTCGCCTGTCACTGCTTAGGGCTACATCAAGAGGAAACAAAACATAGAGATAGAACGTGAAACTACTTTATTGTGTCAAGTTTCAAGAAGCTAGCACAAACCGTGTTGGATTTAGAGTTCCAAATACATCTATCAATATAGGAAAAAACAGAGTGAAACCTAAAAATTCAAACTGTTACTGGAAACGAACGCTTCAACATAGAAGAACGAAATCTGGGGAACCAAGTCGCCTTAGTGTACTGATCATTACCTGAAAGTATCATCCAGTTTGGGTGAAAAAAATATTTGCTGAGATTTCTGGAGATTCGTAATTTTGGGAAGCCTGGCAACCCCTTTCCATGAAAGTGTTTCTCGCCAGTCACTGCTTAGGGCTACATGAAGAGGAAACAAAACATAGAGATAGAACGTGAAACTACTTTATTGTGTCAAGTTTCAAGAAGCTAGCACAAACCGTGTTGGATTTAGAGTTCCAAATACATCTATCAATATAGGAGAAAACAGAGTGAAACCTAAAAATTCAAACTGTACTGGAAACGAACGCTTCAACATAGAATGAAATTTGGGGAACCAAGTCGCCTTAGTGTACTGATCATTACCTGAAAGTATCATCCAGTTTGGGTGAAAAAATATTTGCTGAGATTTCTGGAGATTCGTAATTTTTGGAAGCTTGGCAACCCCTTTCCATGAAAGTGTTTCTCGCCAGTCACTGCTTAGGGCTACATCAAGAGGAAACAAAACATAGAGATAGAACGTGAAACTACTTTATTGTGTCAAGTTTCAAGAAGCTAGCACAAACCGTGTTGGATTTAGAGTTCCAAATACATCTATGAATATAGGAGAAAACAGAGTGAAACCTAAAAATTCAAACTGTTACTGGAAACGAACGCTTCATCATAGAAGAACGAAATTTGGGGAACCAAGTCGCCTTAGTGTACTGATCATTACCTGAAAGTATCATCCAGTTTGGGTGAACAAATATTTGCTGAGATTTCTGGAGATTCGTAATTTTGGGAAGCTTGGCAATCCCTTTCCATGAAAGTGTTTCTCGCCAGTCACTGCTTAGGGCTACATCAAGAGGAAACAAAACATAGAGAGAGAACGTGAAACTACTTTATTGTGTCAAGTTTCAAGAAGCTAGCACAAACCGTGTTGGATTTAGAGTTCCAAATACATCTATCAATATAGGAGAAAACAGAGTGAAACCTAAAAATTCAAACTGTTACTGGAAACGAACGCTTCAACATAGAAGAACGAAATCTGGGGAACCAAGTCGCCTTAGTGTACTGATCATTACCTGAAAGTATCATCCAGTTTGGGTGAAAAAATATTTGCTGAGATTTCTGGAGATTCGTAATTTTGGGAAGCCTGGCAACCCCTTTCCATGAAAGTGTTTCTCGCCAGTCACTGCTTAGGGCTACATCAAGAGGAAACAAAACATAGAGATAGAAGGTGAAACTACTTTATTGTGTCAAGTTTCAAGAAGCTAGCACAAACCCTGTTGGATTTAGAGTTCCAAATACATCTATCAATATAGGAGAAAACAGAGTGAAACCTAAAAATTCAAACTGTTACTGGAAACGAACGCTTCAACATAGAAAAACAAAATTTGGGGAACCAAGTCGCCTTAGTGTACTGATCATTACCTGAAAGTATCATCCAGTTTGGGTGAAAAAATATTTGCTGAGATTTCTGGAGATTCGTAATTTTTGGAAGCTTGGCAACCCCTTTCCATGAGTGTTTCTCGCCAGTCACTGCTTAGGGCTACATCAAGAGGAAACAAAACATAGAGATAGAACGTGAAACTACTTTATTGTGTCAAGTTTCAAGAAGCTAGCACAAACCGTGTTGGATTTAGAGTTCCAAATACATCTATGAATATAGGAGAAAACAGAGTGAAACCTAAAAATTCAAACTGTTACTGGAAACGAACGCTTCAACATAGAAGAACGAAATTTGGGGAACCAAGTCGCCTTAGTATACTGATCATTACCTGAAAGTATCATCCAGTTTGGGTGAAAAAATATTTGCTGAGATTTCTGGAGATTCGTAATTTTTGGAAGCTTGGCAACCCCTTTCCATGAAAGTGTTTCTCGCCAGTCACTGCTTAGGGCTACATCAAGAGGAAACAAAACATAGAGATAGAACGTGAAACTACTTTATTGTGTCAAGTTTCAAGAAGCTAGCACAAACCGTGTTGGATTTAGAGTTCCAAATACATCTATCAATATAGGAGAAAACAGAGTGAAACCTAAAAATTCAAACTGTACTGGAAACGAACGCTTCAACATAGAACGAAATTTGGGGAACCAAGTCGCCTTAGTGTACTGATCATTACCTGAAAGTATCATCCAGTTTGGGTGAAAAAATATTTGCTGAGATTTCTGTAGATTCGTAATTTTTGGAAGCTTGGCAACCCCTTTCCATGAAAGTGTTTCTCGCCAGTCACTACTTAGGGCTACATCAAGAGGAAACAAAACATAGAGATAGAACGTGAAACTACTTTATTGTGTCAAGTTTCAAGAAGCTAGCACAAACCGTGTCGGATTTAGAGTTCCAAATACATCTATGAATATAGGAGAAAACAGAGTGAAACCTAAAAATTCAAACTGTTACTGGAAACGAATGCTTCAACATAGAAGAACGAAATTTGGGGAACCAAGTCGCCTTAGTGTACTGATCATTACCTGAAAGTATCATCCAGTTTGGGTGAAAAAATATTTGCTGAGATTTCTGGAGATTCGTAATTTTGGGAAGCTTGGCAATCCCTTTCCATGAAAGTGTTTCTCGCCAGTCACTGCTTAGGGCTACATCATCAGGAAACAAAACATAGAGATAGAACGTGAAACTACTTTATTGTGTCAAGTTTCAAGAAGCTAGCACAAACCGTGTTGGATTTAGAGTTCCAAATACATCTATCAATATAGGAGAAAACAGAGTGAAACCTAAAAATTCAAACTGTTACTGGAAACGAACGCTTCAACATAGAAGAACGAAATCTGGGGAACCAAGTCACCTTAGTGTACTGATCATTACCTGAAAGTATCATCCAGTTTGGGTGAAAAAATATTTGCTGAGATTTCTGGAGATTCGTAATTTTGGGAAGCCTGGCAACCCCTTTCCATGACAGTGTTTCTCGCCAATCACTGCTTAGGGCTACATCAAGAGGAAACAAAACATAGAGATAGAAGGTGAAACTACTTTATTGTGTCAAGTTTCAAGAAGCTAGCACAAACCGTGTTGGATTTAGAGTTCCAAATACATCTATCAATATAGGAGAAAACAGAGTGAAACCTAAAAATTAAAACTGTTCTGGAAACGAACGCTTCAACATAGAATGAAATTTGGGGAACCAAGTCGCCTTAGTGTACTGATCATTACCTGAAAGTATCATCCAGTTTGGGTGAAAAAATATTTGCTGAGATTTCTGGAGATTCGTAATTTTTGGAAGCTTGGCAACCCCTTTCCATGAAAGTGTTTCTCGCCAGTCACTGCTTAGGGCTACATCAAGAGGAAACAAAACATAGAGATAGAACGTGAAACTACTTTATTGTGTCAAGTTTCAAGAAGCTAGCACAAACCGTGTTGGATTTAGAGTTCCAAATACATCTATGAATATAGGAGAAAACAGAGTGAAACCTAAAAATTCAAACTGTTACTGGAAACGAACGCTTCATCATAGAAGAACGAAATTTGGGGAACCAAGTCGCCTTAGTGTACTGATCATTACCTGAAAGTATCATCCAGTTTGGGTGAACAAATATTTGCTGAGATTTCTGGAGATTCGTAATTTTGGGAAGCTTGGCAACCCCTTTCCATGAAAGTGTTTCTCGCCAGTCACTGCTTAGGGCTACATCAAGAGGAAACAAAACATAGAGATAGAACGTGAAACTACTTTATTGTGTCAAGTTTCAAGAAGCTAGCACAAACCGTGTTGGATTTAGAGTTCCAAATACATCTATCAATATAGGAGAAAACAGAGTGAAACCTAAAAATTCAAACTGTTACTGGAAACGAACGCTTCAACATAGAAGAACGAAATCTGGGGAACCAAGTCGCCTTAGTGTACTGATCATTACCTGAAAGTATCATCCAGTTTGGGTGAAAAAATATTTGCTGAGATTTCTGGAGATTCGTAATTTTGGGAAGCCTGGCAACCCCTTTCCATGAAAGTGTTTCTCGCCAGTCACTGCTTAGGGCTACATCAAGAGGAAACAAAACATAGAGATAGAAGGTGAAACTACTTTATTGTGTCAAGTTTCAAGAAGCTAGCACAAACCGTGTTGGATTTAGAGTTCCAAATACATCTATCAATATAGGAGAAAACAGAGTGAAACCTAAAAATTCAAACTGTTACTGGAAACGAACGCTTCAACATAGAAAAACAAAATTTGGGGAACCAAGTCGCCTTAGTGTACTGATCATTACCTGAAAGTATCATCCAGTTTGGGTGAAAAAATATTTGCTGAGATTTCTGGAGATTCGTAATTTTTGGAAGCTTGGCAACCCCTTTCCATGAGTGTTTCTCGCCAGTCACTGCTTAGGGCTACATCAAGAGGAAACAAAACATAGAGATAGAACGTGAAACTACTTTATTGTGTCAAGTTTCAAGAAGCTAGCACAAACCGTGTTGGATTTAGAGTTCCAAATACATCTATGAATATAGGAGAAAACAGAGTGAAACCTAAAAATTCAAACTGTTACTGGAAACGAACGCTTCAACATAGAAGAACGAAATTTGGGGAACCAAGTCGCCTTAGTATACTGATCATTACCTGAAAGTATCATCCAGTTTGGGTGAAAAAATATTTGCTGAGATTTCTGGAGATTCGTAATTTTTGGAAGCTTGGCAACCCCTTTCCATGAGTGTTTCTCGCCAGTCACTGCTTAGGGCTACATCAAGAGGAAACAAAACATAGAGATAGAACGTGAAACTACTTTATTGTGTCAAGTTTCAAGAAGCTAGCACAAACCGTGTTGGATTTAGAGTTCCAAATACATCTATCAATATAGGAGAAAACAGAGTGAAACCTAAAAATTCAAACTGTACTGGAAACGAACGCTTCAACATAGAACGAAATTTGGGGAACCAAGTCGCCTTAGTGTACTGATCATTACCTGAAAGTATCATCCAGTTTGGGTGAAAAAATATTTGCTGAGATTTCTGTAGATTCGTAATTTTTGGAAGCTTGGCAACCCCTTTCCATGAAAGTGTTTCTCGCCAGTCACTACTTAGGGCTACATCAAGAGGAAACAAAACATAGAGATAGAACGTGAAACTACTTTATTGTGTCAAGTTTCAAGAAGCTAGCACAAACCGTGTTGGATTTAGAGTTCCAAATACATCTATGAATATAGGAGAAAACAGAGTGAAACCTAAAAATTCAAACTGTTACTGGAAACGAATGCTTCAACATAGAAGAACGAAATTTGGGGAACCAAGTCGCCTTAGTGTACTGATCATTACCTGAAAGTATCATCCAGTTTGGGTGAAAAAATATTTGCTGAGATTTCTGGAGATTCGTAATTTTGGGAAGCTTGGCAATCCCTTTCCATGAAAGTGTTTCTCGCCAGTCACTGCTTAGGGCTACATCATCAGGAAACAAAACATAGAGATAGAACGTGAAACTACTTTATTGTGTCAAGTTTCAAGAAGCTAGCACAAACCGTGTTGGATTTAGAGTTCCAAATACATCTATCAATATAGGAGAAAACAGAGTGAAACCTAAAAATTCAAACTGTTACTGGAAACGAACGCTTCAACATAGAAGAACGAAATCTGGGGAACCAAGTCACCTTAGTGTACTGATCATTACCTGAAAGTATCATCCAGTTTGGGTGAAAAAATATTTGCTGAGATTTCTGGAGATTCGTAATTTTGGGAAGCCTGGCAACCCCTTTCCATGACAGTGTTTCTCGCCAATCACTGCTTAGGGCTACATCAAGAGGAAACAAAACATAGAGATAGAAGGTGAAACTACTTTATTGTGTCAAGTTTCAAGAAGCTAGCACAAACCGTGTTGGATTTAGAGTTCCAAATACATCTATCAATATAGGAGAAAACAGAGTGAAACCTAAAAATTAAAACTGTTACTTGAAACGAACGCTTCAACATAGAAGAACAAAATTTGGGGAACCAAGTCGCCTTAGTGTACTGATCATTACCTGAAAGTATCATCCAGTTTGGGTGAAAAAAATATTTGCTGAGATTTCTGGAGATTCGTAATTTTGCAAAGCCTGGCAACCCCTTTCCATGAAAGTGTTTCTCGCCAGTCACTGCTTAGGGCTACATCAAGAGGAAACAAAACATAGAGATATAACGTGAAACTACTTTATTGTTTCAAGTTTCAAGAAGCTAGCACAAACAGTGTTGGATTTAGAGTTCCAAATACATCTATCAATATAGGAGAAAAGAGAGTGAAACCTAAAAATTCAAACTGTTACTGGAAACGAACGCTTCAACATAGAAGACAGAAATCTGGGGAACCAAGTCGCCTTAGTGTACTGATCATTACCTGAAAGTATCATCCAGTTTGGGTGAAAAAATATTTGCTGAGATTTCTGGAGATTCGTAATTTTTGGAAGCTTGGCAACCCCTTTCCATGAAAGTGTTTCTCGCCAGTCACTGCTTAGGGCTACATCAAGAGGAAACAAAACATAGAGATAGAACGTGAAACTACTTTATTGTGTCAAGTTTCAAGAAGCTAGCACAAACCGTGTTGGATTTAGAGTTCCAAATACATCTATGAATATAGGAGAAAACAGAGTGAAACCTAAAAATTCAAACTGTTACTGGAAACGAACGCTTCATCATAGAAGAACGAAATTTGGGGAACCAAGTCGCCTTAGTGTACTGATCATTACCTGAAAGTATCATCCAGTTTGGGTGAAAAAATATTTGCTGAGATTTCTGGAGATTCGTCATTTTGGGAAGCTTGGCAATCCCTTTCCATGAAAGTGTTTCTCGCCAGTCACTGCTTAGGGCTACATCATCAGGAAACAAAACATAGAGATAGAACGTGAAACTACTTTATTGTGTCAAGTTTCAAGAAGCTAGCACAAACCGTGTTGGATTTAGAGTTCCAAATACATCTATCAATACAAGAGAAAACAGAGTGAAACCTAAAAATTCAAACTGTTACTGGAAACGAACGCTTCAACATAGAAGAACGAAATCTGGGGAACCAAGTCGCCTTAGTGTACTGATCATTACCTGAAAGTATCATCCAGTTTGGGTGAAAAAATATTTGCTGAGATTTCTGGAAATTCGTAATTTTGGGAAGCCTGGCAACCCCTTTCCATGAAAGTGTTTCTCGCCAGTCACTGCTTAGGGCTACATCAAGAGGAAACAAAACATAGAGATAGAAGGTGAAACTACTTTATAGTGTCAAGTTTCAAGAAGCTAGCACAAACCGTGTTGGATTTAGAGTTCCAAATACATCTATCAATATAGGAGAAAACAGAGTGAAACCTAAAAATTCAAACTGTTACTGGAAACGAACGCTTCATCATAGAAGAAAGAAATTTGGGGAGCCAAGTCGCCTTAGTGTACTGATCATTACCTGAAAGTATCATCCAGTTTGGGTGAAAAAATATTTGCTGAGATTTCTGGAGATTCGTAATTTTGGGAATCTTGGCAACCCCTTTCCATGAAAGTGTTTCTCGCCAGTCACTGCTTAGGGCTACATCATCATAAAACAAAACATAGAGATAGAACGTGAAACTACTTTATTGTGTCAAGTTTCAAGAAGCTAGCACAAACCGTGTTGGATTTAGAGTTCCAAATACATCTATCAATATAGGAGAAAACAGAGTGAAACCTAAAAATTCAAACTGTTACTGGAAACGAACGCTTCAACATAGAAGAACGAAATCTGGGGAACCAAGTAGCCTTAGTGTACTGATCATTACCTGAAAGTATCATCCAGTTTGGGTGAAAAAATATTTGCTGAGATTTCTGGAGATTCGTAATTTTGGGAAGCCTGGCAACCCCTTTCCATGAAAGTGTTTCTCGCCAGTCACTGCTTAGGGCTACATCAAGAACAAACAAAACATAGAGATAGAACGTGAAACTACTTTATTGTGTCAAGTTTCAAGAAGCTAGCACAAACCGTGTTGGATTTAGAGTTCCAAATACATCTATCAATATAGGAGAAAACAGAGTGAAACCTAAAAATTCAAACTGTTACTGGAAACGAACGCTTCAACATAGAAGAACGAAATTTGGGGAACCAAGTCGCCTTAGTGTACTGATCATTACCTGAAAGTATCATCCAGTTTGGGTGAAAAAATATTTTCTGAAATTTCTGGAGATTCGTAATTTTGGGAAGCTTGGCAACCCCTTTCCATGAAAGTGTTTCTCGCCAGTCACTGCTTAGGGCTACATCAAGAGGAAACAAAACATAGAGATAGAACTTGAAACTACTTTATTGTGTCAAGTTTCAAGAAGCTAGCACAAACCGTGTTGGATTTAGAGTTCCAAATACATCTATCAATATAGGAGAAAACAGAGTGAAACCTAAAAATTCAAACTGTTACTGGAAACGAACGCTTCAACATAGAAGAACGAAATCTGGGGAACCAAGTCGCCTTAGTGTACTGATCATTACCTGAAAGTATCATCCAGCTTGGGTGAAAAAATATTTGCTGGGATTTCTGGAGATTCGTAATTTTGGGAAGCCTGGCAACCCCTTTCCATGAAAGTGTTTCTCGCCAGTCACTGCTTAGGGCTACATCAAGAGGAAACAAAACATAGAGATAGAACGTGAAACTACTTTATTGTGTCAAGTTTCAAGAAGCTAGCACAATCCGTGTTGGATTTAGAGTTCCAAATACATCTATCAATATAGGAGAAAACAGAGTGAAACCTAAAAATTCAAACTGTTACTGGAAACGAACGCTTCAACATAGAACGAAATTTGGGGAACCAAGTCGCCTTAGTGTACTGATCATTACCTGAAAGTATCATGCAGTTTGGGTGAAAAAATATTTGCTGAGATTTCTGGAGATTCGTAATTTTGGGAAGCTTGGCAACCCCTTTCCATGAAAGTGTTTCTCGCCAGTCACTGCTTAGGGCTACATCAAGAGGAAACAAAACATAGAGATAGAACTTGAAACTACTTTATTGTGTCAAGTTTCAAGAAGCTAGCACAAACCATGTTGGATTTAGAGTTCCAAATACATCTATCAATATAGGAGAAAACAGAGTGAAACCTAAAAATTCAAACTGTTACTGGAAACGAACGCTTCAACATAGAAGAACGAAATCTGGGGAACCAAGTCGCCTTAGTGTACTGATCATTACCTGAAAGTATCATCCAGCTTGGGTGAAAAAATATTTGCTGGGATTTCTGGAGATTCGTAATTTTGGGAAGCCTGGCAACCCCTTTCCAAGAAAGTGTTTCTCGCCAGTCACTGCTTAGGGCTACATCAAGAGGAAACAAAACATAGAGATAGAACGTGAAACTACTTTATTGTGTCAAGTTTCAAGAAGCTAGCACAATCCGTGTTGGATTTAGAGTTCCAAATACATCTATCAATATAGGAGAAAACAGAGTGAAACCTAAAAATTCAAACTGTTACTGGAAACGAACGCTTCAACATAGAACGAAATTTGGGGAACCAAGTCGCCTTAGTGTACTGATCATTACCTGAAAGTATCATGCAGTTTGGGTGAAAAAATATTTGCTGAGATTTCTGGAGATTCGTAATTTTGGGAAGCTTGGCAACCCCTTTCCATGAAAGTGTTTCTCGCCAGTCACTGCTTAGGGCTACATCAAGAGGAAACAAAACATAGAGATAGAACTTGAAACTACTTTATTGTGTCAAGTTTCAAGAAGCTAGCACAAACCGTGTTGGATTTAGAGTTCCAAATACATCTATCAATATAGGAGAAAACAGAGTGAAACCTAAAAATTCAAACTGTTACTGGAAACGAACGCTTCAACATAGAAGAACGAAATCTGGGGAACCAAGTCGCCTTAGTGTACTGATCATTACCTGAAAGTATCATCCAGCTTGGGTGAAAAAATATTTGCTGGGATTTCTGGAGATTCGTAATTTTGGGAAGCCTTCCAACCTTTTTCCATGAAAGTGTTTCTCGCCAGTCACTGCTTAGGGCTACATCAAGAGGAAACAAAACATAGAGATAGAACGTGAAACTACTTTATTGTGTCAAGTTTCAAGAAGCTAGCACAATCCGTGTTGGATTTAGAGTTCCAAATACATCTATCAATATAGGAGAAAACAGAGTGAAACCTAAAAATTCAAACTGTTACTGGAAACGAACGCTTCAACATAGAACGAAATTTGGGGAACCAAGTCGCCTTAGTGTACTGATCATTACCTGAAAGTATCATCCAGTTTGGGTGAAAAAATATTTGCTGAGATTTCTGGAGATTCGTAATTTTTGGAAGCTTGGCAACCCCTTTCCATGAAAGTGTTTCTCGCCAGTCTCTGCTTAGGGCTACATCAAGAGGAAACAAAACATAGAGATAGAACGTGAAACTACTTTATTGTGTCAAGTTTCAAGAAGCTAGCACAAACCGTGTTGGATTTAGAGTTCCAAATACATCTATCAATATAGGAGAAAACAGAGTGAAACCTAAAAATTCAAACTGTTACTGGAAACGAACGCTTCAACATAGAAGAACGAAATTTGGGGAACCAAGTCACCTTAGTGTACTGATCATTACCTGAAAGTATCATCCAGTTTGGGTGAAAAAATATTTGCTGAGATTTCTGGAGATTCGTAATTTTGGGAAGCTTGGCAACCCCTTTCCATGAAAGTGTTTCTCACCAGTCACTGCTTAGGGCTACATCAAGAGGAAACAAAACATAGAGATAGAACGTGAAACTACTTTATTGTGTCAAGTTTCAAGAAGCTAGCACAAACCGTGTTGGATTTAGAGTTCCAAATACATCTATCAATATAGGAGAAAACAGAGTGAAACCTAAAAATTCAAACTGTTACTGGAAACGAACGCTTCAACATAGAAGAACGAAATTTGGGGAACCAAGTCGCCTTAGTGTACTGATCATTACCTGAAAGTATCATCCAGTTTGGGTGAAAAAATATTTGCTGAGATTTCTGGAGATTCGTAATTTTGGGAAGCTTGGCAACCCCTTTCCATGAAAGTGTTTCTCGCCAGTCACTGCTTAGGGCTACATCATCAGGAAACAAAACATAGAGATAGAACGTGAAACTACTTTATTGTGTCAAGTTTCAAGAAGCTAGCACAAACCGTGTTGGATTTAGAGTTCCAAATACATCTATCAATATAGGAGAAAACAGAGTGAAACCTAAAAATTCAAACTGTTACTGGAAACGAACGCTTCAACATAGAAGAACGAAATTTGGGGAACCAAGTCGCCTTAGTGTACTGATCATTACCTGAAAGTATCATCCAGTTTGGGTGAAAAAATATTTGCTGAGATTTCTGTAGATTCGTAATTTTGGAAGCTTGGCAACCCCTTTCCATGAAAGTGTTTCTCGCCAGTCTCTGCTTAGGGCTACATCATCAGGAAACAAAACATAGAGATAGAACGTGAAACTACTTTATTGTGTCAAGTTTCAAGAAGCTAGCACAAACCGTGTTGGATTTAGTGTTCCAAATACATCTATCAATATAGGAGAAAACAGAGTGAAACCTAAAAATTCAAACTGTACTGGAAACGAACGCTTCAACATAGAATGAAATTTGGGGAACCAAGTCGCCTTAGTGTACTGATCATTACCTGAAAGTATCATCCAGTTTTGGTGAAAAAATATTTGCTGAGATTTCTGGAGATTCGTAATTTTTGGAAGCTTGGCAACCCCTTTCCATGAAAGTGTTTCTCGCCAGTCACTGCTTAGGGCTACATCAAGAGGAAACAAAACATAGAGATAGAACGTGAAACTACTTTATTGTGTCAAGTTTCAAGAAGCTAGCACAAACCGTGTTGGATTTAGAGTTCCAAATACATCTATGAATATAGGAGAAAACAGAGTGAAACCTAAAAATTCAAACTGTTACTGGAAACGAACACTTCATCATAGAAGAACGAAATTTGGGGAACCAAGTCGCCTTAGTGTACTGATCATTACCTGAAAGTATCATCCAGTTTGGGTGAACAAATATTTGCTGAGATTTCTGGAGATTCGTAATTTTGGGAAGCTTGGCAATCCCTTTCCATGAAAGTGTTTCTCGCCAGTCACTGCTTAGGGCTACATCAAGAGGAAACAAAACATAGAGATAGAACGTGAAACTACTTTATTGTGTCAAGTTTCAAGAAGCTAGCACAAACCGTGTTGGATTTAGAGTTCCAAATACATCTATCAATATAGGAGAAAACAGAGTGAAACCTAAAAATTCAAACTGTTACTGGAAACGAACGCTTCAACATAGAAGAACGAAATCTGGGGAACCAAGTCGCCTTAGTGTACTGATCATTACCTGAAAGTATCATCCAGTTTGGTTGAAAAAATATTTGCTGAGATTTCTGGAGATTCGTAATTTTGGGAAGCTTGGCAATCCCTTTCCATGAAAGTGTTTCTCGCCAGTCACTGCTTAGGGCTACATCAAGAGGAAACAAAACATAGAGATAGAAGGTGAAACTACTTTATTGTGTCAAGTTTCAAGAAGCTAGCACAAACCGTGTTGGATTTAGAGTTCCAAATACATCTATCAATATAGGAGAAAACAGAGTGAAACCTAAAAATTCAAACTGTTACTGGAAACGAACGCTTCAACATAGAAAAACAAAATTTGGGGAACCAAGTCGCCTTAGTGTACTGATCATTACCTGAAAGTATCATCCAGTTTGGGTGAAAAAATATTTGCTGAGATTTCTGGAGATTCGTAATTTTTGGAAGCTTGGCAACCCCTTTCCATGAGTGTTTCTCGCCAGTCACTGCTTAGGGCTACATCAAGAGGAAACAAAACATAGAGATAGAAGGTGAAACTACTTTATTGTGTCAAGTTTCAAGAAGCTAGCACAAACCGTGTTGGATTTAGAGTTCCAAATACATCTATGAATATAGGAGAAAACAGAGTGAAACCTAAAAATTCAAACTGTTACTGGAAACGAACGCTTCAACATAGAAGAACGAAATTTGGGGAACCAAGTCGCCTTAGTATACTGATCATTACCTGAAAGTATCATCCAGTTTGGGTGAAAAAATATTTGCTGAGATTTCTGGAGATTCGTAATTTTGGGAAGCTTGGCAACCCCTTTCCATGAAAGTGTTTCTCGCCAGTCAGTGCTTAGGGCTACATCAAGAGGAAACAAAACATAGAGATAGAACGTGAAACTACTTTATTGTGTCAAATTTCAAGAAGCTAGCACAAACCGTGTTGGATTTAGAGTTCCAAATACATCTATCAATATAGGAGAAAACAGAGTGAAACCTAAAAATTCAAACTGTTACTGGAAACGAACGCTTCAACATAGAAGAACGAAATTTGGGGAACCAAGTCGCCTTAGTGTACTGATCATTACCTGAAAGTATCATCCAGTTTGGGTGAAAAAAATATTTGCTGAGATTTCTGTAGATTCGTAATTTTTGGAAGCTTGGCAACCCCTTTCCATGAAAGTGTTTCTCGCCAGTCACTGCTTAGGGCTACATCATCAGGAAACAAAACATAGAGATAGAACGTGAAACTACTTTATTGTGTCAAGTTTCAAGAAGCTAGCACAAACCGTGTTGGATTTAGAGTTCCAAATACATCTATCAATATAGGAGAAAACAGAGTGAAACCTAAAAATTCAAACTGTTACTGGAAACGAACGCTTCAACATAGAAGAAGGAAATCTGGGGAACCAAGTCGCCTTAGTGTACTGATCATTACCTGAAAGTATCATCCAGTTTGGTGAAAAAAATATTTGCTGAGATTTCTGGAGATTCGTAATTTTGGGAAGCCTGGCAACCCCTTTCCATGAAAGTGTTTCTCGCCAGTCACTGCTTAGGGCTACATCAAGAGGAAACAAAACATAGAGATAGAACGTGAAACTACTTTATTGTGTCAAGTTTCAAGAAGCTAGCACAAACCGTGTTGGATTTAGAGTTCCAAATACATCTATCAATATAGGAGAAAACAGAGTGAAACCTAAAAATTCAAACTGTACTGGAAACGAACGCTTCAACATAGAACGAAATTTGGGGAACCAAGTCGCCTTAGTGTACTGATCATTACCTGAAAGTATCATCCAGTTTAGGTAAAAAAATATTTGCTGAGATTTCTGTAGATTCGTAATTTTTGGAAGCTTGGCAACCCCTTTCCATGAAAGTGTTTCTCGCCAGTCACTACTTAGGGCTACATCAAGAGGAAACAAAACATAGAGATAGAACGTGAAACTACTTTATTGTGTCAAGTTTCAAGAAGCTAGCACAAACCGTGTTGGATTTAGAGTTCCAAATACATCTATCAATATAGGAGAAAACAGAGTGAAACCTAAAAATTCAAACTGTTACTGGAAACGAACGCTTCAACATAGAAGAACGAAATTTGGGGAACCAAGTCGCCTTAGTGTACTGATCATTAACTGAAAGTATCATCCAGTTTGGGTGAAAAAATATTTGCTGAGATTTCTGGAGATTCGTAATTTTGGGAAGCTTGGCAATCCCTTTCCATGAAAGTGTTTCTCGCCAGTCACTGCTTAGGGCTACATCATCAGGAAACAAAACATAGAGATAGAACGTGAAACTACTTTATTGTGTCAAGTTTCAAGAAGCTAGCACAAACCGTGTTGGATTTAGAGTTCCAAATACATCTATCAATATAGGAGAAAACAGAGTGAAACCTAAAAATTCAAACTGTTACTGGAAACGAACGCTTCAACATAGAAGAACGAAATCTGGGGAACCAAGTCGCCTTAGTGTACTGATCATTACCTGAAAGTATCATCCAGTTTGGGTGAAAAAATATTTGCTGAGATTTCTGGAGATTCGTAATTTTGGGAAGCCTGGCAACCCCTTTCCATGAAAGTGTTTCTCGCCAGTCACTGCTTAGGGCTACATCAAGAGGAAACAAAACATAGAGATAGAAGGTGAAACTACTTTATTGTGTCAAGTTTCAAGAAGCTAGCACAAACCGTGTTGGATTTAGAGTTCCAAATACATCTATCAATATAGGAGAAAACAGAGTGAAACCTAAAAATTCAAACTGTTACTGGAAACGAACGCTTCAACATAGAAGAACAAAATTTGGGGAACCAAGTCGCCTTAGTGTACTGATCATTACCTGAAAGTATCATCCAGTTTGGGTGAAAAAAATATTTGCTGAGATTTCTGGAGATTCGTAATTTTGCAAAGCCTGGCAACCCCTTTCCATGAAAGTGTTTCTCGCCAGTCACTGCTTAGGGCTACATCAAGAGGAAACAAAACATAGAGATATAACGTGAAACTACTTTATTGTTTCAAGTTTCAAGAAGCTAGCACAAACAGTGTTGGATTTAGAGTTCCAAATACATCTATCAATATAGGAGAAAAGAGAGTGAAACCTAAAAATTCAAACTGTTACTGGAAACGAACGCTTCAACATAGAAGACAGAAATCTGGGGAACCAAGTCGCCTTAGTGTACTGATCATTACCTGAAAGTATCATCCAGTTTGGGTGAAAAAATATTTGCTGAGATTTCTGGAGATTCGTAATTTTTGGAAGCTTGGCAACCCCTTTCCATGAAAGTGTTTCTCGCCAGTCACTGCTTAGGGCTACATCAAGAGGAAACAAAACATAGAGATAGAACGTGAAACTACTTTATTGTGTCAAGTTTCAAGAAGCTAGCACAAACCGTGTTGGATTTAGAGTTCCAAATACATCTATCAATATAGGAGAAAACAGAGTGAAACCTAAAAATTCAAACTGTACTGGAAACGAACGCTTCAACATAGAACGAAATTTGGGGAACCAAGTCGCCTTAGTGTACTGATCATTACCTGAAAGTATCATCCAGTTTGGGTGAAAAAATATTTGCTGAGATTTCTGGAGATTCGTAATTTTGGGAAGCTTGGCAACCCCTTTCCATGAAAGTGTTTCTCGCCAGTCACTGCTTAGGGCTAAATCAAGAGGAAACAAAACATAGAGATAGAACGTGAAAATACTTTATTGTGTCAAGTTTCAAGAAGCTAGCAAAAACCGTGTTGGATTTAGAGTTCCAAATACATCTATCAATATAGGAGAAAACAGAGTGAAACCTAAAAATTCAAACTGTTACTGGAAACGAACGCTTCATCATAGAAGAACGAAATTTGGGGAACCAAGTCGCCTTAGTGTACTGATCATTACCTGAAAGTATCATCCAGTTTGGGTGAAAAAAATATTTGCTGAGATTTCTGGAGATTCGTAATTTTGCAAAGCCTGGTAACCCCTTTCCATGAAAGTGTTTCTCGCCAGTCACTGCTTAGGGCTACATCAAGAGGAAACAAAACATAGAGATAGAACGTGAAACTACTTTATTGTTTCAAGTTTCAAGAAGCTAGCACAAACAGTGTTGGATTTAGAGTTCCAAATACATCTATCAATATAGGAGAAAAGAGAGTGAAACCTAAAAATTCAAACTGTTACTGGAAACGAACGCTTCAACATAGAAGACCGAAATCTGGGGAACCAAGTCGCCTTAGTGTACTGATCATTACCTGAAAGTATCATCCAGTTTGGGTGAAAAAATATTTGCTGAGATTTCTGGAGATTCGTAATTTTTGGAAGCTTGGCAACCCCTTTCCATGAAAGTGTTTCTCGCCAGTCTCTGCTTAGGGCTACATCAAGAGGAAACAAAACATAGAGATAGAACGTGAAACTACTTTATTGTGTCAAGTTTCAAGAAGCTAGCACAAACCGTGTTGGATTTAGAGTTCCAAATACATCTATCAATATAGGAGAAAACAGAGTGAAACCTAAAAATTCAAACTGTACTGGAAACGAACGCTTCAACATAGAACGAAATTTGGGGAACCAAGTCGCCTTAGTGTACTGATCATTACCTGAAAGTATCATCCAGTTTGGGTGAAAAAATATTTGCTGAGATTTCTGGAGATTCGTAATTTTTGGAAGCTTGGCAACACCTTTCCATGAAAGTGTTTCTCGCCAGTCACTGCTTAGGGCTACATCAAGAGGAAACAAAACATAGAGATAGAACGTGAAAATACTTTATTGTGTCAAGTTTCAAGAAGCTAGCACAAACCGTGTTGGATTTAGAGTTCCAAATACATCTATCAATATAGGAGAAAACAGAGTGAAACCTAAAAATTCAAACTGTTACTGGAAACGAACGCTTCATCATAGAAGAACGAAATTTGGGGAACCAAGTCGCCTTAGTGTACTGATCATTACCTGAAAGTATCATCCAGTTTGGGTGAAAAATATTTGCTGAGATATCTGGAGATTCGTAATTTTGCAAAGCCTGGCAACCCCTTTCCATGAAAGTGTTTCTCGCCAGTCACTGCTTAGGGCTACATCAAGAGGAAACAAAACATAGAGATATAACGTGAAACTACTTTATTGTGTCAAGTTGCAAGAAGCTAGCACAAACCGTGTTGGATTTAGAGTTCCAAATATATCTATGAATATAGGAGAAAACAGAGTGAAACCTAAAAATTCAAACTGTTACTGGAAACGAACGCTTCAACATAGAAGAACGAAATTTGGGGAACCAAGTCACCTTAGTGTACTGATCATTACCTGAAAGTATCATCCAGTTTGGGTGAAAAAATATTTGCTGAGATTTCTGGAGATTCGTAATTTTGGGAAGCCTGGCAACCCCTTTCCATGAAAGTGTTTCTTGCCAGTCACTGCTTAGGGCTACATCAAGAGGAAACAAAACATAGAGATAGAACGTGAAACTACTTTATTGTGTCAAGTTTCAAGAAGCTAGCACAAACCGTGTTGGATTTAGAGTTCCAAATACATCTATCAATATAGGAGAAAACAGAGTGAAACCTAAAAATTCAAACTGTACTGGAAACGAACGCTTCAACATAGAACGAAATTTGGGGAACCAAGTCGCCTTAGTGTACTGATCATTACCTGAAAGTATCATCCAGTTTGGGTGAAAAAATATTTGCTGATGTTTCTGGAGATTCGTAATTTTTGGAAGCTTGGCAACCCCTTTCCATGAAAGAGTTTCTCGCCAGTCACTGCTTAGGGCTACATCAAGAGGAAACAAAACATAGAGATAGAACGTGAAAATACTTTATTGTGTCAAGTTTCAAGAAGCTAGCACAAACCGTGTTGGATTTAGAGTTCCAAATACATCTATCAATATAGGAGAAAACAGAGTGAAACCTAAAAATTCAAACTGTTACTGGAAACGAACGCTTCAACATAGAAGAACGAAATCTGGGGAACCAAGTCGCCTTAGTGTACTGATCATTACCTGAAAGTATCATCCAGTTTGGGTGAAAAAATATTTGCTGAGATTTCTGTAGATTCGTAATTTTTGGAAGCTTGGCAAACCCTTTACATGAAAGTGTTTCTCGCCAGTCACTGCTTAGGGCTACATCATCAGGAAACAAAACATAGAGATAGAACGTGAAAGTACTTTATTGAGTCAAGTTTCAAGAAGCTAGCACAAACCGTGTTGGATTTAGAGTTCCAAATACATCTATCAATATAGGAGAAAACAGAGTTAAACCTAAAAATTCAAACTGTACTGGAAACGAACGCTTCAACATAGAAGAACGAAATTTGGGGAACCAAGTCGCCTTAGTGTACTGATCATTACCTGAAAGTATCATCCAGTTTGGGTGAAAAAATATTTGCTGAGATTTCTGGAGATTCGTAATTTTGGGAAGCTTGGCAACCCCTTTCCATGAAAGTGTTTCTCGCCAGTCACTGCTTAGGGCTACATCAAGAGGAAACAAAACATAGAGATAGAAGGTGAAACTACTTTATTGTGTCAAGTTTCAAGAAGCTAGCACAAACCGTGTTGGATTTAGAGTTCCAAATACATCTATCAATATAGGAGAAAACAGAGTGAAAACTAAAAATTCAAACTGTTACTGGAAACGAACGCTTCAACATAGAAGAACGAAATTTGGGGAACCAAGTCGCCTTAGTGTACTGATCATTACCTGAAAGTATCAAACAGTTTGGGTGAAAAAATATTTGCTGAGATTTCTGGAGATTCGTAATTTTGGGAAGCCTGGCAACCCCTTTCCATGAAAGTGTTTCTCGCCAGTCACTGCTTAGGGCTACATCAAGAGGAAACAAAACATAGAGATAGAAGGTGAAACTACTTTATTGTGTCAAGTTTCAAGAAGCTAGCACAAACCGTGTTGGATTTAGAGTTCCAAATACATCTATCAATATAGGAGAAAACAGAGTGAAACCTAAAAATTCAAACTGTTACTGGAAACGAACGCTTCATCATAGAAGAACGAAATTTGGGGAACCAAGTCGCCTTAGTGTACTGATCATTACCTGAAAGTATCATCCAGTTTGGGTGAAAAATATTTGCTGAGATATCTGGAGATTCGTAATTTTGCAAAGCCTGGCAACCCCTTTCCATGAAAGTGTTTCTCGCCAGTCACTGCTTAGGGCTACATCAAGAGGAAACAAAACATAGAGATAGAAGGTGAAACTACTTTATTGTGTCAAGTTTCAAGAAACTAGCACAAACCGTGTTGGGTTTAGAGTTCCAAATACATCTATCAATATAGGAGAAAACAGAGTGAAACCTAAAAATTCAAACTGTACTGGAAACGAACGCTTCAACATAGAACGAAATTTGGGGAACCAAGTCGCCTTAGTGTACTGATCATTACCTGAAAGTATCATCCAGTTTGGGTGAAAAAATATTTGCTGATGTTTCTGGAGATTCGTAATTTTTGGAAGCTTGGCAACCCCTTTCCATGAAAGAGTTTCTCGCCAGTCACTGCTTAGGGCTACATCAAGAGGAAACAAAACATAGAGATAGAACGTGAAAATACTTTATTGTGTCAAGTTTCAAGAAGCTAGCACAAACCGTGTTGGATTTAGAGTTCCAAATACATCTATCAATATAGGAGAAAACAGAGTGAAACCTAAAAATTCAAACTGTTACTGGAAACGAACGCTTCATCATAGAAGAACGAAATTTGGGGAACCAAGTCGCCTTAGTGTACTGATCATTACCTGAAAGTATCATCCAGTTTGGGTGAAAAAATATTTGCTGAGATTTCTGGAGATTCGTAATTTTGGGAAGCTTGGCAACCCCTTTCCATGCAAGTGTTTCTCGCCAGTCACTGCTTAGGGCTACATCATCAGGAAACAAAACATAGAGATAGAACGTGAAAGTACTTTATTGAGTCAAGTTTCAAGAAGCTAGCACAAACCGTGTTGGATTTAGAGTTCCAAATACATCTATCAATATAGGAGAAAACAGAGTGAAACCTAAAAATTCAAACTGTACTGGAAACGAACGCTTCAACATAGAAGAACGAAATTTGGGGAACCAAGTCGCCTTAGTGTACTGATCATTACCTGAAAGTATCATCCAGTTTGGGTGAAAAAATATTTGCTGAGATTTC
The DNA here is from genome assembly GCF_964194105.1 of Spermophilus citellus. Lineage (NCBI taxonomy): Eukaryota > Metazoa > Chordata > Mammalia > Rodentia > Sciuridae > Spermophilus > Spermophilus citellus. Next base: position 7,873,476 of record NC_138194.1, read on the forward strand.
TGGAGATTCGTAATTTTTGGAAGCTTGGCAACCCCTTTCCATGAAAGTGTTTCTCGCCAGTCACTGCTTAGGGCTACATCAAGAGGAAACAAAACATAGAGATAGAAGGTGAAACTACTTTATTGTGTCAAGTTTCAAGAAGCTAGCACAAACCGTGTTGGATTTAGAGTTCCAAATACATCTATCAATATAGGAGAAAACAGAGTGAAACCTAAAAATTCAAACTGTTACTGGAAACGAACGCTTCATCATAGAAGAACGAAATTTGGGGAACCAAGTCGCCTTAGTGTACTGATCATTACCTGAAAGTATCATCCAGTTTGGGTGAAAAATATTTGCTGAGATATCTGGAGATTCGTAATTTTGCAAAGCCTGGCAACCCCTTTCCATGAAAGTGTTTCTCGCCAGTCACTGCTTAGGGCTACATCAAGAGGAAACAAAACATAGAGATAGAAGGTGAAACTACTTTATTGTGTCAAGTTTCAAGAAACTAGCACAAACCGTGTTGGATTTAGAGTTCCAAATACATCTATCAATATAGGAGAAAACAGAGTGAAACCTAAAAATTCAAACTGTACTGGAAACGAACGCTTCAACATAGAACGAAATTTGGGGAACCAAGTCGCCTTAGTGTACTGATCATTACCTGAAAGTATCATCCAGTTTGGGTGAAAAAATATTTGCTGATGTTTCTGGAGATTCGTAATTTTTGGAAGCTTGGCAACCCCTTTCCATGAAAGTGTTTCTCGCCAGTCACTGCTTAGGGCTACATCAAGAGGAAACAAAACATAGAGATAGAACGTGAAAATACTTTATTGTGTCAAGTTTCAAGAAGCTAGCACAAACCGTGTTGGATTTAGAGTTCCAAATACATCTATCAATATAGGAGAAAACAGAGTGAAACCTAAAAATTCAAACTGTTACTGGAAACGAACGCTTCAACATAGAAGAACGAAATCTGGGGAACCAAGTCGCCTTAGTGTACTGATCATTACCTGAAAGTATCATCCAGTTTGGGTGAAAAAATATTTGCTGAGATTTCTGTAGATTCGTAATTTTTGGAAGCTTGGCAAACCCTTTACATGAAAGTGTTTCTCGCCAGTCACTGCTTAGGGCTACATCAAGAGGAAACAAAACATAGAGATAGAACGTGAAACTACTTTATTGTGTCAAGTTTCAAGAAGCTAGCACAAACCGTGTTGGATTTAGAGTTCCAAATACATCTATCAATATAGGAGAAAACAGAGTGAAACCTAAAAATTCAAACTGTTACTGGAAACGAACGCTTCATCATAGAAGAACGAAATTTGGGGAACCAAGTCGCCTTAGTGTACTGATCATTACCTGAAAGTATCATCCAGTTTGGGTGAAAAAATATTTGCTGAGATTTCTGGAGATTCGTAATTTTGGGAAGCTTGGCAACCCCTTTCCATGCAAGTGTTTCTCGCCAGTCACTGCTTAGGGCTACATCATCAGGAAACAAAACATAGAGATAGAACGTGAAAGTACTTTATTGAGTCAAGTTTCAAGAAGCTAGCACAAACCGTGTTGGATTTAGAGTTCCAAATACATCTATCAATATAGGAGAAAACAGAGTGAAACCTAAAAATTCAAACTGTACTGGAAACGAACGCTTCAACATAGAAGAACGAAATTTGGGGAACCAAGTCGCCTTAGTGTACTGATCATTACCTGAAAGTATCATCCAGTTTGGGTGAAAAAATATTTGCTGAGATTTCTGGAGATTCGTAATTTTTGGAAGCTTGGCAACCCCTTTCCATGAAAGTGTTTCTCGCCAGTCACTGCTTAGGGCTACATCAAGAGGAAACAAAACATAGAGATAGAACGTGAAACTACTTTATTGTGTCAAGTTTCAAGAAGCTAGCACAAACCGTGTTGGATTTAGAGTTCCAAATACATCTATCAATATAGGAGAAAACAGAGTGAAACCTAAAAATTCAAACTGTACTGGAAACGAACGCTTCAACATAGAAGAACGAAATTTGGGGAACCAAGTCGCCTTAGTGTACTGATCATTACCTGAAAGTATCATCCAGTTTGGGTGAAAAAATATTTGCTGAGATTTCTGGAGATTCGTAATTTTTGGAAGCTTGGCAACCCCTTTCCATGAAAGTGTTTCTCGCCAGTCACTGCTTAGGGCTACATCAAGAGGAAACAAAACATAGAGATAGAACGTGAAAATACTTTATTGTGTCAAGTTTCAAGAAGCTAGCACAAACCGTGTTGGATTTAGAGTTGCAAATACATCTATCAATATAGGAGAAAACAGAGTGAAACCTAAAAATTCAAACTGTTACTGGAAACGAACGCTTCATCATAGAAGAACGAAATTTGGGGAACCAAGTCGCCTTAGTGCACTGATCATTACCTGAAAGTATCATCCAGTTTGGGTGAAAAAATATTTGCTGAGATTTCTGGAGATTCGTAATTTTGGGAAGCTTGGCAACCCCTTTCCATGAAAGTGTTTCTCGCCAGTCACTGCTTAGGGCTACATCATCAGGAAACAAAACATAGAGATAGAACGTGAAACTACTTTATTGTGTCAAGTTTCAAGAAGCTAGCACAAACAGTGTTGGATTTAGAGTTCCAAATACATCTATCAATATAGGAGAAAACAGAGTGAAACCTAAAAATTCAAACTGTTACTGGAAACGAACGCTTCAGCATAGAAGACCGAAATCTGGGGAACCAAGTCGCCTTAGTGTACTGATCATTACCTGAAAGTATCATCCAGTTTGGGAGAAAAAATATTTGCTGAGATTTCTGTAGATTCCTAATTTTGGGAAGCTTGGCAACCCCTTTCAATGAAAGTGTTTCTCGCCAGTCACTGCTTAGGGCTACATCATCAGGAAACAAAACATAGAGATAGAACGTGAAACTACTTTATTGTGTCAAGTTTCAAGAAGCTAGCACAAACCGTGTTGGATTTAGAGTTGCAAATACATCTATCAATATAGGAGAAAACAGAGTGAAACCTAAAAATTCAAACTGTACTGGAAACGAACGCTTCAACATAGAAGAACGAAATTTGGGGAACCAAGTCGCCTTAGTGTACTGATCATTACCTGAAAGTATCATCCAGTTTGGGTGAAAAAATATTTGCTGAGATTTCTGGAGATTCGTAATTTTGGGAAGCTTGGCAACCCCTTTCCATGAAAGTGTTTCTCGCCAGTCACTGCTTAGGGCTACATCAAGAGGAAACAAAACATAGAGATAGAACGTGAAAATACTTTATTGTGTCAAGTTTCAAGAAGCTAGCACAAACCGTGTTGGATTTGGAGTTGCAAATACATCTATCAATATAGGAGAAAACAGAGTGAAACCTAAAAATTCAAACTGTTACTGGAAACGAACGCTTCATCATAGAAGAACGAAATTTGGGGAACCAAGTCGCCTTAGTGCACTGATCATTACCTGAAAGTATCATCCAGTTTGGGTGAAAAAATATTTGCTGAGATTTCTGGAGATTCGTAATTTTGGGAAGCTTGGCAACCCCTTTCCATGAAAGTGTTTCTCGCCAGTCACTGCTTAGGGCTACATCATCAGGAAACAAAACATAGAGATAGAACGTGAAACTACTTTATTGTGTCAAGTTTCAAGAAGCTAGCACAAACAGTGTTGGATTTAGAGTTCCAAATACATCCATCAATATAGGAGAAAACAGAGTGAAACCTAAAAATTCAAACTGTTACTGGAAACGAACGCTTCAACATAGAAGACCGAAATCTGGGGAACCAAGTCGCCTTAGTGTACTGATCATTACCTGAAAGTATCATCCAGTTTGGGTGAAAAAATATTTGCTGAGATTTCTGGAGATTCGTCATTTTATGAAGCCTGGCAACCCCTTTCCATGAAAGTGTTTCTCGCCAGTCACTGCTTAGGGCTACATCAAGAGGAAACAAAACATAGAGATAGAACGTGAAACTACTTTATTGTGTCAAGTTTCAAGAAACTAGCACAAACCGTGTTGGATTTAGAGTTCCAAATACATCTATCAATATAGGAGAAAACAGAGTGAAACCTAAAAATTCAAACTGTTACTGGAAACGAACGCTTCAACATAGAATAACGAAATTTGGGGAACCAAGTCGCCTTAGTGTACTGATCATTACCTGAAAGTATCATCCAGTTTGGGTGAAAAAATATTTGCTGAGATTTCTGGAGATTCGTAATTTTGCAAAGCCTGGCAACCCCTTTCCATGAAAGTGTTTCTCGCCAGTCACTGCTTAGGGCTACATCAAGAGGAAACAAAACATAGAGATAGAACGTGAAACTACTTTATTGTGTCAAGTTTCAAGAAGCTAGCACAAACCGTGTTGGATTTAGAGTTCCAAATACATCTATGAATATAGGAGAAAACAGAGTGAAACCTAAAAATTCAAACTGTTACTGGAAACGAACACTTCATCATAGAAGAACGAAATTTGGGGAACCAAGTCGCCTTAGTGTACTGATCATTACCTGAAAGTATCATCCAGTTTGGGTGAACAAATATTTGCTGAGATTTCTGGAGATTCGTAATTTTGGGAAGCTTGGCAATCCCTTTCCATGAAAGTGTTTCTCGCCAGTCACTGCTTAGGGCTACATCAAGAGGAAACAAAACATAGAGATAGAACGTGAAACTACTTTATTGTGTCAAGTTTCAAGAAGCTAGCACAAACCGTGTTGGATTTAGAGTTCCAAATACATCTATCAATATAGGAGAAAACAGAGTGAAACCTAAAAATTCAAACTGTACTGGAAACGAACGCATCAACATAGAAGAACGAAATTTGGGGAACCAAGTCGCCTTAGTGTACTGATCATTACCTGAAAGTATCATCCAGTTTGGGTGAAAAAATATTTGCTGAGATTTCTGGAGATTCGTAATTTTTGGAAGCTTGGCAACCCCTTTCCATGAAAGTGTTTCTCGCCAGTCACTGCTTAGGGCTACATCAAGAGGAAACAAAACATAGAGATAGAACGTGAAAATACTTTATTGTGTCAAGTTTCAAGAAGCTAGCACAAACCGTGTTGGATTTAGAGTTGCAAATACATCTATCAATATAGGAGAAAACAGAGTGAAACCTAAAAATTCAAACTGTTACTGGAAACGAACGCTTCATCATAGAAGAACGAAATTTGGGGAACCAAGTCGCCTTAGTGCACTGATCATTACCTGAAAGTATCATCCAGTTTGGGTGAAAAAATATTTGCTGAGATTTCTGGAGATTCGTAATTTTGGGAAGCTTGGCAACCCCTTTCCATGAAAGTGTTTCTCGCCAGTCACTGCTTAGGGCTACATCATCAGGAAACAAAACATAGAGATAGAACGTGAAACTACTTTATTGTGTCAAGTTTCAAGAAGCTAGCACAAACAGTGTTGGATTTAGAGTTCCAAATACATCTATCAATATAGGAGAAAACAGAGTGAAACCTAAAAATTCAAACTGTTACTGGAAACGAACGCTTCAGCATAGAAGACCGAAATCTGGGGAACCAAGTCGCCTTAGTGTACTGATCATTACCTGAAAGTATCATCCAGTTTGGGAGAAAAAATATTTGCTGAGATTTCTGTAGATTCCTAATTTTGGGAAGCTTGGCAACCCCTTTCAATGAAAGTGTTTCTCGCCAGTCACTGCTTAGGGCTACATCATCAGGAAACAAAACATAGAGATAGAACGTGAAACTACTTTATTGTGTCAAGTTTCAAGAAGCTAGCACAAACCGTGTTGGATTTAGAGTTGCAAATACATCTATCAATATAGGAGAAAACAGAGTGAAACCTAAAAATTCAAACTGTACTGGAAACGAACGCTTCAACATAGAAGAACGAAATTTGGGGAACCAAGTCGCCTTAGTGTACTGATCATTACCTGAAAGTATCATCCAGTTTGGGTGAAAAAATATTTGCTGAGATTTCTGGAGATTCGTAATTTTGGGAAGCTTGGCAACCCCTTTCCATGAAAGTGTTTCTCGCCAGTCACTGCTTAGGGCTACATCAAGAGGAAACAAAACATAGAGATAGAACGTGAAAATACTTTATTGTGTCAAGTTTCAAGAAGCTAGCACAAACCGTGTTGGATTTGGAGTTGCAAATACATCTATCAATATAGGAGAAAACAGAGTGAAACCTAAAAATTCAAACTGTTACTGGAAACGAACGCTTCATCATAGAAGAACGAAATTTGGGGAACCAAGTCGCCTTAGTGCACTGATCATTACCTGAAAGTATCATCCAGTTTGGGTGAAAAAATATTTGCTGAGATTTCTGGAGATTCGTAATTTTGGGAAGCTTGGCAACCCCTTTCCATGAAAGTGTTTCTCGCCAGTCACTGCTTAGGGCTACATCATCAGGAAACAAAACATAGAGATAGAACGTGAAACTACTTTATTGTGTCAAGTTTCAAGAAGCTAGCACAAACAGTGTTGGATTTAGAGTTCCAAATACATCTATCAATATAGGAGAAAACAGAGTGAAACCTAAAAATTCAAACTGTTACTGGAAACGAACGCTTAAACATAGAAGACCGAAATCTGGGGAACCAAGTCGCCTTAGTGTACTGATCATTACCTGAAAGTATCATCCAGTTTGGGTGAAAAAATATTTGCTGAGATTTCTGGAGATTCGTCATTTTATGAAGCCTGGCAACCCCTTTCCATGAAAGTGTTTCTCGCCAGTCACTGCTTAGGGCTACATCAAGAGGAAACAAAACATAGAGATAGAACGTGAAACTACTTTATTGTGTCAAGTTTCAAGAAACTAGCACAAACCGTGTTGGATTTAGAGTTCCAAATACATCTATCAATATAGGAGAAAACAGAGTGAAACCTAAAAATTCAAACTGTTACTGGAAACGAACGCTTCAACATAGAATAACGAAATTTGGGGAACCAAGTCGCCTTAGTGTACTGATCATTACCTGAAAGTATCATCCAGTTTGGGTGAAAAAATATTTGCTGAGATTTCTGGAGATTCGTAATTTTGCAAAGCCTGGCAACCCCTTTCCATGAAAGTGTTTCTCGCCAGTCACTGCTTAGGGCTACATCAAGAGGAAACAAAACATAGAGATAGAACGTGAAACTACTTTATTGTGTCAAGTTTCAAGAAGCTAGCACAAACCGTGTTGGATTTAGAGTTCCAAATACATCTATGAATATAGGAGAAAACAGAGTGAAACCTAAAAATTCAAACTGTTACTGGAAACGAACACTTCATCATAGAAGAACGAAATTTGGGGAACCAAGTCGCCTTAGTGTACTGGTCATTACCTGAAAGTATCATCCAGTTTGGGTGAACAAATATTTGCTGAGATTTCTGGAGATTCGTAATTTTGGGAAGCTTGGCAATCCCTTTCCATGAAAGTGTTTCTCGCCAGTCACTGCTTAGGGCTACATCAAGAGGAAACAAAACATAGAGATAGAACGTGAAACTACTTTATTGTGTCAAGTTTCAAGAAGCTAGCACAAACCGTGTTGGATTTAGAGTTCCAAATACATCTAACAATATAGGAGAAAACAGAGTGAAACCTAAAAATTCAAACTGTTACTGGAAACGAACGCTTCAACATAGAAGAACGAAATCTGGGGAACCAAGTCGCCTTAGTGTACTGATCATTACCTGAAAGTATCATCCAGTTTGGTTGAAAAAATATTTGCTGAGATTTCTGGAGATTCGTAATTTTGGGAAGCCTGGCAACCCCTTTCCATGAAAGTGTTTCTCGCCAGTCACTGCTTAGTGCTACATCAAGAGGAAACAAAACATAGAGATAGAAGGTGAAACTACTTTATTGTGTCAAGTTTCAAGAAGCTAGCACAAACCGTGTTGGATTTAGAGTTCCAAATACATCTATCAATATAGGAGAAAACAGAGTGAAACCTAAAAATTCAAACTGTTACTGGAAACGAACGCTTCAACATAGAAAAACAAAATTTGGGGAACCAAGTCGCCTTAGTGTACTGATCATTACCTGAAAGTATCATCCAGTTTGGGTGAAAAAATATTTGCTGAGATTTCTGGAGATTCGTAATTTTTGGAAGCTTGGCAACCCCTTTCCATGAGTGTTTCTCGCCAGTCACTGCTTAGGGCTACATCAAGAGGAAACAAAACATAGAGATAGAAGGTGAAACTACTTTATTGTGTCAAGTTTCAAGAAGCTAGCACAAACCGTGTTGGATTTAGAGTTCCAAATACATCTATGAATATAGGAGAAAACAGAGTGAAACCTAAAAATTCAAACTGTTACTGGAAACGAACGCTTCAACATAGAAGAACGAAATTTGGGGAACCAAGTCGCCTTAGTATACTGATCATTACCTGAAAGTATCATCCAGTTTGGGTGAAAAAATATTTGCTGAGATTTCTGGAGATTCGTAATTTTGGGAAGCTTGGCAACCCCTTTCCATGAAAGTGTTTCTCGCCAGTCAGTGCTTAGGGCTACATCAAGAGGAAACAAAACATAGAGATAGAACGTGAAACTACTTTATTGTGTCAAATTTCAAGAAGCTAGCACAAACCGTGTTGGATTTAGAGTTCCAAATACATCTATCAATATAGGAGAAAACAGAGTGAAACCTAAAAATTCAAACTGTTACTGGAAACGAACGCTTCAACATAGAAGAACGAAATTTGGGGAACCAAGTCGCCTTAGTGTACTGATCATTACCTGAAAGTATCATCCAGTTTGGGTGAAAAAAATATTTGCTGAGATTTCTGTAGATTCGTAATTTTTGGAAGCTTGGCAACCCCTTTCCATGAAAGTGTTTCTCGCCAGTCACTGCTTAGGGCTACATCATCAGGAAACAAAACATAGAGATAGAACGTGAAACTACTTTATTGTGTCAAGTTTCAAGAAGCTAGCACAAACCGTGTTGGATTTAGAGTTCCAAATACATCTATCAATATAGGAGAAAACAGAGTGAAACCTAAAAATTCAAACTGTTACTGGAAACGAACGCTTCAACATAGAAGAAGGAAATCTGGGGAACCAAGTCGCCTTAGTGTACTGATCATTACCTGAAAGTATCATCCAGTTTGGTGAAAAAAATATTTGCTGAGATTTCTGGAGATTCGTAATTTTGGGAAGCCTGGCAACCCCTTTCCATGAAAGTGTTTCTCGCCAGTCACTGCTTAGGGCTACATCAAGAGGAAACAAAACATAGAGATAGAACGTGAAAATACTTTATTGTGTCAAGTTTCAAGAAGCTAGCACAAACCGTGTTGGATTTAGAGTTCCAAATACATCTATCAATATAGGAGAAAACAGAGTGAAACCTAAAAATTCAAACTGTACTGGAAACGAACGCTTCAACATAGAACGAAATTTGGGGAACCAAGTCGCCTTAGTGTACTGATCATTACCTGAAAGTATCATCAAGTTTAGGTGAAAAAATATTTGCTGAGATTTCTGTAGATTCGTAATTTTTGGAAGCTTGGCAACCCCTTTCCATGAAAGTGTTTCTCGCCAGTCACTACTTAGGGCTACATCAAGAGGAAACAAAACATAGAGAGAGAACGTGAAACTACTTTATTGTGTCAAGTTTCAAGAAGCTAGCACAAACCGTGTTGGATTTAGAGTTCCAAATACATCTATCAATATAGGAGAAAACAGAGTGAAACCTAAAAATTCAAACTGTTACTGGAAACGAACGCTTCAACATAGAAGAACGAAATTTGGGGAACCAAGTCGCCTTAGTGTACTGATCATTAACTGAAAGTATCATCCAGTTTGGGTGAAAAAATATTTGCTGAGATTTCTGGAGATTCGTAATTTTGGGAAGCTTGGCAATCCCTTTCCATGAAAGTGTTTCTCGCCAGTCACTGCTTAGGGCTACATCATCAGGAAACAAAACATAGAGATAGAACGTGAAACTACTTTATTGTGTCAAGTTTCAAGAAGCTAGCACAAACCGTGTTGGATTTAGAGTTGCAAATACATCTATCAATATAGGAGAAAACAGAGTGAAACCTAAAAATTCAAACTGTTACTGGAAACGAACGCTTCAACATAGAAGAACGAAATCTGGGGAACCAAGTCGCCTTAGTGTACTGATCATTACCTGAAAGTATCATCCAGTTTGGGTGAAAAAATATTTGCTGAGATTTCTGGAGATTCGTAATTTTGGGAAGCCTGGCAACCCCTTTCCATGAAAGTGTTTCTCGCCAGTCACTGCTTAGGGCTACATCAAGAGGAAACAAAACATAGAGATAGAAGGTGAAACTACTTTATTGTGTCAAGTTTCAAGAAGCTAGCACAAACCGTGTTGGATTTAGAGTTCCAAATACATCTATCAATATAGGAGAAAACAGAGTGAAACCTAAAAATTCAAACTGTTACTGGAAACGAACGCTTCAACATAGAAGAACAAAATTTGGGGAACCAAGTCGCCTTAGTGTACTGATCATTACCTGAAAGTATCATCCAGTTTGGGTGAAAAAAATATTTGCTGAGATTTCTGGAGATTCGTAATTTTGCAAAGCCTGGCAACCCCTTTCCATGAAAGTGTTTCTCGCCAGTCACTGCTTAGGGCTACATCAAGAGGAAACAAAACATAGAGATATAACGTGAAACTACTTTATTGTTTCAAGTTTCAAGAAGCTAGCACAAACAGTGTTGGATTTAGAGTTCCAAATACATCTATCAATATAGGAGAAAAGAGAGTGAAACCTAAAAATTCAAACTGTTACTGGAAACGAACGCTTCAACATAGAAGACAGAAATCTGGGGAACCAAGTCGCCTTAGTGTACTGATCATTACCTGAAAGTATCATCCAGTTTGGGTGAAAAAATATTTGCTGAGATTTCTGGAGATTCGTAATTTTTGGAAGCTTGGCAACCCCTTTCCATGAAAGTGTTTCTCGCCAGTCACTGCTTAGGGCTACATCAAGAGGAAACAAAACATAGAGATAGAACGTGAAACTACTTTATTGTGTCAAGTTTCAAGAAGCTAGCACAAACCGTGTTGGATTTAGAGTTCCAAATACATCTATCAATATAGGAGAAAACAGAGTGAAACCTAAAAATTCAATCTGTACTGGAAACGAACGCTTCAACATAGAACGAAATTTGGGGAACCAAGTCGCCTTAGTGTACTGATCATTACCTGAAAGTATCATCCAGTTTGGGTGAAAAAATATTTGCTGAGATTTCTGGAGATTCGTAATTTTTGGAAGCTTGGCAACCCCTTTCCATGAAAGTGTTTCTCGCCAGTCACTGCTTAGGGCTAAATCAAGAGGAAACAAAACATAGAGATAGAACGTGAAAATACTTTATTGTGTCAAGTTTCAAGAAGCTAGCACAAACCGTGTTGGATTTAGAGTTCCAAATACATCTATCAATATAGGAGAAAACAGAGTGAAACCTAAAAATTCAAACTGTTACTGGAAACGAACGCTTCATCATAGAAGAACGAAATTTGGGGAACCAAGTCGCCTTAGTGTACTGATCATTACCTGAAAGTATCATCCAGTTTGGGTGAAAAAATATTTGCTGAGATTTCTGGAGATTCGTAATTTTGGGAAGCTTGGCAATCCCTTTCCATGAAAGTGTTTCTCGCCAGTCACTGCTTAGGGCTACATCATCAGGAAACAAAACATAGAGATAGAACGTGAAACTACTTTATTGTGTCAAGTTTCAAGAAGCTAGCACAAACCGTGTTGGATTTAGAGTTCCAAATACATCTATCAATATAGGAGAAAACAGAGTGAAACCTAAAAATTCAAACTGTTACTGGAAACGAACGCTTCAACATAGAAGAACGAAATCTGGGGAACCAAGTCGCCTTAGTGTACTGATCATTACCTGAAAGTATCATCCAGTTTGGGTGAAAAAATATTTGCTGAGATTTCTGGAGATTCGTAATTTTGGAAAGCCTGGCAACCCCTTTCCATGAAAGTGTTTCTCGCCAGTCACTGCTTAGGGCTACATCAAGAGGAAACAAAACATAGAGATAGAAGGTGAAACTACTTTATTGTGTCAAGTTTCAAGAAGCTAGCACAAACCGTGTTGGATTTAGAGTTCCAAATACATCTATCAATATAGGAGAAAACAGAGTGAAACCTAAAAATTCAAACTGTTACTTGAAACGAACGCTTCAACATAGAAGAACAAAATTTGGGGAACCAAGTCGCCTTAATGTACTGATCATTACCTGAAAGTATCATCCAGTTTGGGTGAAAAAAATATTTGCTGAGATTTCTGGAGATTCGTAATTTTGCAAAGCCTGGCAACCCCTTTCCATGAAAGTGTTTCTCGCCAGTCACTGCTTAGGGCTACATCAAGAGGAAACAAAACATAGAGATAGAACGTGAAACTACTTTATTGTTTCAAGTTTCAAGAAGCTAGCACAAACAGTGTTGGATTTAGAGTTCCAAATACATCTATCAATATAGGAGAAAAGAGAGTGAAACCTAAAAATTCAAACTGTTACTGGAAACGAACGCTTCAACATAGAAGACCGAAATCTGGGGAACCAAGTCGCCTTAGTGTACTGATCATTACCTGAAAGTATCATCCAGTTTGGGTGAAAAAATATTTGCTGAGATTTATGGAGATTCGTAATTTTTGGAAGCTTGGCAACCCCTTTCCATGAAAGTGTTTCTCGCCAGTCACTGCTTAGGGCTACATCAAGAGGAAACAAAACATAGAGATAGAACGTGAAACTACTTTATTGTGTCAAGTTTCAAGAAGCTAGCACAAACCGTGTTGGATTTAGAGTTCCAAATACATCTATCAATATAGGAGAAAACAGAGTGAAACCTAAAAATTCAAACTGTACTGGAAACGAACGCTTCAACATAGAACGAAATTTGGGGAACCAAGTCGCCTTAGTGTACTGATCATTACCTGAAAGTATCATCCAGTTTGGGTGAAAAAATATTTGCTGATGTTTCTGGAGATTCGTAATTTTTGGAAGCTTGGCAACCCCTTTCCATGAAAGTGTTTCTCGCCAGTCACTGCTTAGGGCTACATCAAGAGGAAACAAAACATAGAGATAGAACGTGAAAATACTTTATTGTGTCAAGTTTCAAGAAGCTAGCACAAACCGTGTTGGATTTAGAGTTCCAAATACATCTATCAATATAGGAGAAAACAGAGTGAAACCTAAAAATTCAAACTGTTACTGGAAACGAACGCTTCATCATAGAAGAACGAAATTTGGGGAACCAAGTCGCCTTAGTGTACTGATCATTACCTGAAAGTATCATCCAGTTTGGGTGAAAAAATATTTGCTGAGATTTCCTGAGATTCATAATTTTGGGAAGCTTGGCAACCCCTTTCCATGAAAGTGTTTCTCGCCAGTCACTGCTTAGGGCTACATCATCAGGAAACAAAACATAGAGATAGAACGTGAAACTACTTTATTGTGTCAAGTTTCAAGAAGCTAGCACAAACCGTGTTGGATTTAGAGTTCCAAATACATCTATCAATATAGGAGAAAACAGAGTGAAAACTAAAAATTCAAACTGTTACTGGAAACAAACGCTTCAACATAGAAGAACGAAATTTGGGGAACCAAGTCGCCTTAGTGTACTGATCATTACCTGAAAGTATCATCCAGTTTGGGTGAAAAAATATTTGCTGAGATTTCTGGAGATTCGTAATTTTGGGAAGCCTGGCAACCCCTTTCCATGAAAGTGTTTCTCGCCAGTCACTGCTTAGGGCTACATCAAGAGGAAACAAAACATAGAGATAGAAGGTGAAACTACTTTATTGTGTCAAGTTTCAAGAAGCTAGCACAAACCGTGTTGGATTTAGAGTTCCAAATACATCTATCAATATAGGAGAAAACACAGTGAAACCTAAAAATTCAAACTGTTACTGGAAACGAATGCTTCAACATAGAAGAACGAAATTTGGGGAACCAAGTCGCCTTAGTGTACTGATCATTACCTGAAAGTATCATCCAGTTTGGGTGAAAAATATTTGCTGAGATATCTGGAGATTCGTAATTTTGCAAAGCCTGGCAACCCCTTTCCATGAAAGTGTTTCTCGCCAGTCACTGCTTAGGGCTACATCAAGAGGAAACAAAACATAGAGATAGAAGGTGAAACTACTTTATTGTGTCAAGTTTCAAGAAACTAGCACAAACCGTGTTGGATTTAGAGTTCCAAATACATCTATCAATATAGGAGAAAACAGAGTGAAACCTAAAAATTCAAACTGTTACTGGAAACGAACGCTTCAACATAGAAGAACGAAATCTGGGGAACCAAGTCGCCTTAGTGTACTGATCATTACCTGAAAGTATCATCCAGTTTGGGTGAAAAAATATTTGCTGAGATTTCTGTAGATTCCTAATTTTGGGAAGCTTGGCAACCCCTTTCCATGAAAGTGTTTCTCGCCAGTCACTGCTTTGGGCTACATCAAGAGGAAACAAAACATAGAGATATAACGTGAAACTACTTTATTGTGTCAAGTTGCAAGAAGCTAGCACAAACCGTGTTGGATTTAGAGTTCCAAATATATCTATGAATATAGGAGAAAACTGAGTGAAACCTAAAAATTCAAACTGTACTGGAAACGAACGCTTCAACATAGAACGAAATTTGGGGAACCAAGTCGCCTTAGTGTACTGATCATTACCTGAAAGTATCATCCAGTTTGGGTGAAAAAATATTTGCTGATGTTTCTGGAGATTCGTAATTTTTGGAAGCTTGGCAACCCCTTTCCATGAAAGTGTTTCTCGCCAGTCACTGCTTAGGGCTACATCAAGAGGAAACAAAACATAGAGATAGAACGTGAAACTACTTTATTGTGTCAAGTTTCAAGAAGCTAGCACAAACCGTGTTGGATTTAGAGTTCCAAATACATCTATCAATATAGGAGAAAACAGAGTGAAACCTAAAAATTCAAACTGTTACTGGAAACGAACGCTTCAACATAGAAGAACGAAATCTGGGGAACCAAGTCGCCTTAGTGTACTGATCATTACCTGAAAGTATCATCCAGTTTGGGTGAAAAAATATTTGCTGAGATTTCTGTAGATTCGTAATTTTTGGAAGCTTGGCAAACCCTTTACATGAAAGTGTTTCTCGCCAGTCACTGCTTAGGGCTACATCAAGAGGAAACAAAACATAGAGATAGAACGTGAAACTACTTTATTGTGTCAAGTTTCAAGAAGCTAGCACAAACCGTGTTGGATTTAGAGTTCCAAATACATCTATCAATATAGGAGAAAACAGAGTGAAACCTAAAAATTCAAACTGTTACTGGAAACGAACGCTTCATCATAGAAGAACGAAATTTGGGGAACCAAGTCGCCTTAGTGTACTGATCATTACCTGAAAGTATCATCCAGTTTGGGTGAAAAAATATTTGCTGAGATTTCTGGAGATTCGTAATTTTGGGAAGCTTGGCAACCCCTTTCCATGCAAGTGTTTCTCGCCAGTCACTGCTTAGTGCTACATCATCAGGAAACAAAACATAGAGATAGAACGTGAAAGTACTTTATTGAGTCAAGTTTCAAGAAGCTAGCACAAACCGTGTTGGATTTAGAGTTCCAAATACATCTATCAATATAGGAGAAAACAGAGTGAAACCTAAAAATTCAAACTGTACTGGAAACGAACGCTTCAACATAGAAGAACGAAATTTGGGGAACCAAGTCGCCTTAGTGTACTGATCATTACCTGAAAGTATCATCAAGTTTGGGTGAAAAAATATTTGCTGAGATTTCTGGAGATTCGTAATTTTTGGAAGCTTGGCAACCCCTTTCCATGAAAGTGTTTCTCGCCAGTCACTGCTTAGGGCTACATCAAGAGGAAACAAAACATAGAGATAGAACGTGAAAATACTTTATTGTGTCAAGTTTCAAGAAGCTAGCACAAACCGTGTTGGATTTAGAGTTCCAAATACATCTATCAATATAGGAGAAAACAGAGTGAAACCTAAAAATTCAAACTGTTACTGGAAACGAACGCTTCATCATAGAAGAACAAAATTTGGGGAACCAAGTCGCCTTAGTGTACTGATCATTACCTGAAAGTATCATCCAGTTTGGGTGAAAAAATATTTGCTGAGATTTCTGGAGATTCGTAATTTTGGGAAGCTTGGCAACCCCTTTCCATGAAAGTGTTTCTCGCCAGTCACTGCTTAGGGCTACATCAAGAGGAAACAAAACATAGAGATAGAAGGTGAAACTACTTTATTGTGTCAAGTTTCAAGAAGCTAGCACAAACCGTGTTGGATTTAGAGTTCCAAATACATCTATCAATATAGGAGAAAACAGAGTGAAAACTAAAAATTCAAACTGTTACTGGAAACGAACGCTTCAACATAGAAGAACGAAATTTGGGGAACCAAGTCGCCTTAGTGTACTGATCATTACCTGAAAGTATCATCCATTTTGGGTGAAAAAATATTTGCTGAGATTTCTGGAGATTCGTAATTTTGGGAAGCCTGGCAACCCCTTTCCATGAAAGTGTTTCTCGCCAGTCACTGCTTAGGGCTACATCAAGAGGAAACAAAACATAGAGATAGAACGTGAAAATACTTTATTGTGTCAAGTTTCAAGAAGCTAGCACAAACCGTGTTGGATTTAGAGTTGCAAATACATCTATCAATATAGGAGAAAACAGAGTGAAACCTAAAAATTCAAACTGTTACTGGAAACGAACGCTTCATCATAGAAGAACGAAATTTGGGGAACCAAGTCGCCTTAGTGCACTGATCATTACCTGAAAGTATCATCCAGTTTGGGTGAAAAAATATTTGCTGAGATTTCTGGAGATTCGTAATTTTGGGAAGCTTGGCAACCCCTTTCCATGAAAGTGTTTCTCGCCAGTCACTGCTTAGGGCTACATCATCAGGAAACAAAACATAGAGATAGAACGTGAAACTACTTTATTGTGTCAAGTTTCAAGAAGCTAGCACAAACCGTGTTGGATTTAGAGTTGCAAATACATCTATCAATATAGGAGAAAACAGAGTGAAACCTAAAAATTCAAACTGTTACTGGAAACGAACACTTCAACATAGAAGAACGAAATCTGGGGAACCAAGTCGCCTTAGTTTACTGATCATTACCTGAAAGTATCATCCAGTTTGGGTGAAAAAATATTTGCTGAGATTTCTGGAGATTCGTCAATTTGGGAAGCCTGGCAACCCCTTTCCATGAAAGTGTTTCTCGCCAGTCACTGCTTAGGGCTACATCAAGAGGAAACAAAACATAGAGATAGAACGTGAAACTACTTTATTGTGTCAAGTTTCAAGAAGCTAGCACAAACCGTGTTGGATTTAGAGTTCCAAATACATCTATCAATATAGGAGAAAACAGAGTGAAACCTAAAAATTCAAACTGTACTGGAAACGAACGCTTCAACATAGAAGAACGAAATTTGGGGAACCAAGTCGCCTTAGTGTACTGATCATTACCTGAAAGTATCATCCAGTTTGGGTGAAAAAATATTTGCTGAGATTTCTGGAGATTCGTAATTTTGGGAAGCTTGGCAACCCCTTTCCATGAAAGTGTTTCTCGCCAGTCACTGCTTAGGGCTACATCAAGAGGAAACAAAACATAGAGATAGAACGTGAAAATACTTTATTGTGTCAAGTTTCAAGAAGCTAGCACAAACCGTGTTGGATTTAGAGTTGCAAATACATCTATCAATATAGGAGAAAACAGAGTGAAACCTAAAAATTCAAACTGTTACTGGAAACGAACGCTTCATCATAGAAGAACGAAATTTGGGGAACCAAGTCGCCTTAGTGCACTGATCATTACCTGAAAGTATCATCCAGTTTGGGTGAAAAAATATTTGCTGAGATTTCTGGAGATTCGTAATTTTGGGAAGCTTGGCAACCCCTTTCCATGAAAGTGTTTCTCGCCAGTCACTGCTTAGGGCTACATCATCAGGAAACAAAACATAGAGATAGAACGTGAAACTACTTTATTGTGTCAAGTTTCAAGAAGCTAGCACAAACAGTGTTGGATTTAGAGTTCCAAATACATCTATCAATATAGGAGAAAACAGAGTGAAACCTAAAAATTCAAACTGTTACTGGAAACGAACGCTTCAACATAGAAGACCGAAATCTGGGGAACCAAGTCGCCTTAGTGTACTGATCATTACCTGAAAGTATCATCCAGTTTGTGTGAAAAAATATTTGCTGAGATTTCTGGAGATTCGTCATTTTATGAAGCCTGGCAACCCCTTTCCATGAAAGTGTTTCTCGCCAGTCACTGCTTAGGGCTACATCAAGAGGAATCAAAACATAGAGATAGAACGTGAAACTACTTTATTGTGTCAAGTTTCAAGAAGCTAGCACAAACCGTGTTGGATTTAGAGTTCCAAATACATCTATCAATATAGGAGAAAACAGAGTGAAACCTAAAAATTCAAACTGTTACTGGAAACGAACGCTTCAACATAGAATAACGAAATTTGGGGAACCAAGTCGCCTTAGTGTACTGATCATTACCTGAAAGTATCATCCAGTTTGGGTGAAAAAATATTTGCTGAGATTTCTGGAGATTCGTAATTTTGCAAAGCCTGGCAACCCCTTTCCATGAAAGTGTTTCTCGCCAGTCACTGCTTAGGGCTACATCAAGAGGAAACAAAACATAGAGATAGAAGGTGAAACTACTTTATTGTGTCAAGTTTCAAGAGGCTAGCACAAACAGTGTTGGATTTAGAGTTCCAAATACATCTATCAATATAGGAGAAAACAGAGTGAAACCTAAAAATTCAAACTGTTACTGGAAACGAACGCTTCAGCATAGAAGACCGAAATCTGGGGAACCAAGTCGCCTTAGTGTACTGATCATTACCTGAAAGTATCATCCAGTTTGGGAGAAAAAATATTTGCTGAGATTTCTGTAGATTCCTAATTTTGGGAAGCTTGGCAACCCCTTTCAATGAAAGTGTTTCTCGCCAGTCACTGCTTAGGGCTACATCATCAGGAAACAAAACATAGAGATAGAACGTGAAACTACTTTATTGTGTCAAGTTTCAAGAAGCTAGCACAAACCGTGTTGGATTTAGAGTTGCAAATACATCTATCAATATAGGAGAAAACAGAGTGAAACCTAAAAATTCAAACTGTTACTGGAAACGAACACTTCAACATAGAAGAACGAAATCTGGGGAACCAAGTCGCCTTAGTTTACTGATCATTACCTGAAAGTATCATCCAGTTTGGGTGAAAAAATATTTGCTGAGATTTCTGGAGATTCGTCAATTTGGGAAGCCTGGCAACCCCTTTCCATGAAAGTGTTTCTCGCCAGTCACTGCTTAGGGCTACATCAAGAGGAAACAAAACATAGAGATAGAACGTGAAAATACTTTATTGTGTCAAGTTTCAAGAAGCTAGCACAAACCGTGTTGGATTTAGAGTTGCAAATACATCTATCAATATAGGAGAAAACAGAGTGAAACCTAAAAATTCAAACTGTTACTGGAAACGAACGCTTCATCATAGAAGAACGAAATTTGGGGAACCAAGTCGCCTTAGTGCACTGATCATTACCTGAAAGTATCATCCAGTTTGGGTGAAAAAATATTTGCTGAGATTTCTGGAGATTCGTAATTTTGGGAAGCTTGGCAACCCCTTTCCATGAAAGTGTTTCTCGCCAGTCACTGCTTAGGGCTACATCATCAGGAAACAAAACATAGAGATAGAACGTGAAACTACTTTATTGTGTGAAGTTTCAAGAAGCTAGCACAAACAGTGTTGGATTTAGAGTTCCAAATACATCTATCAATATAGGAGAAAACAGAGTGAAACCTAAAAATTCAAACTGTTACTGGAAACGAACGCTTCAACATAGAAGACCGAAATCTGGGGAACCAAGTCGCCTTAGTGTACTGATCATTACCTGAAAGTATCATCCAGTTTGGGTGAAAAAATATTTGCTGAGATTTCTGGAGATTCGTCATTTTATGAAGCCTGGCAACCCCTTTCCATGAAAGTGTTTCTCGCCAGTCACTGCTTAGGGCTACATCAAGAGGAAACAAAACATAGAGATAGAACGTGAAACTACTTTATTGTGTCAAGTTTCAAGAAGCTAGCACAAACCGTGTTGGATTTAGAGTTCCAAATACATCTATCAATATAGGAGAAAACAGAGTGAAACCTAAAAATTCAAACTGTTACTGGAAACGAACGCTTCAACATAGAAGAACGAAATTTGGGGAACCAAGTCGCCTTAGTGTACTGATCATTACCTGAAAGTATCATCCAGTTTGGGTGAAAAAATATTTGCTGAGATTTCTGGAGATTCGTAATTTTGCAAAGCCTGGCAACCCCTTTCCATGAAAGTGTTTCTCGCCAGTCACTGCTTAGGGCTACATCAAGAGGAAACAAAACATAGAGATAGAAGGTGAAACTACTTTATTGTGTCAAGTTTCAAGAAGCTAGCACAAACCGTGTTGGATTTAGAGTTCCAAATACCTCTATCAATATAGGAGAAAACAGAGTGAAACCTAAAAATTCAAACTGTTATTGGAAACGAAAGCTTCAACATAGAAGAACGAAATCTGGGGAAACAAGTCGCCTTAGTGTACTGATCATTACCTGAAAGTATCATCCAGTTTGGGTGAAAAAATATTTGCTGAGATTTCTGGAGATTCGTCATTTTGGGAAGCCTGGCAACCCCTTTCCATGAAAGTGTTTCTCGCCAGTCACTGCTTAGGGCTACATCAAGAGGAAACAAAACATAGAGATAGAAGGTTAAACTACTTTATTGTGTCAAGTTGCAAGAAGCTAGCACAAACCGTGTTGGATTTAGAGTTCCAAATATATCTATGAATATAGGAGAAAACAGAGTGAAACCTAAAAATTCAAACTGTTACTGGAAACGAACGCGTCAACATAGAAGAACGAAATTTGGGGAACCAAGTCACCTTAGTGTACTGATCATTACCTGAAAGTATCATCCAGTTTGGGTGAAAAAATATTTGCTGAGATTTCTGGAGATTCGTCATTTTGGGAAGCCTGGCAACCCCTTTCCATGAAAGTGTTTCTCGCCAGTCACTGCTTAGGGCTACATCATCAGGAAACAAAACATAGAGATAGAACGTGAAAGTACTTTATTGAGTCAAGTTTCAAGAAGCTAGCACAAACCGTGTTGGATTTAGAGTTCCAAATACATCTATCAATATAGGAGAAAACAGAGTGAAACCTAAAAATTCAAACTGTACTGGAAACGAACGCTTCAACATAGAAGAACGAAATTTGGGGAACCAAGTCGCCTTAGTGTACTGATCATTACCTGAAAGTATCATCCAGTTTGGGTGAAAAAATATTTGCTGAGATTTCTGGAGATTCGTAATTTTTGGAAGCTTGGCAACCCCTTTCCATGAAAGTGTTTCTCGCCAGTCACTGCTTAGGGCTACATCAAGAGGAAACAAAACATAGAGATAGAACGTGAAAATACTTTATTGTGTCAAGTTTCAAGAAGCTAGCACAAACCGTGTTGGATTTAGAGTTCCAAATACATCTATCAATATAGGAGAAAACAGAGTGAAACCTAAAAATTCAAACTGTTACTGGAAACGAACGCTTCATCATAGAAGAACGAAATTTGGGGAACCAAGTCGCCTTAGTGCACTGATCATTACCTGAAAGTATCATCCAGTTTGGGTGAAAAAATATTTGCTGAGATTTCTGGAGATTCGTAATTTTGGGAAGCTTGGCAACCCCTTTCCATGAAAGTGTTTCTCGCCAGTCACTGCTTAGGGCTACATCAAGAGGAAACAAAACATAGAGATAGAAGGTGAAACTACTTTATTGTGTCACGTTTCAAGAAGCTAGCACAAACCGTGTTGGATTTAGAGTTCCAAATACATCTATCAATATAGGAGAAAACAGAGTGAAACCTAAAAATTCAAACTGTTACTGGAAACGAACGCTTCAACATAGAATAACGAAATTTGGGGAACCAAGTCGCCTTAGTGTACTAATCATTACCTGAAAGTATCATCCAGTTTGGGTGAAAAAATATTTGCTGAGATTTCTGGAGATTCGTAATTTTGCAAAGCCTGGCAACCCCTTTCCATGAAAGTGTTTCTCGCCAGTCACTGCTTAGGGCTACAAAAAGAGGAAACAAAACATAGAGATAGAACGTGAAACTACTTTATTGTGTCAAGTTTCAAGAAGCTCTCACAAACCGTGTTGGATTTAGAGTTCCAAATACATCTATCAATAAAGGAGAAAACAGAGTGAAACCTAAAAATTCAAACTGTTACTGGAAACGAACGCTTCAACATAGAAGAACGAAATCTGGGGAACCAAGTCGCCTTAGTGTACTGATAATTACCTGAAAGTATTATCCAGTTTGGGTGAAAAAATATTTGTTGAGATTTCTGGAGATTCGTCATTTTGGGAAGCCTGGCAACCCCTTTCCATGAAAGTGTTTCTCGCCAGTCACTGCTTAGGGCTACATCAAGAGGAAACAAAACATAGAGATAGAAGGTGAAACTACTTTATTGTGTCAAGTTGCAAGAAGCTAGCACAAACCGTGTTGGATTTAGAGTTCCAAATATATCTATGAATATAGGAGAAAACAGAGTGAAACCTAAAAATTCAAACTGTTACTGGAAACGAACGCTTCAACATAGAAGAACGAAATTTGGGGAACCAAGTCGCCTTAGTGTACTGATCATTACCTGAAAGTATCATCCAGTTTGGGTGAAAAAATATTTGCTGAGATTTCTGTAGATTCCTAATTTTGGGAAGCTTGGCAACCCCTTTCAATGAAAGTGTTCCTCGCCAGTCACTGCTTAGGGCTACAAAAAGAGGAAACAAAACATAGAGATAGAACGTGAAACTACTTTATTGTGTCAAGTTTCAAGAAGCTAGCACAAACCGTGTTGGATTTAGAGTTGCAAATACATCTATCAATATAGGAGAAAACAGAGTGAAACCTAAAAATTCAAACTGTTACTGGAAACGAACGCTTCAACATAGAAGAACGAAATCTGGGGAACCAAGTCGCCTTAGTGTACTGATCATTACCTGAAAGTATCATCCAGTTTGGGTGAAAAAATATTTGCTGAGATTTCTGGAGATTCGTCAATTTGGGAAGCCTGGCAACCCCTTTCCATGAAAGTGTTTCTCGCCAGTCCCTGCTTAGGGCTACATCAAGAGGAAACAAAACATAGAGATAGAACGTGAAACTACTTTATTGTTTCAAGTTTCAAGAAGCTAGCACAAACCGTGTTGGATTTAGAGTTCCAAATACATCTATCAAAATAGGAGAAAACAGAGTGAAACCTAAAAATTCAAACTGTACTGGAAACGAACGCTTCAACATAGAAGAACGAAATTTGGGGAACCAAGTCGCCTTAGTGTACTGATCATTACCTGAAAGTATCATCCAGTTTGGGTGAAAAAATATTTGCTGAGATTTCTGGAGATTCGTAATTTTTGGAAGCTTGGCAACCCCTTTCCATGAAAGTGTTTCTCGCCAGTCACTGCTTAGGGCTACATCAAGAGGAAACAAAACATAGAGATAGAACGTGAAAATACTTTATTGTGTCAAGTTTCAAGAAGCTAGCACAAACTGTGTTGGATTTAGAGTTGCAAATACATCTATCAATATAGGAGAAAACAGAGTGAAACCTAAAAATTCAAACTGTTACTGGAAACGAACGCTTCATCATAGGAGAACAAAATTTGGGGAACCAAGTCGCCTTAGTGCACTGATCATTACCTGAAAGTATCATCCAGTTTGGGTGAAAAAATATTTGCTGAGATTTCTGGAGATTCGTAATTTTGGGAAGCTTGGCAACCCCTTTCCATGAAAGTGTTTCTCTCCAGTCACTGCTTAGGGCTACATCATCAGGAAACAAAACATACAGACAGAACGTGAAACTACTTTATTGTGTCAAGTTTCAAGAAGCTAGCACAAACAGTGTTGGATTTAGAGTTCCAAATACATCTATCAATATAGGAGAAAACAGAGTGAAACCTAAAAATTCAAACTGTTACTGGAAACGAACGCTTCAACATAGAAGACCGAAATCTGGGGAACCAAGTCGCCTTAGTGTACTGATCATTACCTGAAAGTATCATCCAGTTTGGGTGAAAAAATATTTGCTGAGATTTCTGGAGATTCGTCATTTTATGAAGCCTGGCAACCCCTTTCCATGAAAGTGTTTCTCGCCAGTCACTGCTTAGGGCTACATCAAGAGGAAACAAAACATAGAGATAGAACGTGAAACTACTTTATTGTGTCAAGTTTCAAGAAGCTAGCACAAACCGTGTTGGATTTAGAGTTGCAAATACATCTATCAATATAGGAGAAAACTGAGTGAAACCTAAAAATTCAAACTGTTACTGGAAACGAACGCTTCAACATAGAAGAACGAAATCTGGGGAACCAAGTCGCCTTAGTGTACTGATCATTACCTGAAAGTATTATCCAGTTTGGGTGAAAAAATATTTGTTGAGATTTCTGGAGATTCGTAATTTTGGGAAGCCTGGCAACCCCTTTCCATGAAAGTGTTTCTCGCCAGTCACTGCTTAGGGCTACATCAAGAGGAAACAAAACATAGAGATAGAAGGTGAAACTACTTTATTGTGTCAAGTTGCAAGAAGCTAGCACAAACCGTGTTGGATTTAGAGTTCCAAATATATCTATGAATATAGGAGAAAACAGAGTGAAACCTAAAAATTCAAACTGTTACTGGAAACGAACGCTTCAACATAGAAGAACGAAATTTGGGGAACCAAGTCACCTTAGTGTACTGATCATTACCTGAAAGTATCATCTAGTTTGGGTGAAAAATATTTGCTGAGATTTCTGGAGATTCGTCATTTTGGGAAGCCTGGCAACCCCTTTCCATGAAAGTGTTTCTTGCCAGTCACTGCTTAGGGCTACATCAAGAGGAAACAAAACATAGAGATAGAACGTGAAACTACTTTATTGTGTCAAGTTTCAAGAAGCTAGCACAAACCGTGTTGGATTTAGAGTTCCAAATACATCTATCAATATAGGAGAAAACAGAGTGAAACCTAAAAATTCAAACTGTTACTGGAAACGAACGCTTCATCATAGAAGAACGAAATCTGGGGAACCAAGTCGCCTTAGTGTACTGATCATTACCTGAAAGTATCATCCAGTTTGGGTGAAAAAATATTTGCTGAGATTTCTGGAGATTCGTCAATTTGGGAAGCCTGGCAACCCCTTTCCATGAAAGTGTTTCTCGCCAGTCACTGCTTAGGGCTACATCAAGAGGAAACAAAACATAGAGATAGAACGTGAAACTACTTTATTGTGTCAAGTTTCAAGAAGCTAGCACAAACCGTGTTGGATTTAGAGTTCCAAATACATCTATCAATATAGGAGAAAACAGAGTGAAACCTAAAAATTCAAACTGTACTGGAAACGAACGCTTCAACATAGAAGAACGAAATTTGGGGAACCAAGTCGCCTTAGTGTACTGATCATTACCTGAAAGTATCATCCAGTTTGGGTGAAAAAATATTTGCTGAGATTTCTGGAGATTCGTAATTTTTGGAAGCTTGGCAACCCCTTTCCATGAAAGTGTTTCTCGCCAGTCACTGCTTAGGGCTACATCAAGAGGAAACAAAACATAGAGATAGAACGTGAAAATACTTTATTGTGTCAAGTTTCAAGAAGCTAGCACAAACTGTGTTGGATTTAGAGTTGCAAATACATCTATCAATATAGGAGAAAACAGAGTGAAACCTAAAAATTCAAACTGTTACTGGAAATGAACGCTTCATCATAGAAGAACGAAATTTGGGGAACCAAGTCGCCTTAGTGCACTGATCATTACCCGAAAGTATCATCCAGTTTGGGTGAAAAAATATTTGCTGAGATTTCTGGAGATTCGTAATTTTGGGAAGCTTGGCAACCCCTTTCCATGAAAGTGTTTCTATCCAGTCAATGCTTAGGGCTACAACATCAGGAAACAAAACATACAGACAGAACGTGAAACTACTTTATTGTGTCAAGTTTCAAGAAGCTAGCACAAACAGTGTTGGATTTAGAGTTCCAAATACATCTATCAATATAGGAGAAAACAGAGTGAAACCTAAAAATTCAAACTGTTACTGGAAACGAACGCTTCAGCATAGAAGACCGAAATCTGGGGAACCAAGTCGCCTTAGTGTACTGATCATTACCTGAAAGTATCATCCAGTTTGGGTGAAAAAATATTTGCTGAGATTTCTGGAGATTCCTAATTTTGGGAAGCTTGGCAACCCCTTTCAATGAAAGTGTTCCTCGCCAGTCACTGCTTAGGGCTACAAAAAGAGGAAACAAAACATAGAGATAGAACGTGAAACTACTTTATTGTGTCAAGTTTCAAGAAGCTAGCACAAACCGTGTTGGATTTAGAGTTGCAAATACATCTATCAATATAGGAGAAAACAGAGTGAAACCTAAAAATTCAAACTGTTACTGGAAACGAACGCTTCAACATAGAAGAACGAAATCTGGGGAACCAAGTCGCCTTAGTTTACTGATCATTACCTGAAAGTATCATCCAGTTTGGGTGAAAAAATATTTGCTGAGATTTCTGGAGATTCGTCAATTTGGGAAGCCTGGCAACCGCTTTCCATGAAAGTGTTTCTCGCCAGTCACTGCTTAGGGCTACATCAAGAGGAAACAAAACATAGAGATAGAACGTGAAAATACTTTATTGTGTCAAGTTTCAAGAAGCTAGCACAAACCGTGTTGGATTTAGAGTTGCAAATACATCTATCAATATAGGAGAAAACAGAGTGAAACCTAAAAATTCAAACTGTTACTGGAAACGAACGCTTCATCATAGAAGAACGAAATTTGGGGAACCAAGTCGCCTTAGTGCACTGATCATTACCTGAAAGTATCATCCAGTTTGGGTGAAAAAATATTTGCTGAGATTTCTGGAGATTCGTAATTTTGGGAAGCTTGGCAACCCCTTTCCATGAAAGTGTTTCTCGCCAGTCACTGCTTAGGGCTACATCATCAGGAAACAAAACATAGAGATAGAACGTGAAACTACTTTATTGTGTCAAGTTTCAAGAAGCTAGCACAAACAGTGTTGGATTTAGAGTTCCAAATACATCTATCAATATAGGAGAAAACAGAGTGAAACCTAAAAATTCAAACTGTTACTGGAAACGAACGCTTCAACATAGAAGACCGAAATCTGGGGAACCAAGTCGCCTTAGTGTACTGATCATTACCTGAAAGTATCATCCAGTTTGGGTGAAAAAATATTTGCTGAGATTTCTGGAGATTCGTAATTTTGCAAAGCCTGGCAACCCCTTTCCATGAAAGTGTTTCTCGCCAGTCACTGCTTAGGGCTACATCAAGAGGAAACAAAACATAGAGATAGAACGTGAAACTACTTTATTGTGTCAAGTTTCAAGAAGCTAGCACAAACCGTGTTGGATTTAGAGTTCCAAATACATCTATCAATATAGGAGAAAACAGAGTGAAACCTAAAAATTCAAACTGTTACTTGAAACGAACGCTTCAACATTGAATAACGAAATTTGGGGAACCAAGTCGCCTTAGTGTACTGATCATTACCTGAAAGTATCATCCAGTTTGGGTGAAAAAATATTTGCTGAGATTTCTGGAGATTCGTAATTTTGGGAAGCCTGGCAACCCCTTTCCATGAAAGTGTTTCTCGCCAGTCACTGCTTAGGGCTACATCAAGAGGAAACAAAACATAGAGATAGAACGTGAAAATACTTTATTGTGTCAAGTTTCAAGAAGCTAGTACAAACCGTGTTGGATTTAGAGTTGCAAATACATCTATCAATATAGGAGAAAACAGAGTGAAACCTAAAAATTCAAACTGTTACTGGAAACGAACGCTTCATCATAGAAGAACGAAATTTGGGGAACCAAGTCGCCTTAGTGCACTGATCATTACCTGAAAGTATCATCCAGTTTGGGTGAAAAAATATTTGCTGAGATTTCTGGAGATTCGTAATTTTGGGAAGCTTGGCAACCCCTTTCCATGAAAGTGTTTCTCGCCAGTCACTGCTTAGGGCTACATCATCAGGAAACAAAACATAGAGATAGAACGTGAAACTACTTTATTGTGTCAAGTTTCAAGAAGCTAGCACAAACAGTGTTGGATTTAGAGTTCCAAATACATCTATCAATATAGGAGAAAACAGAGTGAAACCTAAAAATTCAAACTGTTACTGGAAACGAACGCTTCAACATAGAAGACCGAAATCTGGGGAACCAAGTCGCCTTAGTGTACAGATCATTACCTGAAAGTATCATCCAGTTTGGGTGAAAAAATATTTGCTGAGATTTCTGGAGATTCGTCATTTTGGGAAGCCTGGCAACCCCTTTCCATGAAAGTGTTTCTCGCCAGTCACTGCTTAGGGCTACATCAAGAGGAAACAAAACATAGAGATAGAACGTGAAACTACTTTATTGTGTCAAGTTTCAAGAAGCTAACACAAACCGTGTTGGATTTAGAGTTCCAAATACATCTATCAATATAGGAGAAAACAGAGTGAAACCTAAAAATTCAAACTGTTACTGGAAACGAACGCTTCAACATAGAATAACGAAATTTGGGGAACCAAGTCGCCTTAGTGTACTGATCATTACCTGAAAGTATCATCCAGTTTGGGTGAAAAAATATTTGCTGAGATTTCTGGAGATTCGTAATTTTGCAAAGCCTGGCAACCCCTTTCCATGAAAGTGTTTCTCGCCAGTCACTGCTTAGGGCTACATCAAGAGGAAACAAAACATAGAGATAGAAGGTGAAACTACTTTATTGTGTCAAGTTTCAAGAAGCTAGCACAAACCGTGTTGGATTTAGAGTTCCAAATACCTCTATCAATATAGGAGAAAACAGAGTGAAACCTAAAAATTCAAACTGTTATTGGAAACGAAAGCTTCAACATAGAAGAACGAAATCTGGGGAACCAAGTCGCCTTAGTGTACTGATCATTACCTGAAAGTATCATCCAGTTTGGGTGAAAAAATATTTGCTGAGATTTCTGGAGATTCGTCATTTTGGGAAGCCTGGCAACCCCTTTCCATGAAAGTGTTTCTCGCCAGTCACTGCTTAGGGCTACATCAAGAGGAAACAAAACATAGAGATAGAAGGTGAAACTACTTTATTGTGTCAAGTTGCAAGAAGCTAGCACAAACCGTGTTGGATTTAGAGTTCCAAATATATCTATGAATATAGGAGAAAACAGAGTGAAACCTAAAAATTCAAACTGTTACTGGAAACGAACGCGTCAACATAGAAGAACGAAATTTGGGGAACCAAGTCACCTTAGTGTACTGATCATTACCTGAAAGTATCATCCAGTTTGGGTGAAAAAATATTTGCTGAGATTTCTGGAGATTCGTCATTTTGGGAAGCCTGGCAACCCCTTTCCATGAAAGTGTTTCTTGCCAGTCACTGCTTAGGGCTACATCAAGAGGAAACAAAACGTAGAGATAGAACGTGAAACTACTTTATTGTGTCAAGTTTCAAGAAGCTGGCACAAACCGTGTTGGATTTAGAGTTCCAAATACATCTATCAATATAGGAGAAAACAGAGTGAAACCTAAAAATTCAAACTGTACTGGAAACGAACGCTTCAACATAGAACAAAATTTGGGGAACCAAGTCGCCTTAGTGTACTGATCATTACCTGAAAGTATCATCCAGTTTGGGTGAAAAAATATTTGCTGATGTTTCTGGAGATTCGTAAATTTTGGAAGCTTGGCAACCCCTTTCCATGAAAGTGTTTCTCGCCAGTCACTGCTTAGGGCTACATCAAGAGGAAACAAAACATAGATATAGAACGTGAAACTACTTTATTGTGTCAAGTTTCAAGAATCTAGCACAAACCGTGTTGGATTTAGAGTTCCAAATACATCTATCAATATAGGAGAAAACAGAGTGAAACCTAAAAATTCAAACTGTTACTGGAAACGAACGCTTCAACATAGAAGAACGAAATTTGGGGAACCAAGTCGCCTTAGTGTACTGATCATTACCTGAAAGTATCATCCAGTTTGGGTGAAAAAATATTTGCTGAGATTTCTGGAGATTCGTAATTTTGGGAAGCCTGGCAACCCCTTTCCATGAAAGTGTTTCTCGCCAGTCACTGCTTAGGGCTACATCAAGAGGAAACAAAACATAGAGATAGAACGTGAAACTACTTTATTGTGTCAAGTTTCAAGAAGCTAGCACAAACCGTGTTGGATTTAGAGTTCCAAATACATCTATCAATATAGGAGAAAACAGAGTGAAACCTAAAAATTCAAACTGTTACTTGAAACGAACGCTTCAACATAGAATAACGAAATTTGGGGAACCAAGTCGCCTTAGTGTACTGATCATTACCTGAAAGTATCATCCAGTTTGGGTGAAAAAATATTTGCTGAGATTTCTGGAGATTCGTAATTTTGCAAAGCCTGGCAACCCCTTTCCATGAAAGTGTTTCTCGCCAGTCACTGCTTAGGGCTACATCAAGAGGAAACAAAACATAGAGATAGAAGGTGAAACTACTTTATTGTGTCAAGTTTCAAGAAGCTAGCACAAACCGTGTTGGATTTAGAGTTCCAAATACATCTATCAATATAGGAGAAAACAGAGTGAAACCTAAAAATTCAAACTGTTACTGGAAACGAACGCTTCAACATAGAATAACGAAATTTGGGGAACCAAGTCGCCTTAGTGTACTGATCATTACCTGAAAGTATCATCCAGTTTGGGTGAAAAAATATTTGCTGAGATTTCTGTAGATTCGTAATTTTGGGAAGCTTGGCAACCCCTTTCCATGAAAGTGTTTCTCGCCAGTCACTGCTTAGGGCTACATCAAGAGGAAACAAAACATAGAGATAGAACGTGAAACTACTTTATTGTGTCAAGTTTCAAGAAGCTAGCACAAACCGTGTTGGATTTAGAGTTCCAAATACATCTATCAATATAGGAGAAAACAGAGTGAAACCTAAAAATTCAAACTGTTACTGGAAACGAACGCTTCAACATAGAAGAACGAAATTTGGGGAACCAAGTCGCCTTAGTGTACTGATCATTACCTGAAAGTATCATCCAGTTTGGGTGAAAACATATTTGCTGAGATTTCTGTAGATTCCTAATTTTGGGAAGCTTGGCAACCCTTTCCATGAAAGTGTTTCTCGCCAGTCACTGCTTAGGGCTACAAAAAGAGGAAACAAAACATAGTGATAGAACGTGAAACTACTTTATTGTGTCACGTTTCAAGAAGCTAGCACAAACCGTGTTGGATTTAGAGTTCCAAATACATCTATCAATATAGGAGAAAACAGAGTGAAACCTAAAAATTCAAACTGTTACTGGAAACAAACGCTTCATCATAGAAGAACGAAATTTGGGGAACCAAGTCGCCTTAGTGTACTGATCATTACCTGAAAGTATCATCCAGTTTGGGTGAAAAAATATTTGCTGAGATTTCTGGAGATTCGTCATTTTGGGAAGCCTGGCAACCCCTTTCCATGAAAGTGTTTCTCGCCAGTCACTGCTTAGGGCTACATCAAGAGGAAACAAAACATAGAGATAGAACGTGAAACTACTTTATTGTGTCAAGTTTCAAGAAGCTAGCACAAACCGTGTTGGATTTAGAGTTCCAAATACATCTATCAATATAGGAGAAAACAGAGTGAAACCTAAAAATTCAAACTGTTACTTGAAACGAACGCTTCAACATAGAATAACGAAATTTGGGGAACCAAGTCGCCTTAGTGTACTGATCATTACCTGAAAGTATCATCCAGTTTGGGTGAAAAAATATTTGCTGAGATTTCTGGAGATTCGTAATTTTGCAAAGCCTGGCAACCCCTTTCCATGAAAGTGTTTCTCGCCAGTCACTGCTTAGGGCTACATCAAGAGGAAACAAAACATAGAGATAGAAGGTGAAACTTCTTTATTGTGTCAAGTTTCAAGAAGCTAGCACAAACCGTGTTGGATTTAGAGTTCCAAATACATCTATCAATATAGGAGAAAACAGAGTGAAACCTAAAAATTCAAACTGTTACTGGAAACGAACGCTTCAACATAGAATAACGAAATTTGGGGAACCAAGTCGCCTTAGTGTACTGATCATTACCTGAAAGTATCATCCAGTTTGGGTGAAAAAATATTTGCTGAGATTTCTGTAGATTCGTAATTTTGGGAAGCTTGGCAACCCCTTTCCATGAAAGTGTTTCTCGCCAGTCACTGCTTAGGGCTACATCAAGAGGAAACAAAACATAGAGATAGAACGTGAAACTACTTTATTGTGTCAAGTTTCAAGAAGCTAGCACAAACCGTGTTGGATTTAGAGTTCCAAATACATCTATCAATATAGGAGAAAACAGAGTGAAACCTAAAAATTCAAACTGTTACTGGAAACGAACGCTTCAACATAGAAGAACGAAATTTGGGGAACCAAGTCGCCTTAGTGTACTGATCATTACCTGAAAGTATCATCCAGTTTGGGTGAAAAAATATTTGCTGAGATTTCTGTAGATTCCTAATTTTGGGAAGCTTGGCAACCCCTTTCCATGAAAGTGTTTCTCGCCAGTCACTGCTTAGGGCTACAAAAAGAGGAAACAAAACATAGTGATAGAACGTGAAACTACTTTATTGTGTCACGTTTCAAGAAGCTAGCACAAACCGTGTTGGATTTAGAGTTCCAAATACATCTATCAATATAGGAGAAAACAGAGTGAAACCTAAAAATTCAAACTGTTACTGGAAACAAACGCTTCATCATAGAAGAACGAAATTTGGGGAACCAAGTCGCCTTAGTGTACTGATCATTACCTGAAAGTATCATCCAGTTTGGGTGAAAAAATATTTGCTGAGATTTCTGGAGATTCGTCATTTTGGGAAGCCTGGCAACCCCTTTCCATGAAAGTGTTTCTCGCCAGTCACTGCTTAGGGCTACATCAAGAGGAAACAAAACATAGAGATAGAACGTGAAACTACTTTATTGTGTCAAGTTTCAAGAAGCTAGCACAAACCGTGTTGGATTTAGAGTTCCAAATACATCTATCAATATAGGAGAAAACAGAGTGAAACCTAAAAATTCAAACTGTTACTGGAAACGAACGCTTCAACATAGAAGAACGAAATTTGGGGAACCAAGTCGCCTTAGTGTACTGATCATTACCTGAAAGTATCATCCAGTTTGGGTGAAAAAATATTTGCTGAGATTTCTGGAGATTCGTAATTTTGCAAAGCCTGGCAACCCCTTTCCATGAAAGTGTTTCTCGCCAGTCACTGCTTAGGGCTACATCAAGAGGAAACAAAACATAGAGATAGAAGGTGAAACTACTTTATTGTGTCAAGTTTCAAGAAGCTAGCACAAACCGTGTTGGATTTAGAGTTCCAAATACATCTATCAATATAGGAGAAAACAGAGTGAAACCTAAAAATTCAAACTGTTACTGGAAACGAACGCTTCAACATAGAATAACGAAATTTGGGGAACCAAGTCGCCTTAGTGTACTGATCATTACCTGAAAGTATCATCCAGTTTGGGTGAAAAAATATTTGCTGAGATTTCTGTAGATTCGTAATTTTGGGAAGCTTGGCAACCCCTTTCCATGAAAGTGTTTCTCGCCAGTCACTGCTTAGGGCTACATCAAGAGGAAACAAAACATAGAGATAGAACGTGAAACTACTTTATTGTGTCAAGTTTCAAGAAGCTAGCACAAACCGTGTTGGATTTAGAGTTCCAAATACATCTATCAATATAGGAGAAAACAGAGTGAAACCTAAAAATTCAAACTGTTACTGGAAACGAACGCTTCAACATAGAAGAACGAAATTTGGGGAACCAAGTCGCCTTAGTGTACTGATCATTACCTGAAAGTATCATCCAGTTTGGGTGAAAAAATATTTGCTGAGATTTCTGTAGATTCCTAATTTTGGGAAGCTTGGCAACCCCTTTCCATGAAAGTGTTCCTCGCCAGTCACTGCTTAGGGCTACAAAAAGAGGAAACAAAACATAGAGATAGAACGTGAAACTACTTTATTGTGTCAAGTTTCAAGAAGCTAGCACAAACCGTGTTGGATTTAGAGTTCCAAATACATCTATCAATATAGGAGAAAACAGAGTGAAACCTAAAAATTCAAACTGTTACTGGAAACGAACGCTTCAACATAGAAGAACGAAATCTGGGGAACCAAGTCGCCTTAGTGTACTGATCATTACCTGAAAGTATCATTCAGTTTGGGTGAAAAAATATTTGCTGAGATTTCTGGAGATTCGTCATTTTGGGAAGCCTGGCAACCCCTTTCCATGAAAGTGTTTCTCGCCAGTCACTGCTTAGGGCTACATGAAGAGGAAACAAAACATAGAGATAGAAGGTGAAACTACTTTATTGTGTCAAGTTGCAAGAAGGTAGCACAAACCGTGTTGGATTTAGAGTTCCAAATATATCTATGAATATAGGAGAAAACAGAGTGAAACCTAAAAATTCAAACTGTTACTGGAAACGAACGCTTCAACATGAAGAACGATGTTTGGGGAACCAAGTCACCTTAGTGTACTGATCATTACCTGAAAGTATCATCCAGTTTGGGTGAAAAAAATATTTGCTGAGATTTCTGGAGATTCGTCATTTTGGGAAGCCTGGCAACCCCTTTCCATGAAAGTGTTTCTTGCCAGTCACTGCTTAGGGCTACATCAAGAGGAAACAAAACATAGAGATAGAATGTGAAACTACTTTATTGTGTCAAGTTTCAAGAAGCTAGCACAAACCGTGTTGGATTTAGAGTTCCAAATACATCTATCAATATAGGAGAAAACAGAGTGAAACCTAAAAATTCAAACTGTACTGGAAACGAACACTTCAACATAGAACGAAATTTGGGGAACCAAGTCGCCTTAGTGTACTGATCATTACCTGAAAGTATCATCCAGTTTGAGTGAAAAAATATTTGCTGAGATTTCTGGAGATTTGTAATTTTGGGAAGCTTGGCAACCCCTTTCCATGAAAGTGTTTCTCGCCAGTCACTGCTTAGGGCTACATCATCAGGAAACAAAACATAGAGATAGAACGTGAAAGTACTTTATTGTGTCAAGTTTCAAGAAGCTAGCACAAACCGTGTTGGATTTAGAGTTCCAAATACATCTATCAATATAGGAGAAAACAGAGTGAAACCTAAAAATTCAAACTGTTACTGGAAACGAACGCTTCAACATAGAAGACCGAAATCTGGGGAACCAAGTCGCCTTAGTGTACTGATCATTACCTGAAAGTATCATCCAGTTTGGGTGAAAAAATATTTGCTGAGATTTCTGGAGATTCGTCATTTTGGGAAGCCTGGCAACCCCTTTCCATGAAAGTGTTTCTCGCCAGTCACTGCTTAGGGCTACAACAAGAGGAAACAAAACATAGAGATAGAACGTGAAACTACTTTATTGTGTCAAGTTTCAAGAAGCTAGCACAAACCGTGTTGGATTTAGAGTTCCAAATACATCTATCAATATAGGAGAAAACAGAGTGAAACCTAAAAATTCAAACTGTTACTGGAAACGAACGCTTCAACATAGAAGAACGAAATTTGGGGAACCAAGTCGCCTTAGTGTACTGATCATTACCTGAAAGTATCATCCAGTTTGGGTGAAAAAATATTTGCTGAGATTTCTGGAGATTCGTAATTTTGGGAAGCTTGGCAACCCCTTTCCATGAAAGTGTTTCTCGCCAGTCACTGCTTAGGGCTACATCAAGAGGAAACAAAACATAGATATAGAATGTGAAACTACTTTATTGTGTCAAGTTTCAAGAATCTAGCACAAACCGTGTTGGATTTAGAGTTCCAAATACATCTATCAATATAGGAGAAAACAGAGTGAAACCTAAAAATTCAAACTGTTACTGGAAACGAACGCTTCATCATAGAAGAACGAAATTTGGGGAACCAAGTCGCCTTAGTGTACTGTTCATTACCTGAAAGTATCATCCAGTTTGGGTGAAAAAATATTTGTTGGGATTTCTGGAGATTAGTAATTTTGGGAAGCTTGGCAACCCCTTTCCATGAAAGTGTTTCTCGCCAGTCACTGCTTAGGGCTACATCATCAGGAAAAAAAACATAGAGATAGAACGTGAAAGTACTCTATTGTGTCAAGTTTCAAGAAGCTAGCACAAACCGTGTTGGATTTAGAGTTCTAAATACATCTATCAATATAGGAGAAAACAGAGTGATACCTAAAAATTCAAACTGTTACTGGAAACGAATGCTTCAACATAGAAGACCGAAATCTGGGGAACCAAGTCGCCTTAGTGTACTGATCATTACCTGAAAGTATCATCCAGTTTGGGTGAAAAAATATTTGCTGAGATTTCTGGAGATTCGTAATTTTGGGAAGCCTGGCAACCCCTTTCCATGAAAGTGTTTCTCGCCAGTCACTGCTTAGGGCTACATCAAGAGGAAACAAAACATAGAGATAGAACGTGAAACTACTTTATTGTGTCAAGTTTCAAGAAGCTAGCACAAACCGTGTTGGATTTAGAGTTCCAAATACATCTATCAATATAGGAGAAAACAGAGTGAAACCTAAAAATTCAAACTGTTACTGGAAACGAACGCTTCAACATAGAAGAACGAAATTTGGGGAACCAAGTCGCCTTAGTGTACTGATCATTACCTGAAAGTATCATCCAGTTTGGGTGAAAAAATATTTGCTGAGATTTCTGGAGATTCGTCATTTTGCAAAGCCTGGCAACCCCTTTCCATGTAAGTGTTTCTCCCCAGTCACTGCTTAGGGCTACATCAAGAGGAAACAAAACATAGAGATAGAAGGTGAAACTTCTTTATTGTGTCAAGTTTCAAGAAGCTAGCACAAAACGTGTTGGATTTAGAGTTCCAAATACATCTATCAATATAGGAGAAAACAGAGTGAAACCTAAAAATTCAAACTGTTACTGGAAACGAACGCTTCAACATAGAATAAAGAAATTTGGGGAACCAAGTCGCCTTAGTGTACTGATCATTACCTGAAAGTATCATCCAGTTTGGGTGAAAAAATATTTGCTGAGATTTCTGTAGATTCGTAATTTTGGGAAGCTTGGAAACCCCTTTCCATGAAAGTATTTCTCGCCAGTCACTGCTTAGGGATACATCATCAGGAAA
Organism: Spermophilus citellus; assembly: GCF_964194105.1. NCBI lineage: Eukaryota > Metazoa > Chordata > Mammalia > Rodentia > Sciuridae > Spermophilus > Spermophilus citellus. The sequence continues at coordinate 7,910,518 of NC_138194.1, forward strand.
AAAAACATAGAGATAGAACGTGAAACTACTTTATTGTGTCAAGTTTCAAGAAGCTAGCACAAACCGTGTTGGATTTAGAGTTCCAAATACATCTATGAATATAGGAGAAAACAGAGTGAAAGCTAAAAATTCAAACTGTTACTGGAAACGAACGCTTCAACATAGAAGAACGAAATCTGGGGAACCAAGTCGCCTTAGTGTACTGCTCATTACCTGAAAGTATCATCCATTTTGGGTGAAAAAATATTTGCTGAGATTTCTGGAGATTCGTAATTTTGGGAAGCCTGGCAACCCCTTTCCATGAAAGTGTTTCTCGCCAGTCACTGCTTAGGGCTACATCAAGAGGAAACAAAACATAGAGATAGAACGTGAAACTACTTTATTGTGTCAAGTTTCAAGAAGCTAGCACAAACCGTGTTGGATTTAGAGTTCCAAATACATCTATCAATATAGGAGAAAACAGAGTGAAACCTAAAAATTCAAACTGTTACTGGAAACGAACGCTTCAACATAGAAGAACGAAATTTGGGGAACCAAGTCGCCTTAGTGTACTGATCATTACCTGAAAGTATCATCCAGTTTGGGTGAAAAAATATTTGCTGATATTTCTGGAGATTCGTAATTTTGCAAAGCCTGGCAACCCCTTTCCATGTAAGTGTTTCTCGCCAGTCACTGCTTAGGGCTACATCAAGAGGAAACAAAACATAGAGATAGAAGGTGAAACTTCTTTATTGTGTCAAGTTTCAAGAAGCTAGCACAAAACGTGTTGGATTTAGAGTTCCAAATACATCTATCAATATAGGAGAAAACAGAGTGAAACCTAAAAATTCAAACTGTTACTGGAAACGAACGCTTCAACATAGAATAACGAAATTTGGGGAACCAAGTCGCCTTAGTGTACTGATCATTACCTGAAAGTATCATCCAGTTTGGGTGAAAAAATATTTGCTGAGATTTCTGTAGATTCGTAATTTTTGGAAGCTTGGCAACCCCTTTCCATGAAAGTGTTTCTCGCCAGTCACTGCTTAGGGCTACATCAAGAGGAAACAAAACATAGAGATAGAACGTGAAACTACTTTATTGTGTCAAGTTTCAAGAAGCTAGCACAAACCGTGTTGGATTTAGAGTTCCAAATACATCTATCAATATAGGAGAAAACAGAGTGAAACCTAAAAATTCAAACTGTACTGGAAACGAACGCTTCAACATAGAACGAAATTTGGGGAACCAAGTCGCCTTAGTGTACTGATCATTACCTGAAAGTATCATCCAGTTTGGGTGAAAAAATATTTGCTGAGATTTCTGTAGATTCCTAATTTTGGGAAGCTTGGCAACCCCTTTCCATGAAAGTGTTCCTCGCCAGTCACTGCTTAGGGCTACAAAAAGAGGAAACAAAACATAGAGATAGAACGTGAAACTACTTTATTGTGTCAAGTTTCAAGAAGCTAGCACAAACCGTGTTGGATTTAGAGTTCCAAATACATCTATCAATATAGGAGAAAACAGAGTGAAACCTAAAAATTCAAACTGTACTGGAAACGAACGCTTCAACATAGAAGAACGAAATTTGGGGAACCAAGTCGCCTTAGTGTACTGATCATTACCTGAAAGTATCATCCAGTTTGGGTGAAAAAATATTTGCTGAGATTTCTGTAGATTCCTAATTTTGGGAAGCTTGGCAACCCCTTTCCATGAAAGTGTTCCTCGCCAGTCACTGCTTAGGGCTACAAAAAGAGGAAACAAAACATAGAGATAGAACGTGAAACTACTTTATTGTGTCAAGTTTCAAGAAGCTAGCACAAACCGTGTTGGATTTAGAGTTCCAAATACATCTATCAATATAGGAGAAAACAGAGTGAAACCTAAAAATTCAAACTGTTACTGGAAACGAACGCTTCAACATAGAAGAACGAAATCTGGGGAACCAAGTCGCCTTAGTGTACTGATCATTACCTGAAAGTATCATTCAGTTTGGGTGAAAAAATATTTGCTGAGATTTCTGGAGATTCGTCATTTTGGGAAGCCTGGCAACCCCTTTCCATGAAAGTGTTTCTCGCCAGTCACTGCTTAGGGCTACATGAAGAGGAAACAAAACATAGAGATAGAAGGTGAAACTACTTTATTGTGTCAAGTTGCAAGAAGGTAGCACAAACCGTGTTGGATTTAGAGTTCCAAATATATCTATGAATATAGGAGAAAACAGAGTGAAACCTAAAAATTCAAACTGTTACTGGAAACGAACGCTTCAACATGAAGAACGATGTTTGGGGAACCAAGTCACCTTAGTGTACTGATCATTACCTGAAAGTATCATCCAGTTTGGGTGAAAAAAATATTTGCTGAGATTTCTGGAGATTCGTCATTTTGGGAAGCCTGGCAACCCCTTTCCATGAAAGTGTTTCTTGCCAGTCACTGCTTAGGGCTACATCAAGAGGAAACAAAACATAGAGATAGAATGTGAAACTACTTTATTGTGTCAAGTTTCAAGAAGCTAGCACAAACCGTGTTGGATTTAGAGTTCCAAATACATCTATCAATATAGGAGAAAACAGAGTGAAACCTAAAAATTCAAACTGTACTGGAAACGAACACTTCAACATAGAACGAAATTTGGGGAACCAAGTCGCCTTAGTGTACTGATCATTACCTGAAAGTATCATCCAGTTTGGGTGAAAAAATATTTGCTGAGATTTCTGGAGATTTGTAATTTTGGGAAGCTTGGCAACCCCTTTCCATGAAAGTGTTTCTCGCCAGTCACTGCTTAGGGCTACATCATCAGGAAACAAAACATAGAGATAGAACGTGAAAGTACTTTATTGTGTCAAGTTTCAAGAAGCTAGCACAAACCGTGTTGGATTTAGAGTTCCAAATACATCTATCAATATAGGAGAAAACAGAGTGAAACCTAAAAATTCAAACTGTTACTGGAAACGAACGCTTCAACATAGAAGACCGAAATCTGGGGAACCAAGTCGCCTTAGTGTACTGATCATTACCTGAAAGTATCATCCAGTTTGGGTGAAAAAATATTTGCTGAGATTTCTGGAGATTCGTCATTTTGGGAAGCCTGGCAACCCCTTTCCATGAAAGTGTTTCTCGCCAGTCACTGCTTAGGGCTACAACAAGAGGAAACAAAACATAGAGATAGAACGTGAAACTACTTTATTGTGTCAAGTTTCAAGAAGCTAGCACAAACCGTGTTGGATTTAGAGTTCCAAATACATCTATCAATATAGGAGAAAACAGAGTGAAACCTAAAAATTCAAACTGTTACTGGAAACGAACGCTTCAACATAGAAGAACGAAATTTGGGAAACCAAGTCGCCTTAGTGTACTGATCATTACCTGAAAGTATCATCCAGTTTGGGTGAAAAAATATTTGCTGAGATTTCTGGAGATTCGTAATTTTGGGAAGCTTGGCAACCCCTTTCCATGAAAGTGTTTCTCGCCAGTCACTGCTTAGGGCTACATCAAGAGGAAACAAAACATAGATATAGAATGTGAAACTACTTTATTGTGTCAAGTTTCAAGAATCTAGCACAAACCGTGTTGGATTTAGAGTTCCAAATACATCTATCAATATAGGAGAAAACAGAGTGAAACCTAAAAATTCAAACTGTTACTGGAAACGAACGCTTCATCATAGAAGAACGAAATTTGGGGAACCAAGTCGCCTTAGTGTACTGTTCATTACCTGAAAGTATCATCCAGTTTGGGTGAAAAAATATTTGTTGGGATTTCTGGAGATTAGTAATTTTGGGAAGCTTGGCAACCCCTTTCCATGAAAGTGTTTCTCGCCAGTCACTGCTTAGGGCTACATCATCAGGAAAAAAAACATAGAGATAGAACGTGAAAGTACTCTATTGTGTCAAGTTTCAAGAAGCTAGCACAAACCGTGTTGGATTTAGAGTTCTAAATACATCTATCAATATAGGAGAAAACAGAGTGATACCTAAAAATTCAAACTGTTACTGGAAACGAATGCTTCAACATAGAAGACCGAAATCTGGGGAACCAAGTCGCCTTAGTGTACTGATCATTACCTGAAAGTATCATCCAGTTTGGGTGAAAAAATATTTGCTGAGATTTCTGGAGATTCGTAATTTTGGGAAGCCTGGCAACCCCTTTCCATGAAAGTGTTTCTCGCCAGTCACTGCTTAGGGCTACATCAAGAGGAAACAAAACATAGAGATAGAACGTGAAACTACTTTATTGTGTCAAGTTTCAAGAAGCTAGCACAAACCGTGTTGGATTTAGAGTTCCAAATACATCTATCAATATAGGAGAAAACAGAGTGAAACCTAAAAATTCAAACTGTTACTGGAAACGAACGCTTCAACATAGAATAACGAAATTTGGGGAACCAAGTCGCCTTAGTGTACTGATCATTACCTGAAAGTATCATCCAGTTTGGGTGAAAAAATATTTGCTGAGATTTCTGGAGATTCGTCATTTTGCAAAGCCTGGCAACCCCTTTCCATGTAAGTGTTTCTCCCCATTCACTGCTTAGGGCTACATCAAGAGGAAACAAAACATAGAGATAGAAGGTGAAACTTCTTTATTGTGTCAAGTTTCAAGAAGCTAGCACAAAACGTGTTGGATTTAGAGTTCCAAATACATCTATCAATATAGGAGAAAACAGAGTGAAACCTAAAAATTCAAACTGTTACTGGAAACGAACGCTTCAACATAGAATAAAGAAATTTGGGGAACCAAGTCGCCTTAGTGTACTGATCATTACCTGAAAGTATCATCCAGTTTGGGTGAAAAAATATTTGCTGAGATTTCTGTAGATTCGTAATTTTGGGAAGCTTGGAAACCCCTTTCCATGAAAGTATTTCTCGCCAGTCACTGCTTAGGGATACATCATCAGGAAAAAAAACATAGAGATAGAACGTGAAACTACTTTATTGTGTCAAGTTTCAAGAAGCTAGCACAAACCGTGTTGGATTTAGAGTTCCAAATACATCTATGAATATAGGAGAAAACAGAGTGAAAGCTAAAAATTCAAACTGTTACTGGAAACGAACGCTTCAACATAGAAGAACGAAATCTGGGGAACCAAGTCGCCTTAGTGTACTGCTCATTACCTGAAAGTATCATCCATTTTGGGTGAAAAAATATTTGCTGAGATTTCTGGAGATTCGTAATTTTGGGAAGCCTGGCAACCCCTTTCCATGAAAGTGTTTCTCGCCAGTCACTGCTTAGGGCTACATCAAGAGGAAACAAAACATAGAGATAGAACATGAAACTACTTTATTGTGTCAAGTTTCAAGAAGCTAGCACAAACCGTGTTGGATTTAGAGTTCCAAATACATCTATCAATATAGGAGAAAACAGAGTGAAACCTAAAAATTCAAACTGTTACTGGAAACGAACGCTTCAACATAGAAGAACGAAATTTGGGGAACCAAGTCGCCTTAGTGTACTGATCATTACCTGAAAGTATCATCCAGTTTGGGTGAAAAAATATTTGCTGATATTTCTGGAGATTCGTAATTTTGCAAAGCCTGGCAACCCCTTTCCATGTAAGTGTTTCTCGCCAGTCACTGCTTAGGGCTACATCAAGAGGAAACAAAACATAGAGATAGAAGGTGAAACTTCTTTATTGTGTCAAGTTTCAAGAAGCTAGCACAAAACGTGTTGGATTTAGAGTTCCAAATACATCTATCAATATAGGAGAAAACAGAGTGAAACCTAAAAATTCAAACTGTTACTGGAAACGAACGCTTCAACATAGAATAACGAAATTTGGGGAACCAAGTCGCCTTAGTGTACTGATCATTACCTGAAAGTATCATCCAGTTTGGGTGAAAAAATATTTGCTGAGATTTCTGTAGATTCGTAATTTTTGGAAGCTTGGCAACCCCTTTCCATGAAAGTGTTTCTCGCCAGTCACTGCTTAGGGCTACATCAAGAGGAAACAAAACATAGAGATAGAACGTGAAACTACTTTATTGTGTCAAGTTTCAAGAAGCTAGCACAAACCGTGTTGGATTTAGAGTTCCAAATACATCTATCAATATAGGAGAAAACAGAGTGAAACCTAAAAATTCAAACTGTACTGGAAACGAACGCTTCAACATAGAACGAAATTTGGGGAACCAAGTCGCCTTAGTGTACTGATCATTACCTGAAAGTATCATCCAGTTTGGGTGAAAAAATATTTGCTGAGATTTCTGGAGATTTGTAATTTTGGGAAGCTTGGCAACCCCTTTCCATGAAAGTGTTTCTCGCCAGTCACTGCTTAGGGCTACATCATCAGGAAACAAAACATAGAGATAGAACGTGAAAGTACTTTATTGTGTCAAGTTTCAAGAAGCTAGCACAAACCGTGTTGGATTTAGAGTTCCAAATACATCTATCAATATAGGAGAAAACAGAGTGAAACCTAAAAATTCAAACTGTTACTGGAAACGAATGCTTCAACATAGAAGACCGAAATCTGGGGAACCAAGTCGCCTTAGTGTACTGATCATTACCTGAAAGTATCATCCAGTTTGGGTGAAAAAATATTTGCTGAGATTTCTGGAGATTCGTCATTTTGGGAAGCCTGGCAACCCCTTTCCATGAAAGTGTTTCTCGCCAGTCACTGCTTAGGGCTACAACAAGAGGAAACAAAACATAGAGATAGAACGTGAAACTACTTTATTGTGTCAAGTTTCAAGAAGCTAGCACAAACCGTGTTGGATTTAGAGTTCCAAATACATCTATCAATATAGGAGAAAACAGAGTGAAAGCTAAAAATTCAAACTGTTACTGGAAACGAACGCTTCAACATAGAAGAACGAAATTTGGGGAACCAAGTCGCCTTAGTGTACTGATCATTACCTGAAAGTATCATCCAGTTTGGGTGAAAAAAATATTTGCTGAGATTTCTGGAGATTCGTCATTTTGGGAAGCCTGGCAACCCCTTTCCATGAAAGTGTTTCTTGCCAGTCACTGCTTAGGGCTACATCAAGAGGAAACAAAACATAGAGATAGAATGTGAAACTACTTTATTGTGTCAAGTTTCAAGAAGCTAGCACAAACCGTGTTGGATTTAGAGTTCCAAATACATCTATCAATATAGGAGAAAACAGAGTGAAACCTAAAAATTCAAACTGTACTGGAAACGAACACTTCAACATAGAACGAAATTTGGGGAACCAAGTCGCCTTAGTGTACTGATCATTACCTGAAAGTATCATCCAGTTTGGGTGAAAAAATATTTGCTGAGATTTCTGGAGATTTGTAATTTTGGGAAGCTTGGCAACCCCTTTCCATGAAAGTGTTTCTCGCCAGTCACTGCTTAGGGCTACATCAAGAGGAAACAAAACATAGAGATAGAACGTGAAACTACTTTATTGTGTCAAGTTTCAAGAAGCTAGCACAAACCGTGTTGGATTTAGAGTTCCAAATACATCTATCAATATAGGAGAAAACAGAGTGAAACCTAAAAATTCAAACTGTTACTGGAAACGAACGCTTCAACATAGAAGACCGAAATCTGGGGAACCAAGTCGCCTTAGTGTACTGATCATTACCTGAAAGTATCATCCAGTTTGGGTGAAAAAATATTTGCTGAGATTTCTGGAGATTCGTCATTTTGGGAAGCCTGGCAACCCCTTTCCATGAAAGTGTTTCTCGCCAGTCACTGGTTAGGGCTACAACAAGAGGAAACAAAACATAGAGATAGAACGTGAAACTACTTTATTGTGTCAAGTTTCAAGAAGCTAGCACAAACCGTGTTGGATTTAGAGTTCCAAATACATCTATCAATATAGGAGAAAACAGAGTGAAACCTAAAAATTCAAACTGTTACTGGAAACGAACGCTTCAACATAGAAGAACGAAATTTGGGGAACCAAGTCGCCTTAGTGTACTGATCATTACCTGAAAGTATCATCCAGTTTGGGTGAAAAAATATTTGCTGAGATTTCTGGAGATTCGTAATTTTGGGAAGCTTGGCAACCCCTTTCCATGAAAGTGTTTCTCGCCAGTCACTGCTTAGGGCTACATCAAGAGGAAACAAAACATAGATATAGAATGTGAAACTACTTTATTGTGTCAAGTTTCAAGAATCTAGCACAAACCGTGTTGGATTTAGAGTTCCAAATACATCTATCAATATAGGAGAAAACAGAGTGAAACCTAAAAATTCAAACTGTTACTGGAAACGAACGCTTCATCATAGAAGAACGAAATTTGGGGAACCAAGTCGCCTTAGTGTACTGTTCATTACCTGAAAGTATCATCCAGTTTGGGTGAAAAAATATTTGTTGGGATTTCTGGAGATTAGTAATTTTGGGAAGCTTGGCAACCCCTTTCCATGAAAGTGTTTCTCGCCAGTCACTGCTTAGGGCTACATCATCAGGAAAAAAAAACATAGAGATAGAACGTGAAAGTACTCTATTGTGTCAAGTTTCAAGAAGCTAGCACAAACCGTGTTGGATTTAGAGTTCTAAATACATCTATCAATATAGGAGAAAACAGAGTGATACCTAAAAATTCAAACTGTTACTGGAAACGAATGCTTCAACATAGAAGACCGAAATCTGGGGAACCAAGTCGCCTTAGTGTACTGATCATTACCTGAAAGTATCATCCAGTTTGGGTGAAAAAATATTTGCTGAGATTTCTGGAGATTCGTAATTTTGGGAAGCCTGGCAACCCCTTTCCATGAAAGTGTTTCTCGCCAGTCACTGCTTAGGGCTACATCAAGAGGAAACAAAACATAGAGATAGAACGTGAAACTACTTTATTGTGTCAAGTTTCAAGAAGCTAGCACAAACCGTGTTGGATTTAGAGTTCCAAATACATCTATCAATATAGGAGAAAACAGAGTGAAACCTAAAAATTCAAACTGTTACTGGAAACGAACGCTTCAACATAGAAGAACGAAATTTGGGGAACCAAGTCGCCTTAGTGTACTGATCATTACCTGAAAGTATCATCCAGTTTGGGTGAAAAAATATTTGCTGATATTTCTGGAGATTCGTAATTTTGCAAAGCCTGGCAACCCCTTTCCATGTAAGTGTTTCTCGCCAGTCACTGCTTAGGGCTACATCAAGAGGAAACAAAACATAGAGATAGAAGGTGAATCTTCTTTATTGTGTCAAGTTTCAAGAAGCTAGCACAAAACGTGTTGGATTTAGAGTTCCAAATACATCTATCTATATAGGAGAAAACAGAGTGAAACCTAAAAATTCAAACTGTTACTGGAAACGAACGCTTCAACATAGAATAAAGAAATTTGGGGAACCAAGTCGCCTTAGTGTACTGATCATTACCTGAAAGTATCATCCAGTTTGGGTGAAAAAATATTTGCTGAGATTTCTGTAGATTCGTAATTTTTGGAAGCTTGGCAACCCCTTTCCATGAAAGTGTTTCTCGCCAGTCACTGCTTAGGGCTACATCAAGAGGAAACAAAACATAGAGATAGAACGTGAAACTACTTTATTGTGTCAAGTTTCAAGAAGCTAGCACAAACCGTGTTGGATTTAGAGTTCCAAATACATCTATGAATATAGGAGAAAACAGAGTGAAACCTAAAAATTCAAACTGTTACTGGAAACGAACGCTTCAACATAGAAGAACGAAATTTGGGGAACCAAGTCGCCTTAGTGTACTGATCATTACCTGAAAGTATCATCCAGTTTGGGAGAAAAAATATTTGCTGAGATTTCTGTAGATTCCTAATTTTGGGAAGCTTGGCAACCCCTTTCCATGAAAGTGTTCCTCGCCAGTCACTGCTTAGGGCTACAAAAAGAGGAAACAAAACATAGAGATAGAACGTGAAACTACTTTATTGTGTCAAGTTTCAAGAAGCTAGCACAAACCGTGTTGGATTTAGAGTTGCAAATACATCTATCAATATAGGAGAAAACAGAGTGAAACCTAAAAATTCAAACTGTTACTGGAAACGAACGCTTCAACATAGAAGAACGAAATCTGGGGAACCAAGTCGCCTTAGTGTACTGATCATTACCTGAAAGTATCATCCAGTTTGGGTGAAAAAATATTTGCTGAGATTTCTGGAGATTCGTCATTTTGGGAAGCCTGGCAACCCCTTTCCATGAAAGTGTTTCTTGCCAGTCACTGCTTAAGGCTACATCAAGAGGAAACAAAACATAGAGATAGAACGTGAAACTACTTTATTGTGTCAAGTTTCAAGAAGCTAGCACAAACCGTGTTGGATTTAGAGTTCCAAATACATCTATCAATATAGGAGAAAACAGAGTGAAACCTAAAAATTCAAACTGTTACTGGAAACGAACGCTTCAACATAGAATAACGAAATTTGGGGAACCAAGTCGCCTTAGTGTACTGATCATTACCTGAAAGTATCATCCAGTTTGGGTGAAAAAATATTTGCTGAGATTTCTGTAGATTCGTAATTTTTGGAAGCTTGGCAACCCCTTTCCATGAAAGTGTTTCTCGCCAGTCACTGCTTAGGGCTACATCAAGAGGAAACAAAACATAGAGATAGAACGTGAAACTACTTTATTGTGTCAAGTTTCAAGAAGCTAGCACAAACCGTGTTGGATTTAGAGTTCCAAATACATCTATGAATATAGGAGAAAACAGAGTGAAACCTAAAAATTCAAACTGTTACTGGAAACGAACGCTTCAACATAGAAGAACGAAATTTGGGGAACCAAGTCGCCTTAGTGTACTGATCATTACCTGAAAGTATCATCCAGTTTGGGTGAAAAAATATTTGCTGAGATTTCTGTAGATTCCTAATTTTGGGAAGCTTGGCAACCCCTTTCCATGAAAGTGTTCCTCGCCAGTCACTGCTTAGGGCTACAAAAAGAGGAAACAAAACATAGAGATAGAACGTGAAACTACTTTATTGTGTCAAGTTTCAAGAAGCTAGCACAAACCGTGTTGGATTTAGAGTTCCAAATACATCTATGAATATAGGAGAAAACAGAGTGAAACCTAAAAATTCAAACTGTTACTGGAAACGAACGCTTCAACATACAAGAACGAAATCTGGGGAACCAAGTCGCCTTAGTGTACTGATCATTACCTGAAAGTATCATCCAGTTTGGGTGAAAAAATATTTGCTGAGATTTCTGGAGATTCGTCATTTTGGGAAGCCTGGCAACCCCTTTCCATGAAAGTGTTTCTCGCCAGTCACTGCTTAGGGCTACAACAAGAGGAAACAAAACATAGAGATAGAACGTGAAACTACTTTATTGTGTCAAGTTTCAAGAAGCTAGCACAAACCGTGTTGGATTTAGAGTTCCAAATACATCTATCAATATAGGAGAAAACAGAGTGAAACCTAAAAATTCAAACTGTTACTGGAAACGAACGCTTCAACATAGAAGAACGAAATTTGGGGAACCAAGTCGCCTTAGTGTACTGATCATTACCTGAAAGTATCATCCAGTTTGGGTGAAAAAATATTTGCTGAGATTTCTGGAGATTCGTAATTTTGGGAAGCTTGGCAACCCCTTTCCATGAAAGTGTTTCTCGCCAGTCACTGCTTAGGGCTACATCAAGAGGAAACAAAACATAGATATAGAACGTGAAACTACTTTATTGTGTCAAGTTTCAAGAATCTAGCACAAACCGTGTTGGATTTAGAGTTCCAAATACATCTATCAATATAGGAGAAAACAGAGTGAAACCTAAAAATTCAAACTGTTACTGGAAACGAACGCTTCATCATAGAAGAACGAAATTTGGGGAACCAAGTCGCCTTAGTGTACTGATCATTACCTGAAAGTATCATCCAGTTTGGGTGAAAAAATATTTGTTGGGATTTCTGGAGATTCGTAATTTTGGGAAGCTTGGCAACCCCTTTCCATGAAAGTGTTTCTCGCCAGTCACTGCTTAGGGCTACATCATCAGGAAAAAAAACATAGAGATAGAACGTGAAAGTACTCTATTGTGTCAAGTTTCAAGAAGCTAGCACAAACCGTGTTGGATTTAGAGTTCTAAATACATCTATCAATATAGGAGAAAACAGAGTGATACCTAAAAATTCAAACTGTTACTGGAAACGAATGCTTCAACATAGAAGACCGAAATCTGGGGAACCAAGTCGCCTTAGTGTACTGATCATTACCTGAAAGTATCATCCAGTTTGGGTGAAAAAATATTTGCTGAGATTTCTGTAGATTCGTAATTTTGGGAAGCCTGGCAACCCCTTTCCATGAAAGTGTTTCTCGCCAGTCACTGCTTAGGGCTACATCAAGAGGAAACAAAACATAGAGATAGAACGTGAAACTACTTTATTGTGTCAAGTTTCAAGAAGCTAGCACAAACCGTGTTGGATTTAGAGTTCCAAATACATCTATCAATATAGGAGAAAACAGAGTGAAACCTAAAAATTCAAACTGTTACTGGAAACGAACGCTTCAACATAGAAGAACGAAATTTGGGGAACCAAGTCGCCTTAGTGTACTGATCATTACCTGAAAGTATCATCCAGTTTGGGTGAAAAAATACTTGCTGAGATTTCTGGAGATTCGTAATTTTGCAAAGCCTGGCAACCCCTTTCCATGTAAGAGTTTCTCGCCAGTCACTGCTTAGGGCTACATCAAGAGGAAACAAAACATAGAGATAGAAGGTGAAACTTCTTTATTGTGTCAAGTTTCAAGAAGCTAGCACAAAACGTGTTGGATTTAGAGTTCCAAATACATCTATCAATATAGGAGAAAACAGAGTGAAACCTAAAAATTCAAACTGTTACTGGAAACGAACGCTTCAACATAGAATAAAGAAATTTGGGGAACCAAGTCGCCTTAGTGTACTGATCATTACCTGAAAGTATCATCCAGTTTGGGTGAAAAAATATTTGCTGAGATTTCTGTAGATTCGTAATTTTGGGAAGCTTGGAAACCCCTTTCCATGAAAGTGTTTCTCGCCAGTCACTGCTTAGGGATACATCATCAGGAAAAAAAACATAGAGATAGAACGTGAAACTACTTTATTGTGTCAAGTTTCAAGAAGCTAGCACAAACCGTGTTGGATTTAGAGTTCCAAATACATCTATCAATATAGGAGAAAACAGAGTGAAAGCTAAAAATTCAAACTGTTACTGGAAACGAACGCTTCAACATAGAAGAACGAAATCTGGGGAACCAAGTCGCCTTAGTGTACTGATCATTACCTGAAAGTATCATCCATTTTGGGTGAAAAAATATTTGCTGAGATTTCTGGAGATTCGTAATTTTGGGAAGCCTGGCAACCCCTTTCCATGAAAGTGTTTCTCGCCAGTCACTGCTTAGGGCTACATCAAGAGGAAACAAAACATAGAGATAGAACGTGAAACTACTTTATTGTGTCAAGTTTCAAGAAGCTAGCACAAACCGTGTTGGATTTAGAGTTCCAAATACATCTATCAATATAGGAGAAAACAGAGTGAAACCTAAAAATTCAAACTGTTACTGGAAACGAACGCTTCAACATAGAAGAACGAAATTTGGGGAACCAAGTCGCCTTAGTGTACTGATCATTACCTGAAAGTATCATCCAGTTTGGGTGAAAAAATATTTGCTGATATTTCTGGAGATTCGTAATTTTGGGAAGCTTGGCAACCCCTTTCCATGAAAGTGTTTCTCGCCAGTCACTGCTTAGGGCTACATCAAGAGGAAACAAAACATAGATATAGAACGTGAAACTACTTTATTGTGTCAAGTTTCAAGAATCTAGCACAAACCGTGTTGGATTTAGAGTTCCAAATACATCTATCAATATAGGAGAAAACAGAGTGAAACCTAAAAATTCAAACTGTTACTGGAAACGAACGCTTCATCATAGAAGAACGAAATTTGGGGAACCAAGTCGCCTTAGTGTACTGATCATTACCTGAAAGTATCATCCAGTTTGGGTGAAAAAATATTTGTTGGGATTTCTGGAGATTCGTAATTTTGGGAAGCTTGGCAACCCCTTTCCATGAAAGTGTTTCTCGCCAGTCACTGCTTAGGGCTACATCATCAGGAAAAAAAAACATAGAGATAGAACGTGAAAGTACTCTATTGTGTCAAGTTTCAAGAAGCTAGCACAAACCGTGTTGGATTTAGAGTTCTAAATACATCTATCAATATAGGAGAAAACAGAGTGATACCTAAAAATTCAAACTGTTACTGGAAACGAATGCTTCAACATAGAAGACCGAAATCTGGGGAACCAAGTCGCCTTAGTGCACTGATCATTACCTGAATGTATCATCCAGTTTGGGTGAAAAAATATTTGCTGAGATTTCTGTAGATTCGTAATTTTGGGAAGCCTGGCAACCCCTTTCCATGAAAGTGTTTCTCGCCAGTCACTGCTTAGGGCTACATCAAGAGGAAACAAAACATAGAGATAGAATGTGAAACTACTTTATTGTGTCAAGTTTCAAGAAGCTAGCACAAACCGTGTTGGATTTAGAGTTCCAAATACATCTATCAATATAGGAGAAAACAGAGTGAAACCTAAAAATTCAAACTGTTACTGGAAACGAACGCTTCAACATAGAAGAACGAAATTTGGGGAACCAAGTCGCCTTAGTGTACTGATCATTACCTGAAAGTATCATCCAGTTTGGGTGAAAAAATATTTGCTGAGATTTCTGGAGATTCGTCATTTTGCAAAGCCTGGCAACCCCTTTCCATGTAAGTGTTTCTCGCCAGTCACTGCTTAGGGCTACATCAAGAGGAAACAAAACATAGAGATAGAAGGTGAAACTTCTTTATTGTGTCAAGTTTCAAGAAGCTAGCACAAAACGTGTTGGATTTAGAGTTCCAAATACATCTATCAATATAGGAGAAAACAGAGTGAAACCTAAAAATTCAAACTGTTACTGGAAACGAACGCTTCAACATAGAATAAAGAAATTTGGGGAACCAAGTCGCCTTAGTGTACTGATCATTACCTGAAAGTATCATCCAGTTTGGGTGAAAAAATATTTGCTGAGATTTCTGTAGATTCGTAATTTTGGGAAGCTTGGAAACCCCTTTCCATGAAAGTGTTTCTCGCCAGTCACTGCTTAGGGATACATCATCAGGAAAAAAAACATAGAGATAGAACGTGAAACTACTTTATTGTGTCAAGTTTCAAGAAGCTAGCACAAACCGTGTTGGATTTAGAGTTCCAAATACATCTATCAATATAGGAGAAAACAGAGTGAAAGCTAAAAATTCAAACTGTTACTGGAAACGAACGCTTCAACATAGAAGAACGAAATCTGGGGAACCAAGTCGCCTTAGTGTACTGCTCATTACCTGAAAGTATCATCCATTTTGGGTGAAAAAATATTTGCTGAGATTTCTGGAGATTCGTAATTTTGGGAAGCCTGGCAACCCCTTTCCATGAAAGTGTTTCTCGCCAGTCACTGCTTAGGGCTACATCAAGAGGAAACAAAACATAGAGATAGAACGTGAAACTACTTTATTGTGTCAAGTTTCAAGAAGCTAGCACAAACCGTGTTGGATTTAGAGTTCCAAATACATCTATCAATATAGGAGAAAACAGAGTGAAACCTAAAAATTCAAACTGTTACTGGAAACGAACGCTTCAACATAGAAGAACGAAATTTGGGGAACCAAGTCGCCTTAGTGTACTGATCATTACCTGAAAGTATCATCCAGTTTGGGTGAAAAAATATTTGCTGATATTTCTGGAGATTCGTAATTTTGCAAAGCCTGGCAACCCCTTTCCATGTAAGTGTTTCTCGCCAGTCACTGCTTAGGGCTACATCAAGAGGAAACAAAACATAGAGATAGAAGGTGAAACTTCTTTATTGTGTCAAGTTTCAAGAAGCTAGCACAAAACGTGTTGGATTTAGAGTTCCAAATACATCTATCAATATAGGAGAAAACAGAGTGAAACCTAAAAATTCAAACTGTTACTGGAAACGAACGCTTCAACATAGAATAACGAAATTTGGGGAACCAAGTCGCCTTAGTGTACTGATCATTACCTGAAAGTATCATCCAGTTTGGGTGAAAAAATATTTGCTGAGATTTCTGTAGATTCGTAATTTTTGGAAGCTTGGCAACCCCTTTCCATGAAAGTGTTTCTCGCCAGTCACTGCTTAGGGCTACATCAAGAGGAAACAAAACATAGAGATAGAACGTGAAACTACTTTATTGTGTCAAGTTTCAAGAAGCTAGCACAAACCGTGTTGGATTTAGAGTTCCAAATACATCTATCAATATAGGAGAAAACAGAGTGAAACCTAAAAATTCAAACTGTTACTGGAAACGAACGCTTCAACATGAAGAACGATGTTTGGGGAACCAAGTCACCTTAGTGTACTGATCATTACCTGAAAGTATCATCCAGTTTGGGTGAAAAAAATATTTGCTGAGATTTCTGGAGATTCGTCATTTTGGGAAGCCTGGCAACCCCTTTCCATGAAAGTGTTTCTTGCCAGTCACTGCTTAGGGCTACATCAAGAGGAAACAAAACATAGTGATAGAACGTGAAACTACTTTATTGTGTCAAGTTTCAAGAAGCTAGCACAAACCGTGTTGGATTTAGAGTTGCAAATACATCTATCAATATAGGAGAAAACAGAGTGAAACCTAAAAATTCAAACTGTACTGGAAACGAACACTTCAACATAGAACGAAATTTGGGGAACCAAGTCGCCTTAGTGTACTGATCATTACCTGAAAGTATCATCCAGTTTGGGTGAAAAAATATTTGCTGAGATTTCTGGAGATTTGTAATTTTGGGAAGCTTGGCAACCCCTTTCCATGAAAGTGTTTCTCGCCAGTCACTGCTTAGGGCTACATCATCAGGAAACAAAACATAGAGATAGAACGTGAAAGTACTTTATTGTGTCAAGTTTCAAGAAGCTAGCACAAACCGTGTTGGATTTAGAGTTCCAAATACATCTATCAATATAGGAGAAAACAGAGTGAAACCTAAAAATTCAAACTGTTACTGGAAACGAACGCTTCAACATAGAAGACCGAAATCTGGGGAACCAAGTCGCCTTAGTGTACTGATCATTACCTGAAAGTATCATCCAGTTTGGGTGAAAAAATATTTGCTGAGATTTCTGGAGATTCGTCATTTTGGGAAGCCTGGCAACCCCTTTCCATGAAAGTGTTTCTCGCCAGTCACTGCTTAGGGCTACAACAAGAGGAAACAAAACATAGAGATAGAACGTGAAACTACTTTATTGTGTCAAGTTTCAAGAAGCTAGCACAAACCGTGTTGGATTTAGAGTTCCAAATACATCTATCAATATAGGAGAAAACAGAGTGAAACCTAAAAATTCAAACTGTTACTGGAAACGAACGCTTCAACATAGAAGAACGAAATTTGGGGAACCAAGTCGCCTTAGTGTACTGATCATTACCTGAAAGTATCATCCAGTTTGGGTGAAAAAATATTTGCTGAGATTTCTGGAGATTCGTAATTTTGGGAAGCTTGGCAACCCCTTTCCATGAAAGTGTTTCTCGCCAGTCACTGCTTAGGGCTACATCAAGAGGAAACAAAACATAGATATAGAACGTGAAACTACTTTATTGTGTCAAGTTTCAAGAATCTAGCACAAACCGTGTTGGATTTAGAGTTCCAAATACATCTATCAATATAGGAGAAAACAGAGTGAAACCTAAAAATTCAAACTGTTACTGGAAACGAACGCTTCATCATAGAAGAACGAAATTTGGGGAACCAAGTCGCCTTAGTGTACTGATCATTACCTGAAAGTATCATCCAGTTTGGGTGAAAAAATATTTGTTGGGATTTCTGGAGATTCGTAATTTTGGGAAGCTTGGCAACCCCTTTCCATGAAAGTGTTTCTCGCCAGTCACTGCTTAGGGCTACATCATCAGGAAAAAAAACATAGAGATAGAACTTGAAAGTACTCTATTGTGTCAAGTTTCAAGAAGCTAGCACAAACCGTGTTGGATTTAGAGTTCTAAATACATCTATCAATATAGGAGAAAACAGAGTGAAACCTAAAAATTCAAACTGTTACTGGAAACGAATGCTTCAACATAGAAGACCGAAATCTGGGGAACCAAGTCGCCTTAGTGTACTGATCATTACCTGAAAGTATCATCCAGTTTGGGTGAAAAAATATTTGCTGAGATTTCTGGAGATTCGTAATTTTGGGAAGCCTGGCAACCCCTTTCCATGAAAGTGTTTCTCGCCAGTCACTGCTTAGGGCTACATCAAGAGGAAACAAAACATAGAGATAGAACGTGAAACTACTTTATTGTGTCAAGTTTCAAGAAGCTAGCACAAACCGTGTTGGATTTAGAGTTCCAAATACATCTATCAATATAGGAGAAAACAGAGTGAAACCTAAAAATTCAAACTGTTACTGGAAACGAACGCTTCAACATAGAAGAACGAAATTTGGGGAACCAAGTCGCCTTAGTGTACTGATCATTACCTGAAAGTATCATCCAGTTTGGGTGAAAAAATACTTGCTGAGATTTCTGGAGATTCGTAATTTTGCAAAGCCTGGCAACCCCTTTCCATGTAAGAGTTTCTCGCCAGTCACTGCTTAGGGCTACATCAAGAGGAAACAAAACATAGAGATAGAAGGTGAAACTTCTTTATTGTGTCAAGTTTCAAGAAGCTAGCACAAAACGTGTTGGATTTAGAGTTCCAAATACATCTATCAATATAGGAGAAAACAGAGTGAAACCTAAAAATTCAAACTGTTACTGGAAACGAACGCTTCAACATAGAATAAAGAAATTTGGGGAACCAAGTCGCCTTAGTGTACTGATCATTACCTGAAAGTATCATCCAGTTTGGGTGAAAAAATATTTGCTGAGATTTCTGTAGATTCGTAATTTTGGGAAGCTTGGAAACCCCTTTCCATGAAAGTGTTTCTCGCCAGTCACTGCTTAGGGATACATCATCAGGAAAAAAAACATAGAGATAGAACGTGAAACTACTTTATTGTGTCAAGTTTCAAGAAGCTAGCACAAACCGTGTTGGATTTAGAGTTCCAAATACATCTATCAATATAGGAGAAAACAGAGTGAAAGCTAAAAATTCAAACTGTTACTGGAAACGAACGCTTCAACATAGAAGAACGAAATCTGGGGAACCAAGTCGCCTTAGTGTACTGATCATTACCTGAAAGTATCATCCATTTTGGGTGAAAAAATATTTGCTGAGATTTCTGGAGATTCGTAATTTTGGGAAGCCTGGCAACCCCTTTCCATGAAAGTGTTTCTCGCCAGTCACTGCTTAGGGCTACATCAAGAGGAAACAAAACATAGAGATAGAACGTGAAACTACTTTATTGTGTCAAGTTTCAAGAAGCTAGCACAAACCGTGTTGGATTTAGAGTTCCAAATACATCTATCAATATAGGAGAAAACAGAGTGAAACCTAAAAATTCAAACTGTTACTGGAAACGAACGCTTCAACATAGAAGAACGAAATTTGGGGAACCAAGTCGCCTTAGTGTACTGATCATTACCTGAAAGTATCATCCAGTTTGGGTGAAAAAATATTTGCTGATATTTCTGGAGATTCGTAATTTTGCAAAGCCTGGCAACCCCTTTCAATGTAAGTGTTTCTCGCCAGTCACTGCTTAGGGCTACATCAAGAGGAAACAAAACATAGAGATAGAAGGTGAAACTTCTTTATTGTGTCAAGTTTCAAGAAGCTAGCACAAAACGTGTTGGATTTAGAGTTCCAAATACATCTATCAATATAGGAGAAAACAGAGTGAAACCTAAAAATTCAAACTGTTACTGGAAACGAACGCTTCAACATAGAATAACGAAATTTGGGGAACCAAGTCACCTTAGTGTACTGATCATTACCTGAAAGTATCATCCAGTTTGGGTGAAAAAATATTTGCTGAGATTTCTGTAGATTCGTAATTTTTGGAAGCTTGGCAACCCCTTTCCATGAAAGTGTTTCTCGCCAGTCACTGCTTAGGGCTACATCAAGAGGAAACAAAACATAGAGATAGAACGTGAAACTACTTTATTGTGTCAAGTTTCAAGAAGCTAGCACAAACCGTGTTGGATTTAGAGTTCCAAATACATCTATCAATATAGGAGAAAACAGAGTGAAACCTAAAAATTCAAACTGTTACTGGAAACGAACGCTTCAACATAGAAGAACGAAATTTGGGGAACCAAGTCGCCTTAGTGTACTGATCATTACCTGAAAGTATCATCCAGTTTGGGAGAAAAAATATTTGCTGAGATTTCTGTAGATTCCTAATTTTGGGAAGCTTGGCAACCCCTTTCCATGAAAGTGTTCCTCGCCAGTCACTGCTTAGGGCTACAAAAAGAGGAAACAAAACATAGAGATAGAACGTGAAACTACTTTATTGTGTCAAGTTTCAAGAAGCTAGCACAAACCGTGTTGGATTTAGAGTTGCAAATACATCTATCAATATAGGAGAAAACAGAGTGAAACCTAAAAATTCAAACTGTTACTGGAAACGAACGCTTCAACATAGAAGAACGAAATCTGGGGAACCAAGTCGCCTTAGTGTACTTATCATTACCTGAAAGTATCATCCAGTTTGGGTGAAAAAATATTTGCTGAGATTTCTGGAGATTCGTCATTTTGGGAAGCCCGGCAACCCCTTTCCATGAAAGTGTTTCTCGCCAGTCACTGCTTAGGGCTACATCAAGAGGAAACAAAACATAGAGATAGAACGTGAAACTACTTTATTGTGTCAAGTTTCAAGAAGCTAGCACAAACCGTGTTGGATTTATAGTTCCAAATACATCTATCTATATAGGAGAAAACAGAGTGAAACCTAAAAATTCAAACTGTTACTGGAAACGAACGCTTCATCATAGAAGAACGAAATTTGGGGAACCAAGTCGCCTTAGTGTACTGATCATTACCTGAAAGTATCATCCAGTTTGGGTGAAAAAATATTTGCTGAGATTTCTGTAGATTCGTAATTTTGGGAAGCTTGGAAACCCCTTTCCATGAAAGTGTTTCTCGCCAGTCACTGCTTAGGGATACATCATCAGGAAACAAAACATAGAGATAGAACGTGAAACTACTTTATTGTGTCAAGTTTCAAGAAGCTAGCACAAACCGTGTTGGATTTAGAGTTCCAAATACATCTATCAATATAGGAGAAAACAGAGTGAAAGCTAAAAATTCAAACTGTTACTGGAAACGAACGCTTCAACATAGAAGAACGAAATCTGGGGAACCAAGT
Organism: Spermophilus citellus; assembly: GCF_964194105.1. Lineage (NCBI taxonomy): Eukaryota > Metazoa > Chordata > Mammalia > Rodentia > Sciuridae > Spermophilus > Spermophilus citellus. The sequence goes on from NC_138194.1 coordinate 7,931,630, forward strand.
CGCCTTAGTGTACTGACCATTAACTGAAAGTATCATCCAGTTTGGGTGAAAAAATATTTGCTGAGATTTCTGGAGATTCGTAATTTTGGGAAGCCTGGCAACCCCTTTCCATGAAAGTGTTTCTCGCCAGTCACTGCTTAGGGCTACATCAAGAGGAAACAAAACATAGAGATAGAACGTGAAACTACTTTATTGTGTCAAGTTTCAAGAAGCTAGCACAAACCGTGTTGGATTTAGAGTTCCAAATACATCTATCAATATAGGAGAAAACAGAGTGAAACCTAAAAATTCAAACTGTTACTGGAAACGAACGCTTCAACATAGAATAACGAAATTTGGGGAACCAAGTCGCCTTAGTGTACTGATCATTACCTGAAAGTATCATCCAGTTTGGGTGAAAAAATATTTGCTGAGATTTCTGTAGATTCGTAATTTTTGGAAGCTTGGCAACCCCTTTCCATGAAAGTGTTTCTCGCCAGTCACTGCTTAGGGCTACATCAAGAGGAAACAAAACATAGAGATAGAACGTGAAACTACTTTATTGTGTCAAGTTTCAAGAAGCTAGCACAAACCGTGTTGGATTTAGAGTTCCAAATACATCTATGAATATAGGAGAAAACAGAGTGAAACCTAAAAATTCAAACTGTTACTGGAAACGAACGCTTCAACATAGAAGAACGAAATTTGGGGAACCAAGTCGCCTTAGTGTACTGATCATTACCTGAAAGTATCATCCAGTTTGGGTGAAAAAATATTTGCTGAGATTTCTGTAGATTCCTAATTTTGGGAAGCTTGGCAACCCCTTTCCATGAAAGTGTTCCTCGCCAGTCACTGCTTAGGGCTACAAAAAGAGGAAACAAAACATAGAGATAGAACGTGAAACTACTTTATTGTGTCAAGTTTCAAGAAGCTAGCACAAACCGTGTTGGATTTAGAGTTCCAAATACATCTATGAATATAGGAGAAAACAGAGTGAAACCTAAAAATTCAAACTGTTACTGGAAACGAACGCTTCAACATACAAGAACGAAATCTGGGGAACCAAGTCGCCTTAGTGTACTGATCATTACCTGAAAGTATCATCCAGTTTGGGTGAAAAAATATTTGCTGAGATTTCTGGAGATTCGTCATTTTGGGAAGCCCGGCAACCCCTTTCCATGAAAGTGTTTCTCGCCAGTCACTGCTTAGGGCTACATCAAGAGGAAACAAAACATAGAGATAGAACGTGAAACTACTTTATTGTGTCAAGTTTCAAGAAGCTAGCACAAACCGTGTTGGATTTAGAGTTCCAAATACATCTATCTATATAGGAGAAAACAGAGTGAAACCTAAAAATTCAAACTGTTACTGGAAACGAACGCTTCATCATAGAAGAACGAAATTTGGGGAACCAAGTCGCCTTAGTGTACTGATCATTACTTGAAAGTATCATCCAGTTTGGGTGAAAAAATATTTGCTGAGATTTCTCTAGATTCGTAATTTTGGGAAGCTTGGAAACCCCTTTCCATGAAAGTGTTTCTCGCCAGTCACTGCTTAGGGATACATCATCAGGAAAAAAAACATAGAGATAGAACGTGAAACTACTTTATTGTGTCAAGTTTCAAGAAGCTAGCACAAACAGTGTTGGATTTAGAGTTCCAAATACATCTATCAATATAGGAGAAAACAGAGTGAAAGCTAAAAATTCAAACTGTTACTGGAAACGAACGCTTCAACATAGAAGAACGAAATCTGGGGAACCAAGTCGCCTTAGTGTACTGCTCATTACCTGAAAGTATCATCCATTTTGGGTGAAAAAATATTTGCTGAGATTTCTGGAGATTCGTAATTTTGGGAAGCCTGGCAACCCCTTTCCATGAAAGTGTTTCTCGCCAGTCACTGCTTAGGGCTACATCAAGAGGAAACAAATCATAGAGATAGAACGTGAAACTACTTTATTGTGTCAAGTTTCAAGAAGCTAGCACAAACCGTGTTGGATTTAGAGTTCCAAATACATCTATCAATATAGGAGAAAACAGAGTGAAACCTAAAAATTCAAACTGTTACTGGAAACGAACGCTTCAACATAGAAGAACGAAATTTGGGGAACCAAGTCGCCTTAGTGTACTGATCATTACCTGAAAGTATCATCCAGTTTGGGTGAAAAAATATTTGCTGAGATTTCTGGAGATTCGTAATTTTGCAAAGCCTGGCAACCCCTTTCCATGTAAGTGTTTCTCGCCAGTCACTGCTTAGGGCTACATCAAGAGGAAACAAAACATAGAGATAGAACGTGAAACTTCTTTATTGTGTCAAGTTTCAAGAAGCTAGCACAAAACGTGTTGGATTTAGAGTTCCAAATACATCTATCAATATAGGAGAAAACAGAGTGAAACCTAAAAATTCAAACTGTTACTGGAAACGAACGCTTCAACATAGAATAACGAAATTTGGGGAACCAAGTCGCCTTAGTGTACTGATCATTACCTGAAAGTATCATCCAGTTTGGGTGAAAAAATATTTGCTGAGATTTCTGGAGATTCGTAATTTTGCAAAGCCTGGCAACCCCTTTCCATGTAAGTGTTTCTCGCCAGTCACTGCTTAGGGCTACATCAAGAGGAAACAAAACATAGAGATAGAATGTGAAACTTCTTTATTGTGTCAAGTTTCAAGAAGCTAGCACAAAACGTGTTGGATTTAGAGTTCCAAATACATCTATCAATATAGGAGAAAACAGAGTGAAACCTAAAAATTCAAACTGTTACTGGAAACGAACGCTTCAACATAGAATAACGAAATTTGGGGAACCAAGTCGCCTTAGTGTACTGATCATTACCTGAAAGTATCATCCAGTTTGGGTGAAAAAATATTTGCTGAGATTTCTGTAGATTCGTAATTTTTGGAAGCTTGGCAACCCCTTTCCATGAAAGTGTTTCTCGCCAGTCACTGCTTAGGGCTACATCAAGAGGAAACAAAACATAGAGATAGAACGTGAAACTACTTTATTGTGTCAAGTTTCAAGAAGCTAGCACAAACCGTGTTGGATTTAGAGTTCCAAATACATCTATCAATATAGGAGAAAAGAGAGTGAAACCTAAAAATTCAAACTGTTACTGGAAACGAACGCTTCAACATAGAAGAACGAAATTTGGGGAACCAAGTCGCCTTAGTGTACTGATCATTACCTGAAAGTATCATCCAGTTTGGGAGAAAAAATATTTGCTGAGATTTCTGTAGATTCCTAATTTTGGGAAGCTTGGCAACCCCTTTCCATGAAAGTGTTCCTCGCCAGTCACTGCTTAGGGCTACAAAAAGAGGAAACAAAACATAGAGATAGAACGTGAAACTACTTTATTGTGTCAAGTTTCAAGAAGCTAGCACAAACCGTGTTGGATTTAGAGTTGCAAATACATCTATCAATATAGGAGAAAACAGAGTGAAACCTAAAAATTCAAACTGTTACTGGAAACGAACGCTTCAACATAGAAGAACGAAATCTGGGGAACCAAGTCGCCTTAGTGTACTGATCATTACCTGAAAGTATCATCCAGTTTGGGTGAAAAAATATTTGCTGAGATTTCTGGAGATTCGTCATTTTGGGAAGCCCGGCAACCCCTTTCCATGAAAGTGTTTCTCGCCAGTCACTGCATAGGGCTACATCAAGAGGAAACAAAACATAGAGATAGAACGTGAAACTACTTTATTGTGTCAAGTTTCAAGAAGCTAGCACAAACCGTGTTGGATTTATAGTTCCAAATACATCTATCTATATAGGAGAAAACAGAGTGAAACCTAAAAATTCAAACTGTTACTGGAAACGAACGCTTCATCATAGAAGAACGAAATTTGGGGAACCAAGTCGCCTTAGTGTACTGATCATTACCTGAAAGTATCATCCAGTTTGGGTGAAAAAATATTTGCTGAGATTTCTGTAGATTCGTAATTTTGGGAAGCTTGGAAACCCCTTTCCATGAAAGTGTTTCTCGCCAGTCACTGCTTAGGGATACATCATCAGGAAACAAAACATAGAGATAGAACGTGAAACTACTTTATTGTGTCAAGTTTCAAGAAGCTAGCACAAACCGTGTTGGATTTAGAGTTCCAAATACATCTATCAATATAGGAGAAAACAGAGTGAAAGCTAAAAATTCAAACTGTTACTGGAAACGAACGCTTCAACATAGAAGAACAAAATCTGGGGAACCAAGTCGCCTTAGTGTACTGCTCATTACCTGAAAGTATCATCCATTTTGGGTGAAAAAATATTTGCTGAGATTTCTGGAGATTCGTAATTTTGGGAAGCCTGGCAACCCCTTTCCATGAAAGTGTTTCTCACCAGTCACTGCTTAGGGCTACATCAAGAGGAAACAAAACATTGAGATAGAACGTGAAACTACTTTATTGTGTCAAGTTTCAAGAAGCTAGCACAAACCGTGTTGGATTTAGAGTTCCAAATACATCTATCAATATAGGAGAAAACAGAGTGAAACCTAAAAATTCAAACTGTTACTGGAAACGAACGCTTCATCATAGAAGAACGAAATTTGGGGAACCAAGTCGCCTTAGTGTACTGATCATTACCTGAAAGTATCATCCAGTTTGGGTGAAAAAATATTTGCTGAGATTTCTGTAGATTCGTAATTTTGGGAAGCTTGGAAACCCCTTTCCATGAAAGTGTTTCTCGCCAGTCACTGCTTAGGGCTACATCATCAGGAAACAAAACATAGAGATAGAACGTGAAACTACTTTATTGTGTCAAGTTTCAAGAAGCTAGCACAAACCGTGTTGGATTTAGAGTTCCAAATACATCTATCAATATAGGAGAAAACAGAGTGAAAGCTAAAAATTCAAACTGTTACTGGAAACGAACGCTTCAACATAGAAGAACGAAATCTGGGGAACCAAGTCGCCTTAGTGTACTGCTCATTACCTGAAAGTATCATCCATTTTGGGTGAAAAAATATTTGCTGAGATTTCTGGAGATTCGTAATTTTGAAAAGCCTGGCAACCCCTTTCCATGAAAGTGTTTCTCGCCAGTCACTGCTTAGGGCTACATCAAGAGGAAACAAAACATAGTGATAGAACGTGAAACTACTTTATTGTGTCAAGTTTCAAGAAGCTAGCACAAACCGTGTTGGATTTAGAGTTCCAAATACATCTATCAATATAGGAGAAAACAGAGTGAAACCTAAAAATTCAAACTGTTACTGGAAACGAACGCTTCAACATAGAATAACGAAATTTGGGGAACCAAGTCGCCTTAGTGTACTGATCATTACCTGACAGTATCATCCAGTTTGGGTGAAAAAATATTTGCTGAGATTTCTGTAGATTCGTAATTTTTGGAAGCTTGGCAACCCCTTTCCATGAAAGTGTTTCTCGCCAGTCACTGCTTAGGGCTACATCAAGAGGAAACAAAACATAGAGATAGAACGTGAAACTACTTTATTGTGTCAAGTTTCAAGAAGCTAGCACAAACCGTGTTGGATTTAGAGTTCCAAATACATCTATGAATATAGGAGAAAACAGAGTGAAACCTAAAAATTCAAACTGTTACTGGAAACGAACGCTTCAACATAGAAGAACGAAATTTGGGGAACCAAGTCGCCTTAGTGTACTGATCATTACCTGAAAGTATCATCCAGTTTGGGTGAAAAAATATTTGCTGAGATTTCTGTAGATTCCTAATTTTGGGAAGCTTGGCAACCCCTTTCCATGAAAGTGTTCCTCGCCAGTCACTGCTTAGGGCTACAAAAAGAGGAAACAAAACATAGAGATAGAACGTGAAACTACTTTATTGTGTCAAGTTTCAAGAAGCTAGCACAAACCGTGTTGGATTTAGAGTTCCAAATACATCTATGAATATAGGAGAAAACAGAGTGAAACCTAAAAATTCAAACTGCTACTGGAAACGAACGCTTCAACATACAAGAACGAAATCTGGGGAACCAAGTCGCCTTAGTGTACTGATCATTACCTGAAAGTATCATCCAGTTTGGGTGTAAAAATATTTGCTGAGATTTCTGGAGATTCGTCATTTTGGGAAGCCCGGCAACCCCTTTCCATGAAAGTGTTTCTCGCCAGTCACTGCTTAGGGCTACATCAAGAGGAAACAAAACATAGAGATAGAACGTGAAACTACTTTATTGTGTCAAGTTTCAAGAAGCTAGCACAAACCGTGTTGGATTTATAGTTCCAAATACATCTATCTATATAGGAGAAAACAGAGTGAAACCTAAAAATTCAAACTGTTACTGGAAACGAACGCTTCATCATAGAAGAACGAAATTTGGGGAACCAAGTCGCTTTAGTGTACTGATCATTACTTGAAAGTATCATCCAGTTTGGGTGAAAAAATATTTGCTGAGATTTGTGTAGATTCGTAATTTTGGGAAGCTTGGAAACCCCTTTCCATGAAAGTGTTTCTCGCCAGTCACTGCTTAGGGATACATCATCAGGAAACAAAACATAGAGATAGAACATGAAACTACTTTATTGTGTCAAGTTTCAAGAAGCTAGCACAAACCGTGTTGGATTTAGAGTTCCAAATACATCTATCAATATAGGAGAAAACAGAGTGAAAGCTAAAAATTCAAACTGTTACTGGAAACGAACGCTTCAACATAGAAGAACGAAATCTGGGGAACCAAGTCACCTTAGTGTACTGCTCATTACCTGAAAGTATCATCCATTTTGGGTGAAAAAATATTTGCTGAGATTTCTGGAGATTCGTCATTTTGGGAAGCCTGGCAACCCCTTTCCATGAAAGTGTTTCTCGCCAGTCACTGCTTAGGGCTACATCAAGAGGAAACAAAACATAGAGATAGAACGTGAAACTACTTTATTGTGTCAAGTTTCAAGAAGCTAGCACAAACCGTGTTGGATTTAGAGTTCCAAATACATCTATCAATATAGGAGAAACAGAGTGAAACCTAAAAATTCAAACTGTTACTGGAAACGAACGCTTCAACATAGAAGAACGAAATTTGGGGAACCAAGTCGCCTTAGTGTACTGATCATTACCTGAAAGTATCATCCAGTTTGGGTGAAAAAATATTTGCTGAGATTTCTGGAGATTCGTAATTTTGCAAAGCCTGGCAACCCCTTTCTATGTAAATGTTTCTCGCCAGTCACTGCTTAGGGCTACATCAAGAGGAAACAAAACATAGAGATAGAACGTGAAACTACTTTATTGTGTCAAGTTTCAAGAAGCTAGCACAAACCGTGTTGGATTTAGAGTTCCAAATACATCTATCAATATAGGAGAAAACAGAGTGAAACCTAAAAATTCAAACTGTTACTGGAAACGAACGCTTCAACATAGAAGAACGAAATTTGGGGAACCAAGTCGCCTTAGTGTACTGATCATTACCTGAAAGTCTCATCCATTTTGGGTGAAAAAATATTTGCTGAGATTTCTGGAGATTCGTAATTTTGCAAAGCCTGGCAACCCCTTTCCATGTAAATGTTTCTCGCCAGTCACTGCTTAGGGCTACATCAAGAGGAAACAAAACATAGAGATAGAAGGTGAAACTACTTTATTGTGTCAAGTTGCAAGAAGCTAGCACAAACCGTGTTGGATTTAGAGTTCCAAATACATCTATCAATATAGGAGAAAACAGAGTGAAACCTAAAAATTCAAACTGTTACTGGAAACGAACGCTTCAACATAGAAGAACGAAATTTGGGGAACCAAGTCGCCTTAGTGTACTGATCATTACCTGAAAGTATCATCCAGTTTGGGTGAAAAAATATTTGCTGAGATTTCTGTAGATTCGTAATTTTTGGAAGCTTGGCAACCCCTTTCCATGAAAGTGTTTCTCGCCAGTCACTGCTTAGGGCTACATCAAGAGGAAACAAAACATAGAGATAGAACGTGAAACTACTTTATTGTGTCAAGTTTCAAGAAGCTAGCACAAACCGTGTTGGATTTAGAGTTCCAAATACATCTATCAATATAGGAGAAAACAGAGTGAAACCTAAAAATTCAAACTGTTACTGGAAACGAACGCTTCAACATAGAAGAACGAAATTTGGGGAACCAAGTTGCCTTAGTGTACTGATCATTACCTGAAAGTATCATCCAGTTTGGGAGAAAAAATATTTGCTGAGATTTCTGTAGATTCCTAATTTTGGGAAGCTTGGCAACCCCTTTCCATGAAAGTGTTCCTCGCCAGTCACTGCTTAGGGCTACAAAAAGAGGAAACAAAACATAGAGATAGAACGTGAAACTACTTTATTGTGTCAAGTTTCAAGAAGCTAGCACAAACCGTGTTGGATTTAGAGTTGCAAATACATCTATCAATATAGGAGAAAACAGAGTGAAACCTAAAAATTCAAACTGTTACTGGAAACGAACGCTTCAACATAGAAGAACGAAATCTGGGGAACCAAGTCGCCTTAGTGTACTGATCATTACCTGAAAGTATCATCCAGTTTGGGTGAAAAAATATTTGCTGAGATTTCTGGAGATTCGTCATTTTGGGAAGCCTGGCAACCCCTTTCCATGAAAGTGTTTCTCGCCAGTCACTGCTTAGGGCTACATCAAGAGGAAACAAAACATAGAGATAGAATGTGAAACTACTTTATTGTGTCAAGTTTCAAGAAGCTAGCACAAACCGTGTTGGATTTAGAGTTCCAAATACATCTATGAATATAGGAGAAAACAGAGTGAAACCTAAAAATTCAAACTGTTACTGGAAACGAACGCTTCAACATAGAAGAACGAAATCTGGGGAACCAAGTCGCCTTAGTGTACTGATCATTACCTGAAAGTATCATCCAGTTTGGGTGAAAAAATGTTTGCTGAGATTTCTGGAGATTCGTCATTTTGGGAAGCCCGGCAACCCCTTTCCATGAAAGTGTTTCTCGCCAGTCACTGCTTAGGGCTATATCAAGAGGAAACAAAACATAGAGATAGAACGTGAAACTACTTTATTGTGTCAAGTTTCAAGAAGCTAGCACAAACCGTGTTGGATTTAGAGTTCCAAATACATCTATCTATATAGGAGAAAACAGAGTGAAACCTAAAAATTCAAACTGTTACTGGAAACGAACGCTTCAACATAGAAGAACAAAATCTGGGGAACCAAGTCGCCTTAGTGTACTGCTCATTACCTGAAAGTATCATCCATTTTGGGTGAAAAAATATTTGCTGAGATTTCTGGAGATTCGTAATTTTGAAAAGCCTGGCAACCCCTTTCCATGAAAGTGTTTCTCGCCAGTCACTGCTTAGGGCTACATCAAGAGGAAACAAAACATAGTGATAGAACGTGAAACTACTTTATTGTGTCAAGTTTCAAGAAGCTAGCACAAACCGTGTTGGATTTAGAGTTCCAAATACATCTATCAATATAGGAGAAAACAGAGTGAAACCTAAAAATTCAAACTGTTACTGGAAACGAACGCTTCAACATAGAATAACGAAATTTGGGGAACCAAGTCGCCTTAGTGTACTGATCATTACCTGACAGTATCATCCAGTTTGGGTGAAAAAATATTTGCTGAGATTTCTGTAGATTCGTAATTTTTGGAAGCTTGGCAACCCCTTTCCATGAAAGTGTTTCTCGCCAGTCACTGCTTAGGGCTACATCAAGAGGAAACAAAACATAGAGATAGAACGTGAAACTACTTTATTGTGTCAAGTTTCAAGAAGCTAGCACAAACCGTGTTGGATTTAGAGTTCCAAATACATCTATCAATATAGGAGAAAACAGAGTGAAAGCTAAAAATTCAAACTGTTACTGGAAACGAACGCTTCAACATAGAAGAACGAAATCTGGGGAACCAAGTCGCCTTAGTGTACTGCTCATTACCTGAAAGTATCATCCATTTTGGGTGAAAAAATATTTGCTGAGATTTCTGTAGATTCGTAATTTTTGGAAGCCTGGCAACCCCTTTCCATGAAAGTGTTTCTCGCCAGTCACTGCTTAGGGCTACATCAAGAGGAAACAAAACATAGAGATAGAACGTGAAACTACTTTATTGTGTCAAGTTTCAAGAAGCTAGCACAAACCGTGTTGGATTTAGAGTTCCAAATACATCTATCAATATAGGAGAAAACAGAGTGAAACCTAAAAATTCAAACTGTTACTGGAAACGAACGCTTCAACATAGAAGAACGAAATTTGGGGAACCAAGTCGCCTTAGTGTACTGATCAGTACCTGAAAGTATCATCCAGTTTGGGTGAAAAAATATTTGCTGAGATTTCTGGAGATTCGTAATTTTGCAAAGCCTGGCAACCCCTTTCCATGTAAATGTTTCTCGCCAGTCACTGCTTAGGGCTACATCAAGAGGAAACAAAACATAGAGATAGAACGTGAAACTACTTTATTGTGTCAAGTTTCAAGAAGCTAGCACAAAACGTGTTGGATTTAGAGTTCCAAATACATCTATGAATATAGGAGAAAACAGAGTGAAACCTAAAAATTCAAACTGTTACTGGAAACGAACGCTTCAACATAGAAGAACGAAATTTGGGGAACCAAGTCGCCTTAGTGTACTGATCATTACCTGAAAGTATCATCCAGTTTGGGTGAAAAAATATTTGCTGAGATTTCTGTAGATTCGTAATTTTTGGAAGCTTGGCAACCCCTTTCCATGAAAGTGTTTCTCGCCAGTCACTGCTTAGGGCTACATCAAGAGGAAACAAAACATAGAGATAGAACGTGAAACTACTTTATTGTGTCATGTTTCAAGAAGCTAGCACAAACCGTGTTGGATTTAGAGTTCCAAATACATCTATCAATATAGGAGAAAACAGAGTGAAACCTAAAAATTCAAACTGTTACTGGAAACGAACGCTTCAACATAGAAGAACGAAATTTGGGGAACCAAGTCGCCTTAGTGTACTGATCAGTACCTGAAAGTATCATCCAGTTTGGGTGAAAAAATATTTGCTGAGATTTCTGGAGATTCGTAATTTTGCAAAGCCTGGCAACCCCTTTCCATGTAAATGTTTCTCGCCAGTCACTGCTTAGGGCTACATCAAGAGGAAACAAAACATAGAGATAGAACGTGAAACTACTTTATTGTGTCAAGTTTCAAGAAGCTAGCACAAAACGTGTTGGATTTAGAGTTCCAAATACATCTATCAATATAGGAGAAAACAGAGTGAAACCTAAAAATTCAAACTGTTACTGGAAACGAACGCTTCAACATAGAAGAACGAAATCTGGGGAACCAAGTCGCCTTAGTGTACTGATCATTACCTGAAAGTATCATCCAGTTTGGGTGAAAAAATATTTGCTGAGATTTCTGTAGATTCGTAATTTTTGGAAGCTTGGCAACCCCTTTCCATGAAAGTGTTTCTCGCCAGTCACTGCTTAGGGCTACATCAAGAGGAAACAAAACATAGAGATAGAACGTGAAACTACTTTATTGTGTCAAGTTTCAAGAAGCTAGCACAAACCGTGTTGGATTTAGAGTTCCAAATACATCTATCAATATAGGAGAAAACAGAGTGAAACCTAAAAATTCAAACTGTTACTGGAAACGAACGCTTCAACATAGAAGAACGAAATTTGGGGAACCAAGTCGCCTTAGTGTACTGATCATTACCTGAAAGTATCATCCAGTTTGGGTGAAAAAATATTTGCTGAGATTTCTGTAGATTCCTAATTTTGGGAAGCTTGGCAACCCCTTTCCATGAAAGTGTTCCTCGCCAGTCACTGCTTAGGGCTACAAAAAGAGGAAACAAAACATAGAGATAGAACGTGAAACTACTTTATTGTGTCAAGTTTCAAGAAGCTAGCACAAACCGTGTTGGATTTAGAGTTGCAAATACATCTATCAATATAGGAGAAAACAGAGTGAAACCTAAAAATTCAAACTGTTACTGGAAACGAACGCTTCAACATAGAAGAACGAAATCTGGGGAACCAAGTCGCCTTAGTGTACTGATATTTACCTGAAAGTATCATCCAGTTTGGGTGAAAAAATATTTGCTGAGATTTCTGTAGATTCGTAATTTTTGGAAGCTTGGCAACCCCTTTCCATGAAAGTGTTTCTCGCCAGTCACTGCTTAGGGCTACATCAAGAGGAAACAAAACATAGAGATAGAACGTGAAACTACTTTATTGTGTCAAGTTTCAAGAAGCTAGCACAAACCGTGTTGGATTTAGAGTTCCAAATACATCTATCAATATAGGAGAAAACAGAGTGAAACCTAAAAATTCAAACTGTTACTGGAAACGAACGCTTCAACATAGAAGAACGAAATTTGGGGAACCAAGTCGCCTTAGTGTACTGATCAGTACCTGAAAGTATCATCCAGTTTGGGTGAAAAAATATTTGCTGAGATTTCTGGAGATTCGTAATTTTGCAAAGCCTGGCAACCCCTTTCCATGTAAATGTTTCTCGCCAGTCACTGCTTAGGGCTACATCAAGAGGAAACAAAACATAGAGATAGAACGTGAAACTACTTTATTGTGTCAAGTTTCAAGAAGCTAGCACAAAACGTGTTGGATTTAGAGTTCCAAATACATCTATCAATATAGGAGAAAACAGAGTGAAACCTAAAAATTCAAACTGTTACTGGAAACGAACGCTTCAACATAGAAGAACGAAATCTGGGGAACCAAGTCGCCTTAGTGTACTGCTCATTACCTGGAAGTATCATCCATTTTGGGTGAAAAAATATTTGCTGAGATTTCTGGAGATTCGTCATTTTGGGAAGCCTGGCAACCCCTTTCCATGAAAGTGTTTCTCGCCAGTCACTGCTTAGGGCTACATCAAGAGGAAACAAAACATAGAGATAGAACGTGAAACTACTTTATTGTGTCAAGTTTCAAGAAGCTAGCACAAACCGTGTTGGATTTAGAGTTCCAAATACATCTATCAATATAGGAGAAAACAGAGTGAAACCTAAAAATTCAAACTGTTACTGGAAACGAACGCTTCAACATAGAAGAACGAAATTTGGGGAACCAAGTCGCCTTAGTGTACTGATCATTACCTGAAAGTATCATCCAGTTTGGGTGAAAAAATATTTGCTGAGATTTCTGGAGATTCGTAATTTTGCAAAGCCTGGCAACCCCTTTCTATGTAAATGTTTCTCGCCAGTCACTGCTTAGGGCTACATCAAGAGGAAACAAAACATAGAGATAGAACGTGAAACTACTTTATTGTGTCAAGTTTCAAGAAGCTAGCACAAACCGTGTTGGATTTAGAGTTCCAAATACATCTATCAATATAGGAGAAAACAGAGTGAAAGCTAAAAATTCAAACTGTTACTGGAAACGAACGCTTCAACATAGAAGAACGAAATCTGGGGAACCAAGTCGCCTTAGTGTACTGCTCATTACCTGAAAGTATTATCCATTTTGGGTGAAAAAATATTTGCTGAGATTTCTGGAGATTCGTAATTTTGGGAAGCCTGGCAACCCCTTTCCATGAAAGTGTTTCTCGCCAGTCACTGCTTAGGGCTACATCAAGAGGAAACAAAACATAGAGATAGAACGTGAAACTACTTTATTGTGTCAAGTTTCAAGAAGCTAGCACAAACCGTGTTGGATTTAGAGTTCCAAATACATCTATCAATATAGGAGAAAACAGAGTGAAACCTAAAAATTCAAACTGTTACTGGAAACGAACGCTTCAACATAGAAGAACGAAATTTGGGGAACCAAGTCGCCTTAGTGTACTGATCATTACCTGAAAGTATCATCCAGTTTGGGTGAAAAAATATTTGCTGAGATTTCTGGAGATTCGTAATTTTGCAAAGCCTGGCAACCCCTTTCCATGTAAATGTTTCTCGCCAGTCACTGCTTAGGGCTACATCAAGAGGAAACAAAACATAGAGATAGAACGTGAAACTACTTTATTGTGTCAAGTTTCAAGAAGCTAGCACAAACCGTGTTGGATTTAGAGTTCCAAATACATCTATCAATATAGGAGAAAACAGAGTGAAACCTAAAAATTCAAACTGTTACTGGAAACGAACGCTTCAACATAGAAGAACGAAATTTGGGGAACCAAGTCGCCTTAGTGTACTGATCAGTACCTGAAAGTATCATCCAGTTTGGGTGAAAAAATATTTGCTGAGATTTCTGGAGATTCGTAATTTTTGGAAGCTTGGCAACCCCTTTCCATGAAAGTGTTTCTCGCCAGTCACTGCTTAGGGCTACATCAAGAGGAAACAAAACATAGAGATAGAACGTGAAACTACTTTATTGTGTCAAGTTTCAAGAAGCTAGCACAAACCGTGTTGGATTTAGAGTTCCAAATACATCTATCAATATAGGAGAAAACAGAGTGAAAGCTAAAAATTCAAACTGTTACTGGAAACGAACGCTTCAACATAGAAGAACGAAATCTGGGGAACCAAGTCGCCTTAGTGTACTGCTCATTACCTGAAAGTATCATCCATTTTGGGTGAAAAAATATTTGCTGAGATTTCTGGAGATTCGTAATTTTTGGAAGCTTGGCAACCCCTTTCCATGAAAGTGTTTCTCGCCAGTCACTGCTTAGGGCTACATCAAGAGGAAACAAAACATAGAGATAGAACGTGAAACTACTTTATTGTGTCAAGTTTCAAGAAGCTAGCACAAACCGTGTTGGATTTAGAGTTCCAAATACATCTATCAATATAGGAGAAAACAGAGTGAAACCTAAAAATTCAAACTGTTACTGGAAACGAACGCTTCAACATAGAAGAACGAAATTTGGGGAACCAAGTCGCCTTAGTGTACTGATCAGTACCTGAAAGTATCATCCAGTTTGGGTGAAAAAATATTTGCTGAGATTTCTGGAGATTCGTAATTTTGCAAAGCCTGGCAACCCCTTTCCATGTAAATGTTTCTCGCCAGTCACTGCTTAGGGCTACATCAAGAGGAAACAAAACATAGAGATAGAACGTGAAACTACTTTATTGTGTCAAGTTTCAAGAAGCTAGCACAAAACGTGTTGGATTTAGAGTTCCAAATACATCTATCAATATAGGAGAAAACAGAGTGAAACCTAAAAATTCAAACTGTTACTGGAAACGAACGCTTCAACATAGAAGAACGAAATTTGGGGAACCAAGTCGCCTTAGTGTACTGATCATTACCTGAAAGTATCATCCAGTTTGGGTGAAAAAATATTTGCTGAGATTTCTGTAGATTCGTAATTTTTGGAAGCTTGGCAACCCCTTTCCATGAAAGTGTTTCTCGCCAGTCACTGCTTAGGGCTACATCAAGAGGAAACAAAACATAGAGATAGAACGTGAAACTACTTTATTGTGTCAAGTTTCAAGAAGCTAGCACAAACCGTGTTGGATTTAGAGTTCCAAATACATCTATCAATATAGGAGAAAACAGAGTGAAACCTAAAAATTCAAACTGTTACTGGAAACGAACGCTTCAACATAGAAGAACGAAATTTGGGGAACCAAGTCGCCTTAGTGTACTGATCAGTACCTGAAAGTATCATCCAGTTTGGGTGAAAAAATATTTGCTGAGATTTCTGTAGATTCGTAATTTTTGGAAGCTTGGCAACCCCTTTCCATGAAAGTGTTTCTCGCCAGTCACTGCTTAGGGCTACATCAAGAGGAAACAAAACATAGAGATAGAACGTGAAACTACTTTATTGTGTCAAGTTTCAAGAAGCTAGCACAAACCGTGTTGGATTTAGAGTTCCAAATACATCTATCAATATAGGAGAAAACAGAGTGAAAGCTAAAAATTCAAACTGTTACTGGAAACGAACGCTTCAACATAGAAGAACGAAATCTGGGGAACCAAGTCGCCTTAGTGTACTGCTCATTACCTGAAAGTATCATCCATTTTGGGTGAAAAAATATTTGCTGAGATTTCTGGAGATTCGTAATTTTTGGAAGCTTGGCAACCCCTTTCCATGAAAGTGTTTCTCGCCAGTCACTGCTTAGGGCTACATCAAGAGGAAACAAAACATAGAGATAGAACGTGAAACTACTTTATTGTGTCAAGTTTCAAGAAGCTAGCACAAACCGTGTTGGATTTAGAGTTCCAAATACATCTATCAATATAGGAGAAAACAGAGTGAAACCTAAAAATTCAAACTGTTACTGGAAACGAACGCTTCAACATAGAAGAACGAAATTTGGGGAACCAAGTCGCCTTAGTGTACTGATCATTACCTGAAAGTATCATCCAGTTTGGGAGAAAAAAATATTTGCTGAGATTTCTGTAGATTCCTAATTTTGGGAAGCTTGGCAACCCCTTTCCATGAAAGTGTTCCTCGCCAGTCACTGCTTAGGGCTACAAAAAGAGGAAACAAAACATAGAGATAGAACGTGAAACTACTTTATTGTGTCAAGTTTCAAGAAGCTAGCACAAACCGTGTTGGATTTAGAGTTGCAAATACATCTATCAATATAGGAGAAAACAGAGTGAAACCTAAAAATTCAAACTGTTACTGGAAACGAACGCTTCAACATAGAAGAACGAAATCTGGGGAACCAAGTCGCCTTAGTGTACTGATATTTACCTGAAAGTATCATCCAGTTTGGGTGAAAAAATATTTGCTGAGATTTCTGTAGATTCGTAATTTTTGGAAGCTTGGCAACCCCTTTCCATGAAAGTGTTTCTCGCCAGTCACTGCTTAGGGCTACATCAAGAGGAAACAAAACATAGAGATAGAACGTGAAACTACTTTATTGTGTCAAGTTTCAAGAAGCTAGCACAAACCGTGTTGGATTTAGAGTTCCAAATACATCTATCAATATAGGAGAAAACAGAGTGAAACCTAAAAATTCAAACTGTTACTGGAAACGAACGCTTCAACATAGAAGAACGAAATTTGGGGAACCAAGTCGCCTTAGTGTACTGATCAGTACCTGAAAGTATCATCCAGTTTGGGTGAAAAAATATTTGCTGAGATTTCTGGAGATTCGTAATTTTGCAAAGCCTGGCAACCCCTTTCCATGTAAATGTTTCTCGCCAGTCACTGCTTAGGGCTACATCAAGAGGAAACAAAACATAGAGATAGAACGTGAAACTACTTTATTGTGTCAAGTTTCAAGAAGCTAGCACAAAACGTGTTGGATTTAGAGTTCCAAATACATCTATCAATATAGGAGAAAACAGAGTGAAACCTAAAAATTCAAACTGTTACTGGAAACGAACGCTTCAACATAGAAGAACGAAATTTGGGGAACCAAGTCGCCTTAGTGTACTGATCATTACCTGAAAGTATCATCCAGTTTGGGTGAAAAAATATTTGCTGAGATTTCTGTAGATTCGTAATTTTTGGAAGCTTGGCAACCCCTTTCCATGAAAGTGTTTCTCGCCAGTCACTGCTTAGGGCTACATCAAGAGGAAACAAAACATAGAGATAGAACGTGAAACTACTTTATTGTGTCAAGTTTCAAGAAGCTAGCACAAACCGTGTTGGATTTAGAGTTCCAAATACATCTATCAATATAGGAGAAAACAGAGTGAAACCTAAAAATTCAAACTGTTACTGGAAACGAACGCTTCAACATAGAAGAACGAAATTTGGGGAACCAAGTCGCCTTAGTGTACTGATCATTACCTGAAAGTATCATCCAGTTTGGGAGAAAAAATATTTGCTGAGATTTCTGTAGATTCCTAATTTTGGGAAGCTTGGCAACCCCTTTCCATGAAAGTGTTCCTCGCCAGTCACTGCTTAGGGCTACAAAAAGAGGAAACAAAACATAGAGATAGAACGTGAAACTACTTTATTGTGTCAAGTTTCAAGAAGCTAGCACAAACCGTGTTGGATTTAGAGTTGCAAATACATCTATCAATATAGGAGAAAACAGAGTGAAACCTAAAAATTCAAACTGTTACTGGAAACGAACGCTTCAACATAGAAGAACGAAATCTGGGGAACCAAGTCGCCTTAGTGTACTGATATTTACCTGAAAGTATCATCCAGTTTGGGTGAAAAAATATTTGCTGAGATTTCTGGAGATTCGTCATTTTGGGAAGCCTGGCAACCCCTTTCCATGAAAGTGTTTCTCGCCAGTCACTGCTTAGGGCTACATCAAGAGGAAACAAAACATAGAGATAGAATGTGAAACTACTTTATTGTGTCAAGTTTCAAGAAGCTAGCACAAACCGTGTTGGATTTAGAGTTCCAAATACATCTATGAATATAGGAGAAAACAGAGTGAAACCTAAAAATTCAAACTGTTACTGGAAACGAACGCTTCAACATAGAAGAACGAAATCTGGGGAACCAAGTCGCCTTAGTGTACTGATCATTACCTGAAAGTATCATCCAGTTTGGGTGAAAAAATATTTGCTGAGATTTCTGGAGATTCGTCATTTTGGGAAGCCCGGCAACCCCTTTCCATGAAAGTGTTTCTCGCCAGTCACTGCTTAGGGCTACATCAAGAGGAAACAAAACATAGAGATAGAACGTGAAACTACTTTATTGTGTCAAGTTTCAAGAAGCTAGCACAAACCGTGTTGGATTTATAGTTCCAAATACATCTATCTATATAGGAGAAAACAGAGTGAAACCTAAAAATTCAAACTGTTACTGGAAACGAACGCTTCATCATAGAAGAACGAAATTTGGGGAACCAAGTCGCCTTAGTGTACTGATCATTACCTGAAAGTATCATCCAGTTTGGGTGAAAAAATATTTGCTGAGATTTCTGTAGATTCGTAATTTTGGGAAGCTTGGAAACCCCTTTCTATGAAAGTGTTTCTCGCCAGTCACTGCTTAGGGCTACATCATCAGGAAACAAAACATAGAGATAGAACGTGAAACTACTTTATTGTGTCAAGTTTCAAGAAGCTAGCACAAACCGTGTTGGATTTAGAGTTCCAAATACATCTATCAATATAGGAGAAAACAGAGGGAAACCTAAAAATTCAAACTGTTACTGGAAACGAACGCTTCAACATTGAAGAACGAAATCTGGGGAACCAAGTCGCCTTAGTGTACTGCTCATTACCTGAAAGTATCATCCATTTTGGGTGAAAAAATATTTGCTGAGATTTCTGGAGATTCGTAATTTTGGGAAGCCTGGCAACCCCTTTCCATGAAAGTGTTTCTCGCCAGTCACTGCTTAGGGCTACATCAAGAGGAAACAAAACATAGAGATAGAACGTGAAACTACTTTATTGTGTCAAGTTTCAAGAAGCTAGCACAAACCGTGTTGGATTTAGAGTTCCAAATACATCTATCAATATAGGAGAAAACAGAGTGAAACCTAAAAATTCAAACTGTTACTGGAAACGAACGCTTCAACATAGAAGAACGAAATTTGGGGAACCAAGTCGCCTTAGTGTACTGATCATTACCTGAAAGTATCATCCAGTTTGGGAGAAAAAAATATTTGCTGAGATTTCTGTAGATTCCTAATTTTGGGAAGCTTGGCAACCCCTTTCCATGAAAGTGTTCCTCGCCAGTCACTGCTTAGGGCTACAAAAAGAGGAAACAAAACATAGAGATAGAACGTGAAACTACTTTATTGTGTCAAGTTTCAAGAAGCTAGCACAAACCGTGTTGGATTTAGAGTTGCAAATACATCTATCAATATAGGAGAAAACAGAGTGAAACCTAAAAATTCAAACTGTTACTGGAAACGAACGCTTCAACATAGAAGAACGAAATCTGGGGAACCAAGTCGCCTTAGTGTACTGATATTTACCTGAAAGTATCATCCAGTTTGGGTGAAAAAATATTTGCTGAGATTTCTGGAGATTCGTCATTTTGGGAAGCCTGGCAACCCCTTTCCATGAAAGTGTTTCTCGCCAGTCACTGCTTAGGGCTACATCAAGAGGAAACAAAACATAGAGATAGAATGTGAAACTACTTTATTGTGTCAAGTTTCAAGAAGCTAGCACAAACCGTGTTGGATTTAGAGTTCCAAATACATCTATGAATATAGGAGAAAACAGAGTGAAACCTAAAAATTCAAACTGTTACTGGAAACGAACGCTTCAACATAGAAGAACGAAATCTGGGGAACCAAGTCGCCTTAGTGTACTGATCATTACCTGAAAGTATCATCCAGTTTGGGTGAAAAAATATTTGCTGAGATTTCTGGAGATTCGTCATTTTGGGAAGCCCGGCAACCCCTTTCCATGAAAGTGTTTCTCGCCAGTCACTGCTTAGGGCTACATCAAGAGGAAACAAAACATAGAGATAGAACGTGAAACTACTTTATTGTGTCAAGTTTCAAGAAGCTAGCACAAACCGTGTTGGATTTATAGTTCCAAATACATCTATCTATATAGGAGAAAACAGAGTGAAACCTAAAAATTCAAACTGTTACTGGAAACGAACGCTTCATCATAGAAGAACGAAATTTGGGGAACCAAGTCGCCTTAGTGTACTGATCATTACCTGAAAGTATCATCCAGTTTGGGTGAAAAAATATTTGCTGAGATTTCTGTAGATTCGTAATTTTGGGAAGCTTGGAAACCCCTTTCTATGAAAGTGTTTCTCGCCAGTCACTGCTTAGGGCTACATCATCAGGAAACAAAACATAGAGATAGAACGTGAAACTACTTTATTGTGTCAAGTTTCAAGAAGCTAGCACAAACCGTGTTGGATTTAGAGTTCCAAATACATCTATCAATATAGGAGAAAACAGAGGGAAACCTAAAAATTCAAACTGTTACTGGAAACGAACGCTTCAACATTGAAGAACGAAATCTGGGGAACCAAGTCGCCTTAGTGTACTGCTCATTACCTGAAAGTATCATCCATTTTGGGTGAAAAAATATTTGCTGAGATTTCTGGAGATTCGTAATTTTGGGAAGCCTGGCAACCCCTTTCCATGAAAGTGTTTCTCGCCAGTCACTGCTTAGGGCTACATCAAGAGGAAACAAAACATAGAGATAGAACGTGAAACTACTTTATTGTGTCAAGTTTCAAGAAGCTAGCACAAACCGTGTTGGATTTAGAGTTCCAAATACATCTATCAATATAGGAGAAAACAGAGTGAAACCTAAAAATTCAAACTGTTACTGGAAACGAACGCTTCAACATAGAAGAACGAAATTTGGGGAACCAAGTCGCCTTAGTGTACTGATCATTACCTGAAAGTATCATCCAGTTTGGGAGAAAAAAATATTTGCTGAGATTTCTGTAGATTCCTAATTTTGGGAAGCTTGGCAACCCCTTTCCATGAAAGTGTTCCTCGCCAGTCACTGCTTAGGGCTACAAAAAGAGGAAACAAAACATAGAGATAGAACGTGAAACTACTTTATTGTGTCAAGTTTCAAGAAGCTAGCACAAACCGTGTTGGATTTAGAGTTGCAAATACATCTATCAATATAGGAGAAAACAGAGTGAAACCTAAAAATTCAAACTGTTACTGGAAACGAACGCTTCAACATAGAAGAACGAAATCTGGGGAACCAAGTCGCCTTAGTGTACTGATATTTACCTGAAAGTATCATCCAGTTTGGGTGAAAAAATATTTGCTGAGATTTCTGTAGATTCGTAATTTTTGGAAGCTTGGCAACCCCTTTCCATGAAAGTGTTTCTCGCCAGTCACTGCTTAGGGCTACATCAAGAGGAAACAAAACATAGAGATAGAACGTGAAACTACTTTATTGTGTCAAGTTTCAAGAAGCTAGCACAAACCGTGTTGGATTTAGAGTTCCAAATACATCTATCAATATAGGAGAAAACAGAGTGAAACCTAAAAATTCAAACTGTTACTGGAAACGAACGCTTCAACATAGAAGAACGAAATTTGGGGAACCAAGTCGCCTTAGTGTACTGATCAGTACCTGAAAGTATCATCCAGTTTGGGTGAAAAAATATTTGCTGAGATTTCTGGAGATTCGTAATTTTGCAAAGCCTGGCAACCCCTTTCCATGTAAATGTTTCTCGCCAGTCACTGCTTAGGGCTACATCAAGAGGAAACAAAACATAGAGATAGAACGTGAAACTACTTTATTGTGTCAAGTTTCAAGAAGCTAGCACAAAACGTGTTGGATTTAGAGTTCCAAATACATCTATCAATATAGGAGAAAACAGAGTGAAACCTAAAAATTCAAACTGTTACTGGAAACGAACGCTTCAACATAGAAGAACGAAATTTGGGGAACCAAGTCGCCTTAGTGTACTGATCATTACCTGAAAGTATCATCCAGTTTGGGTGAAAAAATATTTGCTGAGATTTCTGTAGATTCGTAATTTTTGGAAGCTTGGCAACCCCTTTCCATGAAAGTGTTTCTCGCCAGTCACTGCTTAGGGCTACATCAAGAGGAAACAAAACATAGAGATAGAACGTGAAACTACTTTATTGTGTCAAGTTTCAAGAAGCTAGCACAAACCGTGTTGGATTTAGAGTTCCAAATACATCTATCAATATAGGAGAAAACAGAGTGAAACCTAAAAATTCAAACTGTTACTGGAAACGAACGCTTCAACATAGAAGAACGAAATTTGGGGAACCAAGTCGCCTTAGTGTACTGATCATTACCTGAAAGTATCATCCAGTTTGGGAGAAAAAATATTTGCTGAGATTTCTGTAGATTCCTAATTTTGGGAAGCTTGGCAACCCCTTTCCATGAAAGTGTTCCTCGCCAGTCACTGCTTAGGGCTACAAAAAGAGGAAACAAAACATAGAGATAGAACGTGAAACTACTTTATTGTGTCAAGTTTCAAGAAGCTAGCACAAACCGTGTTGGATTTAGAGTTGCAAATACATCTATCAATATAGGAGAAAACAGAGTGAAACCTAAAAATTCAAACTGTTACTGGAAACGAACGCTTCAACATAGAAGAACGAAATCTGGGGAACCAAGTCGCCTTAGTGTACTGATATTTACCTGAAAGTATCATCCAGTTTGGGTGAAAAAATATTTGCTGAGATTTCTGGAGATTCGTCATTTTGGGAAGCCTGGCAACCCCTTTCCATGAAAGTGTTTCTCGCCAGTCACTGCTTAGGGCTACATCAAGAGGAAACAAAACATAGAGATAGAATGTGAAACTACTTTATTGTGTCAAGTTTCAAGAAGCTAGCACAAACCGTGTTGGATTTAGAGTTCCAAATACATCTATGAATATAGGAGAAAACAGAGTGAAACCTAAAAATTCAAACTGTTACTGGAAACGAACGCTTCAACATAGAAGAACGAAATCTGGGGAACCAAGTCGCCTTAGTGTACTGATCATTACCTGAAAGTATCATCCAGTTTGGGTGAAAAAATATTTGCTGAGATTTCTGTAGATTCGTAATTTTGGGAAGCTTGGAAACCCCTTTCTATGAAAGTGTTTCTCGCCAGTCACTGCTTAGGGCTACATCATCAGGAAACAAAACATAGAGATAGAACGTGAAACTACTTTATTGTGTCAAGTTTCAAGAAGCTAGCACAAACCGTGTTGGATTTAGAGTTCCAAATACATCTATCAATATAGGAGAAAACAGAGGGAAACCTAAAAATTCAAACTGTTACTGGAAACGAACGCTTCAACATTGAAGAACGAAATCTGGGGAACCAAGTCGCCTTAGTGTACTGCTCATTACCTGAAAGTATCATCCATTTTGGGTGAAAAAATATTTGCTGAGATTTCTGGAGATTCGTAATTTTGGGAAGCCTGGCAACCCCTTTCCATGAAAGTGTTTCTCGCCAGTCACTGCTTAGGGCTACATCAAGAGGAAACAAAACATAGAGATAGAACGTGAAACTACTTTATTGTGTCAAGTTTCAAGAAGCTAGCACAAACCGTGTTGGATTTAGAGTTCCAAATACATCTATCAATATAGGAGAAAACAGAGTGAAACCTAAAAATTCAAACTGTTACTGGAAACGAACGCTTCAACATAGAATAACGAAATTTGGGGAACCAAGTCGCCTTAGTGTACTGATCATTACCTGAAAGTATCATCCAGTTTGGGTGAAAAAATATTTGCTGAGATTTCTGTAGATTCGTAATTTTTGGAAGCTTGGCAACCCCTTTCCATGAAAGTGTTTCTAACCAGTCACTGCTTAGGGCTACATCAAGAGGAAACAAAACATAGAGATAGAACGTGAAACTAATTTATTGTGTCAAGTCTCAAGAAGCTAGCACAAACCGTGTTGGATTTAGAGTTCCAAATACATCTATGAATATAGGAGAAAACAGAGTGAAACCTAAAAATTCAAACTGTTACTGGAAACGAACGCTTCAACATAGAAGAACGAAATTTGGGGAACCAAGTCGCCTTAGTGTACTGATCATTACCTGAAAGTATCATCCAGTTTGGGTGAAAAAATATTTGCTGAGATTTCTGTAGATTCCTAATTTTGGGAAGCTTGGCAACCCCTTTCCATGAAAGTGTTCCTCGCCAGTCACTGCTTAGGGCTACAAAAAGAGGAAACAAAACATAGAGATAGAACGTGAAACTACTTTATTGTGTCAAGTTTCAAGAAGCTAGCACAAACCGTGTTGGATTTATAGTTCCAAATACATCTATCTATATAGGAGAAAACAGAGTGAAACCTAAAAATTCAAACTGTTACTGGAAACGAACGCTTCATCATAGAAGAACGAAATTTGGGGAACCAAGTCGCCTTAGTGTACTGATCATTACCTGAAAGTATCATCCAGTTTGGGTGAAAAAATATTTGCTGAGATTTCTGTAGATTCGTAATTTTGGGAAGCTTGGAAACCCCTTTCTATGAAAGTGTTTCTCGCCAGTCACTGCTTAGGGCTACATCATCAGGAAACAAAACATAGAGATAGAACGTGAAACTACTTTATTGTGTCAAGTTTCAAGAAGCTAGCACAAACCGTGTTGGATTTAGAGTTCCAAATACATCTATCAATATAGGAGAAAACAGAGGGAAACCTAAAAATTCAAACTGTTACTGGAAACGAACGCTTCAACATTGAAGAACGAAATCTGGGGAACCAAGTCGCCTTAGTGTACTGCTCATTACCTGAAAGTATCATCCATTTTGGGTGAAAAAATATTTGCTGAGATTTCTGGAGATTCGTAATTTTGGGAAGCCTGGCAACCCCTTTCCATGAAAGTGTTTCTCGCCAGTCACTGCTTAGGGCTACATCAAGAGGAAACAAAACATAGAGATAGAACGTGAAACTACTTTATTGTGTCAAGTTTCAAGAAGCTAGCACAAACCGTGTTGGATTTAGAGTTCCAAATACATCTATCAATATAGGAGAAAACAGAGTGAAACCTAAAAACTCAAACTGTTACTGGAAACGAACGCTTCAACATAGAAAAACGAAATTTGGGGAACCAAGTCGCCTTAGTGTACTGATCATTACCTGAAAGTATCATCCAGTTTGGGTGAAAAAATATTTGCTGAGATTTCTGTAGATTCGTAATTTTTGGAAGCTTGGCAACCCCTTTCCATGAAAGTGTTTCTAACCAGTCACTGCTTAGGGCTACATCAAGAGGAAACAAAACATAGAGATAGAACGTGAAACTAATTTATTGTGTCAAGTCTCAAGAAGCTAGCACAAACCGTGTTGGATTTAGAGTTCCAAATACATCTATGAATATAGGAGAAAACAGAGTGAAACCTAAAAATTCAAACTGTTACTGGAAACGAACGCTTCAACATAGAAGAACGAAATTTGGGGAACCAAGTCGCCTTAGTGTACTGATCATTACCTGAAAGTATCATCCAGTTTGGGTGAAAAAATATTTGCTGAGATTTCTGTAGATTCCTAATTTTGGGAAGCTTGGCAACCCCTTTCCATGAAAGTGTTCCTCGCCAGTCACTGCTTAGGGCTACAAAAAGAGGAAACAAAACATAGAGATAGAACGTGAAACTACTTTATTGTGTCAAGTTTCAAGAAGCTAGCACAAACCGTGTTGGATTTAGAGTTGCAAATACATCTATCAATATAGGAGAAAACAGAGTGAAACCTAAAAATTCAAACTGTTACTGGAAACGAACGCTTCAACATAGAAGAACGAAATTTGGGGAACCAAGTCGCCTTAGTGTACTGATCATTACCTGAAAGTATCATCCAGTTTGGGTGAAAAAATATTTGCTGAGATTTCTGTAGATTCGTAATTTTTGGAAGCTTGGCAACCCCTTTCCATGAAAGTGTTTCTAACCAGTCACTGCTTAGGGCTACATCAAGAGGAAACAAAACATAGAGATAGAACGTGAAACTAATTTATTGTGTCAAGTTTCAAGAAGCTAGCACAAACCGTGTTGGATTTAGAGTTCCAAATACATCTATGAATATAGGAGAATACAGAGTGAAACCTAAAAATTCAAACTGTTACTGGAAACGAACGCTTCAACATAGAAGAACGAAATCTGGGGAACCAAGTCGCCTTAGTGTACTGATAATTACCTGAAAGTATCATCCAGTTTGGGTGAAAAAATATTTGCTGAGATTTCTGGAGATTCGTCATTTTGGGAAGCCTGGCAACCCCTTTCCATGAAAGTGTTTCTCGCCAGTCACTGCTTAGGGCTACATCAAGAGGAAACAAAACATAGAGATAGAATGTGAAACTACTTTATTGTGTCAAGTTTCAAGAAGCTAGCACAAACCGTGTTGGATTTAGAGTTCCAAATACATCTATGAATATAGGAGAAAACAGAGTGAAACCTAAAAATTCAAACTGTTACTGGAAACGAACGCTTCAACATACAAGAACGAAATCTGGGGAACCAAGTCGCCTTAGTGTACTGATCATTACCTGAAAGTATCATCCATTTTGGGTGAAAAAATATTTGCTGAGATTTCTGGAGATTCGTAATTTTTGGAAGCCTGGCAACCCCTTTCCATGAAAGTGTTTCTCGCCAGTCACTGCTTAGGGCTACATCAAGAGGAAACAAAACATAGAGATAGAACGTGAAACTACTTTATTGTGTCAAGTTTCAAGAAGCTAGCACAAACCGTGTTGGATTTAGAGTTCCAAATACATCTATCAATATAGGAGAAAACAGAGTGAAACCTAAAAATTCAAACTGTTACTGGAAACGAACGCTTCAACATAGAAGAACGAAATTTGGGGAACCAAGTCGCCTTAGTGTACTGATCATTACCTGAAAGTATCATCCAGTTTGGGTGAAAAAATATTAGCTGAGATTTCTGGAGATTCGTAATTTTGCAAAGCCTGGCAACCCCTTTCCATGTAAATGTTTCTCGCCAGTCACTGCTTAGGGCTACATCAAGAGGAAACAAAACATAGAGATAGAACGTGAAACTACTTTATTGTGTCAAGTTTCAAGAAGCTAGCACAAAACGTGTTGGATTTAGAGTTCCAAATACATCTATCAATATAGGAGAAAACAGAGTGAAACCTAAAAATTCAAACTGTTACTGGAAACGAACGCTTCAACATAGAAGAACGAAATTTGGGGAACCAAGTCGCCTTAGTGTACTGATCATTACCTGAAAGTATCATCCAGTTTAGGTGAAAAAATATTTGCTGAGATTTCTGTAGATTCGTAATTTTTGGAAGCTTGGCAACCCCTTTCCATGAAAGTGTTTCTCGCCAGTCACTGCTTAGGGCTACATCAAGAGGAAACAAAACATAGAGATAGAACGTGAAACTACTTTATTGTGTCAAGTTTCAAGAAGCTAGCACAAACCGTGTTGGATTTAGAGTTGCAAATACATCTATCAATATAGGAGAAAACAGAGTGAAACCTAAAAATTCAAACTGTTACTGGAAACGAACGCTTCAACATAGAAGAACGAAATTTGGGGAACCAAGTCGCCTTAGTGTACTGCTCATTACCTGAAAGTATCATCCATTTTGGGTGAAAAAATATTTGCTGAGATTTCTGGAGATTCGTCATTTTGGGAAGCCTGGCAACCCCTTTCCATGAAAGTGTTTCTCGCCAGTCACTGCTTAGGGCTACATCAAGAGGAAACAAAACATAGAGATAGAACGTGAAACTACTTTATTGTGTCAAGTTTCAAGAAGCTAGCACAAACCGTGTTGGATTTAGAGTTCCAAATACATCTATCAATATAGGAGAAAACAGAGTGAAACCTAAAAATTCAAACTGTTACTGGAAACGAACGCTTCAACATAGAATAACGAAATTTGGGGAACCAAGTCGCCTTAGTGTACTGATCATTACCTGAAAGTATCATCCAGTTTGGGTGAAAAAATATTTGCTGAGATTTCTGTAGATTCGTAATTTTTGGAAGCTTGGCAACCACTTTCCATGAAAGTGTTTCTAACCAGTCACTGCTTAGGGCTACATCAAGAGGAAACAAAACATAGAGATAGAACGTGAAACTAATTTATTGTGTCAAGTCTCAAGAAGCTAGCACAAACCGTGTTGGATTTAGAGTTCCAAATACATCTATGAATATAGGAGAAAACAGAGTGAAACCTAAAAATTCAAACTGTTACTGGAAATGAACGCTTCAACATAGAAGAACGAAATTTGGGGAACCAAGTCGCCTTAGTGTACTGATCATTACCTGAAAGTATCATCCAGTTTGGGTGAAAAAATATTTGCTGAGATTTCTGTAGATTCCTAATTTTGGGAAGCTTGGCAACCCCTTTCCATGAAAGTGTTCCTCGCCAGTCACTGCTTAGGGCTACAAAAAGAGGAAACAAAACATAGAGATAGAACGTGAAACTACTTTATTGTGTCAAGTTTCAAGAAGCTAGCACAAACCGTGTTGGATTTAGAGTTGCAAATACATCTATCAATATAGGAGAAAACAGAGTGAAACCTAAAAATTCAAACTGTTACTGGAAACGAACGCTTCAACATAGAAGAACGAAATCTGGGGAACCAAGTCGCCTTAGTGTACTGATCATTACCTGAAAGTATCATCCAGTTTGGGTGAAAAAATATTTGCTGAGATTTCTGGAGATTCGTCATTTTGGGAAGCCTGGCAACCCCTTTCCATGAAAGTGTTTCTCGCCAGTCACTGCTTAGGGCTACATCAAGAGGAAACAAAACATAGAGATAGAATGTGAAACTACTTTATTGTGTCAAGTTTCAAGAAGCTAGCACAAACCGTGTTGGATTTAGAGTTCCAAATACATCTATGAATATAGGAGAAAACAGAGTGAAACCTAAAAATTCAAACTGTTACTGGAAACGAACGCTTCAACATACAAGAACAAAATCTGGGGAACCAAGTCGCCTTAGTGTACTGATCATTACCTGAAAGTATCATCCAGTTTGGGTGAAAAAATATTTGCTGAGATTTCTGGAGATTCGTCATTTTGGGAAGCCCGGCAACCCCTTTCCATGAAAGTGTTTCTCGCCAGTCACTGCTTAGGGCTACATCAAGAGGAAACAAAACATAGAGATAGAACGTGAAACTACTTTATTGTGTCAAGTTTCAAGAAGCTAGCACAAACCGTGTTGGATTTATAGTTCCAAATACATCTATCTATATAGGAGAAAACAGAGTGAAACCTAAAAATTCAAACTGTTACTGGAAACGAACGCTTCATCATAGAAGAACGAAATTTGGGGAAACAAGTCGCCTTAGTGTACTGATATTTACCTGAAAGTATCATCCAGTTTGGGTGAAAAAATATTTGCTGAGATTTCTGGAGATTCGTCATTTTGGGAAGCCTGGCAACCCCTTTCCATGAAAGTGTTTCTCGCCAGTCACTGCTTAGGGCTACATCAAGAGGAAACAAAACATAGAGATAGAATGTGAAACTACTTTATTGTGTCAAGTTTCAAGAAGCTAGCACAAACCGTGTTGGATTTAGAGTTCCAAATACATCTATGAATATAGGAGAAAACAGAGTGAAACCTAAAAATTCAAACTGTTACTGGAAACGAACGCTTCAACATAGAAGAACGAAATCTGGGGAACCAAGTCGCCTTAGTGTACTGATCATTACCTGAAAGTATCATCCAGTTTGGGTGAAAAAATATTTGCTGAGATTTCTGGAGATTCGTCATTTTGGGAAGCCCGGCAACCCCTTTCCATGAAAGTGTTTCTCGCCAGTCACTGCTTAGGGCTACATCAAGAGGAAACAAAACATAGAGATAGAACGTGAAACTACTTTATTGTGTCAAGTTTCAAGAAGCTAGCACAAACCGTGTTGGATTTAGAGTTCCAAATACATCTATCTATATAGGAGAAAACAGAGTGAAACCTAAAAATTCAAACTGTTACTGGAAACGAACGCTTCATCATAGAAGAACGAAATTTGGGGAACCAAGTCGCCTTAGTGTACTGATCATTACCTGAAAGTATCATCCAGTTTGGGTGAAAAAATATTTGCTGAGATTTCTGTAGATTCGTAATTTTGGGAAGCTTGGAAACCCCTTTCTATGAAAGTGTTTCTCGCCAGTCACTGCTTAGGGCTACATCATCAGGAAACAAAACATAGAGATAGAACGTGAAACTACTTTATTGTGTCAAGTTTCAAGAAGCTAGCACAAACCGTGTTGGATTTAGAGTTCCAAATACATCTATCAATATAGGAGAAAACAGAGTGAAACCTAAAAATTCAAACTGTTACTGGAAACGAACGCTTCAACATTGAAGAACGAAATCTGGGGAACCAAGTCGCCTTAGTGTACTGCTCATTACCTGAAAGTATCATCCATTTTGGGTGAAAAAATATTTGCTGAGATTTCTGGAGATTCGTAATTTTGGGAAGCCTGGCAACCCCTTTCCATGAAAGTGTTTCTCGCCAGTCACTGCTTAGGGCTACATCAAGAGGAAACAAAACATAGAGATAGAACGTGAAACTACTTTATTGTGTCAAGTTTCAAGAAGCTAGCACAAACCGTGTTGGATTTAGAGTTCCAAATACATCTATCAATATAGGAGAAAACAGAGTGAAACCTAAAAATTCAAACTGTTACTGGAAACGAACGCTTCAACATAGAATAACGAAATTTGGGGAACCAAGTCGCCTTAGTGTACTGATCATTACCTGAAAGTATCATCCAGTTTGGGTGAAAAAATATTTGCTGAGATTTCTGTAGATTCGTAATTTTTGGAAGCTTGGCAACCCCTTTCCATGAAAGTGTTTCTAACCAGTCACTGCTTAGGGCTACATCAAGAGGAAACAAAACATAGAGATAGAACGTGAAACTAATTTATTGTGTCAAGTTTCAAGAAGCTAGCACAAACCGTGTTGGATTTAGAGTTCCAAATACATCTATGAATATAGGAGAATACAGAGTGAAACCTAAAAATTCAAACTGTTACTGGAAACGAACGCTTCAACATAGAAGAACGAAATCTGGGGAACCAAGTCGCCTTAGTGTACTGATAATTACCTGAAAGTATCATCCAGTTTGGGTGAAAAAATATTTGCTGAGATTTCTGGAGATTCGTCATTTTGGGAAGCCTGGCAACCCCTTTCCATGAAAGTGTTTCTCGCCAGTCACTGCTTAGGGCTACATCAAGAGGAAACAAAACATAGAGATAGAATGTGAAACTACTTTATTGTGTCAAGTTTCAAGAAGCTAGCACAAACCGTGTTGGATTTAGAGTTCCAAATACATCTATGAATATAGGAGAAAACAGAGTGAAACCTAAAAATTCAAACTGTTACTGGAAACGAACGCTTCAACATACAAGAACGAAATCTGGGGAACCAAGTCGCCTTAGTGTACTGATCATTACCTGAAAGTATCATCCATTTTGGGTGAAAAAATATTTGCTGAGATTTCTGGAGATTCGTAATTTTTGGAAGCCTGGCAACCCCTTTCCATGAAAGTGTTTCTCGCCAGTCACTGCTTAGGGCTACATCAAGAGGAAACAAAACATAGAGATAGAACGTGAAACTACTTTATTGTGTCAAGTTTCAAGAAGCTAGCACAAACCGTGTTGGATTTAGAGTTCCAAATACATCTATCAATATAGGAGAAAACAGAGTGAAACCTAAAAATTCAAACTGTTACTGGAAACGAACGCTTCAACATAGAAGAACGAAATTTGGGGAACCAAGTCGCCTTAGTGTACTGATCATTACCTGAAAGTATCATCCAGTTTGGGTGAAAAAATATTAGCTGAGATTTCTGGAGATTCGTAATTTTGCAAAGCCTGGCAACCCCTTTCCATGTAAATGTTTCTCGCCAGTCACTGCTTAGGGCTACATCAAGAGGAAACAAAACATAGAGATAGAACGTGAAACTACTTTATTGTGTCAAGTTTCAAGAAGCTAGCACAAAACGTGTTGGATTTAGAGTTCCAAATACATCTATCAATATAGGAGAAAACAGAGTGAAACCTAAAAATTCAAACTGTTACTGGAAACGAACGCTTCAACATAGAAGAACGAAATTTGGGGAACCAAGTCGCCTTAGTGTACTGATCATTACCTGAAAGTATCATCCAGTTTAGGTGAAAAAATATTTGCTGAGATTTCTGTAGATTCGTAATTTTTGGAAGCTTGGCAACCCCTTTCCATGAAAGTGTTTCTCGCCAGTCACTGCTTAGGGCTACATCAAGAGGAAACAAAACATAGAGATAGAACGTGAAACTACTTTATTGTGTCAAGTTTCAAGAAGCTAGCACAAACCGTGTTGGATTTAGAGTTGCAAATACATCTATCAATATAGGAGAAAACAGAGTGAAACCTAAAAATTCAAACTGTTACTGGAAACGAACGCTTCAACATAGAAGAACGAAATTTGGGGAACCAAGTCGCCTTAGTGTACTGCTCATTACCTGAAAGTATCATCCATTTTGGGTGAAAAAATATTTGCTGAGATTTCTGGAGATTCGTCATTTTGGGAAGCCTGGCAACCCCTTTCCATGAAAGTGTTTCTCGCCAGTCACTGCTTAGGGCTACATCAAGAGGAAACAAAACATAGAGATAGAACGTGAAACTACTTTATTGTGTCAAGTTTCAAGAAGCTAGCACAAACCGTGTTGGATTTAGAGTTCCAAATACATCTATCAATATAGGAGAAAACAGAGTGAAACCTAAAAATTCAAACTGTTACTGGAAACGAACGCTTCAACATAGAATAACGAAATTTGGGGAACCAAGTCGCCTTAGTGTACTGATCATTACCTGAAAGTATCATCCAGTTTGGGTGAAAAAATATTTGCTGAGATTTCTGTAGATTCGTAATTTTTGGAAGCTTGGCAACCCCTTTCCATGAAAGTGTTTCTAACCAGTCACTGCTTAGGGCTACATCAAGAGGAAACAAAACAAAGAGATAGAACGTGAAACTAATTTATTGTGTCAAGTCTCAAGAAGCTAGTACAAACCGTGTTGGATTTAGAGTTCCAAATACATCTATGAATATAGGAGAAAACAGAGTGAAACCTAAAAATTCAAACTGTTACTGGAAACGAACGCTTCAACATAGAAGAACGAAATTTGGGGAACCAAGTCGCCTTAGTGTACTGATCATTACCTGAAAGTATCATCCAGTTTGGGTGAAAAAATATTTGCTGAGATTTCTGTAGATTCCTAATTTTGGGAAGCTTGGCAACCCCTTTCCATGAAAGTGTTCCTCGCCAGTCACTGCTTAGGGCTACAAAAAGAGGAAACAAAACATAGAGATAGAACGTGAAACTACTTTATTGTGTCAAGTTTCAAGAAGCTAGCACAAACCGTGTTGGATTTAGAGTTGCAAATACATCTATCAATATAGGAGAAAACAGAGTGAAACCTAAAAATTCAAACTGTTACTGGAAACGAACGCTTCAACATAGAAGAACGAAATCTGGGGAACCAAGTCGCCTTAGTGTACTGATCATTACCTGAAAGTATCATCCAGTTTGGGTGAAAAAATATTTGCTGAGATTTCTGGAGATTCGTCATTTTGGGAAGCCTGGCAACCCCTTTCCATGAAAGTGTTTCTCGCCAGTCACTGCTTAGGGCTACATCAAGAGGAAACAAAACATAGAGATAGAATGTGAAACTACTTTATTGTGTCAAGTTTCAAGAAGCTAGCACAAACCGTGTTGGATTTAGAGTTCCAAATACATCTATGAATATAGGAGAAAACAGAGTGAAACCTAAAAATTCAAACTGTTACTGGAAACGAACGCTTCAACATACAAGAACAAAATCTGGGGAACCAAGTCGCCTTAGTGTACTGATCATTACCTGAAAGTATCATCCAGTTTGGGTGAAAAAATATTTGCTGAGATTTCTGGAGATTCGTCATTTTGGGAAGCCCGGCAACCCCTTTCCATGAAAGTGTTTCTCGCCAGTCACTGCTTAGGGCTACATCAAGAGGAAACAAAACATAGAGATAGAACGTGAAACTACTTTATTGTGTCAAGTTTCAAGAAGCTAGCACAAACCGTGTTGGATTTATAGTTCCAAATACATCTATCTATATAGGAGAAAACAGAGTGAAACCTAAAAATTCAAACTGTTACTGGAAACGAACGCTTCATCATAGAAGAACGAAATTTGGGGAACCAAGTCGCCTTAGTGTACTGATCATTACCTGAAAGTATCATCCAGTTTGGGTGAAAAAATATTTGCTGAGATTTCTGTAGATTCGTAATTTTGGGAAGCTTGGAAACCCCTTTCCATGAAAGTGTTTCTCGCCAGTCACTGCTTAGGGATACATCATCAGGAAACAAAACATAGAGATAGAACGTGAAACTACTTTATTGTGTCAAGTTTCAAGAAGCTAGCACAAACCGTGTTGGATTTAGAGTTCCAAATACATCTATCAATATAGGAGAAAACAGAGTGAAAGCTAAAAATTCAAACTGTTACTGGAAACGAACGCTTCAACATAGAAGAACGAAATCTGGGGAACCAAGTCGCCTTAGTGTACTGCTCATTACCTGAAAGTATCATCCATTTTGGGTGAAAAAATATTTGCTGAGATTTCTGGAGATTCGTAATTTTGGGAAGCCTGGCAACCCCTTTCCATGAAAGTGTTTCTCGCCAGTCACTGCTTAGGGCTACATCAAGAGGAAACAAAACATAGAGATAGAACGTGAAACTACTTTATTGTGTCAAGTTTCAAGAAGCTAGCACAAACCGTGTTGGATTTAGAGTTCCAAATACATCTATCAATATAGGAGAAAACAGAGTGAAACCTAAAAATTCAAACTGTTACTGGAAACGAACGCTTCAACATAGAATAACGAAATTTGGGGAACCAAGTCGCCTTAGTGTACTGATCATTACCTGAAAGTATCATCCAGTTTGGGTGAAAAAATATTTGCTGAGATTTCTGGAGATTCGTCATTTTGGGAAGCCTGGCAACCCCTTTCCATGAAAGTGTTTCTCGCCAGTCACTGCCTAGGGCTACATCAAGAGGAAACAAAACATAGAGATATAACGTGAAACTACTTTATCGTGTCAAGTTTCAAGAAGCTAGTACAAACAGTGTTGGATTTAGAGTTCCAAATACATCTATCAATATAGGAGAAAACAGAGTGAAACCTAAAAAATCAAACTGTTACTGGAATCGAACGCTTCAACATACAAGAACGAAATCTGGGGAACCAAGTCGCCTTAGCGTACTGATCATTACCTGAAAGTATCATCCAGTTTGGGTGAAAAAATATTTGCTGAGATTTCTGTAGATTCGTCATTTTGGGAAGCCTAGCAACCCCTTTCCATGAAAGTGTTTCTCGCCTGTCACTGCTTAGGGCTACATCAAGAGGAAACAAAACATAGAGGTAGAACGTGAAACTACTTTTTTGTGTCAAGTTTCAAGAAGCTAGCACAAACCATGTTGGATTTAGAGTTCCAAATACATCTATCAATATAGGAGAAAACAGAGTGAAACCTAAAAATTCAAACTGTTACTGGAAACGAACGCTTCAACATAGAAGAATGAAATTTGGGGAACCAAGTCGCCATAGTGTACTGATCATTACCTGAAAGTATCATCCAGTTTGGTTGAAAAAATATTTGCTGAGATTTCTGTAGATTCGTAATTTTGGGAAGCCTGGCAACCCCTTTCCATGAAAGTGTTCCTCTCCAGTCACTGCTTAGGGCTACATCAAGAGGAAACAAAACATAGAGATAGAACGTGAAACTACTTTATTGTGTCAAGTTTCAAGAAGCTAGCACAAACCGTGTTGGATTTAGAGTTCCAAATACATCTATCAATATAGGAGAAAACAGAGTGAAACCTAAAAATTCAAACTGTTACTGGAAACGAACGCTTCAACATAGAATAACGAAATTTGGGGAACCAAGTCGCCTTAGTGTACTGATCATTACCTGAAAGTATCATCCAGTTTGGGTGAAAAAATATTTGCTGAGATTTCTGTAGATTCGTAATTTTTGGAAGCTTGGCAACCCCTTTCCATGAAAGTGTTTCTAACCAGTCACTGCTTAGGGCTACATCAAGAGGAAACAAAACATAGAGATAGAACGTGAAACTAATTAATTGTGTCAAGTCTCAAGAAGCTAGCACAAACCGTGTTGGATTTAGAGTTCCAAATACATCTATGAATATAGGAGAAAACAGAGTGAAACCTAAAAATTCAAACTGTTACTGGAAACGAACGCTTCAACATAGAAGAACGAAATTTGGGGAACCAAGTCGCCTTAGTGTACTGATCATTACCTGAAAGTATCATCCAGTTTGGGTGAAAAAATATTTGCTGAGATTTCTGTAGATTCCTAATTTTGGGAAGCTTGGCAACCCCTTTCCATGAAAGTGTTCCTCGCCAGTCACTGCTTAGGGCTACAAAAAGAGGAAACAAAACATAGAGATAGAACGTGAAACTACTTTATTGTGTCAAGTTTCAAGAAGCTAGCACAAACCGTGTTGGATTTAGAGTTGCAAATACATCTATCAATATAGGAGAAAACAGAGTGAAACCTAAAAATTCAAACTGTTACTGGAAACGAACGCTTCAACATAGAAGAACGAAATCTGGGGAACCAAGTTGCCTTAGTGTACTGATAATTACCTGAAAGTATCATCCAGTTTGGGTGAAAAAATATTTGCTGAGATTTCTGGAGATTCGTCATTTTGGGAAGCCTGGCAACCCCTTTCCATGAAAGTGTTTCTCGCCAGTCACTGCTTAGGGCTACATCAAGAGGAAACAAAACATAGAGATAGAATGTGAAACTACTTTATTGTGTCAAGTTTCAAGAAGCTAGCACAAACCGTGTTGGATTTAGAGTTCCAAATACATCTATGAATATAGGAGAAAACAGAGTGAAACCTAAAAATTCAAACTGTTACTGGAAACGAACGCTTCAACATACAAGAACGAAATCTGGGGAACCAAGTCGCCTTAGTGTACTGATCATTACCTGAAAGTATCATCCAGTTTGGGTGAAAAAATATTTGCTGAGATTTCTGGAGATTCGTCATTTTGGGAAGCCCGGCAACCCCTTTCCATGAAAGTGTTTCTCGCCAGTCACTGCTTAGGGCTACATCAAGAGGAAACAAAACATAGAGATAGAACGTGAAACTACTTTATTGTGTCAAGTTTCAAGAAGCTAGCACAAACCGTGTTGGATTTATAGTTCCAAATACATCTATCTATATAGGAGAAAACAGAGTGAAACCTAAAAATTCAAACTGTTACTGGAAACGAACGCTTCATCATAGAAGAACGAAATTTGGGGAACCAAGTCGCCTTAGTGTACTGATCATTACCTGAAAGTATCATCCAGTTTGGGTGAAAAAATATTTGCTGAGATTTCTGTAGATTCGTAATTTTGGGAAGCTTGGAAACCCCTTTCTATGAAAGTGTTTCTCGCCAGTCACTGCTTAGGGCTACATCATCAGGAAACAAAACATAGAGATAGAACGTGAAACTACTTTATTGTGTCAAGTTTCAAGAAGCTAGCACAAACCGTGTTGGATTTAGAGTTCCAAATACATCTATCAATATAGGAGAAAACAGAGTGAAACCTAAAAATTCAAACTGTTACTGGAAACGAACGCTTCAACATTGAAGAACGAAATCTGGGGAACCAAGTCGCCTTAGTGTACTGCTCATTACCTGAAAGTATCATCCATTTTGGGTGAAAAAATATTTGCTGAGATTTCTGGAGATTCGTAATTTTGGGAAGCCTGGCAACCCCTTTCCATGAAAGTGTTTCTCGCCAGTCACTGCTTAGGGCTACATCAAGAGGAAACAAAACATAGAGATAGAACGTGAAACTACTTTATTGTGTCAAGTTTCAAGAAGCTAGCACAAACCGTGTTGGATTTAGAGTTCCAAATACATCTATCAATATAGGAGAAAACAGAGTGAAACCTAAAAATTCAAACTGTTACTGGAAACGAACGCTTCAACATAGAATAACGAAATTTGGGGAACCAAGTCGCCTTAGTGTACTGATCATTACCTGAAAGTATCATCCAGTTTGGGTGAAAAAATATTTGCTGAGATTTCTGTAGATTCGTAATTTTTGGAAGCTTGGCAACCCCTTTCCATGAAAGTGTTTCTAACCAGTCACTGCTTAGGGCTACATCAAGAGGAAACAAAACATAGAGATAGAACGTGAAACTAATTTATTGTGTCAAGTCTCAAGAAGCTAGCACAAACCGTGTTGGATTTAGAGTTCCAAATACATCTATCAATATAGGAGAAAACAGAGTGAAACCTAAAAATTCAAACTGTTACTGGAAACGAACGCTTCAACATAGAAGAACGAAATTTGGGGAACCAAGTCGCCTTAGTGTACTGATCATTACCTGAAAGTATCATCCAGTTTGGGTGAAAAAATATTTGCTGAGATTTCTGTAGATTCCTAATTTTGGGAAGCTTGGCAACCCCTTTCCATGAAAGTGTTCCTCGCCAGTCCTGCTTAGGGCTACAAAAAGAGGAAACAAAACATAGAGATAGAACGTGAAACTACTTTATTGTGTCAAGTTTCAAGAAGCTAGCACAAACCGTGTTGGATTTAGAGTTGCAAATACATCTATCAATATAGGAGAAAACAGAGTGAAACCTAAAAATTCAAACTGTTACTGGAAACGAACGCTTCAACATAGAAGAACGAAATCTGGGGAACCAAGTCGCCTTAGTGTACTGATAATTACCTGAAAGTATCATCCAGTTTGGGTGAAAAAATATTTGCTGAGATTTCTGGAGATTCGTCATTTTGGGAAGCCTGGCAACCCCTTTCCATGAAAGTGTTTCTCACCAGTCACTGCTTAGGGCTACATCAAGAGGAAACAAAACATAGAGATAGAATGTGAAACTACTTTATTGTGTCAAGTTTCAAGAAGCTAGCACAAACCGTGTTGGATTTAGAGTTCCAAATACATCTATGAATATAGGAGAAAACAGAGTGAAACCTAAAAATTCAAACTGTTACTGGAAACGAACGCTTCAACATACAAGAACGAAATCTGGGGAACCAAGTCGCCTTAGTGTACTGATCATTACCTGAAAGTATCATCCAGTTTGGGTGAAAAAATATTTGCTGAGATTTCTGGAGATTCGTCATTTTGGGAAGCCCGGCAACCCCTTTCCATGAAAGTGTTTCTCGCCAGTCACTGCTTAGGGCTACATCAAGAGGAAACAAAACATAGAGATAGAACGTGAAACTACTTTATTGTGTCAAGTTTCAAGAAGCTAGCACAAACCGTGTTGGATTTATAGTTCCAAATACATCTATCTATATAGGAGAAAACAGAGTGAAACCTAAAAATTCAAACTGTTACTGGAAACGAACGCTTCATCATAGAAGAACGAAATTTGGGGAACCAAGTCGCCTTAGTGTACTGATCATTACCTGAAAGTATCATCCAGTTTGGGTGAAAAAATATTTGCTGAGATTTCTGTAGATTCGTAATTTTGGGAAGCTTGGAAACCCCTTTCCATGAAAGTGTTTCTCGCCAGTCACTGCTTAGGGATACATCATCAGGAAACAAAACATAGAGATAGAACGTGAAACTACTTTATTGTGTCAAGTTTCAAGAAGCTAGCACAAACCGTGTTGGATTTAGAGTTCCAAATACATCTATCAATATAGGAGAAAACAGAGTGAAAGCTAAAAATTCAAACTGTTACTGGAAACGAACGCTTCAACATAGAAGAACGAAATCTGGGGAACCAAGTCGCCTTAGTGTACTGCTCATTACCTGAAAGTATCATCCATTTTGGGTGAAAAAATATTTGCTGAGATTTCTGGAGATTCGTAATTTTGGGAAGCCTGGCAACCCCTTTCCATGAAAGTGTTTCTCGCCAGTCACTGCTTAGGGCTACATCAAGAGGAAACAAAACATAGAGATAGAACGTGAAACTACTTTATTGTGTCAAGTTTCAAGAAGCTAGCACAAACCGTGTTGGATTTAGAGTTCCAAATACATCTATGAATATAGGAGAAAACAGAGTGAAACCTAAAAATTCAAACTGTTACTGGAAACGAACGCTTCAACATAGAATAACGAAATTTGGGGAACCAAGTCGCCTTAGTGTACTGATCATTACCTGAAAGTATCATCCAGTTTGGTTGAAAAAATATTTGCTGAGATTTCTGTAGATTCGTAATTTTTGGAAGCTTGGCAACCCCTTTCCATGAAAGTGTTTCTCGCCAGTCACTGCTTAGGGCTACATCAAGAGGAAACAAAACATAGAGATAGAACGTGAAACTACTTTATTGTGTCAAGTTTCAAGAAGGTAGCACAAACCGTGTTGGATTTAGAGTTCCAAATACATCTATGAATATAGGAGAAAACAGAGTGAAACCTAAAAATTCAATCTGTTACTGGAAACGAAAGCTTCAACATACAAGAACGAAATCTGGGGAACCAAGTCGCCTTAGTGTACTGATCATTACCTGAAAGTATCATCCAGTTTGGGTGAAAAAATATTTGCTGAGATTTCTGGAGATTCGTCATTTTGGGAAGCCTGGCAACCCCTTTCCATGAAAGTGTTTCTCGCCAGTCACTGCTTAGGGCTACATCAAGAGGAAACAAAACATAGAGATAGAACGTGAAACTACTTTATTGTGTCAAGTTTCAAGAAGCTAGCACAAACCGTGTTGGATTTATAGTTCCAAATACATCTATCTATATAGGAGAAAACAGAGTGAAACCTAAAAATTCAAACTGTTACTGGAAACGAACGCTTCATCATAGAAGAACGAAATTTGGGGAACCAAGTCGCCTTAGTGTACTGATCATTACCTGAAAGTATCATCCAGTTTGGGTGAAAAAATATTTGCTGAGATTTCTGTAGATTCGTAATTTTGGGAAGCTTGGAAACCCCTTTCCATGAAAGTGTTTCTCGCCAGTCACTGCTTAGGGATACATCATCAGGAAACAAAACATAGAGATAGAACGTGAAACTACTTTATTGTGTCAAGTTTCAAGAAGCTAGCACAAACCGTGTTGGATTTAGAGTTCCAAATACATCTATCAATATAGGAGAAAACAGAGTGAAAGCTAAAAATTCAAACTGTTACTGGAAACGAACGATTCAACATAAAGAACGAAATTTGGGGAACCAAGTCGCCTCAGTGTACTGATCATTACCTGAAAGTATCATCCAGTTTGGGTGAAAAAATATTTGCTGAGATTTCTGGAGATTCGTCATTTTGGGAAGCCCGGCAACCCCTTTCCATGAAAGTGTTTCTCGCCAGTCACTGCTTAGGGCTACATCAAGAGGAAACAAAACATAGAGATAGAACGTGAAACTACTTTATTGTGTCAAGTTTCAAGAAGCTAGCACAAACCGTGTTGGATTTATAGTTCCAAATACATCTATCTATATAGGAGAAAACAGAGTGAAACCTAAAAATTCAAACTGTTACTGGAAACGAACGCTTCATCATAGAAGAACGAAATTTGGGGAACCAAGTCGCCTTAGTGTACTGATCATTACCTGAAAGTATCATCCAGTTTGGGTGAAAAAATATTCGCTGAGATTTCTGTAGATTCGTAATTTTGGGAAGCTTGGAAACCCCTTTCCATGAAAGTGTTTCTCGCCAGTCACTGCTTAGGGCTACATCAAGAGGAAACAAAACATAGAGATAGAACGTGAAACTACTTTATTGTGTCAAGTTTCAAGAAGCTAGCACAAACCGTGTTGGATTTAGAGTTCCAAATACATCTATCAATATAGGAGAAAACAGAGTGAAACCTAAAAATTCAAACTGTTACTGGAAACGAACGCTTCAACATAGAAGAACGAAATCTGGGGAACCAAGTCGCCTTAGTGTACTGCTCATTACCTGAAAGTATCATCCATTTTGGGTGAAAAAATATTTGCTGAGATTTCTGGAGATTCGTAATTTTGGGAAGCCTGGCAACCCCTTTCCATGAAAGTGTTTCTCGCCAGTCACTGCTTAGGGCTACATCAAGAGGAAACAAAACATAGAGATAGAACGTGAAACTACTTTATTGTGTCAAGTTTCAAGAAGCTAGCACAAACCGTGTTGGATTTAGAGTTCCAAATACATCTATCAATATAGGAGAAAACAGAGTGAAACCTAAAAATTCAAAATGTTACTGGAAACGAACGCTTCAACATAGAAGAACGAAATCTGGGGAACCAAGTCGCCTTAGTGTACTGATCATTACCTGAAAGTATCATCCAGTTTGGGTGAAAAAATATTTGCTGAGATTTCTGTAGATTCGTAATTTTTGGAAGCTTGGCAACCCCTTTCCATGAAAGTGTTTCTCGCCAGTCACTGCTTAGGGCTACATCAAGAGGAAACAAAACATAGAGATAGAACGTGAAACTACTTTATTGTGTCAAGTTTCAAGAAGGTAGCACAAACCGTGTTGGATTTAGAGTTCCAAATACATCTATGAATATAGGAGAAAACAGAGTGAAACCTAAAAATTCAAACTGTTACTGGAAACGAACGCTTCAACATAGAAGAACGAAATTTGGGGAACCAAGTCGCCTTAGTGTACTGATCATTACCTGAAAGTATCATCCAGTTTGGGTGAAAAAATATTTGCTGAGATTTCTGTAGATTCCTAATTTTGGGAAGCTTGGCAACCCCTTTCCATGAAAGTGTTCCTCGCCAGTCACTGCTTAGGGCTACAAAAAGAGGAAACAAAACATAGTGATAGAACGTGAAACTACTTTATTGTGTCAAGTTTCAAGAAGCTAGCACAAACCGTGTTGGATTTAGAGTTGCAAATACATCTATCAATATAGGAGAAAACAGAGTGAAACCTAAAAATTCAAACTGTTACTGGAAACGAACGCTTCAACATAGAAGAACGAAATCTGGGGAACCAAGTCGCCTTAGTGTACTGATCATTACCTGAAAGTATCATCCAGTTTGGGTGAAAAAATATTTGCTGAGATTTCTGGAGATTCGTCATTTTGGGAAGCCCGGCAACCCCTTTCCATGAAAGTGTTTCTCGCCAGTCACTGCTTAGGGCTACATCAAGAGGAAACAAAACATAGAGATAGAACGTGAAACTACTTTATTGTGTCAAGTTTCAAGAAGCTAGCACAAACCGTGTTGGATTTATAGTTCCAAATACATCTATCTATATAGGAGAAAACAGAGTGAAACCTAAAAATTCAAACTGTTACTGGAAACGAACGCTTCATCATAGAAGAACGAAATTTGGGGAACCAAGTCGCCTTAGTGTACTGATCATTACCTGAAAGTATCATCCAGTTTGGGTGAAAAAATATTTGCTGAGATTTCTGTAGATTCGTAATTTTGGGAAGCTTGGAAACCCCTTTCCATGAAAGTGTTTCTCGCCAGTCACTGCTTAGGGATACATCATCAGGAAACAAAACATAGAGATAGAACGTGAAACTACTTTATTGTGTCAAGTTTCAAGAAGCTAGCACAAACCGTGTTGGATTTAGAGTTCCAAATACATCTATCAATATAGGAGAAAACAGAGTGAAAGCTAAAAATTCAAACTGTTACTGGAAACGAACGCTTCAACATAGAAGAACGAAATCTGGGGAACCAAGTCGCCTTAGTGTACTGCTCATTACCTGAAAGTATCATCCATTTTGGGTGAAAAAATATTTGCTGAGATTTCTGGAGATTCGTAATTTTGGGAAGCCTGGCAACCCCTTTCCATGAAAGTGTTTCTCGCCAGTCACTGCTTAGGGCTACATCAAGAGGAAACAAAACATAGAGATAGAACGTGAAACTACTTTATTGTGTCAAGTTTCAAGAAGCTAGCACAAACCGTGTTGGATTTATAGTTCCAAATACATCTATCTATATAGGAGAAAACAGAGTGAAACCTAAAAATTCAAACTGTTACTGGAAACGAACGCTTCATCATAGAAGAACGAAATTTGGGGAACCAAGTCGCCTTAGTGTACTGATCATTACCTGAAAGTATCATCCAGTTTGGGTGAAAAAATATTTGCTGAGATTTCTGTAGATTCGTAATTTTGGGAAGCTTGGAAACCCCTTTCCATGAAAGTGTTTCTCGCCAGTCACTGCTTAGGGATACATCATCAGGAAACAAAACATAGAGATAGAACGTGAAACTACTTTATTGTGTCAAGTTTCAAGAAGCTAGCACAAACCGTGTTGGATTTAGAGTTCCAAATACATCTATCAATATAGGAGAAAACAGAGTGAAAGCTAAAAATTCAAACTGTTACTGGAAACGAACGATTCAACATAAAGAACGAAATTTGGGGAACCAAGTCGCCTCAGTGTACTGATCATTACCTGAAAGTATCATCCAGTTTGGGTGAAAAAATATTTGCTGAGATTTCTGGAGATTCGTCATTTTGGGAAGCCCGGCAACCCCTTTCCATGAAAGTGTTTCTCGCCAGTCACTGCTTAGGGCTACATCAAGAGGAAACAAAACATAGAGATAGAACGTGAAACTACTTTATTGTGTCAAGTTTCAAGAAGCTAGCACAAACCGTGTTGGATTTATAGTTCCAAATACATCTATCTATATAGGAGAAAACAGAGTGAAACCTAAAAATTCAAACTGTTACTGGAAACGAACGCTTCATCATAGAAGAACGAAATTTGGGGAACCAAGTCGCCTTAGTGTACTGATCATTACCTGAAAGTATCATCCAGTTTGGGTGAAAAAATATTCGCTGAGATTTCTGTAGATTCGTAATTTTGGGAAGCTTGGAAACCCCTTTCCATGAAAGTGTTTCTCGCCAGTCACTGCTTAGGGCTACATCAAGAGGAAACAAAACATAGAGATA
The DNA here is from genome assembly GCF_964194105.1 of Spermophilus citellus. Lineage (NCBI taxonomy): Eukaryota > Metazoa > Chordata > Mammalia > Rodentia > Sciuridae > Spermophilus > Spermophilus citellus. Next base: position 7,976,475 of record NC_138194.1, read on the forward strand.
GAACGTGAAACTACTTTATTGTGTCAAGTTTCAAGAAGCTAGCACAAACCGTGTTGGATTTAGAGTTCCAAATACATCTATCAATATAGGAGAAAACAGAGTGAAACCTAAAAATTCAAACTGTTACTGGAAACGAACGCTTCAACATAGAAGAACGAAATCTGGGGAACCAAGTCGCCTTAGTGTACTGCTCATTACCTGAAAGTATCATCCATTTTGGGTGAAAAAATATTTGCTGAGATTTCTGGAGATTCGTAATTTTGGGAAGCCTGGCAACCCCTTTCCATGAAAGTGTTTCTCGCCAGTCACTGCTTAGGGCTACATCAAGAGGAAACAAAACATAGAGATAGAACGTGAAACTACTTTATTGTGTCAAGTTTCAAGAAGCTAGCACAAACCGTGTTGGATTTAGAGTTCCAAATACATCTATCAATATAGGAGAAAACAGAGTGAAACCTAAAAATTCAAAATGTTACTGGAAACGAACGCTTCAACATAGAAGAACGAAATCTGGGGAACCAAGTCGCCTTAGTGTACTGATCATTACCTGAAAGTATCATCCAGTTTGGGTGAAAAAATATTTGCTGAGATTTCTGTAGATTCGTAATTTTTGGAAGCTTGGCAACCCCTTTCCATGAAAGTGTTTCTCGCCAGTCACTGCTTAGGGCTACATCAAGAGGAAACAAAACATAGAGATAGAACGTGAAACTACTTTATTGTGTCAAGTTTCAAGAAGGTAGCACAAACCGTGTTGGATTTAGAGTTCCAAATACATCTATGAATATAGGAGAAAACAGAGTGAAACCTAAAAATTCAAACTGTTACTGGAAACGAACGCTTCAACATAGAAGAACGAAATTTGGGGAACCAAGTCGCCTTAGTGTACTGATCATTACCTGAAAGTATCATCCAGTTTGGGTGAAAAAATATTTGCTGAGATTTCTGTAGATTCCTAATTTTGGGAAGCTTGGCAACCCCTTTCCATGAAAGTGTTCCTCGCCAGTCACTGCTTAGGGCTACAAAAAGAGGAAACAAAACATAGAGATAGAACGTGAAACTACTTTATTGTGTCAAGTTTCAAGAAGCTAGCACAAACCGTGTTGGATTTAGAGTTGCAAATACATCTATCAATATAGGAGAAAACAGAGTGAAACCTAAAAATTCAAACTGTTACTGGAAACGAACGCTTCAACATAGAAGAACGAAATCTGGGGAACCAAGTCGCCTTAGTGTACTGATCATTACCTGAAAGTATCATCCAGTTTGGGTGAAAAAATATTTGCTGAGATTTCTGGAGATTCGTCATTTTGGGAAGCCCGGCAACCCCTTTCCATGAAAGTGTTTCTCGCCAGTCACTGCTTAGGGCTACATCAAGAGGAAACAAAACATAGAGATAGAACGTGAAACTACTTTATTGTGTCAAGTTTCAAGAAGCTAGCACAAACCGTGTTGGATTTATAGTTCCAAATACATCTATCTATATAGGAGAAAACAGAGTGAAACCTAAAAATTCAAACTGTTACTGGAAACGAACGCTTCATCATAGAAGAACGAAATTTGGGGAACCAAGTCGCCTTAGTGTACTGATCATTACCTGAAAGTATCATCCAGTTTGGGTGAAAAAATATTTGCTGAGATTTCTGTAGATTCGTAATTTTGGGAAGCTTGGAAACCCCTTTCCATGAAAGTGTTTCTCGCCAGTCACTGCTTAGGGATACATCATCAGGAAACAAAACATAGAGATAGAACGTGAAACTACTTTATTGTGTCAAGTTTCAAGAAGCTAGCACAAACCGTGTTGGATTTAGAGTTCCAAATACATCTATCAATATAGGAGAAAACAGAGTGAAAGCTAAAAATTCAAACTGTTACTGGAAACGAACGCTTCAACATAGAAGAACGAAATCTGGGGAACCAAGTCGCCTTAGTGTACTGCTCATTACCTGAAAGTATCATCCATTTTGGGTGAAAAAATATTTGCTGAGATTTCTGGAGATTCGTAATTTTGGGAAGCCTGGCAACCCCTTTCCATGAAAGTGTTTCTCGCCAGTCACTGCTTAGGGCTACATCAAGAGGAAACAAAACATAGAGATAGAACGTGAAACTACTTTATTGTGTCAAGTTTCAAGAAGCTAGCACAAACCGTGTTGGATTTATAGTTCCAAATACATCTATCTATATAGGAGAAAACAGAGTGAAACCTAAAAATTCAAACTGTTACTGGAAACGAACGCTTCATCATAGAAGAACGAAATTTGGGGAACCAAGTCGCCTTAGTGTACTGATCATTACCTGAAAGTATCATCCAGTTTGGGTGAAAAAATATTTGCTGAGATTTCTGTAGATTCGTAATTTTGGGAAGCTTGGAAACCCCTTTCCATGAAAGTGTTTCTCGCCAGTCACTGCTTAGGGATACATCATCAGGAAACAAAACATAGAGATAGAACGTGAAACTACTTTATTGTGTCAAGTTTCAAGAAGCTAGCACAAACCGTGTTGGATTTAGAGTTCCAAATACATCTATCAATATAGGAGAAAACAGAGTGAAAGCTAAAAATTCAAACTGTTACTGGAAACGAACGATTCAACATAAAGAACGAAATTTGGGGAACCAAGTCGCCTCAGTGTACTGATCATTACCTGAAAGTATCATCCAGTTTGGGTGAAAAAATATTTGCTGAGATTTCTGGAGATTCGTCATTTTGGGAAGCCCGGCAACCCCTTTCCATGAAAGTGTTTCTCGCCAGTCACTGCTTAGGGCTACATCAAGAGGAAACAAAACATAGAGATAGAACGTGAAACTACTTTATTGTGTCAAGTTTCAAGAAGCTAGCACAAACCGTGTTGGATTTATAGTTCCAAATACATCTATCTATATAGGAGAAAACAGAGTGAAACCTAAAAATTCAAACTGTTACTGGAAACGAACGCTTCATCATAGAAGAACGAAATTTGGGGAACCAAGTCGCCTTAGTGTACTGATCATTACCTGAAAGTATCATCCAGTTTGGGTGAAAAAATATTCGCTGAGATTTCTGTAGATTCGTAATTTTGGGAAGCTTGGAAACCCCTTTCCATGAAAGTGTTTCTCGCCAGTCACTGCTTAGGGCTACATCAAGAGGAAACAAAACATAGAGATAGAACGTGAAACTACTTTATTGTGTCAAGTTTCAAGAAGCTAGCACAAACCGTGTTGGATTTAGAGTTCCAAATACATCTATCAATATAGGAGAAAACAGAGTGAAACCTAAAAATTCAAACTGTTACTGGAAACGAACGCTTCAACATAGAAGAACGAAATCTGGGGAACCAAGTCGCCTTAGTGTACTGCTCATTACCTGAAAGTATCATCCATTTTGGGTGAAAAAATATTTGCTGAGATTTCTGGAGATTCGTAATTTTGGGAAGCCTGGCAACCCCTTTCCATGAAAGTGTTTCTCGCCAGTCACTGCTTAGGGCTACATCAAGAGGAAACAAAACATAGAGATAGAACGTGAAACTACTTTATTGTGTCAAGTTTCAAGAAGCTAGCACAAACCGTGTTGGATTTAGAGTTCCAAATACATCTATCAATATAGGAGAAAACAGAGTGAAACCTAAAAATTCAAAATGTTACTGGAAACGAACGCTTCAACATAGAAGAACGAAATCTGGGGAACCAAGTCGCCTTAGTGTACTGATCATTACCTGAAAGTATCATCCAGTTTGGGTGAAAAAATATTTGCTGAGATTTCTGTAGATTCGTAATTTTTGGAAGCTTGGCAACCCCTTTCCATGAAAGTGTTTCTCGCCAGTCACTGCTTAGGGCTACATCAAGAGGAAACAAAACATAGAGATAGAACGTGAAACTACTTTATTGTGTCAAGTTTCAAGAAGGTAGCACAAACCGTGTTGGATTTAGAGTTCCAAATACATCTATGAATATAGGAGAAAACAGAGTGAAACCTAAAAATTCAAACTGTTACTGGAAACGAACGCTTCAACATAGAAGAACGAAATTTGGGGAACCAAGTCGCCTTAGTGTACTGATCATTACCTGAAAGTATCATCCAGTTTGGGTGAAAAAATATTTGCTGAGATTTCTGTAGATTCCTAATTTTGGGAAGCTTGGCAACCCCTTTCCATGAAAGTGTTCCTCGCCAGTCACTGCTTAGGGCTACAAAAAGAGGAAACAAAACATAGAGATAGAACGTGAAACTACTTTATTGTGTCAAGTTTCAAGAAGCTAGCACAAACCGTGTTGGATTTAGAGTTGCAAATACATCTATCAATATAGGAGAAAACAGAGTGAAACCTAAAAATTCAAACTGTTACTGGAAACGAACGCTTCAACATAGAAGAACGAAATCTGGGGAACCAAGTCGCCTTAGTGTACTGATCATTACCTGAAAGTATCATCCAGTTTGGGTGAAAAAATATTTGCTGAGATTTCTGGAGATTCGTCATTTTGGGAAGCCCGGCAACCCCTTTCCATGAAAGTGTTTCTCGCCAGTCACTGCTTAGGGCTACATCAAGAGGAAACAAAACATAGAGATAGAACGTGAAACTACTTTATTGTGTCAAGTTTCAAGAAGCTAGCACAAACCGTGTTGGATTTATAGTTCCAAATACATCTATCTATATAGGAGAAAACAGAGTGAAACCTAAAAATTCAAACTGTTACTGGAAACGAACGCTTCATCATAGAAGAACGAAATTTGGGGAACCAAGTCGCCTTAGTGTACTGATCATTACCTGAAAGTATCATCCAGTTTGGGTGAAAAAATATTTGCTGAGATTTCTGTAGATTCGTAATTTTGGGAAGCTTGGAAACCCCTTTCCATGAAAGTGTTTCTCGCCTGTCACTGCTTAGGGCTACATCAAGAGGAAACAAAACATAGAGGTAGAACGTGAAACTACTTTTTTGTGTCAAGTTTCAAGAAGCTAGCACAAACCATGTTGGATTTAGAGTTCCAAATACATCTATCAATATAGGAGAAAACAGAGTGAAACCTAAAAATTCAAACTGTTACTGGAAACGAACGCTTCAACATAGAAGAATGAAATTTGGGGAACCAAGTCGCCATAGTGTACTGATCATTACCTGAAAGTATCATCCAGTTTGGTTGAAAAAATATTTGCTGAGATTTCTGTAGATTCGTAATTTTGGGAAGCCTGGCAACCCCTTTCCATGAAAGTGTTCCTCTCCAGTCACTGCTTAGGGCTACATCAAGAGGAAACAAAACATAGAGATAGAACGTGAAACTACTTTATTGTGTCAAGTTTCAAGAAGCTAGCACAAACCGTGTTGGATTTAGAGTTCCAAATACATCTATCTATATAGGAGAAAACAGAGTGAAACCTAAAAATTCAAACTGTTACTGGAAACGAACGCTTCAACATAGAATAACGAAATTTGGGGAACCAAGTCGCCTTAGTGTACTGATCATTACCTGAAAGTATCATCCAGTTTGGGTGAAAAAATATTTGCTGAGATTTCTGGAGATTCGTCATTTTGGGAAGCCTGGAAACCCCTTTCCATGAAAGTGTTTCTCGCCAGTCACTGCTTAGGGCTACATCAAGAGGAAACAAAACATAGAGATATAACGTGAAACTACTTTATCGTTTCAAGTTTCAAGAAGCTAGCACAAACAGTGTTGGATTTAGAGTTCCAAATACATCTATCAATATAGGAGAAAACAGAGTGAAACCTAAAAAATCAAACTGTTACTGGAAACGAACGCTTCAACATACAAGAACGAAATCTGGGGAACCAAGTCGCCTTAGCGTACTGATCATTACCTGAAAGTATCATCCAGTTTGGGTGAAAAAATATTTGCTGAGATTTCTGGAGATTCGTCATTTTGGGAAGCCTAGCAACCCCTTTCCATGAAAGTGTTTCTCGCCTGTCACTGCTTAGGGCTACATCAAGAGGAAACAAAACATAGAGGTAGAACGTGAAACTACTTTTTTGTGTCAAGTTTCAAGAAGCTAGCACAAACCGTGTTGGATTCAGAGTTCCAAATACATCTATCAATATAGGAGAAAACAGAGTGAAACCTAAAAATTCAAACTGTTACTGGAAACGAACGCTTCAACATAGAAGAATGAAATTTGGGGAACCAAGTCGCCATAGTGCACTGATAATTACCTGAAAGTATCATCCAGTTTGGTTGAAAAAATATTTGCTGAGATTTCTGTAGATTCGTAATTTTGGGAAGCCTGGCAACCCCTTTCCATGAAAGTGTTCCTCTCCAGTCACTGCTTAGGGCTACATCAAGAGGAAACAAAACATAGAGATAGAAGGTGAAACTACTTTATTGTGTCAAGTTCAAGAACCTAGCACAAACCGTGTTGGATTTAGAGTTCCAAATACATCTATCTATATAGGAGAAAACAGAGTGAAACCTAAAAATTCAAACTGTTACTGGAAACGAACGCTTCAACATAGAAGAACGAAATCTGGGGAACCAAGTCGCCTTAGTGTACTGCTCATTAGCTGAAAGTATCATCCATTTTGGGTGAAAAAATATTTGCTGAGATTTCTGGAGATTCGTAATTTTGGGAAGCCTGGCAACCCCTTTCCATGAAAGTGTTTCTCGCCAGTCACTGCTTAGGGCTACATCAAGAGGAAACAAAACATAGTGATAGAACGTGAAACTACTTTATTGTGTCAAGTTTCAAGAAGCTAGCACAAACCGTGTTGGATTTAGAGTTCCAAATACATCTATCAATATAGGAGAAAACAGAGTGAAACCTAAAAATTCAAACTGTTACTGGAAACGAACGCTTCAACATAGAAGAACGAAATTTGGGGAACCAAGTCGCCTTAGTGTACTGATCATTACCTGAAAGTATCATACAGTTTGGGTGAAAAAATATTTGTTGAGATTTCTGGAGATTCGTAATTTTGGGAAGCTTGGCAACCCCTTTCCATGAAAGTGTTTCTCGCCAGTCACTGCTTAGGACTACATCATCAGGAAAAAAAAACATAGAGATAGAACGTGAAAGTACTTTATTGTGTCAAGTTTCAAGAAGCTAGCACAAACCGTGTTGGATTTAGAGTTCCAAATACATCTATCAATATAGGAGAAAACAGAGTGAAACCTAAAAATTCAAACTGTTACTGGAAACGAACGCTTCAACATAGAAGACCGAAATCTGGGGAACCAAGTCGCCTTAGTGTACTGATCATTACCTGAAAGTATCATCCAGTTTGGTTGAAAAAATATTTGCTGAGATTTCTGTAGATTCCTAATTTTGGGAAGCTTGGCAACCCCTTTCCATGAAAGTGTTCCTCGCCAGTCACTGCTTAGGGCTACAAAAAGAGGAAACAAAACATAGAGATAGAACGTGAAACTACTTTATTGTGTCAAGTTTCAAGAAGCTAGCACAAACCGTGTTGGATTTAGAGTTGCAAATACATCTATCAATATAGGAGAAAACAGAGTGAAACCTAAAAATTCAAACTGTTACTGGAAACGAACGCTTCAACATAGAAGAACGAAATCTGGGGAACCAAGTCGCCTTAGTGTACTGATCATTACCTGAAAGTATCATCCAGTTTGGGTGAAAAAATATTTGCTGAGATTTCTGGAGATTCGTCATTTTGGGAAGCCTGGCAACCCCTTTCCATGAAAGTGTTTCTCGCCAGTCACTGCTTAGGGCTACATCAAGAGGAAACAAAACATAGAGATAGAACGTGAAACTACTTTATTGTGTCAAGTTTCAAGAAGCTAGCACAAACCGTGTTGGATTTATAGTTCCAAATACATCTATCTATATAGGAGAAAACAGAGTGAAACCTAAATATTCAAACTGTTACTGGAAACGAACGCTTCATCATAGAAGAACGAAATTTGGGGAACCAAGTCGCCTTAGTGTACTGATCATTACCTGAAAGTATCATCCAGTTTGGGTGAAAAAATATTTGCTGAGATTTCTGTAGATTCGTAATTTTGGGAAGCTTGGAAACCCCTTTCCATGAAAGTGTTTCTCGCCAGTCACTGCTTAGGGATACATCATCAGGAAACAAAACATAGAGATAGAACGTGAAACTACTTTATTGTGTCAAGTTTCAAGAAGCTAGCACAAACCGTGTTGGATTTAGAGTTCCAAATACATCTATCAATATAGGAGAAAACAGAGTGAAACCTAAAAATTCAAACTGTTACTGGAAACGAACGCTTCAACATAGAAGAACGAAATCTGGGGAACCAAGTCGCCTTAGTGTACTGCTCATTACCTGAAAGTATCATCCATTTTGGGTGAAAAAATATTTGCTGAGATTTCTGGAGATTCGTAATTTTGGGAAGCCTGGCAACCCCTTTCCATGAAAGTGTTTCTCGCCAGTCACTGCTTAGGGCTACATCAAGAGGAAACAAAACATAGAGATAGAACGTGAAACTACTTTATTGTGTCAAGTTTCAAGAAGCTAGCACAAACCGTGTTGGATTTAGAGTTCCAAATACATCTATCAATATAGGAGAAAACAGAGTGAAACCTAAAAATTCAAAATGTTACTGGAAACGAACGCTTCAACATAGAAGAACGAAATCTGGGGAACCAAGTCGCCTTAGTGTACTGATCATTACCTGAAAGTATCATCCAGTTTGGGTGAAAAAATATTTGCTGAGATTTCTGTAGATTCCTAATTTTGGGAAGCTTGGCAACCCCTTTCCATGAAAGTGTTCCTCGCCAGTCACTGCTTAGGGCTACAAAAAGAGGAAACAAAACATAGAGATAGAACGTGAAACTACTTTATTGTGTCAAGTTTCAAGAAGCTAGCACAAACCGTGTTGGATTTAGAGTTGCAAATACATCTATCAATATAGGAGAAAACAGAGTGAAACCTAAAAATTCAAACTGTTACTGGAAACGAACGCTTCAACATAGAAGAACGAAATTTGGGGAACCAAGTCGCCTTAGTGTACTGATCATTACCTGAAAGTATCATCCAGTTTGGGTGAAAAAATATTTGCTGAGATTTCTGGAGATTCGTCATTTTGGGAAGCCTGGCAACCCCTTTCCATGAAAGTGTTTCTCGCCAGTCACTGCTTAGGGCTACATCAAGAGGAAACAAAACATAGAGATAGAACGTGAAACTACTTTATTGTGTCAAGTTTCAAGAAGCTAGCACAAACCGTGTTGGATTTATAGTTCCAAATACATCTATCTATATAGGAGAAAACAGAGTGAAACCTAAATATTCAAACTGTTACTGGAAACGAACGCTTCATCATAGAAGAACGAAATTTGGGGAACCAAGTCGCCTTAGTGTACTGATCATTACCTGAAAGTATCATCCAGTTTGGGTGAAAAAATATTTGCTGAGATTTCTGTAGATTCGTAATTTTGGGAAGCTTGGAAACCCCTTTCCATGAAAGTGTTTCTCGCCAGTCACTGCTTAGGGATACATCATCAGGAAACAAAACATAGAGATAGAACGTGAAACTACTTTATTGTGTCAAGTTTCAAGAAGCTAGCACAAACCGTGTTGGATTTAGAGTTCCAAATACATCTATCAATATAGGAGAAAACAGAGTGAAAGCTAAAAATTCAAACTGTTACTGGAAACGAACGCTTCAACATAGAACGAAATTTGGGGAACCAAGTCGCCTTAGTGTACTGATCATTACCTGAAAGTATCATCCAGTTTGGGTGAAAAAATATTTGCTGAGATTTCTGTAGATTCGTCATTTTGGGAAGCCTAGCAACCCCTTTCCATGAAAGTGTTTCTCGCCTGTCACTGCTTAGGGCTACATCAAGAGGAAACAAAACATAGAGGTAGAACATGAAACTACTTTTTTGTGTCAAGTTTCAAGAAGCTAGCACAAACCATGTTGGATTTAGAGTTCCAAATACATCTATCAATATAGGAGAAAACAGAGTGAAACCTAAAAATTCAAACTGTTACTGGAAACGAACGCTTCAACATAGAAGAATGAAATTTGGGGAACCAAGTCGCCATAGTGTACTGATCATTACCTGAAAGTATCATCCAGTTTGGTTGAAAAAATATTTGCTGAGATTTCTGTAGATTCGTAATTTTGGGAAGCCTGGCAACCCCTTTCCATGAAAGTGTTCCTCTCCAGTCACTGCTTAGGGCTACATCAAGAGGAAACAAAACATAGAGATAGAACGTGAAACTACTTTATTGTGTCAAGTTTCAAGAAGCTAGCACAAACCGTGTTGGATTTAGAGTTCCAAATACATCTATCTATATAGGAGAAAACAGAGTGAAACCTAAAAATTCAAACTGTTACTGGAAACGAACGCTTCAACATAGAATAACGAAATTTGGGGAACCAAGTCGCCTTAGTGTACTGATCATTACCTGAAAGTATCATCCAGTTTGGGTGAAAAAATATTTGCTGAGATTTCTGGAGATTCGTCATTTTGGGAAGCCTGGCAACCCCTTTCCATGAAAGTGTTTCTCGCCAGTCACTGCTTAGGGCTACATCAAGAGGAAACAAAACATAGAGATATAACGTGAAACTACTTTATCGTTTCAAGTTTCAAGAAGCTAGCACAAACAGTGTTGGATTTAGAGTTCCAAATACATCTATCAATATAGGAGAAAACAGAGTGAAACCTAAAAAATCAAACTGTTACTGGAAACGAACGCTTCAACATACAAGAACGAAATCTGGGGAACCAAGTCGCCTTAGCGTACTGATCATTACCTGAAAGTATCATCCAGTTTGGGTGAAAAAATATTTGCTGAGATTTCTGGAGATTCGTCATTTTGGGAAGCCTAGCAACCCCTTTCCATGAAAGTGTTTCTCGCCTGTCACTGCTTAGGGCTACATCAAGAGGAAACAAAACATAGAGGTAGAACGTGAAACTACTTTTTTGTGTCAAGTTTCAAGAAGCTAGCACAAACCGTGTTGGATTTAGAGTTCCAAATACATCTATCAATATAGGAGAAAACAGAGTGAAACCTAAAAATTCAAACTGTTACTGGAAACGAACGCTTCAACATAGAAGAATGAAATTTGGGGAACCAAGTCGCCATAGTGCACTGATCATTACCTGAAAGTATCATCCAGTTTGGTTGAAAAAATATTTGCTGAGATTTCTGTAGATTCGTAATTTTGGGAAGCCTGGCAACCCCTTTCCATGAAAGTGTTCCTCTCCAGTCACTGCTTAGGGCTACATCAAGAGGAAACAAAACATAGAGATAGAAGGTGAAACTACTTTATTGTGTCAAGTTCAAGAACCTAGCACAAACCGTGTTGGATTTAGAGTTCCAAATACATCTATCTATATAGGAGAAAACAGAGTGAAACCTAAAAATTCAAACTGTTACTGGAAACGAACGCTTCAACATAGAAGAACGAAATCTGGGGAACCAAGTCGCCTTAGTGTACTGCTCATTAGCTGAAAGTATCATCCATTTTGGGTGAAAAAATATTTGCTGAGATTTCTGGAGATTCGTAATTTTGGGAAGCCTGGCAACCCCTTTCCATGAAAGTGTTTCTCGCCAGTCACTGCTTAGGGCTACATCAAGAGGAAACAAAACATAGTGATAGAACGTGAAACTACTTTATTGTGTCAAGTTTCAAGAAGCTAGCACAAACCGTGTTGGATTTAGAGTTCCAAATACATCTATCAATATAGGAGAAAACAGAGTGAAACCTAAAAATTCAAACTGTTACTGGAAACGAACGCTTCAACATAGAAGAACGAAATTTGGGGAACCAAGTCGCCTTAGTGTACTGATCATTACCTGAAAGTATCATCCAGTTTGGGTGAAAAAATATTTGCTGAGATTTCTGTAGATTCCTAATTTTGGGAAGCTTGGCAACCCCTTTCCATGAAAGTGTTCCTCGCCAGTCACTGCTTAGGGCTACAAAAAGAGGAAACAAAACATAGAGATAGAACGTGAAACTACTTTATTGTGTCAAGTTTCAAGAAGCTAGCACAAACCGTGTTGGATTTAGAGTTGCAAATACATCTATCAATATAGGAGAAAACAGAGTGAAACCTAAAAATTCAAAATGTTACTGGAAACGAACGCTTCAACATAGAAGAACGAAATCTGGGGAACCAAGTCGCCTTAGTGTACTGATCATTACCTGAAAGTATCATCCAGTTTGGGTGAAAAAATATTTGCTGAGATTTCTGGAGATTCGTCATTTTGGGAAGCCTGGCAACCCCTTTCCATGAAAGTGTTTCTCGCCAGTCACTGCTTAGGGCTACATCAAGAGGAAACAAAACATAGAGATAGAAGGTGAAACTACTTTATTGTGTCAAGTTTCAAGAAGCTAGCACAAACCGTGTTGGATTTAGAGTTCCAAATACATCTATGAATATAGGAGAAAACAGAGTGAAACCTAAAAATTCAAACTGTTACTGGAAACGAAAGCTTCAACATAGAAGAACGAAATCTGGGGAACCAAGTCGCCTTAGTGTACTGATCATTACCTGAAAGTATCATCCAGTTTGGGTGAAAAAATATTTGCTGAGATTTCTGGAGATTCGTCATTTTGGGAAGCCTGGCAACCCCTTTCCATGAAAGTGTTTCTCGCCAGTCACTGCTTAGGGCTACATCAAGAGGAAACAAAACATAGAGATAGAACGTGAAACTACTTTATTGTGTCAAGTTTCAAGAAGCTAGCACAAACCGTGTTGGATTTAGAGTTCCAAATACATCTATCAATATAGGAGAAAACAGAGTGAAACCTAAAAATTCAAACTGTTACTGGAAACGAACGCTTCAACATAGAAGAACGAAATCTGGGGAACCAAGTCGCCTTAGTGTACTGCTCATCAGCTGAAAGTATCATCCAGTTTGGGTGAAAAAATATTTGCTTAGATTTCTGGAGATTCGTCATTTTGGGAAGCCTGGCAACCCCTTTCCATGAAAGTGTTTCTCGCCAGTCACTGCTTAGGGCTACATCAAGAGGAAACAAAACATAGGGATAGAACGTGAAACTACTTTATTGTGTCAAGTTTCAAGAAGCTAGCACAAACCGTGTTGGATTTAGAGTTCCAAATACATCTATCAATATAGAAGAAAACAGAGTGAAACCTAAAAATTCAAACTGTTACTGGAAACGAACGCTTCAACATAGAAGAACGAAATCTGGGGAACCAAGTCGCCTTAGTGTACTGCTCATTAGCTGAAAGTATCATCCATTTTGGGTGAAAAAATATTTGCTGAGATTTCTGGAGATTCGTAATTTTGGGAAGCCTGGCAACCCCTTTCCATGAAAGTGTTTCTCGCCAGTCACTGCTTAGGGCTACATCAAGAGGAAACAAAACATAGAGATAGAACGTGAAACTACTTTATTGTGTCAAGTTTCAAGAAGCTAGCACAAACCGTGTTGGATTTAGAGTTCCAAATACATCTATCAATATAGGAGAAAACAGAGTGAAACCTAAAAATTCAAAATGTTACTGGAAACGAACGCTTCAACATAGAAGAACGAAATTTGGGGAACCAAGTCGCCTTAGTGTACTGATCATTACCTGAAAGTATCATCCAGTTTGGGTGAAAAAATATTTGTTGAGATTTCTGGAGATTCGTAATTTTGGGAAGCTTGGCAACCCCTTTCCATGAAAGTGTTTCTCGCCAGTCACTGCTTAGGGCTACATCATCAGGAAAAAAAAACATAGAGATAGAACGTGAAAGTACTTTATTGTGTCAAGTTTCAAGAAGCTAGCACAAACCGTGTTGGATTTAGAGTTCCAAATACATCTATCAATATAGGAGAAAACAGAGTGAAAGCTAAAAATTCAAACTGTTACTGGAAACGAACGCTTCAACATAGAAGAATGAAATTTGGGGAACAAAGTCGCCTTAGTGTACTGATCATTACCTGAAAGTATCATCCAGTTTGGGTGAAAAAATATTTGCTGAGATTTCTGGAGATTCGTCATTTTGGGAAGCCCGGCAACCCCTTTCCATGAAAGTGTTTCTCGCCAGTCACTGCTTAGGGCTACATCAAGAGGAAACAAAACATAGAGATAGAACGTGAAACTACTTTTTTGTGTCAAGTTTCAAGAAGCTAGCACAAACCGTGTTGGATTTAGAGTTGCAAATACATCTATCAATATAGGAGAAAACAGAGTGAAACCTAAAAATTCAAACTGTTACTGGAAACGAACGCTTCAACATAGAAGAACGAAATCTGGGGAACCAAGTCGCCTTAGTGTACTGATCATTACCTGAAAGTATCATCCAGTTTGGGTGAAAAAATATTTGCTGAGATTTCTGGAGATTCGTCATTTTGGGAAGCCTGGCAACCCCTTTCCATGAAAGTGTTTCTCGCCAGTCCCTGCTTAGGGCTACATCAAGAGGAAACAAAACATAGAGATAGAACGTGAAACTACTTTATTGTGTCAAGTTTCAAGAAGCTAGCACAAACTGTGTTGGATTTAGAGTTCCAAATACATCTATGAATATAGGAGAAAACAGAGTGAAACCTAAAAATTCAAACTGTTACTGGAAACGAAAGCTTCAACATACAAGAACGAAATCTGGGGAACCAAGTCGCCTTAGTGTACTGATCATTACCTGAAAGTATCATCCAGTTTGGGTGAAAAAATATTTGCTGAGATTTCTGGAGATTCGTCATTTTGAGAAGCCTGGCAACCCCTTTCCATGAAAGTGTTTCTCGCCAGTCACTGCTTAGGGCTACATCAAGAGGAAACAAAACATAGAGATAGAAGGTGAAACTACTTTATTGTGTCAAGTTTCAAGAAGCTAGCACAAACCGTGTTGGATTTAGAGTTCCAAATACATCTATGAATATAGGAGAAAACAGAGTGAAACCTAAAAATTCAAACTGTTACTGGAAACGAACGCTTCAACATAGAAGAACGAAATTTGGGGAACCAAGTCGCCTTAGTGTACTGATCATTACCTGAAAGTATCATCCAGTTTGGGTGAAAAAATATTTGCTGAGATTTCTGGAGATTCGTCATTTTGGGAAGCTTGGAAACCCCTTTCCATGAAAGTGTTTCTCGCCAATCACTGCTTAGGGATACATCATCAGGAAACAAAACATAGAGATAGAACGTGAAACTACTTTATTGTGTCAAGTTTCAAGAAGCTAGCACAAACCGTGTTGGATTTAGAGTTCCAAATACATCTATCAATATAGGAGAAAACAGAGTGAAAGCTAAAAATTCAAACTGTTACTGGAAACGAACGATTCAACATAAAGAACGAAATTTGGGGAACCAAGTCGCCTCAGTGTACTGATCATTACCTGAAAGTATCATCCAGTTTGGGTGAAAAAATATTTGCTGAGATTTCTGGAGATTCGTCATTTTGGGAAGCCCGGCAACCCCTTTCCATGAAAGTGTTTCTCGCCAGTCACTGCTTAGGGCTACATCAAGAGGAAACAAAACATAGAGATAGAACGTGAAACTACTTTATTGTGTCAAGTTTCTAGAAGCTAGCACAAACCGTGTTGGATTTATAGTTCCAAATACATCTATCTATATAGGAGAAAACAGAGTGAAACCTAAAAATTCAAACTGTTACTGGAAACGAACGCTTCATCATAGAAGAACGAAATTTGGGGAACCAAGTCGCCTTAGTGTACTGATCATTACCTGAAAGTATCATCCAGTTTGGGTGAAAAAATATTCGCTGAGATTTCTGTAGATTCGTAATTTTGGGAAGCTTGGAAACCCCTTTCCATGAAAGTGTTTCTCGCCAGTCACTGCTTAGGGATACATCATCAGGAAACAAAACATAGAGATAGAACGTGAAACTACTTTATTGTGTCAAGTTTCAAGAAGCTAGCACAAACCGTGTTGGATTTAGAGTTCCAAATACATCTATGAATATAGGAGAAAACAGAGTGAAACCTAAAAATTCAAACTGTTACTGGAAACGAACGCTTCAACATAGAAGAACGAAATCTGGGGAACCAAGTCGCCTTAGTGTACTGCTCATTACCTGAAAGTATCATCCATTTTGGGTGAAAAAATATTTGCTGAGATTTCTGGAGATTCGTAATTTTGGGAAGCCTGGCAACCCCTTTCCATGAAAGTGTTTCTCGCCAGTCACTGCTTAGGGCTACATCAAGAGGAAACAAAACATAGAGATAGAACGTGAAACTACTTTATTGTGTCAAGTTTCAAGAAGCTAGCACAAACCGTGTTGGATTTAGAGTTGCAAATACATCTATCAATATAGGAGAAAACAGAGTGAACCTAAAAATTCAAAATGTTACTGGAAACGAACGCTTCAACATAGAAGAACGAAATCTGGGGAACCAAGTCGCCTTAGTGTACTGATCATTACCTGAAAGTATCATCCAGTTTGGTTGAAAAAATATTTGCTGAGATTTCTGTAGATTCGTAATTTTTGGAAGCTTGGCAACCCCTTTCCATGAAAGTGTTTCTCGCCAGTCACTGCTTAGGGCTACATCAAGAGGAAACAAAACATAGAGATAGAACGTGAAACTACTTTATTGTGTCAAGTTTCAAGAAGGTAGCACAAACCGTGTTGGATTTAGAGTTCCAAATACATCTATGAATATAGGAGAAAACAGAGTGAAACCTAAAAATTCAAACTGTTACTGGAAACGAACGCTTCAACATAGAAGAACGAAATTTGGGGAACCAAGTCGCCTTAGTGTACTGATCATTACCTGAAAGTATCATCCAGTTTGGGTGAAAAAATATTTGCTGAGATTTCTGTAGATTCCTAATTTTGGGAAGCTTGGCAACCCCTTTCCATGAAAGTGTTCCTCGCCAGTCACTGCTTAGGGCTACAAAAAGAGGAAACAAAACATAGAGATAGAACGTGAAACTACTTTATTGTGTCAAGTTTCAAGAAGCTAGCACAAACCGTGTTGGATTTAGAGTTGCAAATACATCTATCAATATAGGAGAAAACAGAGTGAAACCTAAAAATTCAAAATGTTACTGGAAACGAACGCTTCAACATAGAAGAACGAAATCTGGGGAACCAAGTCGCCTTAGTGTACTGATCATTACCTGAAAGTATCATCCAGTTTGGGTGAAAAAATATTTGCTGAGATTTCTGGAGATTCGTCATTTTGGGAAGCCTGGCAACCCCTTTCCATGAAAGTGTTTCTCGCCAGTCACTGCTTAGGGCTACATCAAGAGGAAACAAAACATAGAGATAGAAGGTGAAACTACTTTATTGTGTCAAGTTTCAAGAAGCTAGCACAAACCGTGTTGGATTTAGAGTTCCAAATACATCTATGAATATAGGAGAAAACAGAGTGAAACCTAAAAATTCAAACTGTTACTGGAAACGAAAGCTTCAACATAGAAGAACGAAATCTGGGGAACCAAGTCGCCTTAGTGTACTGATCATTACCTGAAAGTATCATCCAGTTTGGGTGAAAAAATATTTGCTGAGATTTCTGGAGATTCGTCATTTTGGGAAGCCTGGCAACCCCTTTCCATGAAAGTGTTTCTCGCCAGTCACTGCTTAGGGCTACATCAAGAGGAAACAAAACATAGAGATAGAACGTGAAACTACTTTATTGTGTCAAGTTTCAAGAAGCTAGCACAAACTGTGTTGGATTTATAGTTCCAAATACATCTATCTATATAGGAGAAAACAGAGTGAAACCTAAAAATTCAAACTGTTACTGGAAACGAACGCTTCATCATAGAAGAACGAAATTTGGGGAACCAAGTCGCCTTAGTGTACTGATCATTACCTGAAAGTATCATCCAGTTTGGGTGAAAAAATATTTGCTGAGATTTCTGTAGATTCGTAATTTTGGGAAGCTTGGAAACCGCTTTCCATGAAAGTGTTTCTCGCCAGTCACTGCTTAGGGATACATCATCAGGAAACAAAACATAGAGATAGAACGTGAAACTACTTTATTGTGTCAAGTTTCAAGAAGCTAGCACAAACCGTGTTGGATTTAGAGTTCCAAATACATCTATCAATATAGGAGAAAACAGAGTGAAAGCTAAAAATTCAAACTGTTACTGGAAACGAACGCTTCAACATAGAAGAACGAAATCTGGGGAACCAAGTCGCCTTAGTGTACTGCTCATTACCTGAAAGTATCATCCATTTTGGGTGAAAAAATATTTGCTGAGATTTCTGGAGATTCGTAATTTTGGGAAGCCTGGCAACCCCTTTCCATGAAAGTGTTTCTCGCCAGTCACTGCTTAGGGCTACATCAAGAGGAAACAAAACATAGAGATAGAACGTGAAACTACTTTATTGTGTCAAGTTTCAAGAAGCTAGCACAAACCGTGTTGGATTTAGAGTTCCAAATACATCTATCGATATAGGAGAAAACAGAGTGAAACCTAAAAATTCAAACTGTTACTGGAAACGAACGCTTCAACATAGAATAACGAAATTTGGGGAACCAAGTCGCCTTAGTGTACTGATCATTACCTGAAAGTATCATCCAGTTTGGGTGAAAAAATATTTGCTGAGATTTCTGGAGATTCGTCATTTTGGGAAGCCTGGCAACCCCTTTCCATGAAAGTGTTTCTCGCCAGTCACTGCCTAGGGCTACATCAAGAGGAAACAAAACATAGAGATATAACGTGAAACTACTTTATCGTGTCAAGTTTCAAGAAGCTAGCACAAACAGTGTTGGATTTAGAGTTCCAAATACATCTATCAATATAGGAGAAAACAGAGTGAAACCTAAAAAATCAAACTGTTACTGGAATCGAACGCTTCAACATACAAGAACGAAATCTGGGGAACCAAGTCGCCTTAGCGTACTGATCATTACCTGAAAGTATCATCCAGTTTGGGTGAAAAAATATTTGCTGAGATTTCTGGAGATTCGTCATTTTGGGAAGCCTAGCAACCCCTTTCCATGAAAGTGTTTCTCGCCTGTCACTGCTTAGGGCTACATCAAGAGGAAACAAAACATAGAGGTAGAACGTGAAACTACTTTATTGTGTCAAGTTTCAAGAAGCTAGCACAAACCATGTTGGATTTAGAGTTCCAAATACATCTATCAATATAGGAGAAAACAGAGTGAAACCTAAAAATTCAAACTGTTACTGGAAACGAACGCTTCAACATAGAAGAATGAAATTTGGGGAACCAAGTCGCCATAGTGCACTGATCATTACCTGAAAGCATCATCCAGTTTGGTTGAAAAAATATTTGCTGAGATTTCTGTAGATTCGTAATTTTGGGAAGCCTGGCAACCCCTTTCCATGAAAGTGTTCCTCTCCAGTCACTGCTTAGGGCTACATCAAGAGGAAACAAAACATAGAGATAGAAGGTGAAACTACTTTATTGTGTCAAGTTTCAAGAAGCTAGCACAAACCGTGTTGGATTTAGAGTTCCAAATACATCTATCAATATAGGAGAAAACAGAGTGAAACCTAAAAATTCAAACTGTTACTGGAAACGAACGCTTCAACATAGAAGAACGAAATTTGGGGAACCAAGTCGCCTTAGTGTACTGCTCATTAGCTGAAAGTATCATCCATTTTGGGTGAAAAAATATTTGCTGAGATTTCTGTAGATTCGTAATTTTTGGAAGCTTGGCAACCCCTTTCCATGAAAGTGTTTCTCGCCAGTCACTGCTTAGGGCTACATCAAGAGGAAACAAAACATAGAGATAGAACGTGAAACTACTTTATTGTGTCAAGTTTCAAGAAGCTAGCACAAACCGTGTTGGATTTAGAGTTCCAAATACATCTATCAATATAGGAGAAAACAGAGTGAAACCTAAAAATTCAAACTGTTACTGGAAACGAACGCTTCAACATAGAAGAACGAAATTTGGGGAACCAAGTCGCCTTAGTGTACTGATCATTACCTGAAAGTATCATCCAGTTTGGGTGAAAAAATATTTGCTGAGATTTCTGTAGATTCCTAATTTTGGGAAGCTTGGCAACCCCTTTCCATGAAAGTGTTCCTCGCCAGTCACTGCTTAGGGCTACAAAAAGAGGAAACAAAACATAGAGATAGAACGTGAAACTACTTTATTGTGTCAAGTTTCAAGAAGCTAGCACAAACCGTGTTGGATTTAGAGTTCCAAATACATCTATCAATATAGGAGAAAACAGAGTGAAACCTAAAAATTCAAACTGTTACTGGAAACGAACGCTTCAACATAGAAGAACGAAATCTGGGGAACCAAGTCGCCTTAGTGTACTGCTCATTAGCTGAAAGTATCATCCAGTTTGGGTGAAAAAATATTTGCTTAGATTTCTGGAGATTCGTCATTTTGGGAAGCCTGGCAACCCCTTTCCATGAAAGTGTTTCTCGCCAGTCACTGCTTAGGGCTACATCAAGAGGAAACAAAACATAGAGATAGAACGTGAAACTACTTTATTGTGTCAAGTTTCAAGAAGCTAGCACAAACCGTGTTGGATTTAGAGTTCCAAATACATCTATCAATATAGAAGAAAACAGAGTGAAACCTAAAAATTCAAACTGTTACTGGAAACGAACGCTTCAACATAGAAGAACGAAATCTGGGGAACCAAGTCGCCTTAGTGTACTGCTCATTAGCTGAAAGTATCATCCATTTTGGGTGAAAAAATATTTGCTGAGATTTCTGGAGATTCGTAATTTTGGGAAGCCTGGCAACCCCTTTCCATGAAAGTGTTTCTCGCCAGTCACTGCTTAGGGCTACATCAAGAGGAAACAAAACATAGAGATAGAACGTGAAACTACTTTATTGTGTCAAGTTTCAAGAAGCTAGCACAAACCGTGTTGGATTTAGAGTTCCAAATACATCTATCAATATAGGAGAAAACAGAGTGAAACCTAAAAATTCAAAATGTTACTGGAAACGAACGCTTCAACATAGAAGAACGAAATTTGGGGAACCAAGTCGCCTTAGTGTACTGATCATTACCTGAAAGTATCATCCAGTTTGGGTGAAAAAATATTTGTTGAGATTTCTGGAGATTCGTAATTTTGGGAAGCTTGGCAACCCCTTTCCATGAAAGTGTTTCTCGCCAGTCACTGCTTAGGGCTACATCATCAGGAAAAAAAAACATAGAGATAGAACGTGAAAGTACTTTATTGTGTCAAGTTTCAAGAAGCTAGCACAAACCGTGTTGGATTTAGAGTTCCAAATACATCTATGAATATAGGAGAAAACAGAGTGAAACCTAAAAATTCAAACTGTTACTGGAAACGAACGCTTCAACATAGAAGAACGAAATCTGGGGAACCAAGTCGCCTTAGTGTACTGCTCATTACCTGAAAGTATCATCCATTTTGGGTGAAAAAATATTTGCTGAGATTTCTGGAGATTCGTAATTTTGGGAAGCCTGGCAACCCCTTTCCATGAAAGTGTTTCTCGCCAGTCACTGCTTAGGGCTACATCAAGAGGAAACAAAACATAGAGATAGAACGTGAAACTACTTTATTGTGTCAAGTTTCAAGAAGCTAGCACAAACCGTGTTGGATTTAGAGTTGCAAATACATCTATCAATATAGGAGAAAACAGAGTGAAACCTAAAAATTCAAAATGTTACTGGAAACGAACGCTTCAACATAGAAGAACGAAATCTGGGGAACCAAGTCGCCTTAGTGTACTGATCATTACCTGAAAGTATCATCCAGTTTGGTTGAAAAAATATTTGCTGAGATTTCTGTAGATTCGTAATTTTTGGAAGCTTGGCAACCCCTTTCCATGAAAGTGTTTCTCGCCAGTCACTGCTTAGGGCTACATCAAGAGGAAACAAAACATAGAGATAGAACGTGAAACTACTTTATTGTGTCAAGTTTCAAGAAGGTAGCACAAACCGTGTTGGATTTAGAGTTCCAAATACATCTATGAATATAGGAGAAAACAGAGTGAAACCTAAAAATTCAAACTGTTACTGGAAACGAACGCTTCAACATAGAAGAACGAAATTTGGGGAACCAAGTCGCCTTAGTGTACTGATCATTACCTGAAAGTATCATCCAGTTTGGGTGAAAAAATATTTGCTGAGATTTCTGTAGATTCCTAATTTTGGGAAGCTTGGCAACCCCTTTCCATGAAAGTGTTCCTCGCCAGTCACTGCTTAGGGCTACAAAAAGAGGAAACAAAACATACAGATAGAACGTGAAACTACTTTATTGTGTCAAGTTTCAAGAAGCTAGCACAAACCGTGTTGGATTTAGAGTTGCAAATACATCTATCAATATAGGAGAAAACAGAGTGAAACCTAAAAATTCAAAATGTTACTGGAAACGAACGCTTCAACATAGAAGAACGAAATCTGGGGAACCAAGTCGCCTTAGTGTACTGATCATTACCTGAAAGTATCATCCAGTTTGGGTGAAAAAATATTTGCTGAGATTTCTGGAGATTCGTCATTTTGGGAAGCCTGGCAACCCCTTTCCATGAAAGTGTTTCTCGCCAGTCACTGCTTAGGGCTACATCAAGAGGAAACAAAACATAGAGATAGAACGTGAAACTACTTTATTGTGTCAAGTTTCAAGAAGCTAGCACAAACTGTGTTGGATTTATAGTTCCAAATACATCTATCTATATAGGAGAAAACAGAGTGAAACCTAAAAATTCAAACTGTTACTGGAAACGAACGCTTCATCATAGAAGAACGAAATTTGGGGAACCAAGTCGCCTTAGTGTACTGATCATTACCTGAAAGTATCATCCAGTTTGGGTGAAAAAATATTTGCTGAGATTTCTGTAGATTCGTAATTTTGGGAAGCTTGGAAACCGCTTTCCATGAAAGTGTTTCTCGCCAGTCACTGCTTAGGGATACATCATCAGGAAACAAAACATAGAGATAGAACGTGAAACTACTTTATTGTGTCAAGTTTCAAGAAGCTAGCACAAACCGTGTTGGATTTAGAGTTCCAAATACATCTATCAATATAGGAGAAAACAGAGTGAAAGCTAAAAATTCAAACTGTTACTGGAAACGAACGCTTCAACATAGAAGAACGAAATCTGGGGAACCAAGTCGCCTTAGTGTACTGCTCATTACCTGAAAGTATCATCCATTTTGGGTGAAAAAATATTTGCTGAGATTTCTGGAGATTCGTAATTTTGGGAAGCCTGGCAACCCCTTTCCATGAAAGTGTTTCTCGCCAGTCACTGCTTAGGGCTACATCAAGAGGAAACAAAACATAGAGATAGAACGTGAAACTACTTTATTGTGTCAAGTTTCAAGAAGCTAGCACAAACCGTG